>NC_086446.1:755946866-756546866 GCF_028390025.1 Pseudophryne corroboree
CCTGTCACAACCCCTGGAGTTCCTCTTTCCTGCCTGGAATATCGCTCTCTGCTCTGGTGCTTCTAGCACACTCTGGTCTGTATTTCAGTGCTATGATACAGACCAGAGTGTGCCAGAAGCACCAGAGCAGAGAGTGACACCCCAGGCAGGTTATAGGAACTGCACGGGTTGTGACAGGTGCAGGGTGCTAGAATGACCACTACACTTATTGACATGCCTGTGACATTCCCAAAATACGCCCACTGAACGGACCATTTTTCTGTGCACTACTAGCCACCTCCCAGTCACCGCACAGGACCGCCCATCACTTTTCCACCACAGGTCTGTTACTGTCTGTCCCGATAGCAACAGCGCCATTGTGTGTACACTCAGGGTAACGCAAGCATCGTAGGAGAGTTCTGCAATTGCCCTCAGACTGTGGTACCATAATTGACCTGCTTATATAACACAAGAAATGCATTACACAAATGGAATACAACACAGTCACTCAATATCGCTCCACCCGTACAGACCTCAGATTGCAGTTATCAGAAATTTTCTGCAGCTTATTATAGGAATCAAACCTAACACATTTTCCCAGTCACATTTACACAGAAGCTTTTGTGAAATCGTTTGTAACGAGCAAAGTTTTCAAAACTGTTCCTACAAATATTTAGTTTCAATCAGCATTCTGAGGAAAAGTTTAGCAAATTTTGGTGGGTAAATTCAACCTTGAACACGCCTTAAATGTTTGGAGATATTGGGGTCTATTCATGAAGCAGTGAAAAGTGTGGAGAAGTGAGCCAGTGGAGAAATTGCCCATGGAAACCAATCAGTGTTGAGGTAACATTTCTAAAGTGCATTCTAGAAAATTATATGTAGCAACTGATTGGTTGCCATGGGCAACTTCTCCCCTGGCTCACTTCTCCTCACTTTTCACTGCTTCATGAATAGACCCCATTAAGATTTGCAGACACAGTTTAGGGAGAAAGCCTAGAATACAATGATTATAAATTGTAGCATTTATACTTCTGGCTATTGCAAAATATGCAATATGACAAATTCATCTATCTAGCCTAGACCGCTGTAGGGCTGTGTGGATCATTCCCTGTATACTGCACTCTACAGGAGTCCTGCAATGCCACCATAAGTCACAGATGATAAATCGATGTCATAAATCAAGGTGCAGTTGTTCCAATAATCTAGCCCAATATTTACAAATGGACAGAAAAGAATATTAATTGTAGCCTCTTCAGAGGTGGGATTCCCAAGCTGATACATTCATGCAGAATGTCACATTTAATTATGGCTTTATAGCTGGAAGCATACTTCTATTTTCTTCAGGGATTCCGCTCACATCATAATCAGTTTGCTATTGGCACATAGATCTAGTGATCAGCGTGTCTTCCCTTTCTTTCTGACAATGCCGGTATTCAATGTACTAATTAATAATTATTAGCATTACTGCTATATCCAATGTGTTTTATTTATAGCATGTTACAATGGCTTGTATTGATTGAATAGATACTGGGAGTCCAAATTAAACCATGCAAATGTTTTAAAAAGTCACCTGGGATTTTAATCAGCTGAGCCGTTCCCTCTGGCTAGGGACAGACATCGAACATCATTGTATTTCAAGTATTGATGTTCGATGGTTTTGTGTATCCTCTCCTCTCAAACATCAGTGGTGGGAGGCCGATATATATTCCTGCCCTCAATGTTTTCTATGAATGTCAATGCTTTTCGTTAACTGAAGGCATAATTAGACTTACGAGCACAGACAGGCCTCCTGTAAATGTAATCCAAGGGGTAGATTTACTAACTCGCAGTTTGCCAAATGCCATAAGTGGCTTTGACAGATGAATCTAAACCAGACACAGAAGTAAATTCTAACCAGTGGCAGTTACAACCCAGTCCAAAATTCAAATAGGGGAGCCACCAGCTACCAGTGAGTCCCGGCCAGCAGTGTTTGGGTGGCAGTTGATGTGACTCCTCTATTTGAATTTTGGACTGTGCTGCAGCCCCTCCTCTGGTGCCGCCACTTATTCTAAACAAACCTGGCTTAGCATTGCTTTTGCTGCTTTAAATCCGTTGGTCATGCTGCTGACATCGCAACTTTGACAAATCGCGGTTTTGTAAACCTACCCTGGAGCCTCAGAAGCCCATGTTTTCATCCAAAAACATTGATGTTGTGCAACTGTTGTTTTTTTATTACAGCAATATGTATGTATTCGATGGGGGGGGCAGTCAATTTATCGGCTGTTGGGATCCCGGCTGTCAGAATACCGACGCTGGAATCCTGCCACCCGGTGAAATACCAGCGGTCGGAATCCCGACTCGACTGCCGGCTGGAATCCCGAATTGGGTGGTGGTCCACGCCACCACCCAAGGGGGAATATAACCCTGTGGCGACATTTACAGCCTGATTGATCCACAAGCACAGCTTCTAAATAAATCCCTAAAGACAGGGGTGAGGGAAACCCATTACTAGATGTTATGCGTTTGGTGGAGCATTGGAGCAATGTATTAAAAACTGAGAGTGCTATTATTTAATAATTCATAATCCTCACAGTTATATTATTCCAATCGGGAGCTAGATTTTAACTTTTTATTTTATTTTATTTTTTTTTGTCTCAGACTGAAAATGTAACTTTTTACTTGCTGTAAGTAAAGTTACTGTCATCTGGGAACCGTGGTGCCAACAGAATGATGAGAAAGAATCCAAATTGTGATGTAAAGCTTCTTGAAATATTAAAGTGAATGTAACGTGCATTTCCAATTCTCAGGAAAAAAAATCGGTTCCGTTTTTCAGATTTCTCAGCCTACACGCGGGATTTGGTCCTTACGATCTGTTCTGTTATGACTTTTAATTAAATTCTGGCACTTTTAATATTCCCTGATTAAATTAGAGCAGAGGCTTCCTCGTGGGGCAGTATAAACTTTTCTATCCCTCCTCATTCATTTTTATTTGGTGTGATCAGGAATGTGGGGAGCGGGTTTGGGGGATAATAAGCGCCAAGCAATGCTGTATTATTTATAATGAAAGTTATGGTGTTCCTTTGTAAGAATACGAAGCCCATATAATTACAAAATGCATTTATGCTTCCGGAAAATGTTCTTTGAAATCTTCTGGGCCGTTTGTGCACTTTAACGCCCCTATTCCTGGGCTCGGACCGTGGGCCTCATTCAGATGTGGTTGGAGGAGGCATCGCTGGTGCATCGTTGGAAGCTGCAGTGAGGCACTAATATGGGAATGCAGCAGGAGGTGTCTGATATAAGTAGACGCCTCCTGTTTGCTTTAGTGATTCATGCTGCCTCCTAGGATGCAGCTTTGGATTACCTGCGATAGCACCAGCTGGCTGCGGCCGCCACAGTTCCTACAAAGAGGCAAGGAAATCTCCGTCTTTGGGGAATGGCGGCCATCGCCGCCCCCTCCACGCCCTCAAATGGCATCAGGAGGTCAGTCACTGACAATCTGCAGCCGTAGTGCATCCAATGACGCAGGACCCCTAGTGCAAATGCACAGTACAGGGAGGCGCTTGCGCGAAAGTGCCGGTGATCCAACGGGATCTAAATTAAGAACCATGTGTCAGTAATGTTCAACAGTTTGGCGCGTTCTCTAACTACAGATGTGCGCAGATCCCCTTGTTTTGGTTCTAATTTATCATGAGGTTTTGCTTTTCGTAAAACCACCCTCAAGTGTTTTGGTTCGGATTCGGTTTTTGGTTTGGTTAAAAAACGATTTAAAAAAAAACAAAACTATACTCATTGATAAAAATCGATAAAAACAGCTACTAGAATCATGGAATTTTTGCAATCCAAAACCGAAATTTGGATTTAAAATCCAAACTCCGAACCGAGGGAAGAGCATCGGATCTGCTTGGGTGATCCATTCTGGGTTTTGGTTTGGTTCGGATACACAAAATTCGCGTGGATTCGAATTTCTGGAGAACCGAACTGCACACCTCTAGTTCTAACACTAGGATTAAAGCTGCATGAGATTATAGAGGTGACGGGGAGTGGACTTAATTGCATCTTCTGGATTGTAAATTGTTACAGTTTATCTAGAGCAGCGATGGGGAACCTTTGGCCTTCCAGCTGTTGCTGAGCTACACATCCCAGCATGCCCTGCAACAGTTTTAGCATGGCCAAATTGCAAAACTGTTGCAAGACATGCTGGTATGTGTAGTTCAGCAACAGCTGGAGGGCCAAAGGTTCCCCATCCCTGATCTAGAGTCATGTCTCTGGAAACTTTATAATATATTGTCTTGATGCTGATTTATGTGATAAGGGGGTTAAATTATGCAAAAACAACTGCTCAATGCATGTGTCTTGGTGAAGTATAGGCAGCTATTGCTACAATTCCCTGTTCTGCTGATGCCTGGTTCAGAGGATCTTGGAAATCCTTGATTCACAGATTCACTCAAAAAATGCTTGGGATTGGTGATTTGAGGATTTTACCATGCTGTTTTTTTGCCGTCACCCTAACAGATCGCTAATCATCGATATATCTGTTGATCTGAATTAGCAGAATAGGTAGTTGGACCATAGATGTATGGTTCGCATCAGACGAGAACTTCTGTGCGTGCATACTGCAGAATGATACAAATGTTCTATTAATATCAGCTGGTGTTAAATTTCCTGGTGCAATACAGTCTATCCAATGCTCGCAAACCAAATTATCTGTCCAATTAATGTTTTACTTTAAATAAAAAAATGTACATCAAATTTCCGTCTTAAAGGGGCGCTGCATTTGTGTATGAATCCTGCATGTCTAATTGCTCCCTGGTCTTATTACATGGAAATGCTTATGTGCTTTAGTTTTGCTGTCCTGGCTATAATATTGATTGAGGCTGGTTAAGTGCCCTCCTTTCTTATCTATTGTTGTGGTACTGAAGTCACTACTTACGCAGTTTTGCTGTTCTTCAAACCCTGTTCAAGTGTCAATGTATAAAAAAAAGATTGGGAACCAGGGAAGAGACATGCTTTACATTGCAACTTATTTCATTTACTGTTCTTGTAACGCTGGAGCGAAACACATTTGTCAGCAGAATGACAGCACAGCACTGAACCCCTTTTATCCTGATATTTAAGTCGCTATGGCAATATCTAGTAAATCCTCTGCCTACAGATTTATAATGTGGTAGCATGTACTTGTCTGAATACATTTGCAGATAGCGCCAAGCTGTTGCGACAGGGCTTGGAATGCTTCGAAGGTCTGTGTAATCCTCTTACCAATTCGCATAGCAATGTCCAATGCACACTTGCTTCCAACACACCGTCCAAAAGGTGGCAGAAATTGACATCAATTTAGTCATTGGCTTTTGACATAAAATGTCTGTTGTCCTTGCGCTTAAAATAAGATTGCTGTTTATTTGTTGAAGCTGCTTTTTATTGAGTGGTAAAGATGTTTGGCTGTGAAATGTTTTTTTTTTCTTCTGCTAGAACATTGAAACTGTAGAGTTGCAACTCAAGAAATATTTAAGACATACGTAATGCAAAATGGATTGATTTTCTTGTGGCTTCTGCTTCAGCATAACAAAGGAAAGGGTGGGTTGAAGAAAGTGGTCAAGTGGTCTTGGGTTAAGATCAGATGGGGAGGAAGGGGGGGGGGGGTATGGCATAGTTTAGCTGAATTTGGGAAAGGGGTTGGGCATACTCCTTTGATATTCGCCGTATGGGTCAAGGTAACAAGGTAAGCCCTCCACCGACTATGGTTTGCTGCCAACGAACAATAGTTTTATCATCTATGGCAGAGATCAACCATAGATCGTTTCCTGTCAATGGTTAGAAATCGATCATCTAGAGGGTGCCTCGACGGACAACTCTAATGTGCGGACTTATCACGCATGCACTGCTTCCATGCAAGCTCAGAACATGCCCCCATGACATTCCTCAGAGAAGGGGCCAGAACATTCAAACTGCAGCTCTTTAACTGGAACAGTAGACTACCAAATAGGCAGAGTAGGCTTACCGAATAGGCGGAGAAGGCACCGGCCTATGGGCCCCACGACAATGGATCAAAATAATATTGATTTGATCTTGAAAGAAAATTACAATCAAGCTTTCTTAAATTGTTTCCAAAGGATAGAAAAAAATGAATCAACTCAAACGAAAACTTTACATTAAAGACTCTATCGAGAAAATACCGTATTGACGTGATGTACAGTACCCATTAACAGCTTAAAGTACATAAACCATAGACATCAGATTCACATTACAGTTTCCAGATCATAGGCTGGTAAAATTAAAACCGGATTAGGAGATAATATGCGAGGGGGGTCCAAAGATTTCGACTGCCTAGGGGTCTCCGGCACGGCTAGCATTTGTTGTAGTTCCTCCACTGATTCCATGGTTTACACTCATAAAGTATGTATCTTAAATTAGTCCCGAGAGTCTAGAACATCAGGACTGTCTATAGTACATGTGATACTCTGGTAATGTATGTTTGAATATTGTTTTAAATTGGTTGAAGTGATGTACCTAGAAGTGGAGCGAATAGTTAAAGGTTTTGAGATGAGTCACGATCTCCGGGGCTCAAGCAGTGTTGATGAAGTCAAGACTTTCTGCTGGAAGGAAGAGGCTTCTCACACACCAGGGAATGACCCCGTAAATTCACCTTCTAACGTTTGCTCGATCAGATCACCCGTTCAGAATAAATGAAATGGAGTGTCTGCTCTTCAGTGCAGTTATGGGTGTACAATCCACTCTGGGCAAGTCATGTCCTTTCGATCCTCCCATTGACTATTGTAGAGCCACTGTAGATGCCACCACCATGGCCTGCTATGTACTACAAAGCAAGACTTGTCCTATATAAGTATCAGTATTTTGCGATGTTGCAAATGAGCGTTTGGGATGCAGTTTTGGCACATTTAAGATCTTCACTGAGTTTCTATCGCATATGTAGAATTTTATGATATAGTTCTATGATATATTTTGCAAACTTGTTGTTATTATTACTTTGAAACATTTACATTTAAAAGTGCATTTTTTTTATCCTTACACTAGTGCACAGTTGTATCAGTTATGACCATCCGTAACCACCAAATCCTTATGGGTCTGGGACTCAGGATCAACAGCAAAAAGGTCGACAAACATTAGGTCGGCGCCAATTGGTCGACACACCTTAGGTCGACATGGAAAAAGGTCGACATGAGTTTTTTTTTTGGGTGTCGTTTTCTTCGTAGAGTGACCGGAAACCCCAATTAGTGCACCGCGTCCCCTCGCATGGCTCGCTTCGCTCGCCATGCTTCGGGCATGGTGCCTTCGCTCCGCTACCGCTTCGCTCGGCACAGATTACCGTTCCAATCGTAGTCCACATGGATCGTTAAGTATGAAAAGGTTCCAAAAAAGAAAAAAATCGTGAAAAACTCATGTCGACCTTTTTCTATGTCGACCTTGTTCCTGTCGACCTTTTGTCCATGTCGACCTTTTGTCCATGTCGACCTAAGGTTTGTCGACCAATTGGCGTCGACCTAAGGTTTGTCGATCTTTTTGCTGTCGATCTGGAGTCCGGATACCATCCTTATGGGGCTGGCTACCTACCGCATTCTCCTCCATAATGCTGACTGATCACTAATGACGGGGCCAGTGACGTAACCAAAGGCATTATAACTGTCTTTGTATTTGGGTGCTTTGTTTCGGCAAGAAGGAATGTTGCAGTGAGTGGTCATTACTGGTGTGACAGTACTAATGGTTATTACACTTGCTCAGGATTCCAGAGCGGGAGAGATTTATGTCATTTTACCACTTTTCTTTGTTCATATTGACTTGTGTTTTGCACATTTGATACAACCTTACCTACTGATGAGACAGCATTGATCTCAGGCATGCATTTTGGTCAGATGAACCACATAAAAACAAGCTTATGTTATTAGATTTTATGCCTGCTAACCATTTCTGCTGTTGGGTAACAATCCTCAAAGTCTGTTTGTATATTGCTGGGATTGACTGCTTAGTTTTGTGTATTAGCGCGGTGCAATACAGTAGATACACTACAGCCAGGATCGATATGGTGTTTGTATGGTTGTCATGAAACACTTCCAGGCATACAGTACAGTTATGTCAATTAATGAAATAGCAAAAGCTTCTGTAAAGTAGTGTTATATTTTGGTTCTATATGAAGGTACAGTACATTGTATCTATCTGCATAGCTCTATGGAACTGCTGGAGAAAGATGGGCAGCAAAAACATCTGTACAAACCTCCCACACACTCTAAAAAAAATTTTTCTGAAAATAAGAAAACAAAATAACCACAAGATGGCACTGTAGAGCCCTCTTCTTAAAGTCTTGTGATCGGCATGTGGATTTGTAGACTATACTAGGGCAGGATTCATAGCTACCGGCAAAGCTTTTATATGAAACTTTATCCATAATGTCTACTATAATATGTATTGCCATTTGAAAATGCTCACTCCCACTTTTATAGTCCCCCAATTTAATGTGCATGTTATCCCATTTCTTGACCTCACAAGCTACACCCGGTCAGAACAAATCACACCCACAGAGTCAACTGTCCCATTTTAGGGATGTCCATTGACTGGTCTACTGGTTTTTGGTGCCATCAGTGGTTTATATCGATGACGGGAACCCATGTGTGTGTGTAACCGGATACTTTACAACATTGCTCTATAGCAGAGGTCCTCAAACTCGGTCCTCGGGGGCCCACACAGTGCATGTTTTGCAGGTCTCCTCACAGAATCGCAAGTGAAATAATTAGCTCCACCTGTGGACCTTTTAAAATGTGTCTGTGAGTAATTAATACACCTTTGCACCTGCTGGGTTACCTGCAAAACATTCACTGTGTGGGCCCCCGAGGACCGAGTTTGAGGACCTCTGCTCTATAGCATCACTGCAGCAACTCAAACTCTGTGTGAAGGCTGGAATTGGCAGGCAGCAGGCCAATCGGGGAAGGGGACGGGGCTATATGGGTTGCATCATGGGTGGAACTAAGCTCCATGCCCCCTGTTCTGGGAGAAAGCTCCATCTCTGCGTGGACTACCATCGACGGCAGTGAAACCTCTGATCTCCACTTTTGATGGCAAACCATCAATGGATGCCATACCAACTTATGGTTTGATGTCCATCCCTGTACCATTTCCACCCTGCTACATCTATCATTTGTAGAAGTAATCTTCCCCTATAACTAGGTGGGGCATGCCCTTTTGTGGTCCAGAAATATGGACTGTCACACTAAAAAGTGAACTTTTGGGAGGAGCACTACAGAATATGGTGGTGATCACATGCACTGAGTTACGTTATCTTTGTGGAAGCCACATAGGGCCATATGCAATTGCGGACGAATTGCCGCAAATGTCGAAAAACGGGGCATTTTCGACACAGAAAAATTATTCGACAATGCAATACAGTACTTTTCGACAAAAAAACGTCCGTTTCAAATTCGACTTTTTGCAATTCGACAGTTGTCAAATTCGACATGTCTGCAATGGTAAAAATGCGGCTTTTCAACAAAAGTATATTCAATCGAAGAATGTCGATTCAACAACAGTGCTTTTCGACAGTCACTTCGTCAATTTCAGTCCGCCTCATTTTGCTGGCAGAATCTAATAAATTAATGTAAAAACATGTTTTTTTTGTGTTGTTTTTTTTTTATTGCTAATAACATATCTATTTATATTAGAAGGGATTATGTACTTGGTTTGTCTATTAGGAGCCACAAGTATTATTTATATATTTTTTAAAAGAATATATATATTTTTTTTTTACTGACTAAAATAATATGGAGAGATCAGAGCATGTTTTTCAGTGGGAAGGGGTGGGAATGTGTAAAAAATCCTGAAAAAAATGCGTGGGGTCCCCCCTCATAAGCATAACCAGCCTCGGGCTCTTTGAGCCGGTCCTGGTTGTAAAAATACGGGGGGGAAATGACAGGGGATCCCCCGTATTTTCACAACCAGCACCGGGCTCTGCGTCCGGTCCTGGTGCCAAAAATACGGGGGACAAAAAACGTAGGGGTCCCCCGTATTTTTAACACCAGCACTGGGCTCCACTAGTTAGAGAGATAATGCCACAGCCGGGGGACACTTTTATATCGGTCCCTGCGGCCGTGGCATTAAATCACTAACTAGTCACCCCTGGCCGGGGTACCCTGGAGGAGTGGGACCCCTTAAATCTAGGGGTCCCCCCCTCCAGCCACCCAAGGGCCAGGGGTGAAGCCCGAGGCTGTCCCCCCCCCATCCATGGGCTGCGGATGGGAGGCTGATAGCCAAGTGACATAAATAAAGAATATTGTTTTTTGTAGCAGAACTACAAGTCCCAGCAAGCCTCCCCCGCAAGCTGGTACTTGGAGAACCACAAGTACCAGCATGCGGGGGGAAACGGGCCCGCTGGTACCTGTAGTTCTACTGCAAAAAAAATACCCAAATAAAAACAGTACACGCACACCGTGAAAGTAAAACTTTATTACATACATGCACGCCGACACACACATACTTACCTATGTTCTTCACGCCGACTCGGTCCACTTCTCCAAGTAGAATCCACGGTGTACCTGGAAAGAAAATTATATTCAGAAAAATCCAGTGTAGATCTGTCCTCTTCTTCTTCTTTTTTGAAATCCACGTACTTGGCAAAATAATAAAACGCATTACCCGATCCACGCACTGAAAGGGGTCCCATGTTTACACATGGGGCCCCTTTCCCCGAATGCAGAGACCCCCCGTGACTCCTGTCACAGAGGGTCCCTTCAGCCAATCAGGGAGCGCCACGTCGTGGCACTCTCCTGATTGGCTGTGCGCGTCTGAGCTCTCAGACGGTGCATAGCACTATGCCGCTCCATTATCTTCAATGGTGGGAACTTTGCGGTCAGTGGTTGACCGCGAGTAACCTCACCGCTGACCGCAAAGTTCCCACCATTGAAGATAATGGAGCGGCATAGTGCTATGCGCCGTCTGACAGCTCAGACGCGCACAGCCAATCAGGAGAGTGCCCCCCCCTCGCATACTAGTACTTGTGGTTCTCCAAGTACCAGCTTGTGGGGGAGGCTTGCTGGGACTTGTAGTTCTGCTACAAAAAACAATATTCTTTATGTTTGTCACTTGGCTATCAGCCTCCCATCCACAGCCCATGGGTGGGGGGGACAGCCTTGGGCTTCACCCCTGGCCCTTGGGTGGCTGGAGGGGGGGACCCCTTGTTATAAGGGGTCCCCACTCCTCCAGGGTACCCCGGCCAAGGGTGACTAGTTAGTGATTTAATGCCACGGCCGCAGGGACCGATATAAAAGTGTCCCCCGGCTGTGGCATTATCTCTCTGACTAGTGGAGCTCGGTGCTGGTGTTAAAAATACGGGGGACCCCTACGTTTTTTGTCCCCCGTATTTTTGGCATCAGGACCGGACGCAGAGCCCGGTGCTGGTTGTGAAAATACGGGGGATCCCCTGTAATTTTTCCCCCTGTATTTTTACAACCAGGACCGGCTCAAAGAGCCTGAGGCTGGTTATGCTTAGGAGGGGGGACCCCACACATTTTTTTTCATGATTTTTTACACACTTTTGTGCCGTCCATGAAGTCGAATCCAGGACTCACACTATCGTCAATTGGTCCGTTTTTCGACAGCGGGACTGTCGAATCCATTTTTTATTGAATATGTCGAATTCGGGTCCTGGCGGGAGGGTGTGTGACTGTCGAATTGTGTCGAATTCCAGCTGGAATTCGACCGCAATTGCATATACCCCATAGGGGTAAAGGACGTTCAGAAAAATAAAAACTAACGAGGAAGTAGAAACTTAGAGAATTTCAGTCTGATTGCCAGCTAGGGTATTAGTTCTGTTAATACATTTCTATGTCCCTTCGTTATGATGTTGTGTTTACAGTGTTTTCTATCTTTGCTTCTCTGCCAGTCTTGCAACCTTGATGACTAGGGGTCAATATCTAGCAGTGATAGTCAACAAGCGGCCCTAGGGTTAGAAGCGGCCCTTTGAGCCTTTACCTAGCTCTTTCCTGCTTTATTGTCTGTCTTGTTAATTATAGCTTGGAACAATTGTTTACAACTCCAGTTCCTTACAGATAGGAGACTTTCTTTGATTAAGTGCATTGTTTTAACTTTTTGCTGAGAGGTAGGGTAATGATTGGCCCCGTTTGAAGAATAAAGGGCTGCCCAGATGTGCCCTGTAGGGTATCAGGCTGACTATCACTGGTATACAGGATCTGAATAACGGTTGCTAGGGTTAGAGACGTCTCCTAGCAACCAGTCTCGTAATACAGTAAGTCACCCAGCAAACTACAGTATAGTCAGTCATTTCTTATTTTAAGTGTTAACAGTGTAGTAAATCACGTTTTAAAAGGTTTTATTTTTTAATTATTAAAAGATCTTCTAAAGTGCTAGGTCAATATTTTGGAATCTTTTCATTCATAGGTCAGGTCCAGAATCCCCCCTCCACCACCCTTTTTATGAAATGTCTTACAAATAATACTGAGCTGAAGAACTGCTGCGCTGAATACATGCACTAAGGGGGTCATTTCCGAGTTGTTCGCTCGTTATTTTTTTCCGCTACAGAGCGATTAGTCGCAAACTACGCATGCGCAATGTACGCAGCGCGCCTGTGCCAAGTAAATTAGCACAAAAGTTTGGTATTTTACTCACGGCGTAACAAAGATTTTCATTGTTCTGCTGATTGTAGTGTGATTGACAGGAAGTGGGTGTTTCTGGGCGGAAACTGACCGTTTTCTGGGAGTGTGCGGAAAAACGCAGGCGTTTCAGGGAAAAACGCGGGAGTGGCTGGAGAAACGGGGGAGTGGCTGGCCGAACGCTGGGCGTGTGTGTGACGTCAAACCAGGAACGAAACTGACTGAACTGATCGCAGTGTAGGAGTAAGTCTGGAGCTACTCAGAAACTGCTAAGAAATTTCTATTCGCAATTCTGCTAATCTTTCGTTCGCAATTCTGCTAAGCTAAGATGCACTCCCAGTAGGCGGCGGCCTAGCGTGTGCAATGCTGCTAAAAGCAGCTAGCGAACGAACAACTCTGAATCACCCCCTAAGAGTGTGCCTCCTGTATTACTCCAGGTAACATGAGATGCCCACTTCCATACATAACGTAAATCATATTAACAATTAGTTCCTCCACACTTGGAAGCTGTTAGAATTAATTACATAATTAAGTACTTTAGCGCGCAGCTCTGCCTGGTATCGTGTCAGAATTATGGGTACTATATATTAGTGATGTACTGTATCCTCGGAGATTGTGCAAGGATTTCCAATTCAAGTCTACGGCGTTGTCTTACAGTACCTTCCAATAAAGCAGCTAAAGGAAGTGTTGCAATAACAGGACTGTCTGCTCTGCTCTATCTTGCTGATGGCTTATACCCGCCCTCTGGGCACCTGCAGCCCTTCCTGCTTCATCACTTGTTGGGTGGAAGGTGTTATCACACCTTGCATAGAGATAACCAATCAGATTTTGTCATTTTATAGTCTGAGCTAGATAAGTCATGACTGGATGCTGATTAGTTGCCATGGGCAACTTCTACACTTTTGGGTCTATTTACTAAGCCGTGGACGGAGATAAAGTTGCTGGAGATAAAGTACCAGCCAATCAGCTCCTAACTGCCATGTTACAGGATGTGTTTGAAAAATTACAGTTAGGAGCCGATTGGCTGGTACTTTATCTCCACCCAAGGCTTAGTAAATAGACCCCTATGTCTCTCTCTCCATGGTTTGATAGCCCCCTCTCCGGTTCTTTTCTCTGCTCTGTGTCTTCTTCTCTGGTTTATGCCTCATTCGGCCTCACCCATGGCCCCAACTCTTATAAAATTAGTGAATGGGGAGCTAGAGGGATATGTCATTGGTCAAAGTGGGAGGGATGAGAAGCATTTTGGGTAAATAGGGCTCTTCAGCGAATAAGGGGGTGGTTTTAGTGAGTGGGGATTTGAGGTGTTTTGGTTTGACTTCAGTGGCATGTGGGGTCTGTTTTAATGCATTACTGAGATTAAGAATACCCTTGAGATTTAGGGGGACATTTACGAAGCAGTGATAAGAGCGGAGAAGTGAGCCAGTGGAGAAGTGGCCCCATCAACCAATCAGCAGCTCTGTATCATTTTATAGTATGCAAATTATAGATGTTACTTCAGTGCTGATTGGTTGCCATGGGCAACTTCTCCACTGGCTCACTTCTCTGCTCTTATCACTGATTAGTAAATTTCCCCCTAAGGGTAATATCAACATCCTATAAAGGGTAGAACGTCACATATAAGCAGGGCCACCGGGAAATCTGTCAGGCTCTGATATTAGGGGGCATACCAAACATGAAGGAAATTGGCTGTGCCCGATTGGGAACACTTGGGCCCTGTTTCCATCCGGCATTGCCTGCTGAAGAGTGCGTCACCATGCCATACTGTGGTAGAGGCTGCAGCTTCCCTGCATGATGGACCTGGCTACTTTATATTTGCCACCCTCATGGCACCCCTGCACTTCAAGTGTATTTAAACCAGTGTTTCTTCTGATTCATTTTATTAGTTATTCTGAGTAGCATTTAGTCACCGACTAATCATCTTCCTGTACAACAATCACAACAGTGACTACTTCTGGTTTTATAAGAAAGAAAACAAAATAGAAAAAACAAAATACTAACTACAAGGAACACCTGAGACAATGGGGCAGATGTATTAACCTGGAGAAAGCATAAGGAAGTGATAAACCAGTGATATGTGCAAGGTGATAAATGCACCAGCCAATCAGTTCCAGTATGCAGATGAACAGTTATGATCTGATTGGCTAGTGCCTTTCTCACCTTGCACATATCACTGGTTTATCACTTCCTTTTGCCTTCTCCAGGTTAATACATCTGCCCCATTGTTTTTTATCATTATTATCCGTTCCACGACATACAAGTCAATGTAATTTAGTCATTTAATGACCAAGGTTATTTTTTTATGTTTGGAGTTCATCCACTTTGTTTGAAAACCAAAACACAATCTACAGCCTGTATAAGAGAGGGCTATCTTTTTTTATTTTTTTTTATTTTTTTTATTGTGTAATAAGTTTGTTACATGTGGGAATCCAAATTCCCCCATTTTACCAGGCCTGGAGGATCCTGTGTAACAAATGCCGAAGATAAAATGATTGTCTCTCCTCAGGGTAGGGATGACCCGGCTCTCGTGTACATACTGTATTCTTACTAAAAAAAAAGGCATTTATTACATTGTATCCTTTCACATCCTTTAAGTATGCACAATATTGTAACCCACCCCCTACTATCATTATTGCAACTTCTAGCTTTCAGGGCTCATGTATCTCCGTGTAGAATTACACCTATATCACTTGTTTTCATGTTTTTCTACTTTAACATTGTTTTAAAGAAGCATTTTATTGTGTGTTTCGTTACACTAATACATTAAGGACTTTAATTAAAACTGATGTATTTATACACTTTCAAAATCTACAGTCACATTTGTTTAAGCAATCATAATAATTAAATGGTTTTGCACCAAATTGCTATGCGTAATATAAAAAAAACAACAACAAAAATACAAAAACATTAAATAGAATTAGATTGACTGATTTATGGACAAAGTGACTACTACATGATAATCACACTTCTTTTTGCGCAATTTACTATTTAACAGGACATGAAGGGGCTTCACTGTATTTCCAGGTTATGGAGTATATAATTAACAATTAGTAAAAATAATTTAAAAAGTGATACAAAAGCCATTAAATTGTAAAACATGTGGTATCCTGCCTCTAGGTCGACAATACTTAGGTCGACAGTGTCTAGGTCGACCACTATTGGTCGACTGTAACTAGGTCGACAGGGTTTATAGGTCGACAGGGTCTCTAGGTCAACATGTTCTAGGTCAAAAGGTCGACATAAGTTTTTCACTTTTTTTTTTCTTCTTGTTTTGAACTTTTTCATACTTTACGATCCACGTGGACTACAATTGGGAACGGTAACCTATGCTGAGCGCCGCGGTAGTGGAGCGAGGCACCTTGCCGGAATCATGGTGAGCGAAGCGAGCCATACGAGGGGACACGGTGCACTAATTGGGGTTCCCGATCACTTTACGGCGAAAACGACACAAAAAAAGATTTAAAAACTCATGTCAACCTTTTGACCTTTCAACCTAGACTCTGTCGACCTAGAGACCCTGTCGACCTAGAATCCCTGTCGGCCTAGTTACTGTCGACCAATAGTGGTCGACCTAGACAATATTGACCTAATTGTGGCCGACCTTCAATACTACACCCGAACATGTATTGTATAATGTCAATTTATGTATTTTAATTTAAAGTTCTGCACAGGGCCCATTTTGAGTATTTTGATAGCCACAAGCAAACGCCCCATGCTTGTTTGCTTGTTTATTAATTCGCTAGATGTATGGTTTTTTTACATTTTTAAGCCGTTTCGCTCTGAAATACAACTTCTTTAGTGACCATATACATAAACGTATCCGTAATATTCCTTAAGCGTAGACAGGGAGGAGTCGCAGGAGGAATAATCTGTGCCATAAAACGCTTCAAAATACAGTTTTGCTAATGTTCAGCTGGGGGCCAATGATCCAGAGAACCTTAGAGGAAAGCAGTTTGTGGCCTGTGACTCAATCAGAATCAGAATGACTACAAAAAGCTCATTTTGCGTGTCTCTTATGTATTGATGAGATGGAAATAAATGATCAATCATTGCCACTGCGGTGTAATGATTAATGCCACTTGTTCTAATGGAATTAATTGTCATAGGGAAGAGACATAAGATGTTAAAGTGCTTTGTTGGCACAATACACCATGTGCTGTAAAACTTGTGTAAATTAACTGTTGCTGAGTCTCACATCACCAACCAGTAGTGTATCCTTTGAAAAAAACTGTTTTAGGGCTGTCACAGGCTAATAAAACAACTGTGCTTACATATTAGAGAAACACGGTTATTGTATGTAAAGTAACATATGACGTATGCCATTATATACAGGCTCATGGTAATTTGGTAATCTGCATATGTGACCAGTGAACAATCTGACATTACTGTTTGTGAGGAGTGTAAGGGTTAAACGAGCCCCGTCTCTTCTCAGCCCACTCCACGCAGACTCTCCTTGTACGGCGTGCAACTGTATCTCCACGCCACGTTTATGGGAAAGTTAGATTGATGGTGCCTTCGCCTCTACTTTCCACTGAATCAAGGCCAGGAAAGATCTCGGTTACCTCTGTTTATCCCTGGAGAAGTGTGTGTGTGTCTACTGAGATAAATGGGCTTACAATATACATAAGAGTATTTGTGCCCTTGAATGTTCCCATTGACACATCCGTATTGTTTCCACGCTGGTTAAATGCTGAAATACTGCTGTAAATAAATTAGCCGTAAAATACAGTATGTTGGATACTGTATATTCAACATACAAAAAAATATAGAAATGGATAAAAAAGGAGAAGCATAGATTCTCATTTACTCTATGAATATTTTATGTGTGTAATTGTGTTTTAGGCTATAATTGTGCGGAGTCCTGGGAAAGAAGCGCTCTGTAAATAAGATTATTATCCTGTTAGTGGTTTATCACTCAGGGATTGCTGTGTTCTTGCATGGCTGCAGTGCTTGCGCACAGCCACACGGAGCGCTGTTTGCATTGATGGCGGATTTTATGTACAGTAGCTAACAGTATACAGCTCCAGTAGGACTGCTTTTCGAGGCAATGTATATGTCTGTGAGGTATCCGGTCTTTTAGGTCGACAATACTTAGGCCAACACTTAATAGGTGGACCAGTATTGGTCGACATGGTCATTAGGCCGACCTGGTCACTATGTCGACATGGCAAAGGTCGACACATGAAAAGGTCAACATGCGTTTTTCACTTTTTTTTTTTTTTTTACTTTTTCATACTTTAAGATCCACGTGGACTACGATTACCTTTAAAATAAATGTATATTTTCTAAACCCTCCTGTTCTGCTTTTCGCGTCTATATTACAATTGTCAAATCCCATATCCCAAGTCGTACCGCTGGCCTAGACCTATTATTAGAGGAATCCCTGGACTGGATATACATACAGTACATGCTGTGATAGATGGAGAACTGTGCCATCAATTTACTTGATACTTTTAAAATGTTTTACAGTTTTAAATCACTTCCTTTTTATTTTGTTGAAACAAAAGAACTAATTTTTTGTTGTATTTATGGCACCATCACCATTACATAAGAGATGTAAAAAGAAAGGAAGAGACAGACAATTGGGCTGTTGCTGAAATAAAATATCTTTATTGGACAATGGGGGTTATTCCGAGTTGATCGTAGCTGTGCTAAATTTAGCACAGCTACGATCGTAAACTCAGACATTCGGGGGGACGCCCCCGCATATCAGTGCTGCCCCCCCGCACAAATACAAAAGCATCGCACAGAGGCGATGCCTTCGTATCTGTGGAGTAACTCCCGGCCAGTGCAGCTCCTACGGCTGGCTGGGAGTTGCGCGTCGCTGCCGTAGGAAGTCACGCAGCCGCTATGCCCCCCCCCCCCAACGGTCTGGCCACGCCTGCATTGGCCGGACCGCACCTACTAAATGGCGGTTTAACGCTGCCGTTCAGCCCCCTCCCGCCCAGCGACCGCCTCTGTCTCAGAGGCGATCGCTGGGCACTGACAACTGCCATGCGCCGGCGCATGCGCAGTTCCGACCCGATCGCTGCGACAAACTGCAGCGAGCGATCGGGTCAGAATGACCCCCAATGTACGGGAGGAGTAAGCAATCAATCATGTGAGTTTTTTTTTTTTTAAGTGTATCTTTAATGAAGAATAACAAAATAAATTACATTCCTTTTTTTTCTTCTTTTTTTTTGCCTCCCAACGTGATTGGACGATGGAACTGGACACACACATCTGCCATACAGGAGTGACAGGCTGAATTGTCTAGTGAACGAAGAGTAAAGTGAATTCTCTTGTTTAAGAGTATGTTGTGACTAGGGGTTGGGTTGGGGGGACCAATCGCCGGTCACCATACCGACGCTGGGATCCCGGCTTTTAGATGGCCTAGCGACGGTCACATAACCGCATCCTGTGAATAGAAGATACAGTATAATATAAACACAGTCGGTGGACAGGTATCCTGCTTTTTTAAAAGGAATTTTTTATTTTAAAATGTAACTAATAAAATTTACCAACAAAAACCAGGAAAATAAACGACAAGTGAATGAAAATAAGACACTTGCAGGGCCAGATTAAGGTTTGTAAAGGCCCAGGGGCAACAAAGTTGTGGGCCCCCACTAATAACACTGATGCGACCCCCCCCCCCCCCCCCCCCCCACCTGCGCAGTGTGCGATGCAACTACTCTGGTCCTACATACAGTAATAGTGAGGTACATTGGGGCAGTGGGTGAAACACACAGCACACAGCATGCACACAAGTTACTTGTCGGGTCCAAACTTCCATCAGCCAGAGACGGTTCAGCAGCCTGGGCTGTGAGAGCAGGGAGCCGCCGGGAGAGCGCGCTGAACCTCCTTCTGAGTCCTTCTCCTGTGGTGGGTGGCTCTAGGACAGTGTCTCATGGGATTTCACTATCCTGTGAGACCATATGTGTACTGAGGAGCTCCTCGGTGGCTGCTATTAAGGAACCGCTGAGCCAACGAAGAGGAGGGGGAACGGAGTCACAGCTAAATGCTGTGCTCCGGCTGTGAATGTATTAGTGGCCAATTCTGGGGGACTGTGTATGGGGGCCTTGGGAGGACCGCCCCTGTCGCCCCTCCTGTAATCCAGCCCTGGACACTTGGCTGAGAAGATGACAGCTTGCTTTAATGCCTGAAAATGTTAATTCACTGGCCAATTCATGCTAATGTATATACAATTTTTGTAAATACACCCCTTGGAGTGTAAATAGGACTGTAGTCACAGGAGGGATGAATGTATGCACGTTTCTGGGCAGAGTACTGAGGATCCAGTCACATGGTTCACAGTGACCATGTCGGCATATGTCATGTTGACACTAGAATGTCGACATGTTTCAACATACCGACAGGCACCAAGTCGACATGATCAGATCATCAACATGTTCACAATGTCGCCATGTGAAATGTCGACATTCTCAGAATGCTGACAGTTAGGGGTAGGTGCTGCCGGTCAGTAAGGGTTGGGCTGAGCGGTGGTAGGGGAAGTAAGATTTGGGCTCTGGTAGAGGGTTAGGGCTAATAATTAGGGTTAAAGTTAAGGGATCACCTGAACCCCTGCCTGGCAAAGTACTGCTGGAAGTAGTGATCACATGACCACCGGTCACATGACCGCTGGGACGCAGAAGAAGATTCTGGAGCCGCTGAAGTCGGAACAGGTAAATATCTCCTGGGATATTATGGGGAATATTTACTAAAGCTTCTAAAATTGAAAAGTGGTGATGTTGCCCATAGCAACCAATCAGATTATATTTATCATTTTCTAGGATGCACTAGCAAAATGTCAGAATCTGATTGGTTGCTATATAACAATATCACGTTTTATTTTTAGAAGCTTTAGGGGTGAATGTACTATGTCGGCATTCTGTTAAGTCCATGAAGACATGATAAATGCTGAACTTGTCAACTTTTTTCTATCGACGTGATGCATGTGGACCTGATATTTGTCATCCTAACACACAACTACTGTGGGAACCTCTCTGAAACTTAGCACTGAACGTGGGTTTAAAAAAAGAACAGCCTGTTTCACAATGTTTTATGACTGACCCAATGACGGGCAAATTGCTGTATAGGCCATAATCCAAGCTGCCTCTGTAATTTATATAGTGCCGTTGTTAGATGAGGAACATTGGGAAGTTTTGGGATAATGTGGTTCCACCGTTTCTTCACCCTTGTGTTCAGTGATGTTCTTTCATTCTTATATTTCATTGCTTACCTTTCCAGTGATTTCTTCGGAAGTATTATACTGGCGCCTACTGGGTGAGACATTATAATGGGTGCTGGTTAGACATCGCACACCGCGCACTCATCATAGACACTCCAGACAGCTGAAACATCTCCAACATCATGCTGTCATACTTCCAAATGATCCCGATTTACACAGGACAGTTCAACGAGTGCAACCATGCTCTCATTATGATGTAGGCATGCCCGCTGTCCTGCTCTGACATGACCAATCCTGCTCCCGTGTCTGAATCCACCGATCCACAATGTGCATTTTTGTAAAGCAAGTATTTCCAGATGTAGGGATGACCATTAACCATTGATGATTCCAAATAGTTGATGGTTTATGGCCAATGGAGAATACTTTTGCCATTGATGGGGTAGAACCAGATGGTTTCCTGCCATCGAAGGTACAAATCCCCTCAATGCTTCTTTTTTTCTTTTCTTTCTTTCTGTGCCAGGACATGGATCATAGCTCCACCCTCTGACACCCGCGAAGCCCTTCCTCCAGGTTCTGTTTGGCCAACAGGCCAGTCAGTGCAAGAACACGGATGACTATCGGTTGGTGAAAGCATCAATGGTCATCCATTGCATAGTTTGCAACCATCTATGGTCACTTGCCATTTCATCATCTATGGTAACCACACCAATGGCCATCCCTACCTAAATGTCAGTCCCTATCTGCCTGTTTATCAAGAGAACAATAGGTGAGTGCGCTGTCAACGGCAGCCTGTATAGGGATGGTTAGTCCCTAAGAAAGTGAATACAGGACGAGAGAGTATACTGGCGCCGGCTGAATTTCAAATAATGAACGGATGCAAATTTATCAATAAAAAATTATTCATGCATTTATTAAAATTAGACTAAAAATGATTACAACAAATCTAATTGTCAGAAGGGTAATAAAATAGATAAGGGATTGAGAGTCTCTCAAATTAACATGTGACCACTTCTATCTCCACTTAGGCAATATGCACTTGTTTTCTGGCTAGGACTCAGTCCTCCAAAGTGTCCTCAGTAAATTTTGGATATGGATATTACCATGGTCTCAGGAAGAAGTCCCCTTGGTTCTCAATTGCAGATCGAGGTCCAATGGCAGCAGGGGAATGTCTAGAGATTACAAATAGGCAGCACTAGTGAGGATCCTATGGGAGTTTGTAGGTCCAATAATTGCCAGATGATTAAGAATGGCAGGTGCAGTGCCCGTGATCAGGAGGAGAGGGGGCTCAACGCGTTTCGCTGGTTTTGGTCACCATCAGCTTCCTCAGGAGCTGCCTATTTGGAATCTCTGGACATTCCCCTGCTGCCATTGGACCTCGATCTGCAATTGAGAATCAAGGGGACTTCTTCCTGAGACCATGGTAATATCCATATCCAAAATTTACTGAGGACACTTTGGAGGACCGGGTCCTAGCCAGAAAACAAGTGCATATTGCCTAAGTGGAGATAGAAGTGGTCACATGTTAATCTGAGAGACTCTCAATCCCTTATCTATTTTATTACCCTTCTGACGATTAGATTTGTTGTAATCATTTTTAGTCTAATTTTAATAAATGCATGAATAATTTTTTATTGATCAATTTGCATCCGTTCATTATTTGAAATTCAGCCGGCGCCAGTATACTCTCTCGTCCTGTTTATCAAGAGAAGCCCTTCTCCTCTAACAATTCAAACTGGAGAACATCTTGATATTCTGCTATATAGAGAAATAATTGCTCCAAATCTATAGGGGGGAAAAAAATATATATTTTTTTCTTTTGTCTTTTTTTATTTACACATCTTTGGCAAATGATTTTGGACCTGAACCATTTCAGTGTTGGAGAACACTTTCTGGACTGGAGATAGCAGGAGCACAATTATGTCTTCGGAAAGTTGAGTTGTCTTGACTGAGAATGACCGAGGATGGTAATTACCAGAGATTGGGAGCTGTGCCAGCTATCTGTTTTCCAGGCACTAGGCATAGCCGTACGCTGCATTTTAAGTTCTGTCACTTGGGTAATAATTTCCATGTTACTCCCTGCTCGCAGTTCTTAACTGTGCTAATAAATGAAGCAGGGGGTACATACTGAGAAGCGCGGAAATAGATTGCGTGCAGTGTTACACAGTGCCCGAGGCTGCTGGTACAGAGTGTGCAGTGAATGCTGCTCTATCTGCGGCGGTGTCCGGGACAGACTAGCTGCTCATTGTTTCCACATTTCTGATATTTTCATTACTGCCTAAAGCCATTCGTCATATTGAAAATATATATTCTTATAAAAGATTGTGTAAAAAGTGCTACAACCAAGTATAAGATGTTACTAAATCTTTTCTAAAGTAATGGGGCAGATGTATTAACCTGGAGAAGACATAAAGAAGTGATAAAGCGGTGATAAATGCAAGGTGATAAAGGCAGCAGCCAATTAGCTCCAATATGTAAATTAACAGTTAGGAGCTGATTGGCTGGTGCGTTTATCACCTTGCACTTATGACTGATTTGTCACTTCTTTATGCCGTCTCCAGGTTAATACATCTGTAATAAAAGCCTCAGAGAACATCCAATAGTAGTAGAAGCCTGCACCGTCAGTGTTGAAATATAAATCCTTAACAGTATTGTGAATATGAGTACCAACAATAGTGAACGATTTACACGGGTATGGTATGGAAGGTAGATAGTAACTAGGTTGGCAGTGTCTAGGTCGACCACTATTGGTCGACAGTAACTAGGTTGACAGGGTTTCTAGGTCGACAGGGTCTCTAGGTCGACATGTTCTAGGTTGACCGGTCAAAAGGTTGACATGAGTTTTTTAATGTTTTTTTGGTGTCGTTTTCTTTGTAGAGTGACCGGGAACCCCATTTAGTGCACCGTGTCCCCTCGCATGGCGAGCGAACTTCGGGCAAGGTGCCTCGCTCCGCTACCGCTTCGCTTGGCACAGATTACCGTTGCAATTGTAGTCCACGTGGATCGTTAAGTATGAAAAGGTTGAAAAAAAAAGAAAAAATCGTAAAACTCACGTCGACCTTTTGACCTGTCGACCTAGAACATGTCGACCAATAGTGGTCGACCTAGTTACTGTCGACCTAGAGACCGGATCCCGATTTACACACAAAGCAATTTCTTTAGTTCTCTCCTCTGTTTGTCCCTCTTGGGGCCTAATCCAGACCTGATCGCAAAAGCAAATCTTTCTCTAATGAGCAAAACCATGTGCACTGCAGGGGAGGCAGATATAACATGTGCAGAGAGAGTTAGATTTGGGTGGGTTATTTTGTTTCTGTGCAGGGTAAATACTGGCTGCTTTATTTTTACACTGCAATTCACAGTCGATTTTCAGTTTGAATACACCCCATCCAAATCTAAAGGGGGGTACTCACGGAGCGATATTCTAAGCAATCTGACTAGATTGCTTAGAATATCAGCATGATCGCTCCGTGTGTAGCCCCCTTGGCGATAGCGATGCACGCAGAGCCGGCCCTAGCCAATTTGATGCCCTAGGCAAAATTTTGTCTGGTGCCCCCTAGCTCCGCCGCTAGTTCTGCATCTGTACCTGCAACGCTCAGGTAGTGGGGCCCACCGGGGGGTTACCCTGTGGGCCAGTTCAACTCTGCACAATGCCACACAGTAATGACCATAATACATATAATTCCACACAGTAAAGGAACCTTACACATATGCCCCACATTAGTAATGCCCATAATACACATAATGCCACACAGTAATGCACCTTACACATATGCCCCACATTAGTAATGCCCATAATACACATAATGCCACACAGTAATGCACCTTACACATATGCCCCACATTAGTAATGCCCATAATACACATAATGCCACACAGTAATGCACCTTACACATATGCCCCACATTAGTAATGCCCATAATACACATATACTGCCACAGATACTGCCACACTTGCTGGTTATACAAAAAGACCAGTATCAAACGTGTAGAGACTGTCCATTCTCTTCACTATTCAGTGTGTTTGCTGGTGTCTGTTACTGCATGCCCTTTACTTTATACTGTGGGAGTGATATGCTCTGCCCTCCAGTCTGATGTGTCTGAAAGTCATGCTGCACTGATGTTTCATATAGAAAAGCACAAAGCAACTTACTGACCACGTTACAGTGCTGGGTGGCAGGGGAATTTTACGGCATGGACTGACTAGGAAATAAAGTGTGGGGAGAACACTGCCCATGTTATGTCCCTGCAGACACCTGGGAATTGCACAGGGATAAGGGACACAGGATAACAGGGTCCCCCTCCCCTATGTGCACAAGCAGTGTAGGTGATGTCAGGTTTCTGTGAAGCAGTCTTCCAAAATACACGTGTTATAGAAGCCATCCAGTAATAACCTTATATAGTCAGTGAAAATGTCACAGGTCCAGGAATTGCATTTACTTGGCTTCTGCTGTCTGTCTGAGGTCTCACAAGTCAGGGGCATTCAAGTATGTCAGAGGAAGTTTAAGGCACAGTGTGCATTTTTTTTACACATGTAAACAGCAGTGTATACAAGTACTGATTGAATACATTTGGAAAGTAACAGTTAGTTTGCGGACTGTCCCTCCCAGCATGAGATACTACAGGGACATGCTTGGATGCCCCTAGACATGCTTGGATGCCCTAGGCAAATGCCTAGCCTGCCTATAGCTAAGGCCGGCTCTGGATGCACGGCCACGCACATCGCTATCGCTGCTGCTAGATTGGCCTGCATGCAGGCCAATCTAGCGGGTCGCTCACTTCACCCGCTGGGTGAAATGAGCGGCCCCCTGTCTCCCCCCGCACGCTCAGCACAGATCGCGCTGTGCTGAGCGGCAGGAGAGATGTGTGCTGAGCGGTTCGCTCAGCACACATCTCTCCTGCATCGGCCCGTGGGTACTGGGCTTTACTCTCTCCGCACATGTTATAACTGCAAACCCCTCCCCACCCCCTCTGCGGTGCACATGGTTTTGCCCAATTGCTAACTTTTTTGGTTTGCTAACAACTCTGAATAACCCCCTATGTGCCTGAGACAGTGATCTCTGTGGCAGGAGAGCTGGAGCTTACTCAGGCTGGCCATAGGATTCGGACACAGAGGTCCGGGAAGTCTGCATCCAACGACGCAAGCCCTGAACCCTTCACTCCTTTAAAAAAGGGTGCAACGCCCCCATTTTGAAAAACGTTGCCGGGAGCCGCCCACGCTCCGCCCCCCCCTCCCCCCCAAGTGAAGCCCTGTTCTGCACATCTAGTGGGAATAATACATATTTATGTAAGAGTGACTATTACAGCCTATGTTCTTCCTTTCGGTACACATAATTATGCCAGACTCTGAGGGGCTCTCTGTGTAACACAGCACATACTGTTGAATTGCGGGGCCGGGGATTACTGAATTTAATGGCGTATTATTCTCCTGTCGCAGCTCTGAAGTGTGTGATTAGTTTCCTATTGTAATGTAGTGATTGGCAGGCCGCGGAAGGTCGAGGGCAGAGCTATCAGCACAGCTTTGTGTTAACTAGACGGATTGTAGGTATGTGAGCGGCCCCTGGCAAAGTAATTTCCCTCAGATGAAGAAAAACTCTAATTCTCCAGATTGCCTGCTTGATTCTTATTCATGGATATACTGAATAAAGGCCACATCTCTTCATGTAAAAGGCACTGATAAAGGACAAACAATTTCAAGGCATATTACGCTGGTCTTTCAGGTATTGAGCAGAAAAGCACTTGTTACAATTCTTAGGGAGAAATGTACTTTCTTTATATTATAATGACCAGCGATTGGGAACAGACGGCCTAACAAGCATATAAATGCGGCCACGAGCTGTTATCCTCTGCTTTATGTCCCACCGAGCTTCTATAAGAGTTGGGGATGTGGGTGAAGATCAGTGGGTTATATAAACTAGAGAATAAAGCTAAGGGGCTCATTTATCAACGAGTGATAAAACTCGTGAGTGATAAAACTCATTGCGTATGATGAATGGTGCTCCAGCCAATCAGCTCCCAACTGTCGTGTTCAGATCCTAACTGTCATGTGTTTGAAAAATGACAGTTGGGAGCTGATTGGATGGAAAACCATTTATCATATGCAAAATCAAAAGTCCACCAGCCACCCCTACAGATCTGTCCTCGTACATCTAGCATCTATACGCCATATACAGGCCCGGCGCTGACCGCTCAGCAAGGTCCTGCAAAGCAGGGAGGCGCTGGGTCGGAGAGGCGCTCTCCCCGCTCTGCGACCTTTCTGGTGTGCGCTATTGCTGCCGGCTGCCAGCGCCTGTCACTCTGACAGACAGTAGCGGCGCTGGTAGCAGGAAGAGTGGCTCCCCCTCCCTGCCTCCTCACAGACGGAGCCTCACTGTCCGGCACAGAGATATGACATCACTCACATCCCTGTCTGCCCGCTTGGGGTCGAGTTGAAGCCAGGGCTTTGTGTCTACGGGGCAGTTCTTACATGACAGTTTAGCATCCATAGTGCACACTCCATCAGACCCCGCCCACCTGCGGAATGCCCGACGGCATAGTTGGATTCAGCGCACTTGCTCCCCCCGACCCGGAAGTCTCGCAATTGCGCAGAGCACAGAGAGGGCTACCATGGTACCATGCAGGTGTGTGCACTGTACATGCACACCGGGATCCAGGTGCCAAGATGAGACTCTGTTCGGGACAAACAAGAGGACAAGCAGAAATCCCCACCACCCACCAGCACTCCAGTTTGCATTTGCAGGGGACAGCTAACAACTAAGAAAAGAACAGGTCACCTGAGGTGGCATGGCGCCGTTCTGTAAGGAACCAGTTCACCACATTTACTTATATAGAGTTTATTATTTACATACTAATTATCACTGCCTGATGGCTGCAAAAATTGTAGAAAATAGTGTGACTGACATTTAACAGAACTCCAGCATGCATAGACAAAGTTTAAAACTGCATAGCAAGCAGGGTAATCCCATGTGTGCCCACCATCTCACTGACACCCCCCCCCCCCACCTGAAACCCCCAGCCAGTCCAGTCTTAGTGATCCTCATTCAACCCAGTGTTCCCCCTCCCACCACTTTATCACAGCCCACTTCCCATCCTGCCCATTGGCCCCAGCACTTCTGCGTTGCCGACACCTCCCTGTAGCTTCTCCCTCGGCATCCCTACCCTCCTCATTCCTGTAACTACCCCCTCAGCGTCCCAGCCCTTACCCACCAACTCCCCTGTCAGTGTCCCTGTCCTCACCCTCCCTGTTACCCCCCCTCAGTACACTTGCCCTCACTCTCCCTGTAACTTCCCCCTCAGTGCTCCTCACAGTTCACACTCCATCCAA
Source organism: Pseudophryne corroboree (assembly GCF_028390025.1). Lineage (NCBI taxonomy): Eukaryota > Metazoa > Chordata > Amphibia > Anura > Myobatrachidae > Pseudophryne > Pseudophryne corroboree. The sequence goes on from NC_086446.1 coordinate 755,974,911, forward strand.
CTCCCTGTCAGCGTCCCTACCCTCACCCTCCCTGTAACTCCCCCTCAGCGTCCCTGCCCTCGCCCTCCCTGTAACTCCCAATTTAGCGGGATTAAGAAGGGGAAAGGGGTTGCCGAGAGAGTGGAGGAAAACGAGAGAAGAAAAAAATAATAGCTAAAAAAAAACTCCAGGCAATGCTGGACTTAAGTATATGGGACACTACTATGTGTTGTGTAATATGAATAATGGGGACTATGGGGGTAATTCCAAGTTGATCGCAGCAGGAATTTTGTTAGCAGTTGGGCAAAACCATGTGCACTGCAGGGGAGGCAGATGTAACATGTGCAGAGAGAGTTAGATTTGGGTGGGGTGTGTTCAATCTGCAATCTAATTTGCAGTGTAAAAATAAAGCAGCCAGTATTTACCCTGCACAGAAACAAAATAACCCACCCAAATCTAATTCTCTCTGCACATGTTATATCTGCCTCCCCTGCAGTGCACATGGGCCCTCATTCCGAGTTGATCGCTCGCAAGGCGAATTTAGCAGAGTTGCTCACGCTAAGCCTACGCCTACTGGGAGTGAATCTTAGCTTCTTAAAATTGCGACCGATGTATTCGCAATATTGCGATTACAAACTACTTAGCAGTTTCAGAGTAGCTTCAGACTTGGCATCTGCGGTCAGTTCAGTGCTTGTCGTTCCTGGTTTGACGTCACAAACACACCCAGCGTTCGCTCAGACACTCCCCCGTTTCTCCGGCCACTCCTGCGTTTTTTCCGGAAACGGTAGCGTTTTTATCCACACGCCCCTAAAACGCCGTGTTTCCGCCCAGTAACACCCATTTCCATCAATCACACTACGTTCGCCGGAGCGAAGAAAAAGCCGTGAGTAAAAATACTATCTTCATTGTAAAATTACTTGGCGCAATCGCAGTGCGAATATTGCGCATGCGTACTAAGCGGAATTTCTCTGCGATGCGATGAAAATTACCGAGCGAACGACTCGGAATGAGGGCCATGGTTTTGCCCAACTGCTAAAAAATTTGCTGCTGCGATCAACTTGGAATTACCCCCTATGTGCATTAAAAATCGAATAAGATTGTGCTACAGTGTGGCGTGATTTGAATTGGAGGTACTATTGTGAGGTGCTATTGTGTGTCCGTACACCTTCCATGTGAGACCACACCCCTCTTTTGTGACGCATATTGACCTTTAAGAGTTAAGGGAGGAAGGGCGCAATTTTATAGTTTGCAGGAGGGCGCCGAACACCCTAGCCCCGGCCCTGGCCATATAGAGCGAGACGCCCAGCGCAACTGATATACTCCAGGAGATGCACCGTCTTTTGTCTTTACATTTTGTGTGCTATTTACATCACAGACGCAGCAAAGCACCACTCACAGTGTACTAGAGACGCCGCGCTGCGACTTTAACCGCACAGGAATTAGGGGTCTATTTACTAAGTCTTGGATGGAGATAAAATGGTTGGAGGTAAAGTACCAACCAATCAGCTCCTAACTGTCATTTTTCAAACACATCCTGTGTCATGGCAGTTAGGAGCTGATTGGCTGGTACTTTACCTCCAGCCACTTTATCTATATCCAAGGCTTAGTAAATAGACCCCTTAGAATTAAACACGTACAAAGTCACAGGTGAGGCCCAATGGAACGTGGGCGCTACATCGTATACAGATTCAGACGCATGTGGAAATGTCACTCATGCACCATATTGATCAGTGTAAACTAGCAATGCAGTGTTGTTGTTTTATTTATACCAATAAGATGCACATTATGAAAGAGACAGACGCTCGCCGCGCAGAGTCGCCCAGGATTTGGCATACCAAGACGGGCTGTTTGAGGCGATAAAGCCACAGAAAATAAGGACGCATCTGTATTTTAATGAGACAGTCCCACCGCCACGATCGCGGCACCTGACGATGGATACCGGAAAGGTAAGTATTAAAATGGGTGCAGTGTATGCGGTGTGGCCGCCCTGGACCCAGGGGCCCGTGTGCACCACATACATTGCACCCATTATAGAAACTCCAATGAAAAAAATGTTGGGATACATGTTCCACTGGCAGTGTGCCTCTGGTCCATGCGGCAATGCTTGGTTGTCCTTCATGGAGAGGATGTGGTTGGAGGCAGTTTAACCCTTGTTGGCCCCAGAGCCGGCCCTAACCAATATGATGCCCTAGGCAAGATTTTGGCTGATGCCCCCTAGCACCGCCGCTAGTTCTGCAGGAGATGCCTGGCATGAGTCAGTTGGCAGCTCTGCTAACGTTGGGCGCCTTTTGTTTATGAAAATGCATCTTATTTGTATTACTATGTGGTTAGGACGCACAAGCAGCTTCTGCTGATTAAAATGATATGCAGCATGCCTATATTCTGTGTGTGACTGCGGCTGTATCTGCATATGAAATGCTACATGACAGTGATTTCCAGGAATACACTGCAACGTAGCATTTCATATGCAGATACAGCCACAGTCACACACAGAATATAGGCATGCTGCATATCATTTTAATCAGCAGAAGCTGCTGGTGCCCCGAAGCATATCAAATGCCATAGGCATTTGCCTAGTTTGCCTATGCCTAAGACCGGCTCTGGTTGGCCCTGCTCCCTTCTCTCAGTGCCCTGATTCTGAATTGTGATTTTGGGAGGCGCGTTGCGGTATTGTATGATATCACTGTGGTTGCGGTAAGTTCCAGAAAGTACTGAAATAGTTGGCAAACACAAATGTGTTAACTTGTAGACTGCACAAAGAGGTAAAATAGTAATATTTATTATTTAAGTATTAATACTTTCTTATATAGTGCCGCAAATTCCATTTACAATTGGAAACAACAGTGATAAAACAAACCTGGGTAATAACAGACAGACATAGAGGTAGGAAGGCCCTGCTCGCAAGCTTACACTCTATAAGGAAGTAGGCATTGATACACAAGGATAGGTGCTATCTATAGCATAGCGGTCCGCCAGATTGCAAAGGTAGATGTATAAAACCTTCTTAATGGGACAGGATGAGAGGTTTTCCCAAGCTACCAATCAGATTATAGCTATCATTCTATAGCACGTACTTTATAAATGAACGCTAGAAGCTGATAAAGGCAGCTTCTTTACTTGTTTTCGTTAGAAGGTTTGTTGTATTCCCTAAATTCTAACTTAAACTCCCCTGCACTAGGCAGCAACCACAGGTTAATAAAGGAACATTTTTAGGTTATAATACTAGTAACTTTTAACTGTTTTTTACAGAGTTCACTACCAAATGCAGGGGAGCAGAGATGGGGAATGACATCATCTTAACAGGGACATGTACCCCGAATATGGTGTAGTCACTCTCAGTGGCTACACCAGTGCTGAGATACAGACCAGAGCAGAGAGTGGCACCCCAGGCAGGAAAGATAAACTGCACTGGTTGTGACCGGTGTAGGGTGCTTAAATGAACACTACTTCTAATTGTCATGTTTGAAAACTGACAGGAGCTGATTGGTACTTTATCTCGCTCCAAGGATTGCTACATCACCCCCATTGTGTGAAGTCTATCTGTTCGCTTGTTGGGGGGTTTTTTTAGCCGTAAGAGCCTTGACGTAATAAACTCCTACATACTTCTCTTACCTAACATTACTCAGACTACCTGCTTCACGCCACCACTTATTTAGCTCCATACAAAGAGTGACATGCTTCAGCTTGACGATGAGGGCGCCGCTGGTTAAAGAAAAAAATCTTCGACAAAATTAATTACATCCTCCTGGGTTGTCTCTGCAGTACTGAAAGAAGCGAGTTTAAGTGACAATATCATACAGTATACTAGGGAACAACCAAAGCTTATTTCCCAGAAGGGCAAATCAATAAGCATACAAGGGCAATACAGCCTTACGGATGGCAGCTAGCAGCAATTTACTTAAATTAAGGCAACAAGCGTGTAGTCCCATCAATCAAAACTGGAATCTTAGGTAACCGAGTACTGACCTAATTTTGGATTTTGTAAGTACCGTGTCAGCACTTAAAGTTTTCTAACTTTTAAAGTGAAATGACCTAGTACGTTAAAATACTTAAAAAAAAAAAAAAAATCCATCTACAATGCATTATTTATACCTTATATGTGAAAGTGAAATTTCCTGCAGAAACTGGTTTTGGTCTCCTGCCTGTTTCTGACTGTATTTGGTCATGATGATATCCCTCAAAAGTTCAGGTAGGTGGGGAAGTTTGTTTAAAAATTGATTCAGAAGGTGTTCACTGCATGCTGCCATATTTTCATGGTAGCATCATACTGACATGATATAACTTTGTCACAAGTAGCAAAAGTATTGAGCTTTTACTCAGTCAAGTACCAAGTGTAATAGTTCCTGATAGACAGAAATCCCTATATCTATTTCAGGGGTGCATTAACAGAGGAGGAGGACCGTGTCCATCCTCTTCCATCGGGGTCCCCTCTTCTGTAGCCGGCGCCCGTCAGCGCAATAGAGTCTGCGGACTACAGGGGCACAGACTTTATTGTGCATTCGCATTCGAATAATCTCCATGCCGACCAACAGGGACTATTTCCACTTGTGGGTATCCACGACACCCATAGAGTGGGAATAGAACCCGTGTTGACCGCAGGTCACCACCGGGCTCCCAAGGGACTTGTTGCACTTGCCCCCCCCACCGGGATCCCGCTGTCGGTATGCCGACTGGGGTCTCCTGACCGCCTGTCAGCCATACCACACCCATCAAATAGAGCTGGTTTGATTTTTGTACTTTTTTTTTTTTTTTTTGCTGTGTATATGGGGACTGTTAACAGTGGAGGCCAAAACTTCATGGCCTAACAAAATTGAAAATACATTTCATATACTGTAGTTCATGTATGCTTGTTGGCAATTAAAAAAAAAATACATCAAAAATCCCCTTAATTGCTGGTATTATATATTTATTTTATACACATTGTATGTGTTACATGGTAATGGATGTAGCTGCTGGATGGATACAGTGCCATTTTGCAGTTGGATCTTCTGTGGCGATGAGGTCTGTCAAAGCAACAAATTGTTGACATGTAGTTAAAAGGATAAACGCTACAAGCTGTCTCTTAACTGGGTATTTTTGTGCTTGATTGTTAAGCCTCAATATCATCTCATATCTGAGTCACCAGACTTAATGGTCAGGCTGATTAGACTGCAGGTGCACGTTGCTTACTTGGCTCTATAAAAGCGTGTCACTGTGTTATTAGAGCATCACAGTGCTGTACAGATTTACAGTACTTAGCCTAAGGGAGATTGATACCTTATCATATTGACTGCTGTTTATCTTCTATCACATGTATCCTGCTATCGTTAATCAAAATTACTCTGGTTTGGACATGTGGACTAACCTCCTTGTTCACATCCACTACACACCTATCAACTTATAGGCATATGCTAATAAAAATTATTAAGGTGTAGATTTACTAACGCTTCTAAAAAGGATAAGTGTGTCCTATAGCAAACAGTCAAATGCAGTGAAAGGAAAAAGTACCGATGTCTGCAATCATGCTGTACCGGAAAGGCCCATTGTGACCAAGCCGCTAATAGAATTGCCCCCTTTGTTTCTTGTTGTGTTTTGCATTCAGTATATAGAGCTGTCTATAATAAACTAAATTTTGCAATTATTTGTCTAAGAAGACAGAGGAGCAAACTGGGTAAGCCAGAGCCAGATTATCCATTGTACGATTTAGGCATGGAGGTCCAAATGGAGTATGGAGGCCACATGCAGAGCAATATCTTTCCAAGGACCCAAATGTGTCCTACGTAGGTTCCATGGGGTGTACGTAAAAACCCTCCACAGATAACAGCTTGATTGGATTTGAACCCAAGGCCACGGTCCTGTGAGGCAACATTTTAGTTATCTCTTAGGGCACAGAATCACTAGGCACACATTTGGTGTATCTAATGGTGCAATGTTACAGGAGTCATTTACCGAAGTCTAGATTTGAAGCCCGTCCTCCACAGTTCTCAATGTTAGGGCAACGGTCCATTATAATGGGACACACAAAGTGCAGCGAAGCGCTTGACCTGAGCAATCGGCGCCTACCACAGAATAGACGTAATAGGCACTTTGTCTCCCATTTCTGATAACAAGGACATTCAAACACTGGAATTGCTTTATAGAGAAGTCTTCGTGCCAGGAAACACTGTAGGGCCGGAAAGTGCACTCATTTTAATTCAGTTATTCTGATTTATTCTAAAATTGTGCTCTTTCAATTCATTCTTTGTCAGCTTTTATGAAAGCTCCGTGGAGAAGACCATCAAGGCGTACCTAATTCCTAAGCACATCATTTTTATCACTGTCGTTGGGTTTTTCCTTTTGTTGAGCAGTTTATTTACTTGTAGTTTTAATCCATCCATAAAAGGAAATGTAAAGCTTGCAGTACTGCCACCCACTTTCGACTGTGGTTGCCTTTGAAGATTGGATGCGCTGGATTCTATAGTCTCTGAGAAATTTATATATACTGTATATAATTAGGTGCACAATGTTTGATGTCCTGAGTCTGTCTCACAGATCAACCAGTTTCTCCATGTTGGCCCAAAATAGCAAGCAATCCAAAAGGTTCCGAGATCTTGGGCATTTGCCAAATACCCATCGGGCAAAAGTGGCACATACATGCAGGTTGTGAGTCAGCTTCTTGGCTTGACTACCTAGTACTGGAGTCTTCTATACTATACATATAATAAAACTGTAAGGGTCGTGTCTGTACATAGCAATATTTTTCGAAAAATATTTCTAGGTACTGTTTATGAACTATGGAGATGAAAAAAAAAAAAATCAGAATTTTTGTCTGTTTTTCTGGTTATTTCAGCATCTTGCAAAAACTACTGGATGACTTTGGATTGCGTTTTCACTATTGTATAGCTTGGGGACCTAGAAAGAAACTGAGTAATGCTTTATATCAATGTGACATCAGGGAGAGGAGCAATAAAAGAAAAACCAGACCCTTGACACTCGGCGCGTGAAGTGTGCAGGCTCCTCAAGTCCGAAGTAACCTATGTATAAATATAAATATAACTAAATAAATATATATATATATATATATATATATATATATATATATAACACACACACACAATCTATACATATATTGCACACCCTGAATAAATACACACATTAAATATATATATATATATATATATATATATATATATATATATATACAAAAAGATCTTTTTCATATGAAAATCCATCTATGTATCAATCACTAATCGGGCAGGTTATCTTGACACATTACGTTTCAGTTTACACATCGGTCCAGTAGATGGCGCACCAAGGACCTAATGCTGACCTGATCGTAGCCGTGCAAAATTTTGCATGGCGACAATCAGTTATTCAGACGTGCTGGGGGACGCCCAGAACAGGGGTAGTCCTCCCCACATGTCTGGCCCTACCCTCTCCGCACAACTACAAAAGCATCGCACAGCGGCAGGGAGCTACCCATCGCTCTCCGGGTCGCAGCAGCTGTGTGTAACATCATGCAGCCACAGCGGCCCATCCCCCGAATGGACCGGGCATGCCTGCTTTGCCCGGACCGCGCCCCTAAAATGGCGACCAAACGCCGCCGGGCCAACGCTGCCTGTCAATCAGGCAGAGGCGATCGCTGGGCTGAGATGGCCATCGGCTGTCTGACATGCGCCGGCGCAAAAACGCACAGCAGCAGTCGGGTCTGAATTAGGCCCTAAGACAACTACTCCTGTACGATGCAAGTTGATATGTGTCCTAGAGCTGCTGGTCGTGTTTCTTGCAGCCTTTGGTGTTGGATTAGGTAGTAATGTATTGTCACTACTGTTTATGTAAAATTAGTTCTGCTGAGCAATAACACACATCCATGCAAGTGAAGCCAAGGACCAACGCTAACATAGCCATGAATTTGTGTGGTTAATACTGGAGTCTTTGCCAGTTTGTGTGGCCAGTGCCTAAATCTTTTCCAGTTTAACCACCAATTCCTGTGGTCACACTAGTCACTAATCTGGCTCTGATGGGCCCTACACACTGGCCGACATCAGTCAAAGATATGAACGATCCCGTTCATAAATGAACGAGATACCGTTCATATCTTTGAGTGTGGAGGCTCCAGCGATGAACGATGCGCGGCCTCGCGCTCGTACATCGCTGGTCCCCCGTCGGCTGTACATGCAGGCCAATATGGACGATCTCGTCCATATTTGCCTGCACTTCACTCCCCCCGTCACTGCCCCTCCGCCGCCGGGTCGCCCGTCGGCCGTATCCGCCGTCGGGCAGCTCGGTGGCGGATCGGCCAATGTGTAGGGCCCTTTAGGCACTCAGATTGAATGATTCAGTCTGAGTTTTGACAGTTTAGAAATAAGAGGTCGAATTGTTTATCTTGCCAATTTACGTCCTCTTGTAAATGAAAAAAATCTGTCACCGGACCTGTAAATAGCAGTTTTGGATAACTGGAAATTGAGCCAGATGACCATTCTAATTGGATGATTAATGAGTTTATTAAGCACAAAGCTTATTTTGTGTGTAACATGTAACTTCTGTCTCCTCCAACACGTCCCTTTCAGATTGTAAGCTCAAGCGCGCAGTTTCCTCTCCTCTTCTGTTTTGCCGTAAATCGCTGTATTGTAAATTGCGATGAAATGTTTGTATTTTTCTGACTGGTAACTTGCATAACCCAGAGAATGCCTTGTGTAGAATTGTGTCCACCTGTGGCCCTTCGGCCCAGCGATAAATCTGTATTTTATATCGGCACAGGCTGCAATGAATGATTTTATGTGCAGTAGAACATAAAGTGAAGCCAGGGCAGGATCGGGATAAACGGGGTGAATGTTCTGAGACGTTTCTGTGCTGGTTATAGCTTATTGTTGCTGTGGTTGCAGAACTGGATCCACTACACAGCTGGCCCCACTTGCTGAGTGGTAATTGGTGATTAAGGTTACTTTGCAATGGTCATTAGGCAGAAAGCTATAAAACAAAACATACTCAAAGGGTGATTGACCATATTCCATGTAGATAACAAACGTGTTCCCTTTTACACCTTCTGCGCAGCGGTGAATCATCTCTTTGTGTAATTATTACTGAACAATGTTATATCTTTGCTCTACGATGTCTGCGTGGTCTTTTGTAGCATCCGGAACATTTTCACCTAATGTGAGGCTGCTTTAATTATTCTAATGGTTTTACTGGAATTTTCCTCTCATCTGAAATCACTGTACTATAAAGCACCATACCCAATAGCAGAAATAAAGTACTGGTATATATTAAGCCATCTAGCCTTTGATGGAGATGTTTGGCTAAATGTCCTAAGCTGCGTTTTGGTGTCATTTATACCCCTTTTCCACTAGCTTTTAAAACACGGGTAAATGCGCGGGGGCGCGCATTTACCCGTGTTTTTTCCTGGAAATTACTGGATCAAGTGATCCGGGAATCCTACCCAGGTAGCTTGCCGGGTTGAACACGTGTTCAACCCGGTAATGGGCCCTACACATTGGCCGATCCGCCGCCGAGCTGCCCCCGTCACCTGGCTGCATTGAAGTGCAGGCAAATATAGACAAGATCGTCCATATTGGCCTGCTGTACAGCCGACGGGGGACCATTGTTCATCGCTGGAGCCTCCACACTCAAAGATATGAATGGTATCTCGTTCATTTATGAACGAGATCGTTCATATCTTTGACTGATGTCTGCCAGTGTGTAGGGCCTATAAGCTGTGTAGTGTGAACGGGAGCCGTGCTTAGTAAATGTCTCCCTAAGCCTCGACACGGCTCCCGTTCATAGTATGTGGCAGGGCAGCGCTGGGAGGTCATGTGATCTCCCAGCGCCGCCCCTGCCGCATCACTAGCAGCGTCACCAACCCGGCAATATACAGCGGGGATGGAGGCGGCGCCGGGAGATGAGCTCATCTCCGCGCCGCCTCTCCCTATGTAGTAAACGGGTCCTGGGTCGCATCGACCCGGGAACCCGTTTACACTGCCACTGACCCTGTATTCAACCCGGGAATAACTCTTCTTATTACCCGGGAATTCTCCAAGGCCCCTTTCACATCACACACTGACCTGTGTCGACCCGGCAATATGCTGGGTCGACTCGATACCGGGTTATTTTTGCGATGTGAAAGGGGTATTACACTGAACCCGGGTCTGCCCTGCATGTCACTCATTCACAGGCCCCTCCCTTAAAGCAGACCTCTGCACACACAGCCAATCAGCAGCATTTAAGCATAACCCGGATTGGATAACCTGGAACGAGCTGTTTATACTTCACCTTTACCTGGGTCTACCCCTGGTAGCAACCAGGGTCTGATTCCCTGGTCACTCGACCTGGGTTATTTTCAAGGACCTTTTTACACCAAGCTGGGACCTGGGTAGACCCAGCAATAACCCGCTTCAAAAGCTCAGTGTAAAACGGATATTAAATCATACTTGCCTACTCTCCCAGAATGGCCGGGAGGCTCCCAAAAATCGGGTGACCCTCCCGGCCCCCCGGAAGAGCAGGCAGGTCTCCCGATTTCAGGGGTCCTCTCTGCCTGGCCGCCCACTTAGTGAGTAAAGTGGGCGGCCCGGGCAGGAGATGACGCGATTCTTCTTGAATCGCGTCATCATAGCCACGCCCCCTGCTGTATAATGCCGGTAATAGCGGCATTACACAGTGGGGGCGTGGCTTACATGACGCGATCCCACAGCCACGCCCCATCCCACCTCTGCCACGCCCCATCTCGCCTCTGGCCCGCCCCCCTCTGGACGTAACCTCACTGCCCGCCCCCCTGCTGAGCCGACCTGGCTGCTCTCTCCCGGAGAGAGCAGCCTAGAAGTCGGCAAGTATGTATTAAATAGAAGCTGTTCTATTCATATACATTTACTTGTGCTGATCTATTTGTTATAGAAAGCACCAGGGCCGGACTGCCCATCTGGTCCAGTCACACAGAGAGCTGGGAAGGCCGCGTGCAGCTCAGCCTCCGGGTCTCTGGCCTGGCCGCTCCCCAGCCCATCTCCATGGAAATGGGGGCGTGCCGGGAGTCCTCACCCCCTGACTCGTGGCACACCCCAGTGGGTAGTGTTCGCGCGCCCCCTTTCACAGTGTGCGCACCCCTTTCATGTGAGAGCGTGTACGGCGCGCGCGTGCACGCACATGCCAGGGCCGATTTTCGGCCCCAGTCCGTCCCTGTAAAGCAGTATTGAGTTGCTGTCATAGAAAAAGACCACAGTGGATTGGAGTGATTCTACTCATATACATTTACTGCCTGGTGCTGTTACAGAAATAACATTCACCTGATGTCACAGAAACAGACCGCTGGTCAGTTATAAGGAGTCTAAGTGGAGAAGGATATAAAGCGATTGCTAATTGTTATAATTTTGGTTTTATAAGTTGTCTTGTTTCTTGTTCTGTATTTGTCTATTTGATGTATGTCTTCCATATAGAAGGAGATGTACTAAGCCTTGGAGATTGATAAAGCTTGAGAGAGATAAATTAATAAACAGATATAAGCCAATAATAAAAAGATGATAGAGATATAAACCAATTAGCTGGAGGGTCTTTGTTGCACTTGTGCCCCCCCCCCCCCATCCCCCGCCAGCCATCTAAAAGCTGTGGATCCCGCCGTCGGTATGATGACCGGTGGTCTCTCATCCGCTGGTCACACAAAGCCAACCAATACTAAGGGGGACGTTTACTAAGCAGTGATAAGAGTGGAGAAGTGAGCCAGTGGAGAAGCGGCCCCATCAACCAATCAGCAGCTCTGTATAATTTTATAGTATGCAAATTATAGATGTTACTACAGTGCTAATTGGTTGTCATGGGCAACTTCTCCACTGGCTTACTTCTCCACACTTATCACTGCTTAGTAAATATCCCCCTAAGCCTTGAAAGGTGATAAATTTCGTACTAAGCCTTGAAAGGTGATACATTTCACAGTGAGTACCAGCCAATAATCTCCTAACTGCCGTGCTACAGGCTGGGTTTGAAAAATGACAGAAGCTGATTGGCTGGTACTTTATCACCGTTAAATTTATCACTGTTCAAGGCTTAGTACATCTCCACCTTCCTGTCAGCATCCGGTCTCTAGGCCGACCACACTTAGGTTGACAATGTCTAGGTCGACCACTATTGGTTGACAGTAAGTAGGTCGACAGGGTTTCTAGGTCGACATGGTCTCTAGGCCGACATGACAGAAGGTCGACATGAGGTGTTTTTTTTTTTTCATTGAAAAAAAAAACTTTTTCAAACTTTACGATCCACGTGGACTACGATTGGGAAACTGTAACCTTGCCCGAAGCGGAGAGGAGACACTGTGCACTAATTGGGGTTTCCGGTCACTGTACGGAGAAAACGACACACAAAAATAAATAAATAAAATAAACCCATGTCAATATTTTGTCACGTCGACCTAATGCTTGTGTCGACCTATTTTGGGTGCCGACCTGCTTACTGTCGACCAATAGCGGTCAACCCAGACACTGTCAACCTAAGTCTGGTCGACCCTATGATCCACACCCCTCCTGTCTTATGTCTGCCCTGTGGCAGTCCCAATAAACATTCAACCAAGATGGCTTAGATTGTGATTAAGAAAAACTTGGTCGATGTCTACAAACTGCCTCTGTATGCGCCAAAAATATATATATATGATGTAAGAATATAATAAATTGTACATGTATATTTACCATATATTACAATTTATGAAAAATGTAAAATTGACAGTTAAACTACAGTATAGGTCACTTACCTGGACTCTTGGAATGTGCAGGAGACTCATGAATATCGGGTATCGCTCCCAAGAACATAGGCAGTCTTCCCACAATCCCCTCAGCAGCCGCCCTCTTCCCAAGTGAGGTGGGTGGTCTGGGAGCCGAATCACATGATCATGGCGCCATCCCCCACCTTACAGTGTGGGGTATCACGGCTTTGTATAGCGAGGGGTGGGGACTATCTACAGTCCATGTACAGTATGCTTTCCTTTACAGGGAATGGATACTACTACTGTGATGCATGGCATACAGTACCTCCCAACTGTCCCGCAATTTTCGAGGGACAGTCCCATTTTTTGGGACAGTTCTGCTCTCCCACCCGCGGGCCGCAGTGTCCCATGGTGGTGGTGGCAGTTGGGAGGCTCTTGTCACTCGCTGCTCTTCTTAGCAGAGCAGCGGTGAATAGATGCTGTGTGCATGTGCACAGCATCTATTAACATGAGACAAAGGGACTGGGGGCATGGCCAGCAGCTCACAGAGTGCTGGGCATGCCCCCTCAGTGATGAAAATGGGGGCGTGGCTCGCGATTGCTGTACTCCTGCATTAACTTTGCCCCCTGTTCCATAGGCCGCGACCCCTTTTTGCTGTGTTGGCGGCACTCGCATTCAGATTATAAATAATGATAACGCGGTTACATCTGTATACTTCTCAACGTTTCAATTATCTAACCAAAATTTTCATCAAGAGTAAAATTAGATGTGTCTTACCTTATATACTCTTCACCAAGCCCCATGTGCAGCTCTACTTCCTGCTGTCCCAGACTCCCAATGGCGTCACAATGGCGCCCTTGAAAATGTTTTCATAAAATTGAAACATTGAGAAGTATACTGATATAACCGCCTTATCATTATCCATACTGCGACCATGAGTGCCGCCAGATCACTCTTTGTTTAACCCCTGCATTAGAGGGCACCCGAGACGCTGGACTGTTTTATATCAGTGACAAGTACTTGTGTGTGTGTGTGTTTCTCTCTCTCTCTCTCTCTCTCTCTCTCTCTCTCTCTCTCTCTCTCTCTCTCTCTCTCTCTCTCTCTATATATATATATATATATATATATATATATATATATATACCCTCACCCAATATATATTTAAAAAGCCCCTCACCCTTTATATATTTAATGATCCCCCTACCTCATAAATATTTAATAACCCCCCTCACTCCCACCCTTTATATATTTAGTAGAATTTTCACCCCCACCTTATAAAATATATTCAATTATTCCCCCAGTCTGTCACCCCCCCCCCCCCACCCTCTCCCTCCCCTCTGACTGACATCGCTGCTGACTAGCAAGCCCCAACACAGTCAGGCAACATTTTTTTTTAGAGTCCAGCCTTTCCGAGTCCCGCTCCTCGTTGCCTTCTCTGGAATGAAACGTCATGACGTGTCATCCCTCAGTGTCAGTTACACAGCGCCATCAGCCAGCATCTGATAGTCAGTGGCGCCGCCGGAGGAGAGGAGCATGCAGCACCGCAGCCACCGCTGGTTCAGCCTGCAGGAGTCTGAGATGATTCTTCGCAGCCTGCAGCAGCTGCTGCTGGGTGTATTGCTGCTGACGGTGTAGCCTGGAGATGAGCAGAATCGTCCCTGAATACAGCTCCGACCGGGGAGGGCCCCCTCAGATAGGGGGGCCTGGGGATACTTACCCCCTAGGCCCCCCCCTTAATCTGGCACTGGTCATGAAATTATGAGACAAGGATGGATGATTAGAGATTCTTTATTTTGAAACGAAGCCCAAATTAATTATTGACCAATCTGACATAATATCCCAGGGCAATTTAATTGCCTAAGGAGGTGACTCAGACCTGATCGCTGGGCTGCTAAGATTGTAGTCCTGCGATCAGATAGTCGCCGCCCAAGGGGAGTGTATATTCGCCGTGAAAGGTGTGCGATCGCATGTGTACACCGAGCAGCTAAAAATCCCTCATTCAGCGGACAGCTGCAAATCCGTTCACAACTCGCTCACCATCGAATGATTTTTCCACTGTGTGCGCAGCCCAGGACTCAATCCTACAGTGCATTGAGAACAGGCTGATCGTGCCGGAGCTGACGTCACACACCCACCCAGAAAACGCTTGGGAACGCCTGCGTTTTCCCTGACACTCACAGAAAACGGTCAGTTACCATCCACAAATGGTCTCTTCCTGTCAATCAGTATGTGAATGGCTGTGCGATTAGAATTTGCGCACCAGCCTGTCGCTGACCGGCGATGCCTGTTTTTGTTCGCCGACGCGCATGCGCAATTAATAGTTGATCGCACACGAGTGATCAGGTATGAATCGTGCCCTAAGTCCCAAGTAACACCAAAACAGTATTTTAATATACTGTACAGTAGCTTTAAAAATGATTTTTTTCTGATATGCATTGCAACTCATATTAAAACTTTTATGCCAGGTAAATCATAAAATTAACGAGCAAAGCAATTACAGTTCTCTGTTATGAAATGGACATCAAATTTAACAAGCAAAGAAATTGTAATTAGAAATGGGAATACAATATGAATGCCTAAGTCAAACCATCTATGATAAAACTCATGTCACACACTTTAATGAGCGTTGGCAGAACAGACTGTCTGAGTGTAAGGGAATCCAGGTCAGAACTGCAACTTAACATATTATAAACTGGTTAAAAATAGAAATCCTTTATTAAGCAAACGTCTACATATAAATAACCCTTACATTAGCCAAGGCCCTAAATGGGCACTGTGTCATTGGGCTTCTTGCTATGCTGACAGTATAGGACCACAGCACTACTATACTGTATGTCAGCATCTGTTTATTTGAACATACCCTAATGTAATCTACCGCTGTTTGCGCACATTTGCTCAAACCCAACTCCACCCTACCTACGCACCGTAGCCTATGTGAGCAATGAGGTAGAAATATAGCAGGATACACATAATAGAAGATAAACAGCAGGCAATAAGATAAGGTATCAGTCTCTCTATGGCTAAATACTGTACAGTCGTACAGCACTGTGGCACTCCAGTAACACAGTGACAGACTTGTGCATATGCAGATACTTATATAGAGGCATATAAAAAAGGTCCTGTACCTGTAGTCTGACAATCTGTGCTGGGGTGGGTCCAAGAAGGCCGCTCATGCCGAGGCCCTTCTCATAAGACTTAGAAGAGCAGGGAGGGGCATTTAGTGCACGTGACCTCCCCCCACCCCCACCGTTATGGGATCCATGGCATTAATAAGCTGCTGTCTATACCTCACTCCTAGAGCACTTCATTTTGTCAAGATTTTAATTGTACAACTGAGGTTAAATAAGGAATGTCTTATTCTGGACCCTAGATGAACCTTCTCTCAGGCGTAGTCCTTGCTTTTATATAGAGTGTGCAGTGTCCTACTATGCTCTCACAAAGTGAAAGATGTATCAAGCCTAGGAGAGAGATACAGTAGAGAAGTTGCTCATAGCAACCAGCTTTTTCTCAACCGGCACTTTTTCTCTCTCTAAGGCTAGATACCCCTCCCCCCCTTCCTCCAAATCAGTTGGAGCTTAGAAGAACTGAGATTTGGATTGTACACTTGGCTACCCAGGCACTATGTACTGTAAGCCTCTAAATAAGCCCAGTCTCTTTAAGTAGGACTTTTAGATACATTTTTCCTATTCTGTCACTTTTGTCTCTTGGACACTAAAACATTTTGATTGTCAAGAAGGCCACATCTCAGGTCTGTGGATAATGTTCCGGCTGTCAGTTATCTTGCTGAATACTGTCTGCCCTTTATACTGTGCTTTCCAGTCTGTGTCCATCAACCAAGATTCTATATGTCTTGTATTCTGCAGTTAAAAAAATAGTTTCATATGTGAAGATATCAGGGTAATTGTCAGCTCTTTCACCCTGCCAACCAACTGCTCTGCTCTTTGGTCAGCTGCAGGCGTCACCCCTGGCCTTCTCATTACATCGATGTGGGTTCAATTAGTCACTTTATACAAATTATATATAAACACGCAGCATGCGGTAACAGCAAAATATGACCACAAAATATGACAAAATATGGTGTTCACAACACTGCACTTTACACATGCCTACCTCACCATCATCCCTATATCCATCACTTTGATGCGCAATCCCGAGACTGAGCTCCATGATGCAAAGTCCACAGAGACTTCACCGTCCACCTGCAGACTTCACCTTCTCTGGCCAGACTATACAGAGTCATTACCACATATCAGCACTTCTCATGAACCTCACTCAGTCCTCCACTTACTTTCAGGCACCCTGCTGTGTGTTGCTTCGACATGTCTGCTTAAGCAGGATGCAACTCTGTGGGATGCCTGCTGTTACCTGGCCGTAACTAGGGGTGGGAGAGTAGTGCTGCTGTCCAGGGTGTTGGCTGTAGGACTCTAGGAGGTGACACTAACACTGCGTCGCTGCATCTGTATTTGGCATACAGGGCTTCTGTAGTGGCACCTTCCACATAGAGCGCCACCGCACAGACGCCTGGATTGTCCTTAGCTCTGCTTCTTCCGTGTGCTCCACCCCCCCACACCCCCATTATGATGTCACGTGTGTGTGTGTGTGTGTGTGTGTGTGTGTGTGTGTGTGTATAATCACCCTGCTATGGGGAGTATCCAATTACCCGCAGTCGATTAATTGTATCGCCGGTGGCTATTCTATTGGCCCTTATGTGGCGGGGTCCTCCTTCCGATGCCGACACTTATTGTGGATTATGCTGCAGGTGCCTCAGGAAGCCGAAGCAAAACCCGCGATAAACGGCTACCGGAGGCTTCCTTCATTAATTGTGATATCTGGCCGTTTTCACGCGCTGTAAGCAGATCACCTGCAATTGGATACCCACCTATTTCCCATGTTACACTACACTACACAAACAAACAAACAAACAAACAACACATGTTTATACAATAGTATCAGTGTTTACAACCCCAAAATTGTACAGTGGACATAAAATACATACACACATGGATAATGCAACACATAAAAGAATTAAAGCAATGTTATATACCATTTAGAAGAGTAAGAGTGTAAATCAGGAATTAAAGCAATGTTGTTATATACCATTTAGAAGAGTTTGGGGGACATTTACTAAGCAGTGATAAGAGCGGAGAAGTGAGCCAGTGGAGAAGTTGCCCATGGCAACCAATCAGCACTGAAGTAACATCTATAATTTGCGTACTATAAAATTATACAGAGCTGCTGATTGGTTGATGGGGCAACTTCTCCACTGGCTCACTTCTCCGCTCTTATCACTGCTTAGTAAATGTCCCCCTAAGAGTGTAAATCACCCCCAATCACGTCACATGTTCTATTATATATTTTAAAAAGAGGGACACAAAAAACATGACTGCTATATAAATATATTTGTTGGATTTGTGCTATTCTAAAATAAAAATAGGTGGTCCATGTTACATGGTGATACTGTAGGTAGTGGTGTTTTGTTTGTGTTTTTTGTTTTTGTGTTATATCATTACTGCTGTTTGTAATTTTTGTGTGTTTAAAGCGTACTTTACTATATTTTTTTAATCTAGTTTTTAATATCAACAAACTGAACAAGATTTTTTTCTTTGTTTTTAGATGGATTTTTTTTTTTTTAGCCAGTTAAAGTGGATAGACTAAGAATATAGAATCCATGAGGGAGTAGAAGATTAATAATCTGTTTCCTATATCATCATTAATGTATTTAAGCAAAGAAAAAAATCATTGTATTGACTTTCACATCCATGTAACCACACACACACACACACACACACACACACACACACACACGCAAATTAGAGCTACTGTATCACCAATTTCTTGTATTCTATTGAACGATACATAATATTCAGTGACTTCAATAATAATTGCAGTCCTTTGTGAATCATACTTTTACAGGGTTTGTTATTAAATCCTTTTGTAAGAATGTATTTTCTCTTTTGCTTCAATCAGAAATGTGGGTGTTGTTGGGCTAGTTATGTTAATTATGCAAATATTTTAATTAGAATTTACAGTTTATTTTGCAACTTGCAAGAATCCGTAATGTGTCAGTTGTACATGTGAGATACTGGGATGGTGCAGTTCATGATGAGAAGCAATGGGATCCCGGTGTACGGAAGCAGGTTTGGTATATTTTGTCGACGACTAGAATATTGCTGTTCATCATGTCAACATGAAAATGTTGACATTGGTTATATGTCAGCATGTAACATGTGAAAAAGTTCAGCATCTCGAAATTGACTGTCTACATTGAGCATGTAAACTCTGATGAAATGCCGACATACCATCAGCTGTGCAGCGACGCAGCTGTTTCCGTGTGTTAGGGTCTCCTGCCCTGTGCTGCCACGTCGTCATGGCAACCGGGAGACAAGTGCTAGCGGAGTAACCTGAGCGCAGCTGATACTCCGGTTCGGGTCTTTTGCTGTGCAGTGGTTACAGGCATGGGATCCGGTGCTGGTTTTTGTGCTCACAGTCTGTGAGGTCTGAGGGGGGCGTGGACAGCACCTGCTTTATAAGGCCTCTTCTCAGGTTAAGCAGATGCTGCTGAATCTTTGTTGGTTAGTCAGTTCCTGAAAGTTAGCCAGTACTGTGTAGCTTTGTTTTTTGTTGTTGCTTACTGCAAATAGGCCTGGGCATTTGGTACTACACTCTGCCAATCCAGACCTAGCAGTAAGACTGGAGTCAGTCGTTTAGCCTGCTGAGGTTCTTTTGCTATTCTGTGAACCCAGCAGGTTTGTGGCTGTACTTTCAGACCTGCCTGCATAATCCTCTCTCACTGTGCAGGGCGTCCATGTGTCAGTTTAGTGGCAGTAAGCTGAACCTGGGCCCTGCAAGTGAGAATTAGGATTGTGGAGACTCTCGTTGTGTCTATTATTCCATCTCTGACCAAGGAGTTTACTGCCACACCCGTTGGTAACCCTTTAGGGTTTTGCTGTTGCCCTTAGCAACAGCATTTCGGGTTCTCTACGTATTAAAACACAACATCTTGCTTTTTCCATCTGAGCATTTCTAATACTAGGGAGACACCCAGTTTCTTAGCCTCTGGGCTTCTCTGTTCACTCTGTGTTGGTTTTGTTACCCTATCACCTTCTGTGTACGTTATGTCATATTTCCCAGTCTGTCTGTGAGTTCATTTGTTTTGCATCCCTCTCTGTTCAGACACCAGTACATTCCTGCAGGCACTGGTGTGTATAACAGTTCAAACACCAGTACATTCCTGCAGGCACTGGTGTGCATAACATATTCAGCAGCCCAATACTCCTGTTGAAATTTTGTGGGAATATGGAGCATACCCCTCAAAATACGTTGCAACAGGTGGTCGATCAGGTGCAGGTCCTGACTCGTCAATTTAATGATTTGTCCATTAAAATGCACACCTCCCAGGCCGCTGGCGGAGCTCCCGCAGCAGCAGCACCTTCAGGGGTTAAGGAGCCGAAAGTAAATCTTCCGGATCGTTTTTCTGGAGATCGCTCGCAGTTCTTTTGTTTCAAGGAGAGCTGCAAGTTATATTTCCAGCTTAGGCCTCAGTCTTCTGGGTCAGAGATTCAGCGGGTGGGCATAGTGATTTCCTTGCTACAAGGAGACCCACAGGTCTGGGCATATGGGTTGCAGCCTGACTGTCCGTCGCTTAAAAGTGTTGATGCTTTTTTTACGGCACTGGGCATGTTGTATGATGACCCTGACAAGACGGCCTCAGCCGAGGCTCAGATTTCGATCCTTAAGCAAGGGCGAAGGCCAGTTGAGGTTTACTGTACGGAGTTTCGGAGGTTGACCCATGATACCCAGTGGAATGACCCAGCCCTGAGACACCAGTACCGAAGAGGTCTTTCTAACCAGATAAAAGACCAACTGGTACAATATCCCTTGCCTGATAGCTTGGATCAGCTCATGCAGTTATCCATCCGGGTGGATAGACGGCTGAGAGAGCGTAGGCTTGAAAGGGAGACCGAGGTTTCCTTCTTTCCCAAGGGAACCTCAGACTCTGAGGAATTTTCCGAGGAGCCTATGCAGATTGGGGCTACCCGCCTCTCCTCGCGTGAGAAGACGCGGAGGAGACAGCAGGGGTTGTGTTTGTACTGTGGGAATAAGGGTCATGTGGTAGTATCATGCCCAGAAAAGCCGGAAAACTTCAGGGCCTGAGGGTGATGGGAAATATCCTGTCAGGCCAGAAGTCAGAATTTCCCAAGAAGACTTTTATCATTCCGGTGACCTTGAAGATCCTCGGTCAAACTGTCAAGACTGAGGCCGTTGTGGACAGTGGGGCCGACGGGGTTTTTATGGACCGCCAATTCGCCCTGAAACACTCTGTTTCCTTAGTACCCTTGGCGTCGGAAATTGAGATTTGTGGGTTAAACGGGGAACCATTATCCCAGGGTAAAATTACCTCTTGCACTAGCCAGATTTCTTTGTTTATTGGAGCCACACACTCTGAAAAATTGTCCTTTTATGTGACTGTCTGTACTTTTGCCCCATTGGTGTTGGGGTTACCCTGGTTAAGGGCCCACAATCCTCAATTTGACTGGGTCTCTGGGGAGATTCTTAGTTGGGGTACTGATTGTTTCAGGAGTTGCTTGAGCCTTCCAGTCAGGCTCTCGCAGCTAAGTTTGCCAGGATTGCCAGGGTGTTATGCAGATTTTGCGGACATGTTCTCCAAAAAAGTTGCAGAGGTACTACCTCCCCATCGCCCCTATGACTGTGCCATTGATTTGTTGCCGAATGCTAAGCTTCCCAAGAGCAGGTTGTACTCCCTGTCACGTCCTGAGACTCAGGCTATGGCAGAGTACATTCAGGAGAACTTGGCTAAAGGATTTATCAGACCTTCACAGTCTCCAGTTGGGTCGGGGTTCTTCTTCGTGGGTAAAAAGGACGGTTCATTGCGACCCTGCATCGACTTCAGGGAATTGAACCGTATCACGATTAAAAACTCATACCCACTGCCTCTCATTTCGGTCTTGTTTGACCAGCTTTGTACTGCCACCATTTTTTCTAAGATTGACCTACGCGGTGCGTACAATCTAATCCGAATAAGAGAGGGGGATGAATGGAAGACTGCCTTTAATACCCACTCAGGGCATTATGAATATTTGGTGATGCCTTTTGGGCTCTGTAATGCCCCGGCAGTCTTCCAGGATTTCATGAACTATGTGCTCAGGGAATATTTGGATAGATTCTTAGTTGTATACTTAGATGACATCCTAATCTTCTCCCATTCCCTGGAGGAACATCGGAAGCATGTACGCTTAGTCCTCCAGAAACTCAGAGACCACCGGCTTGGGGCGAAGCTGGAGAAGTGTGAATTTGAAGTTCAGCAAATCGCATTTCTAGGATATATTATCTCCCCAGAAGGTTTCCAAATGGAGGGTTCCAAGGTACAGGCAGTCCTGGATTGGGTGCAGCCCACTAGTTTGAAGGCGCTTCAGCGTTTCCTGGGCTTTGCAAATTTTTATAGACGATTTATCGCTGGATTTTCGTCTATAGTGGCGCCCTTGGTGGCACTCACTAAGAAAGGGGCGGATGTTGCTCACTGGTCTCGTGAGGCCAAAGCGGCTTTTGCCCGTCTCAAAAGGGCATTTGTCTCGGCCAAGGTGCTGCGACACCCAGATCCAGAGCGTCCTTTTGTGGTGGAGGTGGATGCCTCTGAGATGGGTATTGGGGCAGTGCTCTCTCAGATGGGAGTGTCTGATAATCGCCTTCATCCCTGTGCTTACTTTTCCCGTAAATTTTCGCCTGCCGAGATGAATTATGACGTGGGTAACCGGGAATTGTTGGCTATTAAGGATGCACTCGAGGAGTGGAGACACTGGCTTGAGGGGGCTAAGTTTGTGGTCTCAATTCTCACCGACCATAAGAATTTAGCATATTTAGAGTCAGCGAAGCGTCTCAATGCCAGGCAGGCACGATGGGCTTTGTTTTTTGCTCGCTTTAATTTTTTGATAACATATCGCCCTGGGTCAAAAAAAATCAAGGCTGATGCGCTCTCGCGGAGTTTTGCTCCAATCCAGGAGACCACCGAGGAGCCGTTGCCCATTGTGTCCCCATCATGTATTAAAGTGGGCATTACCCAGGACCTCTTGTCATTAGTCCTTAGAGCACAGGAGCAGGCTCCTCCAGACCTTCCGGTAGGTCTTTTGTTTGTGCCTCCTAGGTTAAGACAGCGAGTGTTCCTGGAATTCCATGCCAAGAAGTCGGCAGGTCACCCGGGTATTGCCAGAACTCGGGAGTTGCTATCTAGGGCGGTGTGGTGGCCCTCGGTGGCTAAGGATGTGGATCAGTGGGTTCGGGCATGTGACATCTGTGCCCGAAATAAGACTCCTAGAGGGGTTCCTGTTGGCCCATTACATCCACTCTCTATTCCATCTAAGCCATGGACCCACATTTCAATGGATTTTGTTGTGGACTTGCCCAAATCCTCTGGGATGACAGCCATCTGGGTTGTCGTTGACAGGTTTTCGAAGATGGCGCACTTCGTTCCACTGGTTGGGCTGCCATCGGCCAGACGCCTGTCTGAATTATTTATGCTGCATGTTGTGCGCCTCCACGGGTTGCCACTTGATGTGGTCTCTGACCGCGGATCCCAGTTTGTGGCCAAATTCTGGAGGGCATTTTGTTCCGATCTCCAGATTTCTGTCAGCTTGTCGTCAGGCTACCATCCGCAGTCTAATGGGCAGACTGAAAGGGTGAACCAGACCTTGGAGCAGTTCCTCAGGTGTTATGTCTCCAAGTGTCAGACTGACTGGGTTGCTCATCTGTCAATGGCGGAGTTTGCCTATAACAACGCGGCTCACTCTGCTACAGGGATCTCTCCCTTCCTTTGTGTGTATGGGCATCATCCTAAGGCCAATTCTTTTGACCCCCTGGACTCCACGCCTGGTGGTTCCTCTGTGGTTTCGGTCCTTAGAGGTATTTGGAGGAAAGTGAAGAAAGCCCTTGTGTCTGTGTCATTAGTGACCAAAAGGGTTTTTGATAAGCGGAAAAGACCCTGCAGCTTCAAATTAGGAGACTTCGTCTGGTTGTCTACCAAGAATTTGAAGTTGAAACAGCCATGTCATAAGTTAGGCCCCCGGTTCATCGGCCCTTATAAGATCACCAGGGTTATCAATCTGGTGGCATTTCAGTTAGATCTGCCCCGTTCTTTGGGTATCAATAAAACATTTCATTGTTCCCTTTTAAAACGGGCGATTAGTAATCCTTCTTCCAGAGGAAGACCTTCCCCTCTTCTGATACGTGGCCAGAGGGAGTTTGTTGTTGAAAGGATTCTTGACTCCAAGATGGTTCGGGGTCGGCTGTCATTTTTGGTGCACTGGAAGGGGTATGGCCCGGAGGAGCGGTCGTGGGTGCGCAGTTGTGATCTTCATGCCCCCAGACTGATACGCTCTTTCTTCTCGCAGTTCCCCGATAAACCCGGTGGTAGGGGTTCTTTGACCCCTCGTCAGAGGGGGGGTACTGTTAGGGTCTCCTGCCCTGTGCTGCCACGTCGTCATGGCAACCGGGAGACAAGTGCTAGCGGAGTAACCTGAGCGCAGCTGATACTCCGGTTCGGGTCTTTTGCTGTGCAGTGGTTACAGGCATGGGATCCGGTGCTGGTTTTTGTGCTCACAGTCTGTGAGGTCTGAGGGGGGCGTGGACAGCACCTGCTTTATAAGGCCTCTTCTCAGGTTAAGCAGATGCTGCTGAATCTTTGTTGGTTAGTCAGTTCCTGAAAGTTAGCCAGTACTGTGTAGCTTTGTATTTTGTTGTTGCTTACTGCAAATAGGCCTGGGC
Source organism: Pseudophryne corroboree (assembly GCF_028390025.1). NCBI lineage: Eukaryota > Metazoa > Chordata > Amphibia > Anura > Myobatrachidae > Pseudophryne > Pseudophryne corroboree. The sequence continues at coordinate 755,999,299 of NC_086446.1, forward strand.
ATTTGGTATTACACTCTGCCAATCCAGACCTAGCAGTAAGACTGGAGTCCGTCGTTTAGCCTGCTGAGGTTCTTTTGCTATTCTGTGAACCCAGCAGGTTTGTGGCTGTACTTTCAGACCTGCCTGCATAATCCTCTCTCACTGTGCAGGGCGTCCATGTGTCAGTTTAGTGGCAGTAAGCTGAACCTGGGCCCTGCAAGTGAGAATTAGGATTGTGGAGACTCTCCTTGTGTCTATAATTCCATCTCTGACCAAGGAGTTTACTGCCACACCCGTTGGTAACCCTTTAGGGTTTTGCTGTTGCCCTTAGCAACAGCATTTCGGGTTCTCTACGTATTAAAACACAACATCTTGCTTTTTCCATCTGAGCATTTCTAATACTAGGGAGACACCCAGTTTCTTAGCCTCTGGGCTTCTCTGTTCACTCTGTGTTGGTTTTGTTACCCTATCACCTTCTGTGTACGTTATGTCATATTTCCCAGTCTGTCTGTGAGTTCATTTGTTTTGCATCCCTCTCTGTTCAGACACCAGTACATTCCTGCAGGCACTGGTGTGCATAACACCGTGGTAAGCACCTTAACCTAAGCCTGACCCGTTGGCTGTTGCTGATGTTTCCATTGCGGATTTAGCGGCGGCAGTAGATGTGTCTCTATCCCAAATCCTAACCCAAACTCTAATGTTTGCATTTTGCAAAATGTCGCCATTTCACTTATCGAGATTTTCAATGTAGACATTTTATAGATGCCGACCTGTTAGCTGCCAGCATTTCAGAAATGTCAACACAACTGTTGGTTTATTTTTCGTTTGTGTGTTACATCTTTGTTGAGAAATGTGCTATCCTCTCCCCAAGCTGTTGATGGCTCATTCCTTATGGTATGGGGGCAGATGAAGATCCAATTTCTGGTGGGAAGCTTTGCCAAGCACGGAGAGAAAGGGACTTACCCACGCTTTAGTGCGAAGGTGGGCCAGAAGACCCTTGTCCCCAAGGGGCCTTGCTTAGCGTTGGGTAGTAAACTAGTGTCAGTTGACTCTCATCGTTAAAGGGCCTTATGGCTTAGGGGGTTGAGAAGAAACAAGGCCTTTCTCCTTTAGGAAAGGGTGCAGAAAGACAAGTCCTTGGCACTGCCACAGCAGAGGGTGACTAGAACATGCTCTTTTATTGGGGGTAATTTCAAGTTGATCGCAGCAGGAATTTAGTTAGCAATTGGGCAAAACCATGTGCACTGCAGGGGAGGCAGATTTAACATGTGCAGAGAGAGTTAGATTTGGATGGGGTGTGTTCAATCTGCAATCTAATTTGCAGTGTAAAAATAAAGCAGCCAGTATTTACCCTGCACAGAAATAAAATAACCCACCCAGATCTAACTCTCTCTGCACATGTTAAATCTGCCTCCCCTGCAGTGCACATGGTTTTGCACAATTGCTAACTAAATTCCTGCTGCGATCAACTTGGAATTACCCCCATTGTCAATAAAATAAAAAGTTGCCATATTATTGGGAACCATGCTTTTGCCATTTACATTAATTTATGTGTTTGCATAAGATGTAGAAAAAATTATAGCAACCAATCACATTCTGTTACTAACACAGGCTACAAAATCAAAAGACCTGATTGTTGTGAAAAGTTGCTGTAACCCATAGCAACATGATAATCTTGGAACACTTTCATAAATGTACCCTATACAGTGTTACTTAGCACTGTAGCACTGGTGATAGTATATACAATATATGTCATCAATATAGTGTTGCTTACCACTGTAGCACAGGTGATAGTATATACAATAAATGTCCCATATACAATGTTACCTAGCACTATAGCACTGGTGATAGTATATACAATAAATGTCATCAATACAATGTTACTTAGCCCTACAGCACTGGTGATAGTATATACAATAAATGTCCCCTATACAATGTTTCTTAGCCCTACAGCACTGGTGATAGTATATACAATAAATGTCATCAATCCAATGTTACTTAGCCCTACAGCACTGGTGATAGTATATACAATAAATGTCCCCTATACAATGTTACTTAGCACTATAGCACTGGTGATAGTATATACAATAAATGTCATCAATACAATGTTACTTAGCCCTACAGCACTGGTGATAGTATATACAATAAATGTCCCCTATACAATGTTTCTTAGCCCTACAGCACTGGTGATAGTATATACAATAAATGTCATCAATCCAATGTTACTTAGCCCTACAGCACTGGTGATAGTATATACAATAAATGTCCCATATACAATGTTACTTAGCACTATAGCACTGGTGATAGTATATACAATAAATGTCCCATATACAATGTTACCTAGCACTATAGCACTGGTGATAGTATATACAATAAATGTCATCAATACAATGTTACTTAGCACTATAGCACTGGTGATAGTATATACAATAAATGTCCCATATACAATGTTACCTAGCACTATAGCACTGGTGATAGTATATACAATAAATGTCCCATATACAATGTTACCTAGTACTATAGCACTGGTGATAGTATATACAATAAATGTCATCAATCCAATGTTACTTAGCCCTACAGCACTGGTGATAGTATATACAATAAATGTCCCCTATACAATGTTACTTAGCACTATAGCACTGGTGATAGTATATACAATAAATGTCATCAATACAATGTTACTTAGCACTATAGCACTGGTGATAGTATATACAATAAATGTCATCAATACAATGTTACTTAGCCCTACAGCACTGGTGATAGTATATACAATAAATGTCCCCTATACAATGTTACTTAGCCCTACAGCACTGGTGATAGTATATACAATAAATGTCATCAATCCAATGTTACTTAGCCCTACAGCACTGGTGATAGTATATACAATAAATGTCCCCTATACAATGTTACTTAGCACTATAGCACTGGTGATAGTATATACAATAAATGTCCCATATACAATGTTACCTAGCACTATAGCACTGGTGATAGTATATACAATAAATGTCATCAATACAATGTTACTTAGCACTATAGCACTGGTGATAGTATATACAATAAATGTCCCATATACAATGTTACCTAGCACTATAGCACTGGTGATAGTATATACAATAAATGTCCCATATACAATGTTACCTAGTACTATAGCACTGGTGATAGTATATACAATAAATGTCATCAATACAATGTTACTTAGCACTACAGCACTGGTGATAGTATATACAATAAATGTCCCCTATACAATGTTACTTAGCACTATAGCACTGGTGTTTAGTATATACAATAAATGTCCTCCATACATTGTTACATAACTCTGTAATACTGGAAATAATATATACAATTAGAAGCTGATTCAGAGTTGGGAGCAAAGGAAATTTGCACTTTAGTAAAACCATGCTACAGTGCTGGTGGGGCAGATGTAACATGTGAAAAGAGACTTACAGTTGGGAGATCATGAACTCTAAACTGCAGTGTAAGATAAACATGTCCATTATATGATTTGGAATCAGTGAATGGTGATTAGCATATACAGTACTAAGTATTATAAACAAATATATATAATGTTATAGTCTCCCTAATTCTTATGGGTTATGATATGAAGTGGCATATAATAAGAAGATTCACTAATAAAAATATGTGTTCATCTATGTGTTCACTATCGATGGTTGTCATGGATGGTTACAAACTATGGTATGGGAGATCTTCAATGGTTTCACCCACCAATGCCAGTAATCCCTGTTCTGTCAGTGACTGGCCGGTGGGCTAATTACAGCCTGGGTGGGGCTTTGCGGGCGTCATGGGGTAGAGTTATGAAAAAAAAAAAAAATTTGGTTATGCTGTGCCATAGATGGAAAGAAACCATCTGGTTCTCTCCCATCGATGGCAAAAGTATTCTCCAGCAACTATAAACCATCAATGATTATGAATCATCTATGTTTAAAAGCCATCTCTACCAATAAATCATAAGAGGAGAGGTGGCCAGTACCATTTAAAAAAAAAAAAAGAGAGAGAGAGCTCCAAAGTATAGAGCAAGGAGCTATGTGGTAAATAGAGATTGTGGTGATGGCTGGTTCTGCACCCAGAGCAATCTACATGCTTCCTCAATGTTAATTGGTTGCTATGGGCAACTTTTCCACTTCTCCACTCTTTCCACTGCATGTGCTTGATACAGCAACCCCATAGTCTGACTTTCAGTGTCTGCCCATATGTAGGCACTCTACCTGGGTGAATCATAGCCTCCTGTCCCTTGGCCGGATCTCCCGGAAGGCTTGTATGATTACTTTTAGAATGCATCCCTCAAAGAATGCATCACTAATACCACTTTTCCACTTGCTAGCACGGGTCGCAGCCGGGAGCCTGACACGCCTACGACCCGTGCTAGAGCCCCCTTCTACACTGAGCTCACCAAGCCGGCATATTGCCGGGTTGGTGACGCTGCTGCTGACGTGGCAGGGGCGGCGCTGGGAGATCACATGATCTCCCAGCGCCGCCCTTCCATACACTGTGAACAGGAGCCGTGTCGCATCGACACGGCTTCCGTTTACACTACACAGCTTACCGGATTGAACACATGTTCAACCCGGCAAGCTACCCGGGTAGGATTCCCGGATCACTTGATCCGGGAATTTGCAGGGGGGGGAGGGGTTTCCACTAGAAAAAAAACACGGGTAAATGTGGACCCCCGCTCAATTTTATAGCACAATTACACATGCTATTATAATGTGTAAAACTATAATAATTTTGTTTGCCGTTCACTTGGGTAGAAAATAAAAGTTATTCCCCGTGAAACAAACATATTGCAAAATATAAAAAAAATGCAACATTAACCTGAGGGGCAAAATTGATAGACTTCCAGGCTTTAGACACTTGCAAAATCTAGGTCTCTAGCTGTTCTTAACTACCCAGTCTTGTTTTATTACTGTTTGTTAGGGATGACTATGGTCTCCATCGAGACATCCCTGCTGTTTGTACTGGCAGGCTGTGGGCCAGTCAGAGAAGGGATTGGTCTTAACTGGAGCCACGGGGGCAGGGCTAAGCTCTGTGTCCTCTGTGTAGAGAATAATAATAATAAAAAATGTAAAAAAAAGATCGCTGCCTCTCAGCCATCGATGGCAGAGACCCATTGGCTCTTCACCATTGATGGCAAAACCATTGACCATGGGTGGCAAACATCAATGGTCTATGAGCAGGGCCATAACTAGAGGTGGGCTCTGTGGGCGACACCGTTGCTGCCTCACAGCCTTTGCTTGTGGTAAGCAAGGGGCATGGAATGGCATTCTGCCACCAGTATCATCGTGCAGTGTCCTCCAGAGCATCCTTTGGACACTACAGGCAGGCACCTTGCAGGCTGTACAGCAGTTCGGAACATTCTCAAGACGCTTCCAGCAGAGCTGCACTTCCATGTGCTGGTGACCACACCCCTTCTGTGGGAAATCATGACATCATGCACTCAGTAGGCGTGGCTGACAGAGGGTGCACTGCCACCATAGGTGTTTCTATCATGGGTGCAATGTGTGCAGTGCACACAGGCCCCTGGGTCCAGGGGGGGCCACACCGCACACACTGCACTCATGTTGTTTATTCTTACCTCTATGGAGTCCCGCGATGACCGCAGCAGCTGCAAAAATCACTTCCAAAATGGCCGCTGTGCATGAGATGTAGGAAATTTGTCTCCGGACCATGGGCCTAATTCAGAACTGATCGTAGCAGCAAACTTGTTAGCCAATGGGCAAATCCATGTGCACTACAGGGGGGGGGGAGGCAGATATACCATGTGCAGAGAGAGAGAGATTTGGGTGTGGTGTGTTCAAACTGAAATCTAAATTGCAGTGTAAAAATAAAGCAGCCAGTATTTACCCTGCACAGAAACAATATAACCCACCCAAATCTAACTCTCTCTGCACATGTTACATCTGCCCCACTTGCAGGGCACATGGTTTTGGCCAACTGCTAACAAATTTACTGCTACGATCTGGTCTGAATTAGGCCCCATGACGGGCCCCCTCCTCTCTTTAAAAGCCCCTGACTGCCCCCACCCCCCGTTAGGCCGCTGTCTATAGCCATCCCTAGTGTTTGTTTCCATTTGTAAAGTACTGTGTATTATGTTGGAACTGTATCAATAAATGCAATATTCATTATAATGAGAGGACCCAGTAGAATATAACCTGCCAGGGACAGGAGGGTGGGCTGCAGAAGCTTTATTAAACAAAGTCTCTGCTTTGTGCAGCCATTTACTTAACCTGAACAATACTGTGTTTTCAGAGCTTTCCTCGTATTTGTTTGGCGTACACAATGAACCATTAACAAAGCAACACTGCAGAGGCCGCCGTCAGACTGAAATACTGTATATTTTTCTGTAAAAGAACTTCTTCAGACGTTCATCAGTTTATTTTGTATTTAAAGCTGTAATAGAGGGTGAGGGGGAAAAAAAAAACTCAGATTTTAAAGGGTAACACAAAATGCTGTTGAAAATTTTAGTACGTAATCTACAGTATAAGTGCATGGAGTAGAGTTTATTTTCAATTGTTTTTGAATATGAGATCATCCAGATGGCGGCCTTCACTCATGATATATATTTGCACTCTATTTTTGATGTTTCGCGTCACTCGGCGAGTCATTTCTGCTGTTATCGGTGCATTTTTGATAACATTGCCAGCTATGTTATCAAACAGAATTTTCATTATGGGGTGGAATACAATTCTCATCAGCTTCATGGAAGGCTTCTACACAGCCAACAGCTGAGGTCTACAAACACTGACCAAGAACCATTAATGAACTGTAGGCTGCTATACTCCATATCGTATTCAAAACCGATTGAAAATAAACTGTATTCTAGGCACTTTTTACGTGTGAGATTTGTGAGTCAATGTACCAGGTCACGAGGCGCAGTGCAGCCGCCATCTAGGGATACCACGGGCAGTGTCTGTTAATCCCCTTTCCGGCAGCTCCGTCACCTCCTACCACACAGCCCTTCTCTGCCTACTTCCAGGGCAACTCCCACTTCATATGTATCTCTGCTCCCCTATTCATCCCCCCCTCCCCTGAGCCAAATGCCCCTTACCCCTCATGGCACCCTCTGGCCCTCAACCCTTTGGCATCCCCTCACCATTTCCCACCTGGTTTAGCTGAAAACATACCCTGTAATGTCTCATTCCTCTCCATGCCCAGCCTTAGTCGGGGTGTGAGCTATAAGTGGATCCCGTCTCTTGCTCTTCTACAGAAAGTCACTCACATTACAGTTATGTTCTAGGGGCATAATATACACATTTGTGGAAATCCCCCGAAAACGTACATTGTAGAGGGGGATACTCTTAAAATGTGCAAGTATGCCCTGAAATTATTACAGGGGCTCTGCAGCAGATAGATATATATATATATATATATATATATATATATCTCTGCTGCACTTTCCCTGTTCCCAGTGGCAACAGTGATGGTTTTAGCCATTATAGCCTATGATCCTCCGGGGGTGCAGTACAATATACCGACAGATTGGATGCCGGCTGTTAGTATACTGACAGCGGCATCCCACCTGCCAGTATACCGGCAGCGAGTCCCCTCACGGGCTCGCTGAGCTCGTTACTTCTCCAATGATTTACTACTGGTGTCAGGTGTAATCTGTGGTGTGGATTATGTTCTGTACTGCCTTCTGCACTCTCTGTACTCTATATTATATACCAGTGCAGGATACCTAAACTCCTCTTGTAGCACTCTCTATAGCCCAAGCTTTTATTATTTCACCCCATGTTTACCTTCTTCATGGGAAATGTTTTCCTTTTGTCCACCTGTCTTTTTTTGTCGCTATCCTCTTACCGTTATCATCAACTCAGGCAATAGCTGCAGAGAATCACAGAGGGCCTTTTTCTTACTGCCTTATGGTAATAGCAGTGTTGGCTCCTACCTCGGTGAAGGAGTGGGGGTTGCCGCTTGTCGTGTTGCTGGGTCCCTCCTCCCTGGTCTCTGCCGCCGCTGGCTGGGTCACGGCATCTGTCTAACGTAGTTCACAGATGACGGGACCGGCACATGCGCAGTATTGGTGACGGCACTGCGCATGCGCAAACCCCTTCTATGAACTGCATCAGCTGCAGTCCGTTGAAGCCGGCAAGGCCTGATGGAAAGGCAGAGGGTGGCTTTCTTCAGGAAGCCAGTTCTCTGCTTATTGCAGCCCGGTCTGGCAGTCCCAGAGGGACAAAACACCTCCCAATGGGTAGTGTCTGTGACTGGCAGGTAAGACGTCCAATAGGAAGTCACTGCCAGTCACAGTGAAGGCAGTGCAGTCACAAACTGCATCTAGTTTCACAGACTCTGTGCTGTAGTGGCGGATTTTACCTCAGGGTTGGCTCCAGTCCATCCGCCCATCTATGCCAGCTATTTATCCATCTCCATGCAGAAGCCCGTGTCGCCCACTGTTTTTCCGTCTGCAGCCTCCATTGTTCCTGGCAGTGCTTATCCCTTTTCCACGCTGGTTGCAAAAGGTCCATCTGAAACAGGCGTCCCATCTACGTCCACACTGGAGTATGAGCAGTTTCCAGATACCCGCATCCCAATTAGGTCCAGAATGCTAATTGATGTTACAAAGACGCTGATGTCTAACGTGTAGACATCGTCCTCTTATTCTTTCAGTGCGGGCAGCTAATATTTGGGCAAGAATAGGGTGGAGCAATTTTGAAACCAAAACCACAATTACAAAATTAAATATTTACTTGCAGGTAAAAAATAAAGTAACGATTCTCGAATTCAGGCTTTTTCAACCAGTGTGCCGTGGCACACTAGTGTGCCGCGACCAGTTGCAAGGTGTGCCAGAGCAGCTTCCTGCACCTTCAGAGTGAACTGTTGACTTGGGCTCTTCCTAGAGGATCAGTCGTGCTCCGACCGTGACCTATGCCTTGAAGACACGGCGGTGTGATATCATAGATCACGGCCGCCGCGTCTCACCACCCAGCCAGCCCACCCGCCTGCATACACATCTTCTAATTCCCGCCTGCATCCACAGGTTTCCTTGCCCACCCACATCCACACCTGCCTGTGTGATTTTTGTTTTTTTCCTGTGGGGGAACTGATGGTGTGCCTTGGCAATTTTTAAATATTGTTTGGTGTGCCGCGAGTAAAAAAAGGTTGAAAATCACTGCTCTAATTACTTGATCTCTGTAAACGTACCTTTTGAATTGACGCCGTTCTTGTACTTTGTTAGAGAACATTCGGTAATTGTCAGATGTTTATTTCATCTCAAACTTTTTGCGTTCTCCTAACAATGAGTTCCATTCCCTCGTTAGCAGGTGGGGAAGGCCCTTTCTTCCTGTTCGGTAATTAAGTAGGAATTCTGAAAAAAATTGAGAAACGCTTGCACCCTCCCCTCACTTCATTAGGTCGTGTTTGCACTTCATATCATCCCCAAAGCCGTTTGCGAAGGAACATTTACACTGTACACAATCGTTAGGCAATTAGAATAAATTAAGAAACATTTAACGCTGATTTACTGTATGCAAATGTTTTTACGTGTTAAGCAGCTGGAACAATTAATGGAACACAAATACAAATTACCCAGCGGATTTAACCTTGTTATATTAGGCAGTACATCTGCAAGCTATTAACATAAAAGTTTTGCTGGTACTTTGCAAATGGAGAACTTGACCAAACTCAACGTCACATTTTGCCCTGAGGGTGCTCGGTCGTTTTACCATGTGCGCAATTGCATATTTATGATTACAGTAAACAGGAGCTCTCTCCTAGCGGCTCAATCCTGGGGGAATATTCCAGAAACCGCATACAAGTGTTTCCGTTACTGAGATCCTGGGGACCAAACGCATATCTATCATCTGATTTCTCTTGTCGCTCTTTAATTGCTTTATTAATATTCTACAATGGGTAATATTTTTGTTTTATAGGAAGCCCTTTAGAAAGACTCTGACATTTTGTGCTACTAGGAATAATCCCTAATTATAAAGACACAGCAGATAATGTCCTTATAAGCATAATTATCCTCCTGTTTCCTAATTAATCAGTAAAATCTACTTCTGCACATAGCTAATGACTAATACCTGAAAAAATATGTTTTTAAAGCGTCAAGGGCCTATAATCTCTTCCCTGATAATGGAAAAACACTATATATATATATATATATATCGCGTGTGGTATGGAAGGTAGATAGTAACTAGGTCGACAGTGTCTAGGTTGACCACTATTGGTCGACAGGGTCTTTAGGTCGACAGGTCAAAAGGTCAACATGAGGTTTTTAAAAAAAAAATTTTGATGTTTTCTTCGTAGAGTGACCTGGCAATTAATGCACCGTGTCCCCTCGCACAGCTGGCTTCGCTCGCCGTGCTTCGGGCAAGGTTACCGTTCCAATCGTAGTCCACGTGGACCGTTAAGTATGAAAAGGTTAAAAAAAAAAAATTGTGAAAAACTCCTGTCGACCTTTTGACCTATCGACCTAGAACATGTCAACCTAGAAACCCTGTCGGCCTAGTTACTGTTGACCAATAGTGGTCGACCTAGATAGTGTCGACCTAGTTACTGTCGACCTAGAGACCGGATCCCATATATATATCTCTTGTCCAGTGGTGGACTTCCCATTAGGCACATGAGGCACATGCCTAGGGTTGACACTTTATTGGGGGGGGGCACAGCAGGTTCCCTTACATGAGAGTCCTGCTAGGTTTCTGGACAGATGAGGCCAGGTGATTTCTTTTCTTGTTGTCATTACAACTAATATTTTTTATTTTGCAGCGAGTGGAGGGATGGCATTGGGAGTGAATTGTGGTGCAGGAGTTGGTGGGTGGGGAGGTTGGAGCTGCTTTGGCAGTCTGGAGACATATATTTTAAACTCTATTGATTATAATTGATTTAGAATGTAAGCTCTCACGAGCAGGGCCCTCTCCCGTCACGTGCTTATCCTTTTCTTACTTTAATAGTCCTCCACTGCCCAAATTCCGCAGTTTTTTGGTCACCTTGAAACTTACCTCTATGTCGTCTACTGGTGTAGTTATGCTTAGTTACCCTGTACTTGTCCTATATTGTCTTCAACTGTAAGTCACTGTTTTCCTTTTTTTATTATGTGCATATGTACTCTGTACTGTTATTGGGCGCTGCGGAACCCTTGTGGCGCCATATAAATAAAGGATACTAATAATCATATTGCTCAAGCCACATTCAAGTTCCAAATTTCCAAATAACATATGTTGAAATTGCAAACAGTCTGAGCGTGCCAGTACAGACTGGAGCAACTAGAACACAATATAACCCTATATCAGTGACTGTAACGCACGTATATATCATCACCTTGGGAGTCCACGTACCTCTGCGGGAATGATGGATCCACAGCGAGGGACAAGAGGGACGTTACGAAGAAAGTGCGCTGCTGGGGAGAATTGCTGACTCCTTGGATAAGGAGTTGAACCATATCACCGACTTTCTGAAACTGAACTGAGCGCCAGACCTGTTTTGTACGGTTTTTATTCTGCTCTGTGTAGGATTTGCTGGTCTTTGTTTCCAGGTGGCAGCAAAAGGGATTATTGCGCCTTGGAACTCCAACACTTTTTGCCTTTCTGCATTAGATTGATGTTGCTTTTTCCCCCTGGATAATGACATATTTTAAACTGTATGTTGCATCTGCTGTACAGATGGTTATGGATCAATGGGTCGACAATCAGAAAGTCAACAATGTCTAGGTTGACACCAAATGGTCTACATGCACAAGATCCACATGGTGAAAAGGTCGACATGGAAATGGTTGTCACATGAAAAGGTCATCATGAGTTTTTTATGTTTTTTTTGGTCTCAAAATGTTCCTTTCAGCAGGTTGTATTCTATGTGCACTGGACAAGTACAGATGAGTCATATGCATTCCAGTCACATCCCCCTGAATTCACCTTCTCATTTGCTCTTCACATCAGCGTCTAGCAGCCGTGTAGGGCACGATTAAGGACCGCATGGGCCTGGGGCTAAAAATGATCAAGGGCCTATTGTGAGAAGCAGAGTGGGTGTGACCAGTGCTGGGTGGGTGTGGCCAGCACCAAGCGGGCGTCTATAACCCTTTGTTCACTCAATACTGATCTCATTGACCGTTGTAGTAATAGTTCCGCATAATTCTATTGAGCTATGAGCGGTGGTAATAATTGTTTTGTTGCTTTAGAATTTCTTCCTTTATGTGTGTGTGTGTGTGTGTGTGTGTGTGTGTGTGTGTATGTATGTGTATATATATATATATATATATATATATATATTTCCATCTTGGAGGCCAGCGAAGTGACCAGTCCAGTTATCGTCATCTAGTTCTCTATAACCCATCATCATTCTATCAAGGAATTGTCGTGTGATCTTATACCCCTTTTCCACTAGTTCAAAAAAAAACAGGTTTTTGCACGAGGGCGCGCATCTACCTACCCGGGTTTTTTGCTAGTGGAAACGGCTCCCTCTGAAAATTCCCGGGTCAAGTGACCCTGGAATCCTGCCTGGGTAGCTACCTGGGTTGGACCCGGGAATGACTTGGGTATGGGTGTAGTGTTTACAGCATGTCAGAGCGCATTCCTCCCTGACCGCAGTGTCCCTCGGGTGGTCTGGAGGCTGGCAGTGTCACGCAGGATGTCCCTTCCAAAAAACCCTCCCCAAACAGCACATGACGCAAAGAAAAAAAGAGGCGCAATGAGGTAGCTGTGTGAGTAAGATAAGCGACCCTAGTGGCCGACACAAACACCGGGCCCATCTAGGAGTGTCACTGCAGTGTCACGCAGGATGTCCCTTCCAAAAAACCCTCCCCAAACAGCACATGACGCAAAGAAAAAAAGAGGCGCAATGAGGTAGCTGTGTGAGTAAGATAAGCGACCCTAGTGGCCGACACAAACACGGGCCCATCTAGGAGTGTCACTGCAGTGTCACGCAGGATGTCCCTTCCAAAAAACCCTCCCCAAACAGCACATGACGCAAAGAAAAAAAGAGGTGCAATGAGGTAGCTGTGTGAGTAAGATAAGCGACCCTAGTGGCCGACACAAACACCGGGCCCATCTAGGAGTGTCACTGCAGTGTCACGCAGGATGTCCCTTCCAAAAAACCCTCCCCAAACAGCACATGACGCAAAGAAAAAAAGAGGCGCAATGAGGTAGCTGTGTAAGTAAGATAAGCGACCCTAGTGGCCGACACAAACACCGGGCCCATCTAGGAGTGTCACTGCAGTGTCACGCAGGATGTCCCTTCCAAAAAACCCTCCCCAAACAGCACATGACGCAAAGAAAAAAAGAGGCGCAATGAGGTAGCTGTGTGAGTAAGATAAGCGACCCTAGTGGCCGACACAAACACCGGGCCCATCTAGGAGTGTCACTGCAGTGTCACGCAGGATGTCCCTTCCAAAAAACCCTCCCCAAACAGCACATGACGCAAAGAAAAAAAGAGGCGCAATGAGGTAGCTGTGTGAGTAAGATAAGCGACCCAAGTGGCCGACACAAACACCGGGCCCATCTAGGAGTGGCACTGCAGTGTCACGCAGGATGTCCCTTCCAAAAAACCCTCCCCAAACAGCACATGACGCAAAGAAAAAAAGAGGCGCAATGAGGTAGCTGTGTGAGTAAGATAAGCGACCCAAGTGGCCGACACAAACACCGGGCCCATCTAGGAGTGGCACTGCAGTGTCACGCAGGATGTCCCTTCCAAAAAACCCTCCCCAAACAGCACATGACGCAAAGAAAAAAAGAGGCGCAATGAGGTAGCTGTGTGAGTAAGATAAGCGACCCTAGTGGCCGACACAAACACCGGGCCCATCTAGGAGTGGCACTGCAGTGTCACGCAGGATGTCTCTTCCAAAAAACCCTCCCCAAACAGCACATGACGCAAAGAAAAATTAAAGAAAAAAGAGGTGCAAGATGGAATTGTCCTTGGGCCCTCCCACCCACCCTTATGTTGTATAAACAGGACATGCACGCTTTAACCAACCCATCATTTCAGTGACAGGGTCTGCCACACGACTGTGACTGAAATGACGGGTTGGTTTGGACCCCCACCAAAAAAGAAGCAATTAATCTCTCCTTGCACAAACTGGCTCTACAGAGGCAAGATATCCACCTCATCATCATCCTCCGATATATCACCGTGTACATCCCCCTCCTCACAGATTATCAATTCGTCCCCACTGGAATCCACCATCTCAGCTCCCTGTGTACTTTGTGGAGGCAATTGCTGCTGGTCAATGTCTCCACGGAGGAATTGATTATAATTAATTTTAATGAACATCATCTTCTCCACATTTTCTGGATGTAACCTCGTACGCCGATTGCTGACAAGGTGAGCGGCGGCACTAAACACTCTTTCGGAGTACACACTTGTGGGAGGGCAACTTAGGTAGAATAAAGCCAGTTTGTGCAAGGGCCTCCAAATTGCCTCTATTTTCCTGCCAGTATAAGTACGGACTGTGTGACGTGCCTACTTGGATGCGGTCACTCATATAATCCTCCACCATTCTTTCAATGTTGAGAGAATCATATGCAGTGACAGTAGACGACATGTCCGTAATCGTTGTCAGGTCCTTCAGTCCGGACCAGATGTCAGCATCAGCAGTCGCTCCAGACTGCCCTGCATCACCGCCAGCGGGTGGCTCGGAATTCTGAGCCTTTTCCTCGCACCCCCAGTTGCGGGAGAATGTGAAGGAGGAGATGTTGACAGGTCGCGTTCCGCTTGACTTGACAATTTTCTCACCAGCAGGTCTTTCAACCCCAGCAGACTTGTGTCTGCCGGAAAGAGAGATCCAAGGTAGGCTTTAAATCTAGGATCGAGCACGGTGGCCAAAATGTAGTGCTCTGATTTCAACAGATTGACCACCCGTGAATCCTTGTTAAGCGAATTAAGGGCTCCATCCACAAGTCCCACATGCCTAGCGGAATCGCTCCGTGTTAGCTCCTCCTTCAATGTCTCCAGCTTCTTCTGCAAAAGCCTGATGAGGGGAATGACCTGACTCAGGCTGGCAGTGTCTGAACTGACTTCACGTGTGGCAAGTTCAAAGGGCATCAGAACCTTGCACAACGTTGAAATCATTCTCCACTGCGCTTGAGACAGGTGCATTCCACCTCCTATATCGTGCTCAATTGTATAGGCTTGAATGGCCTTTTGCTGCTCCTCCAACCTCTGAAGCATATAGAGGGTTGAATTCCACCTCGTTACCACTTCTTGCTTCAGATGATGGCAGGGCAGGTTCAGTAGTTTTTGGTGGTGCTCCAGTCTTCTGTACGTGGTGCCTGTACGCCGAAAGTGTCCCGCAATTCTTCTGGCCACCGACAGCATCTCTTGCACGCCCCTGTCGTTTTTTAAAAAATTCTGCACCACCAAATTCAAGGTATGTGCAAAACATGGGACGTGCTGGAATTTGCCCATATTTAATGCACACACAATATTGCTGGCGTTGTCCGATGCCACAAATCCACAGGAGAGTCCAATTGGGGTAAGCCATTCCGCGATGATCTTCCTCAGTTGCCGTAAGAGGTTTTCAGCTGTGTGCGTATTCTGGAAAGCGGTGATACAAAGCGTAGCCTGCCTAGGAAAGAGTTGGCGTTTGCGAGATGCTGCTACTGGTGCCGCCGCTGCTGTTCTTGCGGCGGGAGTCCATACATCTACCCAGTGGGCTGTCACAGTCATATAGTCCTGACCCTGCCCTGCTCCACTTGTCCACATGTCCGTGGTTAAGTGGACATTGGGTACAACTGCATTTTTTAGGACACTGGTGAGTCTTTTTCTGACGTCCGTGTACATTCTCGGTATCGCCTGCCTAGAGAAGTGGAACCTAGATGGTATTTGGTAACGGGGGCACACTGCCTCAATAAATTGTCTAGTTCCCTGTGAACTAACGGCGGATACCGGACGCACGTCTAACACCAACATAGTTGTCAAGGCCTCAGTTATCCGCTTTGCAGCAGGATGACTGCTGTGATATTTCATCTTCCTCGCAAAGGACTGTTGGACAGTCAATTGCTTACTGGAAGTAGTACAAGTGGGCTTACGACTTCCCCACTGGGATGACGATCGACTCCCAGCAGCAACAACAGCAGCGCCAGCAGCAGTAGGCGTTACACGCAAGGATGCATCGGAGGAATCCCAGGCAGGAGAGGACTCGTCAGAATTGCCAGTGACATGGCCTGCAGGACTATTGGCATTCCTGGGGAAGGAGGAAATTGACACTGAGGGAGTTGGTGGTGGGGTGGTTTGCGTGAGCTTGGTTACAAGAGGAAGGGATTTACTGGTCAGTGGACTGCTTCCGCTGTCACCCAAAGTTTTTGAACTTGTCACTGACTTATTATGAATGCGCTGCAGGTGACGTATAAGGGAGGATGTTCCGAGGTGGTTAACGTCCTTACCCCTACTTATTACAGCTTGACAAAGGCAACACACGGCTTGACAAATGTTGTCCGCATTTCTGGTGAAATACTTCCACACCGAAGAGCTGATTTTTTTGGTATTTTCACCAGGCATGTCAACGGCCCTATTCCTCCCACGGACAACAGGTGTCTCCCTGGGTGCCTGACTTAAACAAACCACCTCACCATCAGAATCCTCCTTGTCAATTTCCTCCCCAGCGCCAGCAACACCCATATCCTCCTCATCCTGGTGTACTTCAACACTGACATTTTCAATCTGACTATCAGGAACTGGACTGCGGGTGCTCCTTCCAGCACTTGCAGGGGGCGTGCAAATGGTGGAAGGTGCATGCTCTTCACGTCCAGTGTTGGGAAGGTCAGGCATCGCAACCGACACAATTGGACTCTCCTTGTGGATTTGGGATTTCGAAGAACGCACAGTTCTTTGCGGTGCTTTTGCCAGCTTGAGTCTTTTCATTTTTCTAGCGAGAGGCTGAGTGCTTCCATCCTCCTGTGAAGCTGAACCACTAGCCATGAACATAGGCCAGGGCCTCAGCCGTTCATTGCCACTCCGTGTGGTAAATGGCATATTGGCAAGTTTACGCTTCTCCTCCGACAATTTTATTTTAGGTTTTGGAGTCCTTTTTTTACTGATATTTGGTGTTTTGGATTTGACATGCTCTGTACTATGCCATTGGGCATCGGCCTTGGCAGACGACGTTGCTGGCATTTCATCGTCTCGGCCATGACTAGTGGCAGCAGCTTCAGCACGAGGTGGAAGTGGATCTTGATCTTTCCCTAATTTTGGAACCTCAACATTTTTGTTCTCCATATTTTAATAGGCACAACTAAAAGGCACCTCAGGTAAACAATGGAGATGGATGGATACTAGTATACAATTATGGATGGACTGCCGAGTGCCGACACAGAGGTAGCTACAGCCGTGGACTACCGTACTGTGTCTGCTGCTAATATAGACTGGATGATTGATAATGAGATGAAATCAATATATATATGTATGTATATATAATATCACTAGTACTGCAGCCGGACAGGTAGATAATATATTTATTAGGTATTGGTAATGATGACTGATGACGGACCTGCTGGACACTGTCAGCTCAGCAGCACCGCAGACTGCTACAGTAAGCTACTATACTATAGTAGTATGTACAAAGAAGAAAGAAAGAAAAAAAAACCACGGGTAGGTGGTATACAATATTATATATATATATATATATATATTATATACAATTATATATATATATTAAACTGGTGGTGATTGATTATTAAACTGGTGGTCAGGTCACGTTGCAACTTGCAACTAGTACTCCGAGTCCTAAGCAGACAATCACAAAATATATTATTATACTGGTGGTCAGTGTGGTCACAACAATGGCAGTGTGGCACTGACTCTGGCAGCAAAAGTGTGCACTGTACGTTATATGTACTCCTGAGTCCTGCTCTCAGACTCTAACTGCTCCCCACTGTCAGTGTCTCCCCCACAAGTCAGATAATACACTTACAGTCACACTATCTAATCTATAAATATCACTTCAGCAAGTAGTATACAGTATAGTAGTACTCCTCCTAATAATGCTCCCCAAAATACTGTGTCTCTCTCTTCTCTAAACGGAGAGGACGCCAGCCACGTCCTCTCCCTATGACTCTATAAATATCACTTCAGCAAGTAGTAGAGTAGTATAGTATAGTAATACTCCTCCTAATAATGCTCCCCAAAATAGTATACTGTGTCTCTCTCTTCTCTAAACGGAGAGGACGCCAGCCACGTCCTCTCCCTATGACTCTATAAATATCACTTCAGCAAGTAGTATAGTAGTATACAGTATAGTAGTACTCCTCCTAATAATGCTCCCCAAAATACTGTGTCTCTCTCTTCTCTAAACGGAGAGGACGCCAGCCACGTCCTCTCCCTATGACTCTATAAATATCACTTCAGCAAGTAGTAGAGTAGTATACAGTATAGTAGTACTCCTCCTAATAATGCTCCCCAAAATACTGTGTCTGAGTAGTATACAGTATAGTAGTACTCCTCCTAATAATGCTCCCCAAAATACTGTGTCTCTCTCTTCTCTAAACGGAGAGGACGCCAGCCACGTCCTCTCCCTATGACTCTATAAATATCACTTCAGCAAGTAGTATAGTAGTATACAGTACAGTAGTACTCCTCCTAATAATGCTCCCCAAAATAGTATACTGTGTCTCTCTCTTCTCTAAACGGAGAGGACGCCAGCCACGTCCTCTCCCTATGACTCTATAAATATCACTTCAGCAAGTAGTATAGTAGTATACAGTATAGTAGTACTCCTCCTAATAATGCTCCCCAAAATACTGTGTCTCTCTCTTCTCTAAACGGAGAGGACGCCAGCCATGTCCTCTCCCTATGACTCTATAAATATCACTTCAGCAAGTAGTAGAGTAGTATACAGTATAGTAGTACTCCTCCTAATAATGCTCCCCAAAATACTGTGTCTGAGTAGTATACAGTATAGTAGTACTCCTCCTAATAATGCTCCCCAAAATACTGTGTCTCTCTCTTCTCTAAACGGAGAGGACGCCAGCCACGTCCTCTCCCTATGACTCTATAAATATCACTTCAGCAAGTAGTAGAGTAGTATACAGTATAGTAGTACTCCTCCTAATAATGCTCCCCAAAATACTGTGTCTCTCTCTTCTCTAAACGGAGAGGACGCCAGCCACGTCCTCTCCCTATGACTCTATAAATATCACTTCAGCAAGTAGTAGAGTAGTATACAGTATAGTAGTACTCCTCCTAATAATGCTCCCCAAAATACTGTGTCTCTCTCTTCTCTAAACGGAGAGGACGCCAGCCACGTCCTCTCCCTATGACTCTATAAATATCACTTCAGCAAGTAGTAGAGTAGTATACAGTATAGTAGTACTCCTCCTAATAATGCTCCCCAAAATACTGTGTCTCTCTCTTCTCTAAACGGAGAGGACGCCAGCCACGTCCTCTCCCTATGACTCTATAAATATCACTTCAGCAAGTAGTAGAGTAGTATACAGTATAGTAGTACTCCTCCTAATAATGCTCCCCAAAATACTGTGTCTGAGTAGTATACAGTATAGTAGTACTCCTCCTAATAATGCTCCCCAAAATACTGTGTCTCTCTCTTCTCTAAACGGAGAGGACGCCAGCCACGTCCTCTCCCTATGACTCTATAAATATCACTTCAGCAAGTAGTATAGTAGTATACAGTATAGTAGTACTCCTCCTAATAATGCTCCCCAAAATAGTATACTGTGTCTCTCTCTTCTCTAAACATGGTATCCCTGGACATCAAGGATGCTTACCTGCATGTCCCCATTTACCATCCTCACCAGGAGTACCTCAGATTTGTGGTACAGGATTGCCATTACCAATTCCAGACACTGCCGTTTGGACTGTCCACGGCACCGAGGGTGTTTACCAAGGTAATGGCAGAAATGATGATACTCCTTCGAAAAAAGGGAGTTTTAATTATCCCGTACTTGGACGATCTCCTTATAAAGGCGAGGTCCAAGGAGCAGTTGTTGGTCGGAGTAGCACTATCTCGGGAAGTGCTACAACAGCACGGATGGATTCTAAACATTCCAAAGTCACAGCTGGTTCCTTCCACACGCCTACTGTTCCTGGGGATGGTTCTGGACACAGAACAGAAAAAAGTGTTTCTCCCGCAGGAGAAAGCCAAGGAGCTGTCATCTCTAGTCAGAGACCTCCTGAAACCAAAACAGGTATCGGTGCATCACTGCACACGAGTCCTGGGAAAAATGGTGGCTTCATACGAAGCAATTCCATTCGGCAGGTTTCATGCAAGAACCTTCCAGTGGGACCTCTTGGACAAGTGGTCGGGATCGCATCTTCAGATGCATCGGCTGATAACCCTGTCTCCAAGGACCAGGGTGTCTCTGCTGTGGTGGCTGCAGAATGCTCATCTTCTAGAGGTCCGCAGATTCGGCATACAGGACTGGGTCCTGGTGACCACGGATGCCAGCCTTCGAGGCTGGGGGGCAGTCACACAGGGAAGAAATTTCCAAGGACTTTGGTCAAGTCAGGAGTCGTCCCTACACATAAATATTCTGGAACTGAGGGCCATTTACAATGCCCTAAGTCAGGCAAGGCCCCTGCTTCAAAACCAGCCGGTACTGATCCAATCAGACAACATCACGGCAGTCGCCCATGTAAACCGACAGGACGGCACAAGAAGCAGGATGGCGATGGCAGAAGCCACAAGGATTCTCCGATGGGCGGAAAATCACGTCGTAGCACTGTCAGCAGTGTTCATTCCGGGAGTGGACAACTGGGAAGCAGACTTCCTCAGCAGACACGACCTACACCCGGGAGAGTGGGGACTTCATCCAGAAGTCTTCAAACTGTTGGTAAACCGTTGGGAAAGGCCACAGGTGGACATGATGGCGTCCCGCCTCAGCAAAAAGCTAAAGAGATATTGCGCCAGGTCAAGGGACCCTCAGGCGATAGCTGTGGACGCTCTAGTGACACCGTGGGTGTACCAGTCGGTTTATGTGTTCCCTCCTCTGCCTCTCATACCAAAGGTACTGAGAATAATAAGAAGGCGAGGAGTAAGAATGATACTCGTGGTTCCGGATTGGCCAAGAAGAGCTTGGTACCCAGAACTTCAAGAAATGATATCAGAGGACCCATGGCCTCTACCGCTCAGACAGGATCTGCTACAGCAGGGGCCCTGTCTGTTCCAAGACTTACCGCGGCTGCGTTTGACGGCATGGCGGTTGAATTCCGGATCCTAAAGGAAAAGGGCATTCCGGAGGAAGTCTTTCCTACGCTGATAAAAGCCAGGAAAGAAGTAACCGCAAACCATTATCACCGTATTTGGCGAAAATATGTTGCGTGGTGTGAGGCCAGGAAGGCCCCTACAGAGGAATTTCAGCTGGGTCGTTTTCTGCACTTCCTACAGTCGGGAGTGACTATGGGCCTAAAATTGGGTTCCATTAAGGTCCATATTTCGGCTCTGTCGATTTTCTTCCAGAAAGAACTGGCTTCAATGCCTGAAGTTCAGACATTTGTAAAGGGAGTGCTACATATTCAGCCCCCTTTTGTGCCTCCTGTGGCACCTTGGGATCTCAACGTGGTGTTGAGTTTCCTGAAATCACATTGGTTTGAGCCACTTAAAACTGTGGATCTGAAATATCTCACGTGGAAAGTGGTCATGTTATTGGCCTTGGCTTCGGCCAGGCGTGTGTCAGAATTGGCGGCTTTGTCATGTAAAAGCCCTTATCTGATTTTCCATATGGATAGGGCAGAATTGAGGACTCGTCCCCAGTTTCTCCCTAAGGTGGTATCAGCTTTTCACTTGAACCAACCTATTGTAGTGCCTGCGGCTACTAGGGACTTGGAAGATTCCAAGTTACTGGATGTAGTCAGGGCCTTGAAAATTTATGTTTCCAGGACGGCTGGAGTCAGGAAAACTGACTCGCTTTTTATCCTGTATGCACCCAACAAACTAGGTGCTCCTGCTTCTAAGCAGACTATTGCTCGCTGGATTTGTAGCACAATTCAGCTGGCGCATTCTGCGGCTGGATTGCCGCATCCTAAATCAGTAAAAGCCCATTCCACGAGGAAAGAGGGCTCTTCTTGGGCGGCTGCCCGAGGGGTCTCGGCTTTACAACTTTGCCGAGCTGCAACCTGGTCAGGGGCAAACACGTTTGCTAAATTCTACAAATTTGATACCCTGGCTGAGGAGGACCTTGAGTTCTCTCATTCGGTGCTGCAGAGTCATCCGCACTCTCCCGCCCGTTTGGGAGCTTTGGTATAATCCCCATGGTCCTTACGGAGTTCCCAGCATCCACTAGGACGTCAGAGAAAATAAGATTTTACTCACCGGTAAATCTATTTCTCGTAGTCCGTAGTGGATGCTGGGCGCCCATCCCAAGTGCGGATTGTCTGCAATACTTGTATATAGTTATTGCCTAACTAAAGGGTTATTTTTGAGCCATCTGTTGAGAGGCTCAGTTATATTTCATACTGTTAACTGGGTATAGTATCACGAGTTATACGGTGTGATTGGTGTGGCTGGTATGAGTCTTACCCGGGATTCAAAATCCTTCCTTATTGTGTCAGCTCTTCCGGGCACAGTATCCTAACTGACGTCTGGAGGAGGGGCATAGAGGGAGGAGCCAGTGCACACCAGATAGTACCTAATCTTTCTTTTAGAGTGCCCAGTCTCCTGCGGAGCCCGTCTATTCCCCATGGTCCTTACGGAGTTCCCAGCATCCACTACGGACTACGAGAAATAGATTTACCGGTGAGTAAAATCTTATTTTCTCAATAAGAAACTGCTGGCCTAGAGATGCCATGAAAAAAATTCCGATACTCTAGGGCGCCATGAGTCAAAGACGTTTGAGAACCACTGGTGTATTCTTCTATGAACAGACTGAGAATGACTGACATACAGATTGATATTGTATACTACAGTATATACTGAGCTCGGCAAATGGAGTTAGTTGGATAAACATTCTCTCCATATAGTAGTTTTCCGGCGAGCAGAAAAATAAAACGAATGCGTTTCTTAATAACCAGCTGTTTCCACACCCAATAAAATATAAATCGGGACACGCCATTCACTCCGGGCTGTGAATTATTTTTGTTTCAGGCTTAGTTCAACTTAGAAACTTGTAGACACACACTTCGCTGTAGTCTCCAAATGTTCTGCTGAGCTTGAATGCTCAAGACATTGTTAATTACGTATACGAGGCGCAGGAATGAAACCCGCTGAGAATTTGAGTATCGACTAAAACATTGGGGCAGATGTATTAACCTGGGGACGGCATAAGGAAGTGATAAGCCAGTGATATGTGCAAGGTGATACACGCACCAGCCAATCAGCTCCAATATGTAAATTAACAGTTAGGATCTGATTGGCTGGTGCCTTTATCACCTTGCACATATCACTGGTTTATCAGTTCCTTATGCCTTCTCCAGGTTAATACGGGATGCGGTCAAGATGCCGCCGGCCGGAATCCCGGTGGTCGAAATACCGACGCCGGAATCCCGACTGCCACAATCCCGACATATTCTCCCTCCGTGGGTGTCCACGACACCCATAGAGGGAGAACATAATAGAGTGCCGAGCGTAGCGAGGCACCGTGCCCGCAGCGTGGCGAGCGAAGTGAGCCCGCAAGGGGCTGCGTTCCGCTCGCCACCCCTGTCGGGATTGTGTGGTCAGGATTCCGGCGTCGGTATTTCGACCGCCGGGATTCCGGCCGGCGGAATTTAGTACTGATCCCGTTAATACATCTGCCCCAATGTTTGAAATAATTGCCTGCTTTTTTATTACACCTGGTGGTTCATTTTCTTGCAGTATATGGACTGTGCGGCTCTGTCAGTAAAACGCGGACAGCTCGCAGAGATGTGAGGAAACACTGACGACACAACGCATTTTGTAGCTGACACATAGCAGAAAGTGACTCTGGGAAAATGTAGACAAGAGAGATAAATATGTCCGTAGACTGACATTTATGTGCAGAATGGATGTAAATCTGCTCATTTTCAGACACGTGTCGTTACAGTCATCCGTCTAACCCAGGTGTCACGCAGCTTCAAGGATTCGGCAATGTTGGTAGCAAAATATATGTGATTATATTTGGAAGTGTTTTTTTATGCAGTTTTAAAAATAAAACATATGGGCAACAAGTGACACTGGGGCTGAGCTTTAGCTGATGCGTTTGGGCTCGCAGTGTATAAGAAAGATTGAATTAAAATAAAACACCCTTTGTTGTCAGAGATAAATAAAATAACAAAAATAAAAAAATTGTGTATGTATGGGAATCCTGAAAACGGATCCCAAATCAACTTGTGAATGAAATCCTTGGTACTGTACTGCATTCATTGTGGATAATTTAAAACGCGACCTGATTGAAAATAAAATTTCAAGATGTAATTTAAAAAAAATAAAAAATATTGTTTGTTTTTTTAAAGCACAACCAGTAACTTTTTTGGCCCCAAACAACATTTGTTGTGGTTTGTTTTGCCTAAATTCCATCATTAAAATGAACTGCCCAACAAATCTATCCCAAACTAAACAGGGCGGTACAGGGTCAGACTGACCCACAGGGTACAGGGTGAAATCTCCCAGTGGGCCCCACCCCTTCCTCTAGGAATGAGGTTCCAGACTATATATTATACACATGTTACACTATATAAGGCACAGGACTGTGGTGTGTTTTACTCCCAGTGCGCCATTCATGCCCCATTCCTACACTGGCTGACGGAATGTTTAATAGAAGTTCAATGTTCTGTTTTGCTATTCTGCACCATATTAAATTCACATTTATAGTATATCATAGTCTCCTCTGGATAAGAGTGGGCATAGTTAGGGCATACTTGCTTACTTTCTAACTGCTCGCTCCACGAAGGAGCAGCCTGGTCGGCACAACAGGTGGCATGGTTCCAGAATAAGGGGCGGTCTGGGGGTGAAAAGATGCAATTGCGCCATCGCTGTCCCGCTGATCGCTATACAATGCCTACATTACCTGCATCAGCACAAATCGTGTCATCTCCCCGCCTACTTTTCCCCGTAAGTGGGAGTCTACGAGGGGGAGCGGACAGGGGTAAGCAGGCTGCAGTAGACTTGCCAACTTTTCCAGGTGCCCAGGAGTGCCAACCGATATTCATCATGGTTTTGAAGAGCGTATTGATAAATATTAAATGTATCCTACTCCATACAGGGAAGAGAGAATGACTGGTAAGTAAGGGACTTTGCATTAAATCATTGATTTATTAGCAGAAACTTTGAAAAATTGCACTGATCTGTGTGATATCCCCTTTTGTCACAGAAAACCATGGGAAATAGCGGTTACAGAAGTAGAGTTGGTTCTAAATCGGAGTGGGAGAAGGGACCTTCTGATGTCACTAGGGGAGGAGTCACGTCACCAGGGGGAGGAGCTACGGCCGAACAGGGTACCCAAAAAGTACCCTCGTGGGCTTCACGCTCGGTGGCTCGCTCCGCTTCGCTCGCCACCTGATTACTAAAGGTAATAGTTGGTGGCGTGGATAGTAGAGGTACTATCCTGCTGGCCTAGCCCCTCCTCCTTGTGTAGTGGCTCCTCCCCCTGTCGTAAAAGGTCCCTTAGGCCACTTGAATCTAGCATCAACCGTTACAGTATCTCTGAATGATAAATAGACTCCTTAAAGTCAAATTCACTTAATAAGACTTGCAAAAATCTGTGCCCGATTGCAGAATGAGG
Organism: Pseudophryne corroboree; assembly: GCF_028390025.1. NCBI lineage: Eukaryota > Metazoa > Chordata > Amphibia > Anura > Myobatrachidae > Pseudophryne > Pseudophryne corroboree. The sequence continues at coordinate 756,024,852 of NC_086446.1, forward strand.
GGAATACAGTTTTGAGAACGTCCTTGTCCCAAAACTTCAAGACCATAATAAAACTGGTGTCTCCACTAAACGTTCCTTTTATCATGGCAAGCTGTCAGGACAGCAGGTGAATATACAGCCAGCTTGAAGGGGTTTAGGTGCAATTATTATTTCTATAGGTCGGACCTTCTCTATGTTGCACCTTACAATCACAATGGCTGTAGTTAAGTAGTTGAAATAGTTTAAATTAAATAAAAATTATAAACAAAGTATTTACCCTCAAAACATCTGTTTAATCCACTTTCTCTGACGTCCTAGTGGATGCTGGGAACTCCGTAAGGACCATGGGGAATAGCGGCTCCGCAGGAGACTGGGCACAAAAGAAAAGCTTTAGGACTACCTGGTGTGCACTGGCTCCTCCCCCTATGACCTTCCTCCAAGCCTCAGTTAGATTTTTGTGCCCGACCGAGCTGGGTGCAATCTAGGGGGCTCTCCTGAGCTTCTTAGGAAAAGTTAGTTTTAGGTTTTTTATTTTCAGTGAGACCTGCTGGCAACAGGCTCACTGCATCGAGGGACTAAGGGGAGAAGAAGCGAACCTGCCTGCTTGCAGCCAGCTTGGGCTTCTTAGGCTACTGGACACCATTAGCTCCAGAGGGACCGAACACAGGCCCAGCCTCGGAGTCCGGTCCCAGAGCCGCGCCACCGGCCCCCTTACAGAGCCAGAAGCAAGAAGAAGTCCGGAAAATCGGCGGCAGAAGACATCAGTCTTCACCAAGGTAGCGCACAGCACTGCAGCTGTGCGCCATTGCTCCTCATGCACATTACACGCTCCGGTCACTGATGGGTGCAGGGCGCTGGGGGGGGGCGCCCTGAGCAGCAATATGAACACCTTGGCTGGCTAAAATACATCACATATAACCCCCAGGGCTATATGGATGTATATTAACCCCTGCCAGATTCCTGAAAAAAGCGGGAGAAAAGTCAGCCGAGAAGGGGGCGGAGCCTATCTCCTCAGCTCACTGGCGCCATTTTCCCTCACAGCTCCGCTGGAAGGACGTCTCCCTGACTCTCCCCTGCAGTCCTGCACTACAGAAAAGGGTAAAACAAGAGGGGGGGGGGGGGCACTAATTAGGCGCAGTATAATATAAACAGCAGCTATAAGGGGAAAAACACTCTGTATAGTGTTATCCCAACATATATATAGCGCTCTGGTGTGTGCTGGCATACTCTCCCTCTGTCTCCCCAAAGGGCTAGTGGGGTCCTGTCCTCTATCAGAGCATTCCCTGTGTGTGTGCTGTGTGTCGGTACGACTGTGTCGACATGTATGAGGAGGAAAATGATGTGGAGGCGGAGCAATTGCCTATAATGGAGATGTCACCCCCTAGGGAGTCGACACCTGAGTGGATGGGCTTATGGAAGGAAATACATGAAAGTGTCAGCTCTTTACAAAAGACGGTTGATGACATGAGACAGCCGGCTACTCAGCTTGTGCCAGTCCAGGCGTCTCAAAGACCATCAGGGGCTCTAAAACGCCCGCTACCTCAGATGGCAGATACAGACGCCGATACGGATACTGACTCCAGTGTCGACGATGAAGAGACGAATGTGACTTCCAGTAGGGCCACACGTTACATGATTGAGGCAATGAAAAATGTTTTACACATTTCTGATAGTACAAGTACCACTAAAAAGGGTATTATGTTTGGTGAGAAAAAACTACCTGTAGTTTTTCCTGCATCTGAGGAATTAAATGAAGTGTGTGATGAAGCGTGGGTTTCTCCCGATAAAAAACTGATAATTCCTAAAAGGTTATTGGCATCATACCCCTTCCCGCCAGAGGGTAGGGCACGTTGGGAAACACCCCCTAGGGTGGATAAAGCGCTCACACGCTTGTCTAAACGGGTGGCACTACCGTCTCCTGATACGGCCGCCCTTAAGGAACCTGCTGACAGAAAGCAGGAGAATATCCTAAAATGTATATACTCTCACACGGGTGTTATACTGCGACCAGCAATCGCCTCAGCCTGGATGTGCAGTGCTGGGGTGGCTTGGTCGGATTCCCTGACTGAAAATATTGATACCCTGGATAGGGACAGTATATTACTGACTATAGAGCATTTAAAAGATGCATTTTTATATATGCGTGATGCACAGAGGGATATTTGCCGACTGGCATCAAGAGTAAGTGCGCTGTCCATATCTGCCAGAAGAGGGTTATGGACGCGGCAGTGGTCAGGTGATGCTGATTCCAAAAGGCATATGGAAGTATTGCCTTATAAAGGGGAGGAGTTATTTGGAGTAGGTCTATCGGACCTAGTGTCCACGGCAACTGCTGGGAAATCCACATTTTTACCCCAGGTAGCCTCTCAACATAAGAAGACGCCGTATTATCAGGCGCAGTCCTTTCGGCCCCATAAGGGCAAGCGGGCAAAAGGCTCCTCATTTCTGCCCCGTGGCAGAGGGAGAGGAAAAAGGCTGCAGCAAACAGCCAGTTCCCAGGAACAGAAGCCCTCTCCCGCTTCTGCCAAGTCCTCAGCATGACGCTGGGGCTCTACAAACGGTGGGGGCCCGTCTCAAGAATTTCAGCGCGCAGTGGGCTCACTCACAAGTGGACCCCTGGATCCTTCAGGTGGTATCTCAGGGGTACAAATTGGAATTCGAGACGTCTCCCCCCCGCCGTTTCCTAAAGTATGCCTTACCGACGTCTCCCTCCGACAGGGAGGCGGTATTGGAAGCCATTCACAAGCTGTATTCTCAGCAGGTGATAATCAAGGTACCCCTCCTGCAACAGGGAAAGGGGTATTATTCCACGCTGTTTGTGGTACCGAAGCCGGATGGCTCGGTGAGACCTATTTTAAATCTAAAATTTTTGAACACTTACATACAGAGGTTCAAATTCAAGATGGAGTCACTCAGAGCGGTGATCGCGAACCTGGAAGAAGGGGATTATATGGTGTCTCTGGACATCAAGGATGCTTACCTCCATGTCCCAATTTACCCTTCTCACCAAGGGTACCTCAGGTTTGTGGTACAGAACTGCCACTATCAGTTTCAGACGCTGCCGTTTGGATTGTCCACGGCGCCCCGGGTCTTTACCAAAGTAATGGCCGAAATGATGATACTCCTTCGAAGGAGAGGAGTTTTAATTATCCCTTACTTGGACGATCTCCTGATAAGGGCAAGATCCGAGGAACAGTTGGTAGTCGGAGTAGCACTATCTCAAGTAGTGCTGCGGCAGCACGGTTGGATTCTCAATATCCCAAAATCCCAGCTGATCCCGACGACACGTCTTCTATTCCTAGGGATGATCCTGGACACAGTCCAGAAAAAGGTGTTTCTCCCGGAAGAGAAAGCCAGAGAGTTATCCGAGCTAGTCAGAAACCTCCTAAAACCAGGCCAAGTATCAGTGCATCAATGCACAAGGGTCCTGGGAAAAATGGTGGCTTCCTACGAAGCAATCCCATTCGGCAGATTCCACGCAAGAACATTCCAGTGGGACCTGCTGGACAAATGGTCCGGATCGCATCTTCAGATGCATCGGCGGATAACCCTGTCCCCAAGGACAAGGGTGTCTCTCCTGTGGTGGTTGCAGAGTGCTCATCTTCTAGAGGGCCGCAGATTCGGCATTCAGGACTGGGTCCTGGTGACCACAGATGCCAGCCTGCGAGGCTGGGGAGCAGTCACACAGGGAAGAAACTTCCAGGGCTTGTGGTCAAGCCTGGAGACATCACTTCACATAAATATCCTGGAGTTAAGAGCCATTTACAATGCTCTGAGCCAAGCAAGACCTCTGCTTCAAGGTCAGCCGGTGCTGATCCAGTCGGACAACATCACGGCAGTCGCCCACGTAAACAGACAGGGCGGCACAAGAAGCAGGAGGGCAATGGCAGAAGCTGCAAGGATTCTTCGCTGGGCGGAAAATCATGTGATAGCACTGTCAGCAGTGTTCATTCCGGGAGTGGACAACTGGGAAGCAGACTTCCTCAGCAGGCACGACCTCCACCCGGGAGAGTGGGGACCTCACCCAGAAGTCTTCCACATGATTGTAAACCGTTGGGAAAAACCAAAGGTGGACATGATGGCGTCCCGCCTCAACACAAAACTGGACAGGTATTGCGCCAGGTCAAGGGACCCTCAAGCAATAGCTGTGGACGCTCTGGTAACACCGTGGGTGTACCAGTCAGTGTATGTGTTCCCTCCTCTGCCTCTCATACCCAAGGTGCTGAGGATTATACGGCGGGGAGGAGTAAGAACTATTCTCGTGGCTCCGGATTGGCCAAGAAGGACTTGGTACCCGGAACTTCAAGAAATGCTCACAGAGGACCCGTGGCCTCTACCTCTGAGAAGGGACCTGCTCCAGCAGGGACCCTGTCTGTTCCAAGACTTACCGCGGCTGCGTTTGACGGCATGGCGGTTGAACGCCGGATCCTAAAGGAAAAAGGCATTCCAGACGAAGTCATCCCTACTTTGATAAAAGCCAGAAAGGATGTAACCGCAAAGCATTATCACCGCATCTGGCGGAAATATGTTGCGTGGTGCGAGGCCAAAAAGGCCCCGACGGAGGAATTTCAACTGGGTCGATTCCTGCATTTCCTGCAAGCAGGAGTGTCTATGGACCTAAAATTAGGATCCATTAAGGTCCAGATTTCGGCCCTGTCGATTTTCTTTCAGAGAGAACTGGCTTCAATGCCTGAGGTCCAGACGTTTGTTAAGGGAGTGCTACATATACAGCCTCCTTTTGTGCCTCCAGTGGCACCCTGGGATCTGAATGTTGTTTTGGGTTTCCTAAAATCACATTGGTTTGAACCACTCAACACTGTGGACTTAAAATATCTCACATGGAAAGTGGTCATGCTGTTGGCCCTGGCTTCAGCCAGGCGTGTGTCAGAATTGGCGGCTTTATCCTGTAAAAGCCCTTACCTGATTTTTCATACGGACAGGGCAGAATTGAGGACTCGTCCTCAATTTCTCCCAAAGGTGGTTTCAGCGTTTCATCTGAATCAGCCTATTGTGGTACCTGCGGCTACTAAGGACTTGGAGGACTCCAAGTTGCTGGACGTTGTCAGGGCCCTGAAAATATATGTTTCCAGGACGGCTGGAGTCAGAAAATCTGACTCGCTATTTATCCTGTACGCACCCAACAAGCTGGGTGCTCCTGCTTCTAAGCAGACTATTGCTCGCTGGATTTGTAGTACAATTCAGCTTGCGCATTCTGTGGCAGGCCTGCCACAGCCAAAATCTGTAAAAGCCCACTCCACAAGGAAGGTGGGCTCATCTTGGGCGGCTGCCCGAGGGGTCTCGACTTTACAACTTTGCCGAGCTGCTACTTGGTCAGGGTCAAATACTTTTGTGAAATTTTACAAATTTGACACTCTGGCTGAGGAGGACCTGGAGTTTTCTCACTCGGTGCTGCAGAGTCATCCGCACTCTCCCGCCCGTTTGGGAGCTTTGGTATAATCCCCATGGTCCTTACGGAGTTCCCAGCATCCACTAGGACGTCAGAGAAAATAATAATTTACTTACCGATAATTCTATTTCTCGTAGTCCGTAGTGGATGCTGGGCGCCCATCCCAAGTGCGGATTATCTGCAATACTTGTACATAGTTATTGTTAACAAATCGGGTTATTGTTGTTGTGAGCCATCTATCCAGAGGCTCCTCTGTTATCATGCTGTTAACTGGGTTCATATCACAAGTTGTACGGTGTGATTGGTGTGGCTGGTATGAGTCTTACCCGGGATTCAAAATCCTTCCTTATTGTGTACGCTCGTCCGGGCACAGTATCCTGAGGTTTGGAGGAGGGTCATAGGGGGAGGAGCCAGTGCACACCAGGTAGTCCTAAAGCTTTTCTTTTGTGCCCAGTCTCCTGCGGAGCCGCTATTCCCCATGGTCCTTACGGAGTTCCCAGCATCCACTACGGACTACGAGAAATAGAATTATCGGTAAGTAAATTTCTTATTTTTGCCGAAGTACAATTAGGATCCAACAATTGTTAATCCCCTCAAATGCTTCTGAAATGTTTAAAATAAACACAAGGATTATTGAAGTGTCTGCATGATGCTGCTGTGACGGGGGTATGGCTTTATTTTGAAACTATTGGAATGTCTGAGGAACCTGTCCTCATTTTCTTATATACATATAATAGAAGAACTGGCGTGAAAAAGGGCTGTCAGTGTCAGTAATGAGCATACGTTTCCATCTGGGTGTATGATATTTGGAAAAGGACCAGAAATTGCTGGCTAGACACCCAGACAATAACAATTGCTACAATTTGGAAATGTTGTTTGTTTTTGTTTTTTGGTGGTGTGACTTTTTGGAAACTGGACAATAACGTCATGGCATTATTATCACAGGGCTCACTGCAGTGGGGTTTTTTTTGTTTTGTTTTTTAATTTGGCCAGATTTCATTTCCCATTATAAGTCTGGGAAATGTGATCTGGTTACTAAAAAAAAAAGTGAATTAAAGGATTTGGAGCAGTTTATCATAAAAACTGCTCCAAAAACCCTTCAACCCCTTGACTGGCATGCCGGCAAAATTTCAGGGCCAGCTGCGCTGCGCAGACTGGCAACCCTGGAAATTTTCCAGGCATGCCTCTGCTCCCCTACCATCTCCTTAAAGTCTGTTCTGCCGGTGGGCGTTTGCAGAATGACGCGATCGCGTCATTCTGCAAACGCCCACCGGCAGAACGGAGTGTAAGGAGGATGGGGGGGGGGGGAATAACAGTGCTGGCGACTAGTGCCCGCCAGCACATGCTGCCTGGGGAATGGCCATTGGTGGGTTATCCATTGATGGTCACCACCATCGATGGATAACCTTGAATGTGTAAAACCATCTGGAATGGATCCATCGATGGTTTTACCCATCAATGATCATCCTTGATTTAGTACACATGCAGGCGGACCAGGGGGCGTGGCTTATTGGTTGTCAGGGGGTGGAGCTAAGCTCAGTGCCCTGACACTTTTAGGGGAAAAAAAAACAATTTGGTAGCACTGAACCATCGATGGCAGGAAACTATCTGGTTCTCCCGCCATTGATGGTAAAAGTATTCAACATCGGTCATAGGCCATCGATGATTTTGAATCATCGATGGTCAGCCATCCCTAGCTACCCCTAGGCAATGAGCATTCCCCTTGGCAACGAGCATGGATCCCAGAGCATAAAATCCCTGGCAAAAACCATGACACAACGCGTAAAAACCCCTTGCAATGCGCAGAAACCCCTGGCAACGCGCAGGTAAAAACCTGCCCTGGGAGGTATGACCAATTTGAAAAACCCGCCACTGAAGGGGTTAATACATTCCAGTGAAACTAAAATAATGTGAAAAGGGAGTGAAAATTCCCCTTTTTACATTATTTTAGTAAAAAAATGTTTTAATAAATCTGTCCCTATCTACTATATAAAAGTGAAAATTTGTCTCTGTCTTGCTATACAAATCCACAGTTTACAAGCGAAGATTGTGAAATTTGACATACAAGCGTATTAAAACACTGCGGAGGCAACTAAAAAAAATAGAAATCCCTAGCACCCCAGCAGCACAGAGTGTATCAGGAGACAGCATAACTCCGGAATTGCTGGAGCCTTGTACTCACAAATTGGTACGCATATGCCTCACAGTCTGGGAATAAACACTGTGGGGGGGAAAAACACCTCTAAGCACCCCTAGGGGTGAGGCAGCAGCACTGAGTATTTCAGCAGACAGCATAAAAATCAAAATTGACTTGCCTGCACAGTCTATCTAGGTTTGCGATGCCGACCGCGCGGGACTTTCACCTTGCGATCTGCACTAACTTTTCTCACGATTTTGACTATGTAGTCAAAATCGTAAGAAAAAATCTCACCGTGTGTACACAGCATAACTCTGGAATGCCTGCAACAATTTACAACAAACTTGGTACACATATGACTTAAACTCTGGGAACAAACACTGGGGGTCAGGCACCCCTAGCACCCCTGGGGGGGGGAGCAGCACAGAGTATGTCAGCAGACCGCATAACTGTGGAAGGCCAGGAACACTTTACACCGAACTTGGGACACATCAGACTTACAATTTGGGAACAAACTCTATGGGGGTTAGACACCACTAGCACCCCTGGAGAGAGGGGGGGGGGGGGGGCAGCACAGAGTATGTCAGCAGACAGCATAACCGTGGAAGGCCTGGAGCACTTTACACAAAACTTGGGACACATCTGACTTGCAGTCTATCTACAAACTCTGTGTGGGTTAGACACACCTAGCACCCTTAGGTCTGTCTGCAGCACAGAGTATTTCAGGATACAGCATAACTCACAGATGCCTAGACCAATTTTAAACAAACTTGCTACACATATCTATTACAATCTGGGAACAAACACTGTGAGGGTATCACACCCCTAGGGGTGAGGCAGCTGCACAGAGTTTTTCAGCAGACAGCATAATTCTGCAATGCCTGGAGCAATTGACACCAAACTTGGGAACAAACACTGTGGGGGTAACGCACCCCTAGGGGTGACCCAGCAGCACAGACTATTTCAGGACATGCATGATATGTCAGTGATGAGTTACAAAATGTTCTATTGTTTTGAAGTAAAAAAAAATAAAATGCCACCAAAGAAAACAGCTACAAATGGTGGAAATAAAAACAATTCCACAAGGAATAAAATGTTAGCCGCAACCTGTGTGTTTACTCTTTACATTGATTTTTGTAAACCATTATTCTTAAAATCCCGGGCAACGCCGGGTACTCCAGCTAGTATGTATGTATATATGTGTATATATATATATATATATATATATATATATTTAGATACAGATTTTTTGTGTATCTCCTTAAAAAGGAAAACTTGTATTTCAGAGTTTCCAGTACGGAACGTTTTTGATGTTGGAAACATAATGTGACTCTGAAGTCCTCCTACATTCATCCCTATGAGTAAGAGCTGTAATGCTATTCATCTGTTGTTCCTTTTTTAAGTTTATTTTTTCCTCCTGTTATGTTTCTGTAGAAAGCATTTATCATGACCCATTATCAAGCGCTGCGCCATGCCAGATGGCTTTGTGAGAACGCAAAGTCACGTCATATTGTCACAACAGCTACTTGTTGCATAGATGTCACTTTCTGACTGAGCAACATTTGTCTGCTCCCAAATAGAGGGGATATTTCCATCTATAAATAATGTACAGCATAACGCTGAGATTCTCATATCTGTACGGGGTTTTTGTGTGCGTTATTTCGACCCCTAAAATATCTTGTGGATCCCAGTTTCCTGGCTGTCACAGTGCAGTGCTAAGTAGGAGAACGGCAGCCTGTAGTCACAGCTCTGTGTGCAGTCATTGTGGGAATACACGGCAGGTCCCATCAGTATATAGTCCATACTTACCTACTCTCCCGGAAGCTGCGGGAGGCTTACGTTTTTTGGGGTAGCCCCCCGCACCCCCGGAAGAGTGGGCCGCATTCGCGGGTCGGTCGGGTGGAGAAGGGGTTAAAATGATGCAAATCGCGTCATTTTAGCCCCGCCCCCTTCCCGCGTACCTGCGAATCGCGACATTTCCCGATGCTGGGGGCAGGGTTTAGTGATGTCACAGTCCAGCCCCGCCCCCCGAAGACACTTGCAGCGTCTCCTCTCCGGGCTTCACCCGGAGAGGAGAAATCAAATGTAGGTAAGTATGAAATAGTCCCTGTTCTTACATATGGGGATATGTATGGAGGCAGTTGTGTAACTATAACTACCACCATAGCCAGATTAAGGGGGGGGGGGGATTTAGGGCATACTGTACCCCAGGCCCCCCATTGTCAGGGGCCCCCCGGCCAGATCACACTGACATCACTAGTTTTCCCTCTTAAGCAGCAGCAGATCCAACAGCCAGAATGCGAGCAGGACAGTATGCAGTGGAGGCAGAGACGCAGCAAATTGTAAATGGATAATGCAATAAGTAAATTCCAGTACCATGCAAATCAGAATCAGGCTCATAGTGACTGTTTTGATGACATTTTGTCACAGTTAAAGTGGCAAAAGAAACATACAATTTATCATGAGAATTTTAAGAACCAGATATTTTTTTTGTCACTTTTGTGCCTGGTTTTGGGAAGTATATGTTCTCTGGGTGCCTGAGAACAGTGTACAGGGGAATATCCAATTACCCGCGGTCAGTTATCCTATTAGCCCTAATGTGGCGCGCTCCTACCACAAATCATGGTACTTATCAGGGAATATTGCATAATATCCACATAGTCCGCGATAAGTGGCCTGTCAGAGCCCTGATAATACATGGGATTGGGAATGTGTTCTCGCGCAGTCGTGGTCAAATTTCGACCTACCAAAACGGCCTCTAATTGGACTCTGCAATAATGACCATCGGTCATTAATCATGATATCTGGTCATTTTCATCCACTGAAACCGCATCGGTGCTAATTGGATACCCCCCTTAGAATTTTGTCCTTTTGCCTCTATAGTGTTGTATTTTTTTGTTGTTTCTTTTATATTTGTTGTGTTTGGGGGAGTCTCAGTGGCCGCATAAGTTCCGGAAATGCATAGAATCAGTCATCTAGGCATGAAAGTCTCTGGCGTCTAGAAATGTAAAATAACAGGATTATGTTATTGAAAATACTGAGAAGACAATAATTAGAAAGAATTATAATAAGTTTATTTATATGCTGTACTGTAGCACTATTTGCCAATAGGACTTTATTTTCTCCCCCATTTGTGACATTGAGTTTGTTCAGTGCCGTAACAGTGTTTCCCGTGGAAGGCCTGCCCCCTAAACCTGTGATGTCATGACATCACACTTAGGGGGTGGGGCCACCAGCTCTAGGAAGTAGAGCTCTACAGTTTTGGGCAGCTCCACGGGTTGCAGGATTACCCCCCTGTGCGCTACTGGCTGCAGGGTGTCATTCCGAGCATCCTGCAAGCCACATTCTGCTACTGTGGGGCAGCTACTGTGCTGCCCCCAGGTCCCTGTGCCCTGGTTTTCAGAGCAGCAACGAATGGGACAAACTGCCCTGTCTATTTCAGGAGAAGTGAGCCAGTGAAGAAGTTGTCCATGGCAACCAATCAGCTGCTCTGTATATGTTTATAGTATGCAAATTCTAAATGTTACGTCAATGCTGATTGGTTGCCATAGGCAACGTCTCCACTGGCTCACTTCTCCACTTATATCACTGCTTAGTACATATCCCCATAATCCCCTGCTGTAATGACTTAATCCCCTGCTGTATTGTTCTCTCTGTATTGTATTGCAGCTGAGAACAATAGATGAAAGGCTTATGCTAATAAACCTTGGTGCACCTAGGTGCAGCAGAGAAGGCTAGATGAGCCAGGCTCCATCTTTATACATAGGTGTAAAATAGGCATAGCTAGAGCAGTCTGATGGATTACGGTAAGAAACTGATGCTGCATGAGAGAGTCGGAGAGGAAGAGCCGCACAACCTTTCTGTGAGCCAGCTGCACCATGATGAATCTACACAACAAATGCACATAATACTAATGGGATTTGCCCGTACGGTACTTGTGCTTACAGAACAAAACACTCATATGTCCTCAGGTAAGAACAGTAATAAGTAACAGCACTCCGCCGGAATGAAAGCCGGCTCAGCAGAAGGGTACAAAAATTGTTAGTTAAAAATAACTGCTGTGCAGCATCTGGAAACTGGGAACAATGGAGGCGAACGCAGAAGGTTCCTTGCCAGCTTATTAGGAAAGGGGTTCTAAAACAAAGAACAAACAGACTGGTTGGACATCCACCCTTTCCGTGCCACCGCTAGAGGATTGGAGTCTGTGCGTAGCCCAATACTTACTCCTACAGTGCGATACAAAGAGGCTGATCAGGCCGGAGCTGACGTCCCACACCCACCCTGAAAACGCTTGAGAACGCCTGCGTTTTTCCCGTCACTCCCAGAAAACGGACGGTTACCACTGACAAAACCTAATATATATCCTATATTAATCACGCTAAAAGGTTAAGAGACTCAGTACGCTATTGGAGTATGTGGTACCGTAAGGGTACGCACTCAGCGTAGCGGACGCTTAGCCGTGGACGAGACGCACGAGCGGCACGTTCGCTCACGGCTTAATGCGTAAAGGCAAGCACGCTATAGGCTGCCGATTACCGTAATGATACGCTATCAGCGTAGCGGACGCTCGAGACCACGAGGAGATCACGAGCGGCGCTGACGCTCACAGAGTTAAACCTTTGTAACAATATCATAAACAATGTACTTATTTGTAAACCTTTGTGCAGTGATAAGGTGTAAATGCAACACAGTGTCACCTTGTTAGTTTAAAAGCTGTATGAGCGACTCTTACGCTCTGAGAACCCTTTAGCAATATAATAAACACTCAAATACCGGTCTAAGGGTCTAACACCTTTTAAGGGAATGAATGAACGTTCAATTGCAAAAGAATACACATTACAAGTTATACACTACCAAACTAACATAAAAATACCTAACCGAGTTACTACACATTAAAATACAACAAAGACACAATTACATTTAAGAGGGAAGGAGAGAGAGAATGGCTTACAACAAAATAGGAGATAAAGATGGTTGCAGAGAACTTACGCACAAGGGGAAACAATCGCATGCGCCTTCCTGGATATCCAGCTCCCGATTATCAGTGATGAGAACCGTTGAAAAGAGTAGAGAGCTGGCCCAGGTCGGCTTGTCTTTATATACACTTACACACAGTACAGTACAATGGTCCCTACATTCTTATTGTTCATTGGACACAGGAATCCGTCTCCGCATTATAACTAAAGGTCATAGGTTGGTTCATACAGGTGGGCTGTGACTATTCCAAACTGCTCAGGTGGGAGGGAAACTGGGTTTCCCGCCGCATGGGTAATAAAGTGCAAATATAGTAAATGTCCATAAACTTCTTATGTCCAATCCATAACTATACGCACGAGCGAGTAATCCGCTTCAAACCAACATCGGAATATTGCTAATTATATTCTCTTCCGATGGATACTAAACACCACTGTGTAACCCCTGTCTGACCCTTCGTATCAAACAAAGAGGAATCTCTCTGTCCCCGAACATGCTACATTAACTAAACTTTCAGATTCTATCAAAGGGACCATAATCTACAAAATACATTATATGACTAAAATATGTAACGATCGAGTCGCCCGCTAGACGCACACAAACTCTACCATAAATGCGCATACTGTGCGCCTGCGAGTGCACGCGACCGCGAGTATACGCACGCACGGGAGGGCTCATGCACGTGCAGCGGGCACACGCATGAGGTGCATATATGGCAATGTGCAGCGTGATATTTTTCTGACTTTGACAGTCCACCCTTTGGCAGTCGCCAATAACTGCCACTTCCTAAAACAGTTCAAAAAGAGAAAAATATATGTCATGTATAATACATTTCTATGATTGGGTAGGGGAGAAGAGAAGAAGGTGGGAAAACGGTATGACCTAGTGAGATAGCAGAAGCATGTGTGTATGAATCCATGTTTGGGGGGTTCATGTATCATCGTGCCGTACGTGTTTTAAATCAAGCTTCGAGGTATTGCGAAGTATACATTTGAATTCCTTCTTATCCCGTGGTACGGGTCTGTGGATGGGCTGTCAAACTTTACCGAGCTCTTTTCGGCTTTTGGTTGCAACAAAATGGGGGAGCACATTTTAGTTGATGATACATGAATGGGGGGATATGTGAGTGCTGATATCTGTGCCTATATTCCCTATCGACTATGTGTGTCATTACCTGAAGGTTGTAGAGATGAAGATAAGAAGCAATTATGGTAAATGCAGTCGTAAACTATGTGAGTTTAATGTACATTTGCCGATTGAGGTCTTGTCTGATGTCTTGTCTCGATGTACATGTTGACTGTAGTCTCTTTGAGCTTTTGCCAAAATGCGAGCAAAAGCTTTCTCAATGTCCATAGGCTTACAAAAGTGTTGGGCTATCGTAAAATTTTTAAATTGCTAGGGATATTGGGGGTCTATGGCATTGTCCATCAATTGTCTGTGTAAAAGGTTGTCAAATTCTTCTTCCAAGCGGATGTCTTTGTACCTTGGAGGAAAACAAAGGAGAAACGGGTGAAAGAAACAGACCGTGGAATCACATTTTCATCACAACATTGTCTCAATGGTTGGGTCGTAAATCAAATCAGTCGTTGTTATTACAGTATCTTCACTTCTTAAACTCATCACTCGGGCGCTACGTTTACACTTTGTTAAAACCCGAACGCATCTAAATATCAGACCGACCAATATGATGACACCCAGAATACACAAAAGAAATTTCCCTACATCCATGATAATACCTTGGGTCCATTCTCCTAAACCAGAGAACCAATTTCGTGGGTTCAACCATGACACCCAACCGGTCAGCTCATTACCCACAGCGGCAAGGGTGAGATTGTGTTTCCTTCGGAACTCCCATTTTAATTGCAAAATGTCATCCATCTTTTGGTCTATGACCTCGGCTGGGTCCTCTGTGCTGTTTGTAATATACGTGCAGCACTTTATTCCATACTGAGTCGCTAGGGTAACACAATACCCGCCTGTCACAGCCGTGAGATAATTGAGAATCATCCTATGCTGAACCAGTTCTGTTTTGTAGGCTTGTAACTCTCTCCCAGTATACCTGAATGTGTCATCATACATTTCAGTGATATTGTCTAATAAATTTGCAAGCGCAGATATATATTTATAATTTATCACTCCTCTGGTGGTACGAGTGATATCTAACGCGATTAGGAATTGAATCCCGGTGGATTCATGGATCAGGTCAGAAGCCGGGTGCTCTGTTCTTTCTATCAGGTGTCGTTTAACGATGTGTTCGTAATGAGTGTGAGTATAAGGAGCTTGGGCACTGCAGTGAATATCCTTCATTTTAGTGTGGGATAAAGTCATTACCTCAGGCAGTACTTTTCCAATATAACATAACCCTTCTGAGTTTGGGGCAAGCCACTTATACGCCTTCCTCCCGCATATGAAATATGCATCATCGGGGAGAACATATGGGACGGAGTGTGACATAACCATATTACAAATTTTCCATGTGAACTCTCCTAGCCCTAATTCTTCCATCTGTTTAGTACACGTATCAGTTTGTACGATCTGTGCACAGTATCCTGGTGATACTTCTCCAACTCGCATGGTTCTACTTCCTAGGGTGTACCTATACCGAAAGAATTTCCTATGGTCGACTATCTGGCGTATAAATTCTGTGTCTATGGGCAATCTGTCGGCTCTATGCGAGAATGTCATGGTTTGATTAATCCATGACACTTCCCAATTTCCCGGCTTTCGGGGATTGGAAATGTTAAAACACACTAAGGACCTATCCACATGATATTGGTGGAGCTTCAAACTAGGAGGACTAGAGATATTAAACCTCTTGTCCACCGGCCTCCCACCACTTAACTCAAGTACCTCCCCTATCGTTCAAGGAAATGGTACTAGTCCTGACTTGCTGTGACCTTGAGGTACTTGAGAGCATACCCAACAGTCTGTTTGGTTTAACACCTTACCCACTAATGAGTGATAGTCACCCAATGGATGCCGGTCCATGTTAATGTTAAAACTGGACTGACATTTCTTGATGCACCCATCCTCAACTAAGTTATCACAATGCCTACAGATGCAATTTTCTTTAGCTAACAATCCTTTACAATGTTTACAAATAACATGGCCGTTTTCCGGTACTCGCCTTTGCTCGGTGATTGTGTTGTTATTGGAAATTTACGCCTCCGTCTCTGTCATCAGAACCTTTCTGGATCCTTTCTCGACCTCACTGGTACTCTCACCGAAACAGACTGCTCTGGTCAACATCATGGTCAACAGGAAAATCCATATCACAGTCTCTTGGGGCAAGTCCATCTTACAGGAGGAGAAAAGGAGAAATTTGTAATGGGGGTACAGAAAAACAGTTTGAGGGGGAGAGAAACTTGTTATGATAATTAGTTCTCTAGTCTTGTTGTTCTTCTTGTTCTGCTGTCATCTCAAAGATGCTGTCTCTCAGGCTTCTAAACATTCTGGTGATACAATATTTCTTCTAGCTCAGCGCTCTTTCTGTAAGGAGAATAAATCTTGCATTACCATTTGTCCAACTAATGTGTGACATACCATCTGTAACGTTATGAGACCATGAGAAAGAAGAGAGAGAGAGAGAAAAGAAAACAACAAGAGAGAGAGAACCGTTCATATATATATATGCGTCACATAAATCAACAATAAACAACAACAGGAAGAAAAACATTTTTCAAACATTTTTTTCAGGAGAGAAAAAAAAACATTTTCAGATCTTCCGTTCACCATCAGGCTGTCACATCTACATATCCAATGGTATCTCTGCATAGTCTCTCCCACCAGTATTTCCATACTCCACCCTTTGTATCTGGCCAGGATACATCGATGCTGGTAGGTCATACTGGGGTTTGGTAGACTTCTGAAAAGGTCAGGTAGTCAGGTGATGTTGGAGCTGTTGTGGTGAACGTCAGAGATGGGGAAAAAGAAACATTTTACAGATACATTACAATTTTTACCCGGTCATTCCTGTGTCTTCAAGGAACGACCTCCCAATTTGTTAACTGTTATCTCAGGTTTTATCAAGGTTAATGATCAACTTTCCTAATCATAAATTATATGTGTGGACCAAAATTTGACATGCGTGATACCTGATTATACTTCCAAGTGTCGTAACTCTGCTCGTGTTCTTGTCTAGGGGGTCTGACTTTATGTGGGCTGTTACAGTTGCTGGCATAATGCCCTTCTCTTTTACAAAGATAACAAGCCCTTGGCTTCCTCCAAGTGCCAGTGACCTGAGGTCTTGGTTGATTTGATGCCTCCTCAAACGCTTGGATGCTCATCACCATCAACCGCTTTCCCTGTACTTCCCTGATTCCTTGGATACCATGGTTATGTTGTTGTCTAGGGGGTTGATATACCTTCTGTAAATTTATTGATCTACAATCTCTTGCATAATGGCCTTCGTTCTGGCAATGATAACACCTTATCACCTTGGACTTACCCACAGGGATCTGAGGCTCCTTACGTCTCTGTGTTTCCCTGTGTTTGTTGATGTTTTGCTCATGCCCAACAGCGGACTTTCTTAGTGCAGCCACCGAGATATTTCTCCAGTTTGGGTTGGTGGTCTGTACCCTTGTTCTCAACACCTCCTTTAAACCATTCATTAATAACTTAACCGCTACTTCTTTATGCTGTGCATTTATTTTGATGTCTGTGATCCCAGTGTCTCTAGCCATTACTTGCAGTGCTCGATTGAAATAATTAGAAATACTTTCCCCTTCGTTTTGTCTTATGGAGAAGATTTCTTTCCACTCGACAACGGCCGGGAAATATACTGCTAACTGTTGGTTGATCTGCTTAATACATTCCTGATTGTGTTCCTCCATTTGAGGTACTTCTGTGTCTAATTTACAATCAGAAATAAATTTCGCAGGATCAACGCTGGAGGGCAAACATGCCCTCAGCACTGGCCGCCAATCTTTGTTGGTGGGTTCTGTGGAGTTTCTTAGTTCTTTAATAAATCTCTGACATGCATCTAGATCTTTCCTAGGATCAGGGAATTCAGACATAATTGACCTTAATTCTGTCCGAGACCAGGGACGGCGCATTGCACTGTCCCTGACGGGAATGGTTCCCTGAGCGTCAGTCTTCCCATTGGGGACTGTGATCACCCTGACAGGACTAAATTCAATTACATCATCTTGTGTTGGTTCTTCAATATGAAGTACATTTGTTTGTGCGTGATATATAACACCATATGTACCTGTGGACACGACCTCACCTGACCCTCCGTTAGGGGGTTTGATTACTGCCTTTACCGATTTGGTCGTGTCCACCTGGATGTCTGGTAGGATGGCTACTGGAAAAGGTGCCGACATCGTGCTGGGCTCACTTTCTTGCTTGTAGTCCTGAGGGAAGTTTGACATGGGGTGCGACTTGCACAGGTTAATATTTGTAATTTTTACACTTTCATTTTTATAAACATTATTACATTTGTTACTTTCATTCTTAATACAGTTACTAAGTGCATTTTTATCGTACACCATTGCGCCATTCTCTGCAACCATAATCCTCTCCATTGCCATGTCTCTCTTCCCAAGGTGAGAGTCAGATATGTAAGTTAAATTTCTTTGCATTTCACTTTCCTGTTGCCACAATTTTAAATCATCATAATGTCTAATATGCCTTTTTGAAGATTTAATCAGGCAAACTCTTCTCCTTAAATTCTGTAATACTTCTGGGTTAAAAGTATCTACCCGGGAAAACTTCTCCCCGTCATGCACAGTCATCCCTTCCCATTCATTGCATAACATTTCTGTGTGATGACCATCTAGGTCTGATTTCTCACACATGACCTTGCCGACCTGATTGATCGGTTTCAAATCAACCTGAACCTCGGTTGATCGCCCCTTACCTGAACAACTGGCCCCCATCTCTGCAGGTGCTGCTTTCACTACCTCTGACTTCAAATCAGGGTCTTCGGCAACCCTTACAAAAACCAAGATGTCCGGGGTAAGGCTGCGGTGGGGGTTTTGCAACGAGGTCCGCCCACTTAACTCCGCCCACGCTGGCCAATACGGCGACCAAAGTTCCCAGAGGTTCCGTACCCAACCTAGGGCACCTAAGTACGTCTACTTGCTCGGGCGTGTGGGAGTGTCTTACCCTCCCCAGCAAGTGTCAGTCGCTGGAATGTCCCTCAGTGATCAGGCTACTTCCCTTAAAATAAAAAAATTACACAAATCACGTTAACAATGTGCAAGTAGCGTTCTTCTGAATTCAAGACACGCTAATGCACACAATCACATGCGGTACAATCGTATCTGCACACAAGCAACTAATCTTATGTGCGGAACGATCAGCGGAATTGAAAATTTCTGCTGCAAATTCCTTCAGCGATGAGCTTCTTTGGCCTATATGGGTCTCGCACCAACCCTCTTCGGTTGTGCTCTCTACTTCTAGTCTGCTGTACCTGAACCTCCTGTTCTTTGACCTCCTGGTCTGTGACCTCCTGGTCTGTGACCTCCTGGTCTGTTATGTACAGCAGACTCTACTGCTCATTATTATGTCGATACTAACAAGGGACGCCTCCCAAGCCACCCCACGATATCACTCTCGCTGGTGTACCTCTTTCTACTGGCCTATGGTTCCCACTTCCGTAATAAAAGAGAAATCTTATATATACACACTCTTACATTCGAACACTCTTATTTCTGTACAGAATTCCTTTCATTCAGTAATAGTCTAACCCAGAAGAATTGCAACAGAGAAAGTCTTTTTCTTTTAACTTTAAACTTTTGGATTTGAGATAGATTTGTGTTATTTTCGCGTTACTTCCTTATCGCCTACTAAAATAATACTATCGTGCGGTTTGTATTATGTGGGCGTATCCGTACGCTCCGTTGCGTAATATACGCTCCGTGCGTCGACCCTTGCGTTGCGTACGCCCTGCCCTTGTAAGGACACGTGTACGCAGACCAAGTACGTCCACAGTAACACACTACACGTTTATCTATGTGAATGATCTTTAACAGTAATCCTTCACTGAACACCACTCAAATCTCCCTTGTATTCTAGGCGAGACTGTGTGCGTGCCTTTTACAATTATTCCCTTAAATATTTATATTTTAACTATTAATAACAACAAATGTCTCAACACGTTATCACTAGTGTGTGGCAATCAGGAGAATGAGGTACAGACAAATAATACTACACAAGAAATACAGGTGTGTGTGCTTATGCGTACGTTTGCAAAACAGAAACTAAACAGGTTTTAAAAGACAATAACGTACTGTTCCTACCTTCCGGTTCCGGATTCCTTCAGCACTCCTTACTAAACGAAGCAGACGCTTATCTGGTCAGCACTACGAGGAATATTACCTCCCGCCCTTTGCTGACCGATAATGTCTGCTGAAATTACCTAGTGCAGATATGTGAAGAGCGGGCGAGTCCCCAATTGACAAAACCTAATATATATCCTATATTAATCACGCTAAAAGGTTAAGAGACTCAGTACGCTATTGGAGTATGTGGTACCGTAAGGGTACGCACTCAGCGTAGCGGACGCTTAGCCGTGGACGAGACGCACGAGAGGCACGTTCGCTCACGGCTTAATGCGTAAAGGCAAGCACGCTATAGGCTGCGGATTACCGTAATGATACGCTATCAGCGTAGCGGACGCTCGAGACCACGAGGAGATCACGAGCGGCGCTGACGCTCACAGAGTTAAACCTTTGTAACAATATCATAAACAATGTACTTATTTGTAAACCTTTGTGCAGTGATAAGGTGTAAATGCAACACAGTGTAACCTTGTTAGTTTAAAAGCTGTATGAGCGACTCTTACGCTCTGAGAACCCTTTAGCAATATAATAAACACTCAAATACCGGTCTAAGGGTCTAACACCTTTTAAGGGAATGAATGAACGTTCAATTGCAAAAGAATACACATTACAAGTTATACACTACCAAACTAACATAAAAATACCTAACCGAGTTACTACACATTAAAATACAACAAAGACACAATTACATTTAAGGGGGAAGGAGAGAGAGAATGGCTTACAACAAAATAGGAGATAAAGATGGTTGCAGAGAACTTACGCACAAGGGGAAACAATCGCATGCGCCTTCCTAGATATCCAGCTCCCGATTATCAGTGATGAGAACCGTTGAAAAGAGTAGAGAGCTGGCCCAGGTCGGCTTGTTTTTATATACACTTACACACAGTACAGTACAATGGTCCCTACATTCTTATTGTTCATTGGACACAGGAATCCGTCTCCGCATTATAACAAAAGGTCATAGGTTGGTTCATACAGGTGGGCTGTGACTATTCCAAACTGCTCAGGTGGGAGGGAAACTGGGTTTCCCGCCGCATGGGTAATAAAGTGCAAATATAGTAAATGTCCATAAACTTCTTATGTCCATAACTATACGCACGAGCGATTAATCCGCTTCAAACCAACACCGGAATATTGCTAATTATATTCTCTTCCGATGGATACTAAACACCACTGTGTAACCCCTGTCTGACCCTTCGTATCAAACAAAGAGGAATCTCTCTGTCCCCGAACATGCTACATTAACTAAACTTTCAGATTCTATCAAAGGGACCATAATCTACAAAATACATTATATGACTAAAATATGTAACGATCGAGTCGCCCGCTAGACGCACACAAACTCTACCGTAAATGCGCATACTGTGCGCCTGCGAGTGCACGCGACCGCGAGTATACGCACGCACGGGAGGGCTCATGCACGTGCAGCGGGCACACGCATGAGGTGCATATATGGCAATGTGCAGCGTGATATTTTTCTGACTTTGACACCACCCGCAAATGTCCGCTTCCTTTCAAACACCTTGCAAACGCCTAGCGATCAAAGATGACGCTGATTTCTTTCGCAGTTTGGCTTCGCGCTTGGGCATTACGATTCCTACACATGCGCAGTCATTCGATAACCGTCCGGTTTGCAAGTTTGCACAACAGTGATCAGGTCTTAATTAGGCCCAATCACAGGTTCAGTGGCTGCTTAAAACCAGGTGGAATGTAGGCTTGAAGTCAGCTAGCCACAGAACCTGTGTAATTCATGAGTTTCCTGGTATAAAGGGATAATATGGTAAGTCTGTCTATCTATCTATCTATCTATCTATCTATCTATCTATCTATCTATATTTATATATACTTTTTAGGCACTTTTAGCACTTAATTTGCTCATTATATTTGTTATCCCATGTTGCAGTAATCAGTTGCTATGTCCTTAGATGACGTTATAGTAATCTCGTATCATTTTATAGATAAATATATATCTATTATTAGAGTCAAGCTGTGTGACTGTATTATTTTCTTATTTACATTATATCCCAGAGACATCGGTAATTAAGTGATGACTGGAGAGACATTACTCTCTGAATTAATTGCATCCTGTACAGTATTTCCCCGATAAGCCCTAAAGTAGCTTGAATGTAAAAATTGCATTCTGCGGGAGATTGTCGATGGCGCTGATTGCGCAATCCCCACAAGTCCCTATCAGCTATGGGGACCACTCACGCAGAACTAGGCTTCTAGTCCTAGATCAGGTGCAGGTTACAGCATCTTTGGATGGCAATGGTTCCAATACGGGGACTTCATGACTGTGTTCGGGGAATAGAGGTTCAAATGTGTTTCCTTTATTTGGCACGCTGGGGCTGCCCCCGTAGCCTGCAATGAGGGCTGAGCACTTCGGCAGATTCTAAGAGCCTAATTCAGACCTGATCGCTCGCTAGGTTTTTTTTTTGCAGCGCTGCGAGCAGATAGTCGCTGCCCATAGGGGAGCGTATTTTGCCAGTGCAAATCTGCGAACACATGTGCAGCCGAGCGGTACAAAAAAGTTTTGTGCAGTTTCTGAGTAGCCTAGAACTTACTCAGCCGCTGCGATCACTTCAGCCTGTCCGGGACCGGAATTGACGTCAGACACCCGCCCTGCAAACGCCTGGACATGCCTGCGTTTTTCCAACCACTCCCAGAAAACGGTCAGTTGCCACCCACAAACGCCTTCTTCCTGTCAGTCTCCTTGCGATCGGCTGTGCAAATGGATTCTTCGTACAATCCATCGCACAGCAACGATCCGCTTTGTAGCCGTGCAAAGCACTTGCGCATTGCGGTGCATACGCAGTTCTTCCCTGATCGCAGCGCAGCGAAAAATCCTAGCGTAAAGCTCCACTTTTTGCATCCTTTGTTAAGAACATAACATCACACCCACTGATCTCTGCTGCCTCTTGTACTGTTTAAGTGAGTGAATAGTGCAGTACACAATGTATGGCGGAGGATGTCTCATACCATATGTCTGAGCTATAAGTACAGTATGACTGATTTATGTGTTACGGTGTATTATGTTTTGGCTGTGCTGCGACTCCGTTTGCTTGAATGTAACGACTTATGTCTCGCTTTGTTTGTATATTTTTTATGCACATAAAGTATACTGTACATGTTTTAATTCAAAAGTTGTCTTTCACAAGTATTACTCATTTTGCTGTAGCATATGTGTGAATGAGCCCAAATGGTGCCTCTTATAAAAATCTGACATTATTAGTAAAGCCTAATGCGGATCTGCAGTTATTAAAACACATACACCATTGTTCAGAAGGTGAACTATAAAATTATGCTTCTTTATCTGTCCTGTATCACCTGCTCCTATTGTCTTGC
The DNA here is from genome assembly GCF_028390025.1 of Pseudophryne corroboree. NCBI lineage: Eukaryota > Metazoa > Chordata > Amphibia > Anura > Myobatrachidae > Pseudophryne > Pseudophryne corroboree. The sequence goes on from NC_086446.1 coordinate 756,047,980, forward strand.
ACATGTTTTAAATGAGCTGTTGGTGTGCGCTGTCCAGTGGGCTAAAAGGGCGCAATGAGCATGCCCATCGGACAACAACAAAGGGCATCGCCGGTCGGCGACGGGATGGTGCAAAAAATCAGATCGCACGGGCGTTTGCAAGGTGATTGCCAGGAGGAGGCCATTTGTGGGTGGTAACTGACCATTTATTGGGAGTGTCCGGAAAAGCGCAGGCGTGACCAAGCGTTTTCAGGGAGGGTGTGTGACGTCCGCTCCGGCCCCAATCAGCCTCTTCTCATCACACTGTAGGAGTAAGTCCTGGGCTGCGCACACACTGCACACAGTGGATTTTAGCAGCTCGGAGTACACATAGGATCGCACACTTGCACAGTGAATTTACACTCCCCCTGGAGGCGGCGACTATATGGACGCAGGACAGCAAAGTTTGCAGCCCAGCGATCAGGTCTGAATCACCCCTTAAAGATCTTGCGTCATCTCACGTGATCACTCGTAGCCATTGTGATTAAGGCTGACCGTCTTCCTGCAGTTTGATAAGCACATAGGATGTTTCGGGCCGGTAACTTTAATGGTTGGGGTTCTGATGCATTCACCAGGTCTCTAAGGGTCTAATTCAGAGTTGATCGCAGGAGCAAATTTGTTAGCAGTTGGGCAAAACCATGTTGCACTACAGGGGGGGCAGATATAACATGTGCAGAGAGAGTTAGATTTGGGTGGGGTGTGTTCAAACTGAAATCTAAATTGCAGTGTAAAAATAAAGCAGCCAGTATTTACCCTGCACAGAAACAAAACAACCCACCCAAATCTAACTCTCTCTGCACATGTTACATCTGTCCCACCTGCAGTGCACATGGTTTTGCCCAACTGCTAACAAATTTGCTACTGCGATCAACTCTGAATTACCCCCTAATACCCCTTTCACATCGCACTGAAAACCCGGTACCGACACGGCATATTGCCGTGTCGAAACGGGTCCGTGTGCGATGTGAAAGGTCCAATTGTGAATTAGCGGGTCGCCTGACCCGGTAATTCAACCCGGTAAAAAAGAAGGGTTCTTACCGGGTTGATTACCGGGTCAGGAGCAGTGTGAATGGGAGCCGTTCCGATGCGAATCGGCTCCCATTCACAGCATAGGCAGAGGCGGCGCAGGAGATGAGCTCATCTCCCGGCGCTGCCTCCACCCCCGCCCCTGCTGCTCCCTCCGCTGCTATGGCAACCGACCCGGTATATTGCCGGGTCGGAAAGCCAGCAGAGGAGCGCAAATGCCGGATCCCACCCGGTAAGTACACGTTTGTCTTACCGGGTAGGATCCGGCATTTGCGATGTGAATGCGGTATAAGTCTCTCTTCAACCTAATAGCTTGCACAAGATTCTAGCAATGCTTAGAAGGAAAAAAAGTTTTCAGATGTTTTCCCTTTTTTGTTATAAATATCTATTTAAAACCTACTACATATGCATTGTGCGGAGATGAAAGGATTATGGAAATGACAGGAGTCTGTATGTTTAATAGAAAGGTTAGGGAGGTTTGCATAAAGTCCTTTGGGAAGATGTGATGGAGATAATTAACAACCGAATGAAGTTTAAAAAAAAAAAATCCTCTTTTTACAGTGCTAACAATGTCCTCTGAGATAACCACGGAAACATGTCACTAATTGCGCCAGATATCACACGTGTGACTATTTACTTTCCTCTTACTAAATAATGACATAGCAATTGTAGCCCTGCGGAGAAACGCGCTATGCAAACCGTTTTGCTGCAACGTATCATGAGCAACATGAAACAAACTCTCATTAGCTGGACTTTATTACATTTTTCACCTCAGGTGTTTTCATTTCACACTTTAATACATACAGTAGTGCAATTTTACTTTAGACTACTTGCTTAAGCAAATGCTGTGCTGCATTTATATTGCACCTAGATGGAAGGAAAATACTTCTTGTTCTCTCGTGTGCTGTGTGCAACAGATTGTGAGATTCCGGCAGCCGAACGGGACCTTCTGACACAGGCAAAGCTCAGAGGCGGCGTGTGCAGATTTGCACGGGAGTGCAAGTATAATTTGCACCATGTAGGGGCTCGGTGGTATGTGTGACTGGCGGTTGGGATGCCGGCGGTCACAATAGCAGCGCTGGCATCCAGTAACGTGTGGTGAGGTCAGTAACTGGTGAGGCACTGGCTGATTGCGTGCCCCCCTCTCCCTACCCCAAAAAAGAGCATAGAGTTCCCCATTTTTTTAAGCAAAACCAGCACCAGGCTGAACCAGCCAGGGGGATAATGCCATAGCAGGGGAGATACTCAGTGTGGGGTCCCCCTGCCATAACATTAAACACGCCCCAAACCAATCAGTCTAGGGTTGGAATTCCTCAGAATGTGGGGACCCCCAAAAATGTAAATGGAGTTTCCCTCCCTTTCTGACAAAACAGCCAGCCCTTTGCTATGCCCCGCACCCCTGGTGGAGGTGGGTGCGGGGTTCATGACATGCTAATATTGTTATTTACAGCCGGTCTACAGGTCCTAGCAAGCCTGCCCAAGCATGCCAGCAATTGGAGAACCACAAGTGCCAGCATACCCGCCTATAAAGAAAATATTAAAATAAAAACACATCACCTAATGTTTTAATAGTTTATTATACCTCATCTTCATCTGGGGGTAGCAGCGGCGGCTTTTAAGCTCTTTTGCATGACCGCCACCTCTCCAGGGCTTCCGGCGTCTTCACCTGGGAGCAGTGGCCTTTAAGCTGTTTTGCATGGCCCAGGGCTTCCGGGATCTTCTATCTTCGGGAGCTCTTGCCTGCTCCCTCCCCGCCGGCGGGCTGCCCAGCCGCTGCCTTGCGCTGGCTTATATAAGCCAGTTGAGGGGGTGGGGCGATGACACGGCGAGCTGTGATTGGCTTGCGATGGCCATCTTGAATTTCAAAAATGACGCTGAGGCGCCATTTTTGAAATGGGTATCCGCTGCTGAACTCTGCAGAATGGCTTGTAGGGACTGTATCCTCTTGGATCCAGGTCTGCCACCAGTCACACTATCTCCGCCAGGTCCCACTGCAACGAACACCCACATCCTCAGCTGTGTCACGCCGCATGTGCCCATTAGCCAACGGATCCTGCACTGGAGCTGCTGGTCCAATCACATCTGCCTGGCTGACAGGGGCGTGCTTTCATGTGGGCTGAAGGCACGTCCCTGTCATTGAGGCACTTGTACCGGTGCCGCTTCTCAATGTTTTTTTCAATGGGCTTGAACCCGCCTCCTGCCCACCCCCCACTTCCTTAACTTTACTTTGATCAGTGGAAGGCACCCCGACACTCCTCCCACCCCCATATGCAGCCATTTTCACAGGGGGAAATTATTATAATAATTCAAAGAAGATATCTACGACACAGAATCTGTGTTATAATAAATATCTTTGTATTATTTAATCATTATGACGGGGAGGCACTGCGTCTCCTACCTCCTATGACTGCACATCGCTGCTGGTATCCTCATTTTTAAAATCCCAACAGGGAAGAGGTAAGTATGCTATTCCTTCCCCCCTAACCCTCCCTTCCCGCAGTCTAACACTAACCCTCCCTCCCCCCCCCCCCGCCACTGCGCCCCCTTCCCAGCAGCCTAGTCCTAACCAACCCCCCCCCCCCCCCCCGGGTGGCACGTAAACCTAAGCCTGCCCCGCTATAACCCTAACCCGCCCACTATTCTTACGGTCAGGGTGGCGGCTATCACGATTCTGATGGGTGTCAGGATTCACAGTGCCAGTAATCACAGCATTGTATAGTGGGAGCAAGGCCTATTGACTTTAATGCGTCGTCATGCTCCCCTGGATACATTAGCTGACCCAGAGGGAGCAGCTGGAATGTCGGCAAGTGTGGGTTTGCGATAGAGATGAGTGGGTTCGGTTCCCTGAGAACCAAACTCCCCCGAACTTTACTACCCGAGCCCGGATCTGAGCACGGATCGGGTTTTCCCGCCTGACTCGGAAACCAGAACGAGGCAAAACATCATCATCCCGCTGTTGGATTCTCGCGGGGTTTGGATTCCATATAAGGAGCCGCGCATCGCCGCCATTTTCACTCCAGCATTGGAGAGTGTAGCGAAAGGACATGTCTCCGTCCTCAGTGTCTGTGCGGGTGGCGATTCCAGTGCTGTCTTGTGCTGCTCAGTACAGTGGTGGTGTCTTGTGCTGCATCAGTCCAGTCACAGTGGTGGTGTCCTCTGCTGCCATATGTCCAATACAGTGGTGCTGTGTTGTCCTGCATCAGTACAGTGGTGGTGTCCCTGTGCTGCCGTATATGTCCAGTGGTACTGCCGTATATGTCCAGTGGTACTGCCGTATATGTCCAGTGGTACTGCCGTATATGTCCAGTGGTACTGCCGTATATGTCCAGTATACTGCTGTATATGTCCAGTGGTACTGCCGTATATGTCCAGTGGTACTGCCGTATATGTCCAGTGGTACTGCTGTATATGTCCAGTGGTACTGCCGTATATGTCCAGTGGTACTGCTGTATATGTCCAGTGGTACTGCCGTATATGTCCAGTATACTGCTGTATATGTCCAGTGGTACTGCCGTATATGTCCAGTGGTACTGCCGTATATGTCCAGTGGTACTGCCGTATATGTCCAGTGGTACTGCCGTATATGTCCAGTGGTACTGCTGTATATGTCCAGTGGTACTGCCGTATATGTCCAGTGATACTGCCATATATGTCCAGTGATACTGCCGTATAAATCCAGTCCAGTGGTACTGCCGTATATGTCCAGTGGTACTGCCGTATAAATCCAGTGGTACTGGCGTATAAATCCAGTCCAGTGGTACTGCCATGTATATCCAGTGATACTGCCATATAATTCCAGTGGTACTGCCGTATATGTCCAGTGGTACTGCTGTATATGTCCAGTGGTACTGCCGTATAAATCCAGTGGTACTGGCGTATAAATCCAGTCCAGTGGTACTGCCATGTATATCCAGTGATACTGCCATATAATTCCAGTGGTACTGCCATGTATATCCAGTGATACTGCCATATAATTCCAGTGATACTGCCATATATGTCAAGTGGTACTGACGTATAAATCTAGTCCTGTGGTACTGCCGTATATGTCCAGTGGTACTGCTGTATATGTCCAGTGGTACTGCCGTATAAATCCAGTGGTACTGGCGTATAAATCCAGTCCAGTGGTACTGCCATGTATATCCAGTGATACTGCCATATAATTCCAGTGGTACTGCCATGTATATCCAGTGATACTGCCATATAATTCCAGTGATACTGCCATATATGTCAAGTGGTACTGACGTATAAATCTTGTCCTGTGGTACTGCCGTATATGTCCAGTGATACTGCCATATAAGTCCAGTGGTACTGCCGTATTAGTCCAGTGGTGCTGTCCTGTGCTGTATATTATTTACTCCAAATAAAGGGGTTATTAATATTTAACCCAAATAATTTTTACAGGGTTTGCCCTGTGTGGTGTAGAGTTACGCTTTCCTTTGCTCCAGAAAAATAATGGAGAATAAAAATTTGGAGGATAAAATAGGGAAAGATCAAGAACCACTTCCTCCTACTGCTGCTGCCGTTGCTGCTGGGGGTCGATCGTCATCCCAGAGGGGAAGTCAGAAGAAGACTTGTACTACTAAGCAAATGACTGTCCAACAGTCCTTTGCGAGGAAGATGAAATATCACAGCAGTCATCCTGTTGCAAAGCGGATAACTGAGGCCTTGACAGCTATGTTGGTGTTAGAAAAGCGTCCGGTATCCGCCATTAGTGCAGTGGGACTGCAGTGCCAACCCTAGATGGGCCAGGTGTTTGTGCTGCACACTTGGGTCGCTTAGCTTGGTCATACAGCCACCTCATTGCTCCTCTTTTACTTCTTTGCATGATGTGCTGTTTGGGGCCTATTTTTTTTAAAGTGCCATCCTGTCTGACACTGCAGTGCCACCCCTAGATGGGCCAGGTGTTTGTGTCGGCCACTTGGGTCGCTTAGCTTGGTCATACAGCTACCTCATTGCACCTCTATTACTTCTTTGCATGATGTGCTTGGGGCCTATTTTTTTAAAGAGCCATCCTGTTTGCAATTGCAGTGCCACTCCTAGATGGACCAGGTGTTTGTGCCGTACACTTGTGTCGCTAAGCTTAGTCATACAGCTACCTTGGTGAAACCTTTTGGGATAAAAACAATATTGTGAGGTGTGAGGTGTTCAGAATAGACTGGAAATGAGAGGAAATGAATGTTATTGAGGTTAATAATACCGTAGGATCAAAATTACCCCCAATTTCTGTGATTTTAGCTGTTTTTATGTTTTTTTCAAAAATCATCCAGATCCAAAACCAAAACACGAAAGGGTGGTTTTGGCAAAACCATTCCATATTCAAAAAACGAGCATGGATCCAGAGCCAAAACCAAAACACGAAAAGTGCCCGCCGTGTTTTCAGCAGTCGGAGATTATTTTGTTCAGCAAGTGATATATGTAACTGTTTTTGTCACTTATAATAATGCGCTTTTAAAAATGCGTGCTTTAAAATCTTTACTCTAGATTGATTCTCGTTTTTTCCTGAACTCTCTTAATTAAATGTGATCACAATGGTTGTGAGACGGATGGCTATTGCAGCTTTGGCGCAGGTTCAGCACTAGTGGAAAACATGCTGCCCATAAAGAATCCCAACCATTATTCTTGTCGCCGTAGTCCCAGCGTTCCATTCCTGATGGTGCTCATTGTAATAAGAGCGTGATGTAGAATGCTCTGTTGGACGGGGAGGCTTCTATTATGTACTATTACAGCTTCCACATTCGCTGCTTGTACAGTGACAGAACAATTCTGGGGCCGCAGCCAACGTCTCCGTTTCCCACCAGCCCAGCTCTGCTCCAAGTTTATTCCTCCGTCAATGCCGGGCTGAGAAGCCGACTCCAGATCTGTCGTGTCACAGACAAGACGGTTACTTTATAGCTTTCTCTGTGTCATCTATGGAGGGGATGCAGTTTAAAGTTCCGGCTGTCGGGATCCTGGGATTCAGGAGCCCGACGCCGGAATCCCAACAGTGGGTGAAATACCGCCGGACGGAATCCCGACCTCTACGCCACCAACCAAGTGGGAATATAATCCGTGGCGAGCGAAGCAAGCCTGCGAGGGGACTCGATGCCTCGCTGCCGGGATTCTGACAGACGGTACACCGCTGTTGGTATACTGACGGACGTCATCCTGTCTTTCGGTAAAACATTTTCCGATTCCCTGTAGAGATAGTTTGATATTTTGAAATGGGGAAAAAAGTCACAGAATCTCGTCGGTTTGACGACAATGAACATATTAGGGAATAAAAAATACAATTCCCAATTCAAACTTATAATTCACTGTTAGTCCTTCCTGTGTTAGGTTAGGATGCGGTTAGGATACCGGCTGTCGAGATCCCGGCAGTCGAAATACTGTCAGGGTCAAGAGACCAATGCCGGATTCGCAACAGTCGGCATCCTGACCGTATGTATAGAGTGGGTTAGGGTTAGTGTGGGGGGTGACACCACCTGGGGGAAGTTAGGGTTAGACTGCGGGGGGGGGGGGGGGGAGCTTAGGGATAGGCTGCAGGGTGGGGGTGGGGGGCTAGGCACCATCGGGAGAGGTTAGGCACTAAGGGTGGAGGTTACGGTTAGGCTGCGGGGAGGTTAGGGTTAGGCTGCGGGGGGGAGCTTAGGGATAGATTGCGGGGCGGGGTGGAGGGTTAGGCACCACCGGGAGAGGTTAGGCACTAAGGGTGGAGGTTACGGTTAGGCTGCGGGGAGGTTAGGGTTAGGCTGCGGGGGGGAGATTAGGGATAGACTGCGGGGCGGGGTGGAGGGTTAGGCTCCACCAGGAGAGGTTAGGCACTAAGGGTGGAGGTTACGGTTAGGCTGCGGGGAGGTTAGGCACTCAGAGGGGAGGGCTAGGGTTCAGGATGCAGGGGAGGGGGGTGGGTTAGGTTTAGCCACTACCGGGGGAGGTTAGGGTTAGGCACTAAAGGGGAAGGTTAGGGTTAGGCACTAAGAGGGGAGGTTAGGGTTATGCATTAAGTGGGTTTGGCACTAAGGGGGGAGGTTAGGTTACGGGGAGGTTAGGCACTAAGAGGGGAGGGCTAGGGTTAGGTTGCGGGGGAGGAGAGTGGGTTAGGTTTAGCCACCACCGGGGGAGGTTAGGGTTAGGCACTAAGGGTTAGGCCGATGTCGGTATTGTGACTGCCGGAATCCTGTCCACGGTCAAACATACTGAACCTGTTAGGTTCACTGATCACATTCATGTTTATCGTTTGCATTAGCATTAACATTAGTGTTTTTGTCAAATGTAACTGCCATGTTACAGGCTGTGTTTGAAAAATGACAGGTAGGAGCTGATTGGCTGGCACTTTCTCTCTACTTTATCACTCTCCAAGTCTTAGTACATCTGCCCATTCTGGGATGTGTCAAAATGAAAAATGTGGTAAAACCTCCCAGAACTGCTGTTTGAGGAGGTTTACATCTATACACACCATATATATTTAACATGGGCCATAGCAGAAATATCCGCCGCAGACAGCCAGCACAGCACTCCTCACAGAATTTGATTGGGCTGTGATGTGTCTGTATACTAGTGATGTGCACCGGAAATTTTTCGGGTTTTGGGTTCGGTTCCGTGGCCGTGTTTTGGATTCGGACGCGTTTTGGCAAAACCTCACCGAAAAATTTTTGTCGGATTCGGGTGTGTTTTGAATTCGGGTGTTTTTTTCAAAAACCCCTAAAAAACAGCTTAAATCATAGAATTCGTGGGTCATTTTGTTCCCATAGTATTATTAACCTCAATTACCATAATTTCCACTCATTTCCAGTCTATTCTGAACACCTCACACCTCACAATATTATTTTTAGTCCTAATATTTTCACCGAGGTCGCTGGATGACTAAGCTAAGCGACCCAAGTGGCCGACACAAACACCTGGCCCATCTAGGAGTGGCACTGCAGTGTCAGACAGGATGGCACTTCCAAAAAATTGTCCCCAAACAGCACATGATGCAAAGAAAAAAAGAGGCGCACCAAGGTGGCTGTTTGACTAAGCTAAGCGACACAAGTGGCCGACACAAACACCTGGCCCATCTAGAAGTGGCACTGCAGTGTCAGGCAGGATGGCACTTCCAAAAAATTGTCCCCAAACAGCACATGATGCAAAGAAAAATGAAAGAAAAAAGAGGTGCAAGATGGAATTGTCCTTGGGCCCTCCCACCCACCCTTATGTTGTATAAACAGGACATGCACACTTTAACGAACCCATCATTTCAGCGACAGGCTCTGCCACACGACTGTGACTGAAATGACTGGTTGGTTTGTGCCCCCACCAAAAAAGAAGCAATCAATCTCTCCTTGCACAAACTGGCTCTACAGAGGCAAGATGTCCACCTCATCATCATCCTCCGATTACTCACCCCTTTCACTGTGTACATCCCCCTCCTCACAGATTATTAATTCGTCCCCACTGGAATCCACCATCTCAGGTCCCCGTGTACTTTCTGGAGGCAATTGCTGCTGGTGAATGTCTCCACGGAGGAATTGATTATAATTAATTTTGATGAACATCATCTTCTCCACATTTTCTGGAAGTAACCTCGTACGCCGATTGCTGACAAGGTGAGCGGCTGCACTAAACACTCTTTCGGAGTACACACTGGAGGGAGGGCAACTTAGGTAGAATAAAGCCAGTTTGTGCAAGAGCCTCCAAATTGCCTCTTTTTCCTGCCAGTATACGTACGGACTGTCTGACGTGCCTACTTGGATGCGGTCACTCATATAATCCTCCACCATTCTTTCCATGGTGAGAGAATCATATGCAGTGACAGTAGACGACATGTCAGTAATCATTGGCAGGTCCTTCAGTCCGGACCAGATGTCAGCACTCGCTCCAGACTGCCCTGCATCACCGCCAGCGGGTGTGCTAGGAATTCTTAGCCTTTTCCTCGCACCCCCAGTTGCGGGAGAATGTGAAGGAGGAGATGTTGACGGGTCACGATCCGCTTGACTTGACAATTTTCTCACCAGCAGGTCTTTGAACCTCTGCAGACTTGTGTCTGCCGGAAAGCGAGATACAACGTAGATTTTAAATCTAGGATCGAGCACGGTGGCCAAAATGTAGTGCTCTGATTTCAACAGATTGACCACCCGTGAATCCTGGTTAAGCGAATTAAGGGCTCCATCCACAAGTCCCACATGCCTAGCGGAATCGATCTGTTTTAGCTCCTCCTTCAATGCCTCCAGCTTCTTCTGCAAAAGCCTGATGAGGGGAATGACCTGACTCAGGCTGGCAGTGTCTGAACTGACTTCACGTGTGGCAAGTTCAAAGGGTTGCAGAACCTTGCACAACGTTGAAATCATTCTCCACTGCGCTTGAGTCAGGTGCATTCCCCCTCCTTTGCCTATATCGTGGCCAGATGTATAGGCTTGAATGGCCTTTTGCTGCTCCCCATCCTCTGAAGCATATAGAGGGTTGAATTCCACCTCGTTACCACCTCTTGCTTCAGATGATGGCAGGGCAGGTTCAGGACTGTTTGGTGGTGCTCCAGTCTTCTGTACGCGGTGGCTGAATGCCGAAAGTGGCCCGCAATTCTTCGGGCCACCGACAGCATCTCTTGCACGCCCCTGTCGTTTTGTAAATAATTCTGCACCACCAAATTCAATGTATGTGCAAAACATGGGACGTGCTGGAATTTGCCCAGATGTAATGCACACACAATATTGCTGGCGTTGTCCGATGTCACAAATCCCCAGGAGAGTCCAATTGGGGTAAGCCATTCTGCGATGATCTTCCTCAGTTTCCGTAAGAGGTTGTCAGCTGTGTGCCTCTTCTGGAAAGTGGTGATACAAAGCGTAGCCTGCCTAGGAACGAGTTGGCGTTTGCGAGATGCTGCTACTGGTGCCGCCGCTGCTGTTCTTGCTGCGGGAGGCAATACATCTACCCAGTGGGCTGTCACAGTCATATAGTCCTGAGTCTGCCCTGCTCCACTTGTCCACATGTCCGTGGTTAAGTGGACATTGGGTACAACTGCATTTTTTAGGACACTGGTGAGTCTTTTCTGAGGTCTGTGTACATTTTCGGTATCGCCTGCCTAGAGAAATGGAACCTAGATGGTATTTGGTACCGGGAACACAGTACCTCAATCAAGTCTATAGTTGCCTCTGAATTAACGATGGATACCGGAACCACGTTTCTCACCGCCCAGGCTGCCAAGGCCTGAGTTATCTACTTTGCAGCAGGATGACTGCTGTGATATTTCATCTTCCTCGCAAAGGACTGTTGGACAGTCAATTGCTTACTGGAAGTAGTACAAGTGGTCTTCCGACTTCCCCTCTGGGATGACGATCGACTCCCAGCAGCAACAACAGCAGCGCCAGCAGCAGTAGGCGTTACACTCAAGGATGCATCGGAGGAATCCCAGGCAGGAGAGGACTCGTCAGACTTGCCAGTGACATGGCCTGCAGAATTATTGGCTTTCCTGGGTAAGGAGGAAATTGACACTGAGGGAGTTGGTGGTGTGGTTTGCAGGAGCTTGGTTACAAGAGGAAGGGATTTAGTGGTCAGTGGACTGCTTCCGCTGTCACCCAAAGTTTTTGAACTTGTCACTGACTTATGATGAATGCGCTGCAGGTGACGGATAAGGGAGGATGTTCCGAGGTGGTTAACGTCCTTACCCCTACTTATTACAGCTTGACAAAGGCAACACACGGCTTGACACCTGTTGTCCGCATTTGTGTTGAAATAATTCCACACCGAAGAGCTGATTTTTTTTGTATTTTGACCAGGCATGTCAATGGCCATATTCCTCCCACGGACAACAGGTGTCTCCCCGGGTGCCTGACTTAAACAAACCACCTCACCATCAGAATCCTCCTTGTCAATTTCCTCCCCAGCGCCAGCAACACCCATATCCTCATCCTGGTGTACTTCAACAGTGACATCTTCAATTTGACTATCAGGAACTGGACTGCGGGTGCTCCTTCCAGCACTTGCAGGTGGCGTGCAAATGGTGAAAGGCGCAAGCTCTTCCCGTCCAGTGTTGGGAAGGTCAGGCATTGCAACCGACACAATTGGACTCTCCTTGGGGATTTGTGATTTTGAAGAACGCACAGTTCTTTGCTGTGCTTTTGCCAGCTTAAGTCTTTTCTTTTTTCTAGCGAGAGGATGAGTGCTTCCATCCTCATGTGAAGCTGAACCACTAGCCATGAACATAGGCCAGGGCCTCAGGCGTTCCTTGCCACTCCGTGTCGTAAATGGCATATTGGCAAGTTTACGCTTCTCCTCAGACGCTTTTAATTTTGATTTTTGGGTCATTTTACTGAACTTTTGTTTTTTGGATTTTACATGCACTCTACTATGACATTGGGCATCGGCCTTGGCAGACGACGTTGATGGCATTTCATTGTCTCGGCCATGACTAGTGGCAGCAGCTTCAGCACGAGGTGGAAGTGGATCTTGATCTTTCTCTATTTTAACCTCCACATTTTTGTTCTCCATTTTTTAATGTGTGGAATTATATGCCAGTATCAATAGCAATGGCCTACTACTATATTTACTGCGCAAAACTAAAATGCACCACAGGTATAGAATGTAGATGGATAGTATACTTAATGGATGACGAGTGACGACACAGAGGTAGGTACAGCAGTGGCCTACTGTACTGCTTTAAGTATATATATAGTATACTGGTGGACACTGTGTTAGGATCTCCTGCTCTGTGCTGCCACGTCGCCATGGCAACCGGGAGGCAAGTGTTAGCGAAGTAACCTGAGCGCAGCTGATACTCCGGTCCGGGTTTTTACTGTGTAGTGGTTACAGGCTCTGTGCACGGCAGGGAATCCGGCGCTGGTTTTGTGCTCACAGTCTGTGAGGTCTGAGTGGGGCGTGGACAGCACCTGCTATATAAACCATCCTCTCAGGCTAGGCAAATGCTGCTGAATCTTTGTTTGTTAGTCAGTTCCAGAGAGTTAGCTAGTACTGTGTGACTTTGTATTTACTTGTTGCTTACTGCGAATAGGCCTTGGGATTCGGTACTTCATTCTGCCAATCCGGACCTAGCAGTAAGACTGGAGTCAGTTGTTTGACCTGCTGGGGTTCTTTTGCTATTCTGTGAACCCAGCAGGTTTGCGGCTGTACTCTCAGACCTGCTTGCTTAATCCTCCCTCACTGTGCAGGGCGTCCAGGTGTCAGTTTAGTGACAGTAAGCTGAACCTGTGCCCTGCAAGTGGGGGTTAGGATTGTGGATACTCTCCTTGTGTCTATATTTCTATCTCTGACCAAGGGGTTTATTCCCACACCCGTTGGTAACCCTTTGGGGGTTTTTCTGTTGCCCTTAGCAACATCATTTCAGGTGCTCCACATGTTAAATCACTACACATCGCTTCATTGTCCGCTCTATTCCATCTGAGCATTCCTGACACTAGGGAGACACCCAATTCCTGAGCCTTTGGGCTTCTCCGTTCACTTTGTGTTTATTAGTTATTCCATCACCTCCTGTGTATGTTATATTATACTGTCTGTGAGTTCGTTTGCTTCGCTTCCCTCTCTGTTCATACACCGGTATACTCCTGTTAGCACTGGTGTGCGTAACACACTGTCAGCAAACTGCAAAACTAAAATGCACCACAGGTATAAAATGTAGATGGAAAGTATACTTAATGGATGATGAGTGACGACACAGAGGTAGGTACAGCAGTGGCCTACCGTACTGCTATAAGTATATATATAGTATACTGGTGGACACTGTCAGCAAACTGCAAAACTAAAATGCACCACAGGTTTAGAATGTAGATGGATAGTATACTTAATGGATGACGAGTGACGACACAGAGGTAGGTACTGCAGTGGCCTACCGTACTGCTATAAGTATATATATATATATAGTATACTGGTGGACACTGTCAGCAAACTGCAAAACTAAAATGCACCACAGGTATAGAATGTAGATGGATAGTATACTTAATGGATGACGAGTGACGACACAGAGGTAGGTACAGCAGTGGCCTACCGTACTGCTATATATAGTATACTGGTGGACACTGTCGGCAAACTGCAAAACTAAAATGCAGCACAGGTATAGAATGTAGATGGATAGTATACTTAATGGATGACGAGTGACGACACAGAGGTAGGTACAGCAGTGGCCTACCGTACTGCTATATATAGTATACTGGTGGACACTGTCAGCAAACTGCAAAACTAAAATGCACCACAGGTATAGAATGTAGATGGATAGTATACTTAATGGATGACGAGTGACGACACAGAGGTAGGTACAGCAGTAGCCTATCGTACTGCTATAAGTATATATATAGTATACTGGTGGACACTGTCAGCAAACTGCAAAACTAAAATGCACCACAGGTATAGAATTTAGATGGATAGTATACTTAATGGATGATGAGTGACGACACAGAGGTAGGTACAGCAGTGGCCTACCGTACTGCTATATATAGTATACTGGTGGACACTGTCAGCAAACTGCAAAACTAAAATGCACCACAGGTATAGAATGTAGATGGATAGTATACTTAATGGATGACGAGTGACGACACAGAGGTAGGTACAGCAGTGGCCTACCGTACTGCTATAAGTATATATATATATATATAGTATACTGGTGGACACTGTCAGCAAACTGCAAAACTAAAATGCACCACAGGTATAGAATGTAGATGGATAGTATACTTAATGGATAATGAGTGACGACACAGAGGTAGGTACAGCAGTGGCCTACCGTACTGCTATATATAGTATACTGGTGGACACTGTCAGCAAACTGCAAAACTAAAATGCACCACAGGTATAGAACGTAGATGGATAGTATACTTAATGGATGACGAGTGACGACACAGAGGTAGGTACAGCAGTGGCCTACCGTACTGCTATAAGTATATATATAGTATACTGGTGTACACTGTTAGCAAACTGCAAAACTAAAATGCACCACAGGTATAGAATGTAGATGGATAGTATACTTAATGGATGACGAGTGACGACACAGAGGTAGGTACAGCAGTGGCCTACCGTACTGCTATATATAGTATACTGGTGGACACTGTCAGCAAACTGCAAAACTAAAATGCACCACAGGTATAGAATGTAGATGGATAGTATACTTAATGGATGACGAGTGACGACACAGAGGTAGGTACAGCAGTGGCCTACCGTACTGCTATAAGTATATATATAGTATACTGGTGGACACTGTCAGCAAACTGCAAAACTAAAATGCACCACAGGTATAGAATGTAGATGGATAGTATACTTTATGGATGACGAGTGACGACACAGAGGTAGGTACAGCAGTGGCCTACCGTACTGCTATAAGTATATATATATATATATAGTATACTGGTGGACACTGTCAGCAAACTGCAAAACTAAAATGCACCACAGGTATAGAATGTAGATGGATAGTATACTTAATGGATGACGAGTGACGACACAGAGGTAGGTACAGCAGTGGCCTACCGTACTGCTGTATATAGTATACTGGTGGACACTGTCGGCAAACTGCAAAACTAAAATGCAGCACAGGTATAGAATGTAGATGGATTGTATACTTAATGGATGACGAGTGACGACACAGAGGTAGGTACAGCAGTGGCCTACCGTACTGCTATATATAGTATACTGGTGGACACTGTCAGCAAACTGCAAAACTAAAATGCACCACAGGTATAGAATGTAGATGGATAGTATACTTAATGGATGACGAGTGACGACACAGAGGTAGGTACAGCAGTAGCCTATCGTACTGCTATAAGTATATATATAGTATACTGGTGGACACTGTCAGCAAACTGCAAAACTAAAATGCACCACAGGTATAGAATGTAGATGGATAGTATACTTAATGGATGACGAGTGACGACACAGAGGTAGGTACAGCAGTGGCCTACCGTACTGCTATATATAGTATACTGGTGGACACTGTCAGCAAACTGCAAAACTAAAATGCACCACAGGTATAGAATGTAGATGGATAGTATACTTAATGGATGACGAGTGACGACACAGAGGTAGGTACAGCAGTGGCCTACCGTACTGCTATAAGTATATATATATATATATATATAGTATACTGGTGGACACTGTCAGCAAACTGCAAAACTAAAATGCACCACAGGTATAGAATGTAGATGGATAGTATACTTAATGGATAATGAGTGACGACACAGAGGTAGGTACAGCAGTGGCCTACCGTACTGCTATATATAGTATACTGGTGGACACTGTCAGCAAACTGTAAAACTAAAATGCACCACAGGTATAGAACGTAGATGGATAGTATACTTAATGGATGACGAGTGACGACACAGAGGTAGGTACAGCAGTGGCCTACCGTACTGCTATAAGTATATATATAGTATACTGGTGGACACTGTTAGCAAACTGCAAAACTAAAATGCACCACAGGTATAGAATGTAGATGGATAGTATACTTAATGGATGACGAGTGACGACACAGAGGTAGGTACAGCAGTGGCCTACCGTACTGCTATATATAGTATACTGGTGGACACTGTCAGCAAACTGCAAAACTAAAATGCACCACAGGTATAGAATGTAGATGGATAGTATACTTAATGGATGACGAGTGACGACACAGAGGTAGGTACAGCAGTGGCCTACCGTACTGCTATAAGTATATATATAGTATACTGGTGGACACTGTCAGCAAACTGCAAAACTAAAATGCACCACAGGTATAGAATGTAGATGGATAGTATACTTTATGGATGACGAGTGACGACACAGAGGTAGGTACAGCAGTGGCCTACCGTACTGCTATAAGTATATATATATATATATATATATATAGTATACTGGTGGACACTGTCAGCAAACTGCAAAACTAAAATGCACTACAGGTATAGAATGTAGATGGATAGTATACTTAATGGATGACGAGTGACGACACAGAGGTAGGTACAGCAGTGGCCTACCGTACTGCTGTATATAGTATACTGGTGGACACTGTCGGCAAACTGCAAAACTGTCTAAAATGCACCACAGGTATAGAATGTAGATGGATAGTATACTTAATGGATGACGAGTGACGACACAGAGGTAGGTACAGCAGTGGCCTACTGTACTGCTATAGTATATATAGTATACTGGTGGACACTGTGTCAGCAAACTGCAAAACTGTCTAAAATGCACCACAGGTATAGAATGTAGATGGATAGTATACTTAATGGATGACGAGTCGACGACACAGAGGTAGGTACAGCAGTGCACTCTGCACTGTACTCCTCCTATATAATATTAATTATACTGGTGGTCCCCAGTCCCCACAATAAAGCAGCACACTGAGCACAGATATGGAGTGTTTTTCAGGCAGACAACGTATACTGGTGGTCACTGTCAGCAAAACTCTGCACTGTACTCCTGCTATAGCTGCTCCCCAGTCCCCACAATTAAGCAGTGTGAGCACTCAGCACAGATATATTATGCAGCACACTGAGCACAGAGATGGTATGGAGCGTTTTTTTCAGGCAGAGAACGGATAAAAACTGGTGGTCACTTATCAGCAAAACTCTGCACTGTACTCCTCCTAGCAGCTGCTCCCCAGGTCGACCATGTGAACGGATACCATCCTCCATCCTCCCCACAAATAAGAAATAAAGTAAACCAATCAACTTCTACAATAAACGGAGAGGACGCCAGCCACGTCCTCTCCCTATCATCTCCAATGCACGAGTGAAAATGGCGGCGACGCGCGGCTGCTTATATAGAATCCGAATCTCGCGAGAATCCGATAGCGGGATGATGACGTTCGGGCGCGCTCGGGTTAGCCGAGCAAGGCGGGAAGGTTCGAACCTGCCTCGGACCCGTGTAAAAAGGGTGAAGTTCGGGGGGTTCGGTTTCCAAGAAACCGAACCTGCTCATCACTACTGTATACAGCAAGCTCCAGAAAAAGCCAATAGCCATACATGCGCAATAGGACTCCCGGGTCATAAACCTGGAAGTCTTCTCTTCACAAAAGACAGCTCATATAGGGAGAGCTGTCCCAGCAGGTACGTGTTCCTGCATACCAGCGATCACAGATGACGGTAAGCAGGAGGAAAACTGGCAGGATGTATCGCAATTTCCCAGCTGTTCCACATCACTGCGGCCCTCCAGCTGTTGTGAAACTACGTATCCCAGCATGCCCTGACACAGTTTTGCTGTCAGAGAATGCTAAAGCTGTGTCTGGGCATGCTGGGATGTGTAGTTTCTCAACAGTTGGAGGGCCGCAGTTTGGACATGCCTGCCCTAGGCCCTGGCGGCAGCAGCACTCACACACCCATGAGTCAAGGAGGCCTGGCCACATGGCACACTCTCGCGTCTCTCTGTCTGCGGGCGGCCATGCAGGATGCTGCACTGCTCGGCCAGCCCAAGTTCCTCTTTGTCCGGGCTCCCTGTATGCGGGCGGCCGAGCAGAGCGCTGGTAGGCTGTGCTGCTCGACCAGCCCAGGTTTTTCTGTGTGGCCTGATCCGGCCCACCAAGCCAAAGGTTCCGCTGACATTTGCAAGAAGAGCCAGATGGGCAGTCCAGCCCCGGACCCAGGAAGTACAGTGTGTAACATTAACTTTCTTTCTCTGCTAACATACAGTGGGCGGGATTTACTATAAGCAATCGCCGCCTCTCGCCGCCTACCGCAGCGATACTAATCGCGTATGTACTAACATATGCGATTAGTATCGCAATGCGGTATAGGAGGCCCTCCGCGATGATGTCTGCAGGGGTCAGCGGGGGACTCCGTCACCTCCCAGACTCGGGAGGTGATGTGTGCAGGGAGTCCCCGGGCTACTCCTCCTCCCCCCTGCAGCCGGAAGGAGACAAGGCTGTGATGCGGGGGAGAAGGAGGAGGGGGGCCGCACCAGCAGGCAGCAGCAGCTCAGGTATGCCGGGGGGGAAGGGGAGGGGTCGTCGTGAGCGGGGTGGCGGCGGGATGCGGCGTGGGGCGGCGGCGGCGGTAAGAATCCCATAGGCTTCTATAGGGTATCGCCATAAAAAGATGGCGATACCCTATGAGGCGAAAACGCGGCGGTCGGGAGTTAGTACATATGAAAATGCGGTAAAACGGGGGTTTTACCGCTTTTTCCCTTTAGTAAATCCCGCCCAGAATGTCTTCCCAAAATTAGTTTTTATTCTGCACATATATATATATATATATATATATATATATATATTTCTATAATATGTTGTATATTTAATATATGTGTGACCGTATTTCAGGAGATTAATTTTTTTGTTATGAAAAGCCACCATGAAACCAAGGTAACATGTCGGCACACTCTAAAATAGGCTATTTATTATCACAGTGGGGATCGGTGACGAGGCGGCAGCTCCTGTAAGAAACGATATTCTGTCATTCGAGGAAAACAGCTGGAGGTCTTCATGGAGGAACAAAGGATCCATCCGCAGGAAAGGCAAAATATTTCTAAAATTCCTGAGCGAGAACTTTTCTTCTTCTTTTTGCAATCTCTGCTTTTATATTATATAGATATGAACACTGTGGGCACCGGGCCCGATTCAGAGTTAAAAGCAAATAACATTTTCAAAAAATTAGCAAAGAAGAAGCAATTTGTGATCCTGGAACAAAGCATGGTGCAGTGCAATGGGGACAAATGCATTCATTTTTTTATTGCATGCAAGCAATTACCTGGGCCTTGGTTTGGTGGAGGGACAGGCGGGGGCCCAGGTCCATTGCCCCCCCCCCCATTTCTTATTTGTCAGCAGCAACAGCCTCCTTCCCAGCCTGACCCGTCCCCATCCGGATCTGCTACTGGTTGAGGTGCTCACACCGTGCTTCGCCTTCTGTTTTTTCATTATTATTTTTTATTGGGGGGGGGGGGAGATATGGGGGTGTGGCCACGCCTGTACGTTTATGCAGGCCCCCTACAATACCCGAGCCCGGCTAAGCTTTCTACAGTTGCTTTTGTATGTGGATTACAAATACTTGGCAGCTTCAGCGGCACAGATAAGAGGGGCAGACGGGGCAAGTGCCCTGGGTGACAGAGAGAAGAGGGTGCCAGCGGGGTAGCTAGAGTTGTCAATGGAAGATCCAGTCACCTATTGGGAGGGGGGATGCGGTTAGGACTGTGTTACTGCTTCTCTTAGTAATGAATTTGTAGCGCTTGGCTCCAGCGGTGAGAGGCATTTCTCTGTTTTTCTGATTTTCCCTCCATAGATTATCTCTGAAAATGTCAGTGGCGTTTCCAGGTATTTTAAATATTTTGATAGTGTAAAAAAAAACATTTTTTAAAACTGACTTTAAATTCCTATAGCTTTTTGGTGTGTTTAAGCTCAAATTTTCAAATGGCGGTGCTTTTAATAGCTAAAGGGGTTTAAATACACGGGGAAGCGTCTGTTTGTGAAAGCCTCCTATAGTAAATAAACTCCTTATTCTTTATGTAACGCATGCTGACCTTGACAGTGTTGGTCTGTCAGACTTTTAACTCGTTGTAGCGCTACACGACCACCCAGCTGCAGCTCAGTCTCCCCCACCTTTGGATACCTTGGATAAAGGTTAGTGCCGCTGCGCATAGCGGTATGATAGCAAGAGAATGAATGTCATGTTATGCAGCAGGAAAATAATACACGATTACCCCTGAAAGTGTTCCTGGTCATCTTGGTTTGATAAATAAAGGATACAGACTATTTTACCAATTATTTTCCGCCTTTTTTTTACTTTAAATGCACCTGACAGCATAAATCATATTATTTTGTAGTGCAAATCACATCATCATCGAGCCTAAGAGCTGACACTCCCATATATTGAAGGATTTTCACTTTTCTTTCTGCTTCTCTTCTATTTGGCAGTGTTTAAGCTGATCTGAGTATCCACCAACTCCGCTTGCAACACCTGGTTGCTCTTTCTCCATAAACACTGGATAATTCCCCATCTTTGATGACCTTAACAGTGATGCACTCTCGTGCCCCAAAATACCATCTGTCTGTTCATCCTTCTGATTCTGAACTGCAACTATGGTACAACTAACTGCAGCCTTCAGATCTCAAGACTCCCAACATCTGACCTTCATACAGATCAGAGAGTAATGCTCTGCACTCTAGTGTTATCTGACATTACTGGACATATAAATAATTTGTCAATGTTGTCCATTAACTTGTGCCACTATAATGTCACTGGTTCTGGTTACAGTGGGTTCTCATGAATATTGCCCACAAAGTGGATTCCTTCACTGTATAATATAGGTGTCAGCTGCGTTTTAGTAGAAGGTTCTGTAAAACCTTGTTAGGTTTAAAAAAAACTGGACTTTGTGTTTGCCCCTTATATGTGTAAAAATACTGTGTATATATAAATGCGAAAGCCCTCACTCACTCACTCACTCACTCACTCACTCACTCACTCATCACTAATTCTCTTGCTTCCCGATATGTTAGGAAGATTAAATTTAACACAGGTATTCTGCAGGTGGGACTACATAATTATAATAAGTAAACTTCCCCTTAGGGGATGAAAAGGGGGTGGCATAATGACGTCATTACCGATGCGTGGCTTGCGTTGGGTGAACGATAACGCCCAAACGGGCAACTGGATCAAAATTTGGATTGTACCTCCAGTGTGTAGAATTTAATAAACTACAAAAATGGTCCTGTCAATTTTTACCGTATCTGCTGAGGGTGCTCCTCGGGTAACGCCAAGAACCATGGATTAATATTTACTTGCATTAAGATGTCTCAAATTTACATCTCTATAGATTAAATTTTTTTTTAAGTGGCAATCATTTACACGCCATGTAAATAATTGGCACTTTAAAAAAACAGGAGAACTCTCATAAAATCTCTCGCTTTCTGATTCTCACGCGCTATTACATTCCCCCCATAGCAGTTTTCTACAGTCAGTGTCACAAAAAAAAAGGTCAAGTTCAATGCGTTAGGGGGGAAGAAGTTGCTGACAGCAACCAATCAGAAGCAGATTGGTTATCTCTCTACAAAGTTTGATACATCTCCCCCTAAATCAAGTAATCACTGCAGCTTTCTAATTATACAGTACCACCCTATTGTACAAAAATGGTTAAATAAAAATATATAGGCATTTAACCATGGTTCTGATACCAGAGGAGGTGGACACAGTGGAGGAGAGTTCCCATTGGATGTCTATTTGTTTATTTAATTGATATTTATAAATAATCAGTTGACTTGTGATTCAAAACTGTGGTTAAAAAAGTTTTTAGACTTTTATTTTATTCAGCTTCTCCTATTGTGATCTATGTGGCAAAAAAAAAAAAAAAACAGCACAGTCGGCACAGTCTGGTTTTTCCACTGTGCATTGGGGGTAATTCAGACTTGATCGTAGATGTGCTAAATTTAGCACATCTACGATCACTTTCACAGACACGCGGTGGGACGCCCAGCACAGGGCTAGTCTGCTTCGCATGTCTGGCTCTGCCCCCCCTCCCCCCACCCCCGCACAGGTACAAAAGTCTCGCACGGCGTCGATGCTTTTGTACCTGAAGAGTAGCTCCCTATTAGCGCAGCTCCTGCGCACGGGCAGGGAGCTACCCGTCGCTCTCCAGGTCACAGCGGCTGCATGTGACGTCACGCAGCCGCCGCGGCCCACACCCCATACGGTCCGGGCACGCCTGCGTTGCCCGGACCACACCCCTAAAACGGCGACCCGATGCCGCTGGCCCACCCCCTCCCGCCCAGCAAATGCCTCTGCCTGTCAATCCGGTAGAGCCGATCGCTGGGCTGAGATGCCGATCGCATCTCTGGCATGCGCCGGCGCACTGCCGTGCTTGCGTATGCGCAGTTCAGACCTTCGCACAGCGGGCGATCAGGTCTGAATTAGCCCCATTGCTAAGTGCAATATTTGCCTACAGTACTGTCAAAGTCAAAAATATTACATAGAGAGAACATACAAACTGCACACATTTAAGTCGCTATACCTGCAAATATGCGCAGCGAGCACAGCAATATATGTTAACACACGCATTTACACGGACATGGCACAGAGATGGATTCGACACTTATTTCATACAGTACATAATTATAATAATATCAAGCACCAGACATCATGAAGATTTAAAATTAGCTAATGAATTAATGTCATGAATGTGTATTATTTGAACAGAACCAGATACACCCGTCATGTTTAATATTGAAACAAGCAGATTGGTGTGTAGATTAATTTGATACTTGTTGTGAAGTTGTGGGACATTGCTGCGGATAGTTATGATTATATGTATAAAAGCTAAAAATCACTTTGTTAGAACAATGCAGTGAACAGGGAACTGAAGACAACCCTTTTGGCAGATTTCAGGGCTGAACCTGATCAGCATATACAAAGCAAGAGAGACCCCTCCCCCAGGAACTAGTCAAATAGTTTAAAGTAGTTCCTAGCAAAAAAAAGAGGTCAGTGTTCAGTTGCTTGTGGCCTCAGAGGACAGATGTACTGTAGCTACTCCCACAGCTACCTGGCACCCAGAAGCATGGCTGGCCTATCCCCAGGACTGACTACCAAGCGAAAGGCTAAGTATCATAATCTCAATATCACATGGCTGATTGGCATAGAATAGTTTAAATATGTGTTTGAGGTAGAGTAGTTGTGAAGTGATTGGTATAGAGTGGTTGGTTTGGAGATACAAATGGCTTAAGGTTAATGATGCTTGTGCAGTTGTGTGATTGTTGGGTGTTTGTGCTGATACTCTATGAAATCTGTAATGAATTGGAACAGTAGACAATCTGTAGCATAGCATCTCTGGTATAATTTTGTGGATGGTGATTTATAACAGATTGTAGTGGTTTTATATAGAGTGCATCTTGCTGAAATATAGCATGTGTTTGTAGGAATGGCAGGATGATATGTGTGGTTACATTGTGATCAGGTGTAGAAGATGGCTGCTGCTGGGTGTTTTCCCCTCCCCCTTTGAACCATGTAACATAGTAACATAGTATCTGAGGTTGAAAAAAGACAATTGTCCATCGAGTTCAACCTATTTGTGGTGTCCTATGCATGATGATTTGACTAAAATTTCTGACTGATGCTGCTGTCAGCCATTGCATTTAATCCCTATTTATAGTAACTATAATGCATGACTATGCACCATACCCCTGGATATCCTTTTCCAATAGGAATTTATCTAACCCATTCTTAAAGGTGTTGACAGATTCCGCCATTACAACTCCCTCGGGCAGGGAATTCCAAACACGTATTGTCCTTACCGTGAAAAAGCCTTTACGCCGTATTGTGCGGAATCTCCTCTCCTCTAACCTGAGCGAGTGTCCACGAGTCCTCTGTGTTGATCTAACCAAAAACAGGTCCCGCGCAAGCTCTGTGTATTGTCCCCTTATATATTTGTAGATGTTGATTATATCCCCTCTTAGTCTCCGCTTTTCCAATGTAAACATGCCTAGTCTTTCAAGCCTTTCCTTGTATTCCATCGTCTCCATGCCCTTAATTAGTTTGGTCGCCCTCCTCTGTACCTTTTCAAGCTCCAGGATATCCTTTTTGTAGTACGGTGCCCAGAACTGTACACAGTATTCAAGGTGTGGCCTCACTAGTGATTTATATAACGGGAGTATAATACTCTCGTCCCTAGCATCAATACCCCGTTTTATGCATGCTAATATCTTATTAGCCTTCTTTGCTGCAGTCCTACTTTGGATACTACTTCTTAGCTTGCTATCTATGAGGACACCTAAGTCCTTTTCCAGTACAGAATCCCCTAATTTTACCCCATTTAGTAGGTAGGTGTAATTTTTGTTCTTGTTACCACAGTGCATTACCTTACACTTGTCTGTGTTGAAGCGCATTCTCCATTTGGCTGCCCATGCTTCTAATTTAACTAAGTCGTTCTGAAGAGACTCAGCATCCTCCTCTGTATTTATAGCCTTACACAATTTGGTATCATCTGCAAAAATTGACACCATGCTCTCTAGACCTTCTGTTAGGTCGTTAATGAAAATATTGAACAATAGCGGTCCTAATACTGAGCCTTGCGGCACACCACTTAGCACTTCAGTCCAAGTTGAAAAAGATCCATTAACCACAACGCGCTGCTTCCTATTATCTAACCAGTTTTTGACCCAAGTGCATATTGTGCTTCCTAGCCCTGATTCTTGTAGCTTGTATATAAGTCTCATGTGTGGTACAGTATCGAACGCTTTGGCAAAGTCTAAAAAGATTACATCCACGTCTTTACCCTGATCTAGGTTTGCACTTACTGTTTCATAAAAGCCAAGTAAGTTGGTTTGACAGGATCTGTCCTTCATAAACCCATGTTGATTCCTTTTAATGACCTTATTGGTTTCAAGGAACTTCTGAATACTATCTCTTAGAATACCTTCCAATACTTTCCCCACTATAGATGTAAGACTAACTGGTCTATAATTACCTGGTTCAGCTTTACTTCCCTTTTTGAATATAGGCACTACTTCCGCTATACGCCAGTCTTTGGGAACCATACCTGATATAACTGAATCCTCAAAGATCAAAGATAGTGGTTTTGCCAGTTCAGAGTGAAGCTCCATTAGAACCCTTGGATGAATACCATCGGGCCCTGGTGATTTATTAATCTTAATGTGTGTTGCAGTCTTTGGAATCATGGGAGGTTTTTCCCAAAATGGAGTCTAGCTTCTGCCCCATGCGGCATTGTAGGGACAATTGTGTTGCTGGGTGTTGTGTATATAGGGACAGGCAGCCTGGGTAAGCTCAAGTATTTTCTCCACAAAGATTCTCAGCATTGACTAACTGCGCAGCGATTGTTCCTCACATGTGTAAGTTTCTCTGCAGCCATATAACCATATTGTCTTATTGTTATTGTTAGCCATTCTCTCTCCCCCTCTCTCTCCCCTCCCCCTTAAACGTACTTGTGTCTTTATTGTATTATATGTTAGTTACTTGGTTAGATATTTTATGTTATTTTGGTAGTGTATAGCTTGTATTGTATTATTCTTTTTGAACGTTCATACTCTCCTTAAAGGCGTTAGAACCTTAGACCGGTATTTGATTGATTATTATAAATGCATAAAGGTTCTCAGAGCGTCATAGTCGCTCATACAGCTTTTAAGCTAACAAGGTTACACTGCATTACATCTACACATTATCACTGCACAAATGTTTACAGTATAAGTACATTCCTTAAGGTATAGTTAAGGGCGTACCCTTGCGGTACTTTTTGCGCCAATTGCGTACTGTGTTCTTTAACCTTTAACGTGTTTTTAATAGGACAAATATTATAGACATTGTCAGTACGGAGGAAATTACAGTGAAATAGAGACAGGTCAACGTGACACACAATCCAATTAAAATAAAGTCTCAGTCACTGCTAAGTATTGACCTGCGGTCACCTCTCTCCGTCTCTGACACGCGCTGTGTATAATTCTGACACGCGGCCGCTGTGAATTTCTTATCACGCTCTCTCAGACTTTTACCATATTGCAAATGTACAGTTTATTTTATAGCAGTTCAGTTTCATTGTTGTAGACGTGTTTGCCTGTAAAACCCTGAACTGATTTCCACCCTGAGCCCATTATCCCACTATAGGTGACTACATCCATCTTCCGCTTATCTGGGCTGAGTTTAGCCATGTGTCATTACGGAGCGTTGCTCATGTAATGTCCCCGCTTGTACGAATCCCAGGGAGCACTGGCCATTAATAAGTGCTGATGTCTAGTTCAACGAACGCCCGCTTTGCATAAATATGCGAGGCTGCAGCATGAGGTCACTTGCGACATTATCGGCCGCCTCCGTAACCCGGAGGCCATGCAAGCCAGTAGCCACAGCACCTTCGAAGAGGACAGGAAAGACGGATATCCAGGCCTTCCCACAAAGAGGAGGTGACGTGCCTCCTTTTTAGGAAACTGCTGCCATCGTTGCACTCTCCCTGCCCCCAAATGACTGCAGACTCTTAACGTCAGTAGCCGTTCTTCTTCCGATGACGCAGGACCCATACTGCATACAGATAGAGCTACGATTATCTTGGCTTCTCTACTGCGCCTAGGCACACCATGGTTTATTAGCATAAGCCTTTCATCTATTGTTCTCAGCTGCAATACAATAACAGAGAACAATACAGCAGGGGATTAAGGGGGTCATTCCGACCCGATCGCTCACTACAGTTTGTCAAAGCGCAGCGATTGGGTTGGAACTGCGCCGGCACCGCAGTGCGCCAGCGCATGACAGCCGTCGTTGCCTAGCGATCGCCTCTGAGGCAGAGGCGGTCGCTGGGCGGGAGGGGGCAGGACGGCGGCGGGGGAGCGGACCGGTCAACGCAGGCATGGCCGGACCGTTGGGGGGGGGGGGGGGTCGGGCCGCGGCGGCTGCGTGACGTCACACGCATCCGCTGCGGGCCGGGGAGCGAGGAGTAGCTCCCGGCCAGCACGCTAAAGCTGCGCTGGTCGGGAGCTACTCTTGAAGCGCAAAGGCATCAGGGCCGGCACTGAAATGGACTAGCCATGTACTGAGCGTCCGCCCGCATGTCAGTGTGAATGATCATAGCTGTGCTAAATTTAGCACAGCTACGATCAACTCGGAATGACCCCCTAAGTCATTACAGCAGGGGATTAAGTCCGACTGCCCTGGCTCAGTTATTCCTATTAAAGGCCAAGATAAAGATGGCTCCATCTGTATGCGCAGTACAGGTCCTGCACATGTGCAAAGTACCGAAAATCAGTACTTTGTGACTATCAGCAGGAATGTCAGGTTCTGAATCGGGACCCATGTGCGAGGGAGTCGTGCTAAACGGTGCATCGCAGTGAAACACTACTCAGTGTACCAGAAACGCCGAGCTGCTACAGTAACCGCACAGTAATCCATTTTAAATATGTACAAAGTACCAGCTGATTCATAATGGGGCCTGTCGTGAAAAAAAGCTGCGGCTGCTACATCGTATCACTTCATATGCAGATTCAGACTCATTCGCACACAGATACACAAGTGTTGCACACTGATCAGTGCAGTCTCATGAAGCTGTTTTGTAACATCCGATTGTTTCATTTAGGCAACTAAGCAAAAAAAATGCTTGGCGCAGGCGGAATCGCGTGGGACCTGTTGTGCCAAGAAGTGCTGTTTGGCGTGACAGTGGCAACGTAAACATAGAAACATAGAATTTGTCGGCAGATAAGAACCACTTGGCCCATCTAGTCTGCCGCTTTTTTTTTTTTTATATTATTTTTTATCTCTAACCTTATTTGATCCTTATTTCTTTGTAAGGATATCCTTATGTCTATCCCATGCATGTTTAAATTGCTCTACTGTCTTAGCCTCTACCACCTCTGATGGGAGGCTATTCCACTTGTCCACTACCCTTTCTGTGAAATAATTTTTCCGCAAATTTCCCCTGAACCCCCCCCCCCCCCCCCCCCTCCAGTCTCAGTGCATGTCCTCGTGTCCTTTTGCTTCTCTTCATTTGGAGAATGTTTCCCTCCTGGACTTTGTTGAAACCCTTGATATATTTGAAAGTTTCTAGCATGTCCCCCCTTTCCCTTCTCTGCTCCAAACTATACATATTGAGATTTCTTAGTCTTTCTGGGTATGTTTTGTGATGTAGGCCATGCACCATTTTAGTTGCCCTCCTTTGTACAGTTTCTAATGTATTAATATCCTTTTGAAGATATGGCCTCCAGAACTGAATACGTATCTCGTTTTTAGTGTAGTTAAGTAATATGAAGTATTTTAAAAAATATAGTTAATTACTATTAGGATCAACAGAGTGGAAATAAAATAAGTGGGCAGTGTGACGGGGAAAATTCGTTGTACGTTTTTGGAATTTTGTAAATGCGTCTAAATGTAACGTTGGTAAATGAACAACAGTGTCCCTCGTTTTGACTTGTAAATTGATTGCTGCTCTAAAAATATGGGCATTCTCACACAAACTACCGCACCTCTAGCTTTTTGCTCCCTATTACATATACCCCTTATATGTCTACCCAGGAATAGCATGTGCTAGATATACTGTGTATATTTTTGTACCTAAATGGAAATTGTAATTGAAACTAGTGAGTTTATTCTGCTTTTACAGTACTATGTCATTTTATGTGGAGACGGAAAAACGGGATGCAGTCAATACACCAGCAGTCCGGATCCCGGCGTTCAGAAGACTGACGCTGGAATCCCGACAGCCAGCACTTTACCGACAGACGGAATCCTGACACCCACTCTGTATTCCCACTCGGTTGGTGGGTCCACGCTACCAACCGAGTGGAAATAGAACCTGTGGTGAGCGA
Source organism: Pseudophryne corroboree (assembly GCF_028390025.1). NCBI lineage: Eukaryota > Metazoa > Chordata > Amphibia > Anura > Myobatrachidae > Pseudophryne > Pseudophryne corroboree. Next base: position 756,077,156 of record NC_086446.1, read on the forward strand.
AGCGAGCCACCGTGCCCGATGCGCGGTGTGCGCAGACTTTTTGAGCTGTCGACATTTTAAATGTCGGTATTTTGACCATGTCGGTATTGTAAATGCGGGGATTTTGACCAGCTCAGGATTTTGGCCGTCGGTCAATGGTTGTCGGGAGTTTGACCGTCAGAATTTTGATTGTAGGTAAATTGACCGCATCACGTCATTTATATGATGCTCAATAATACAGATAATTAAACAGTTGTTACTGAATTAAAAATGTTTATAGCGCACGAGCCCCCATCTGCTGGTACAGTATTACCAGCAGTTGAACGGCAGGGTGAACGGCTTTCCATAGCGTCCTGCTATGGAAAGCCGTTCACCCCCGCTGACATCGCTGGGCAGGGGGAACATTGCTCACTATGTATGCACTGAGCGATTTACAGCCCAGCGATGTCAGCCATCATCGCTGTGCATACACGCTGGGCAAAAACGCCCAGTGTGTATGACCCTTTAGTGTTGGGACCTAAATCTATTACTGTTGTCGGAGGAATTGTTCTGTGCGATATGTCCCACGTTTACTGTGGTTTTGCTCTTTTCTGACTGTGATCTCGAGGTTAGTTGGGGGGGGGGGCTTGAAGCGTGTGACGCTATATAAGCAGTCATTCCTGTGTGCTGCTCGCTGAATTAACTGCTGCTACAGCGACATGTAATTGGATTTAGCGTCTGGCGTTTGAACTGTTTTATTCACCTGGTGAAGAATTCTGTAATACTTATACAGCTAATCTGCATTTAGAGAATCGTCACAAATTAACTCCAAAAAATACAAAAACTTCTAACTAGCTACTTATTATGGGTCCATAATTACCTTAGTGATCACCATTCCAGATGCTTGACAGTATTTATTATAATAAATTAATTTGTGTGTGCGTATATGTATGTATGTATGTATGTATGTGTATATATATATATATATATATATATAAAGTGGTGATCAATAACTTTGTAACACAGATACTGTGTATTGGCTCAGTACAAGAACAAAATGGGTTTTTAGTTATTATTAATGTCAAGTTGTGACAAGTGTTGCTTTCTCTTCCTTTCTTCTCAAACCCCTCTTTCACAATCTGGTATGGGTCATTAGGTCGACAGTCATTAGGTTGACATGTACCAGGTCGACATGGAAAAAGGTCGACATGCGTTTTTTAAACTTTTTTGGGCGTCGTTTTCTTCATAATGTGACTGGGAACCTCAATTAGTGCACCGTGTCCCCTCGCATGGCTCACACGGACAAAGTGCCTCACTACGCTCGGCACAGGTTACTATCCCCAATCGTAGTCCACGTGGATTGTAAAGTATGAAAGAGTTAAAAAAATGTGAAAAACTCATGTCGATCTTTTTCCACGTCGACCCAGTGACCATGTCGACCTGATGCATGTTGACCAATAGTGGTTGACCTAATGACTGTCGACCTAATGACCGTATCCCTTCACAATCTGTCTCTTGGCGTTAGCCATGTGCCCACTGCATAGTGAATAACTCTACTTATGCATCTGCAAATCCAGGACTTGAATGAGAGTTTTATCCTGTTTTGCAGCCTCTACAGACTGGTACAGTATGCTCTGTATCCCCAACATCACATTCTATGATAACTGTAAACTGAACCAAATAATTATACATTTTAGAGCCTAAAAGGTGTCCTGACGTGATTTTCCTAAACTACCTTCAGGAAAATGTATTTGTGGTTAGACCCATGATAGTTCATTTATTTTTAGTTCAACAGTTTATTACACCTTTGTTTACTATGTTACAATGTATTAATATTAACTACTAAACATCTTACTTCCACTCTACAGCTTTCACACTGTGTGCAATCAGCCATTCTCACTAACACCCCAAGCATCTCCTAATATACTCTATGATGCTGGGGGACCCTGACACTTCCATTATATATAACACCCAGCTGCTTCAATCCCCTCCTCACATCATGTCACTACCCCTGTTACATGCAGCCTTGTCCTCACTGACACATCACTCATCTCCTGATATACTCTGTGCTGCTGGGGACCCTGACACTTCCATTATATATAACACCCAGCTGCTTCATTCCCCTCCTCACATCATGTCACTACCCCTGTTACATGCAGCCTTGTCCTCACTGACACATCACTCATCTCCTGATATACTCTGTGCTGCTGGGGGACCCTGACACTTCCATTATATATAACACCCAGCTGCTTCATTCCCCTCCTCACATCATGTCACTACCCCTGTTACATGCAGCCTTGTCCTCACTGACACATCACTCATCTCCTGATATACTCTGTGCTGCTGGGGACCCTGACACTTCCATTATATATAACACCCAGCTGCTTCATTACCCTCCTCACATCATGTCACTACCCCTGTTACATGCAGCCTTGTCCTCACTGACACATCACTCATCTCCTGATATACTCTGTGCTGCTGGGGACCCTGACACTTCCATTATATATAACACCCAGCTGCTTCATTCCCCTCCTCACATCATGTCACTACCCCTGTTACATGCAGCCTTGTCCTCACTGACACATCACTCCTCTCCTGATATACTCTGTGCTGCTGGAGACCCTGCCCCTTCCACTATATAACTCTCAGTCTGTGACTTCTTGTTATCTCTATTCCCCTCCTCATATCATGTCACTGCTCCTTATCACATACAGATATGTCCACACTAATGAAGAGCACACACCCTACATTTATCTGGTTTATCCGCCTAATATTGTAGGATCACGAGGTACTAACTGTAACGTGTATGCAGTCAACTGTTCCAGAAACATCAATCAATCTGCCATGCTGGATCGTCTACATTCAGCATGTCTGTCCGATGATATACCCTCCAACATTTTACACATAAAAATTGGTACAAATTAGGAAAGGGGCGTGGCCACGGGTAAAGGGACGTGACCACACCCCTTTTCCTATACTTTCAGTGGAAAAATGGAGAGTCAAAAATCGGTACAGACCACAGAAAAAAGGTACTGTACCTGCCAGAAAGGTGCAGCTGGAGGGTATACGATGAGATATTTTCAAAGCTGAAAGTCGGCTGCATTGGGCAGTGTATGCCCTAATGCAGCCGACCAACAGATGTTTCTCTTGTTCCTTCATTTGGGAAGGAACGGGAAATGTCTCCTCCCCAGGCGCAGATGCCGTGGCTAATACACTGTGAGAGATCTGACAGTGTATATCCTTGATATCTGCAGGGTATCAGGGGGTTGCGGTTAAGATACCGGCTGTCAGGATCCCGGCAATCTGTATACTGATGCCGTAATCCCGATAGAGTCAGAAGACTGACGCTGGAATCCCAACAGCCGGCATCCTGACTGTAAGTATAGCAGGCAGGTTAGGGCAAAGAGGGGGTTAAGGATAGGCTGCAGGGGTGGGGTTAGGGTTATGCTGTGGGGAGGGGGGGTTAGGGGTAGGCACCACTGGGGAGAATGTTAGGATTAGGCACTAAGAGGGGAGGGTTATGCTGCGGGGAAGGGGGTGTTAGGTTCACGCACCACCCGGGGTGAGGCTAGGGTTAGGTTGTGGGAAGGGAGGGTTAGGGGGGTTACGGTCGTTAGGTCGACACAACTTAGGTCGACACTCATTAGGGAGACCAAGCCCGTAGCATGGCGAATGCAGCGACCCTGCAAGGGGCTTTGTTGCGCTCACCACCCTGCCGCCATGCCACCGCTTGAGATGCCGATGTTGGGATAGTGACATTTGGTATCCCGGGTGGCGATATTACATACCGGACCCATTTTTGGATACTAGAGAGCGCGTATCCAATATCTTCTCTTTAGAGTTTTGCTATTGAAATCCAGATTTGAAACCCAATGTAAGGTAGACCCCCGAACACCGTGCTACATTATTTGATGTGATTAATGTGATATTTGTTGGGCTTTACAACCCTGGAGGATGAGGCCCAGATGCACAGAAACAGATCTAGTCAGGATAGGAAACAGCTCTTTATTTGGGGGGTAAGAAGACCCCAGAGTCCCATTATCTCAGAGAGAGAAACCAGTGGCCACAGGGTTACCTCATGCACAACATAAGCTGAACTCTCTAAATGCCCCCAGGGAGGGGAGATGATGAGCAATAAGGGGGGGATGAAACACAGTATGAGACTCTGAGGGAAATGGACGACCCACCTGTCAATTGGATCATTATTGCCTTTCACAGATGGATTTGCTGTTATTGTACTGTCTGGATTTGCTTTGTTTGGACATAAAATCCCAGTATGAATTTCTGTAGTCTCTACAGATGGCTCTATAGGGCATTCTCCTGAATATATTGCTTCATGTGTGCTCCATATTTAATATAAGGGCATTTTTTAGAATATTCAAAAACAAATAAGGCCCAGACGTATTCATTGGCCTGTGAGTAGCCAGCGGTGGCGAGATTTTATCAGTCAGGGTTTTATTACAGTCCGCAGCGGAGAAGCAGCTGGATATATCAGGGGGAAGGCCCAGACTTCCACATCATTAGGGGCGGGGCTTTAATGATGACAATTGATGTCATTTTAGCCCCGCCCCTCCATACGTCCAGTCATTTTTTTCCATTATCTCCCTATCCACTAGGAAATTCGGGACAGTTGGGAGTTATGGGTAAGAGATAACCTTTAAATGCAAGGGGGCCTCAGTTGATCCTTTTAAGTTTAACAATAAGAATGAACTTATTAGCAGGTGAAAAAAAACCTTTACAAAAAACATTCCATCTCTTCCAATAAACAAACTGCTCAGAACCATCAACAATCCCACTTGAATCGCAGTTCCCAGCAGACACCGAGCAGCCTGTGGCTGTACGCTCTGAAGCATGGGCAGCCGACAAAGGGTAAAGAACACAAACTGCAGGACGACTTCTCAAAATAAAATGTAACCCGGCGGATAGTCACAGGAATTTTTTTTTTTTTTTAAATGATAGATATTACTAATGTTACTTTTAGAACCGTAGATTATACAGTTCCGTCTTTGCCATTTATAGCTCCAATGAAAAAAAAAAGTTCTGCTCTCTTAGATATCAGAGTGAATTATGACTTGGCCGTACAGCATTAGAACCTAGCGATGTGTTCTTGCTTTGTATAGTGATACTTAGGGTAAGATGTCATGATGGTAGAGTGAGTAGTCTCAGAGCTGGAGCTAGAAATGTATTCAATCCCCCCCCACCTTCCTCCTCTTCCTCCTCCCTTACCGGGTGCTATCGTTCTCTCCATTTCCACGTTGATTTTCTTTTCTTCCTGATGCTCCTGCAGTTCAAAGTCACACTGGCAGGTTAATTGGCTTCTGCATAAATTAGCCCTGGGATGTTTGTGTGACAGCAGTCGGGAAATTAGATTGCAAGCTCCACTGGGGAACTGCTTGGTGCGCTAGACTGAAGTTCTCCGATTGCAAAGTGCCATGTCATTTCTTGAAGCTAAATGAATTATAATGAGAATATACTGGGTGTATGAGAACAGTATGGATAGATGGTTGATTGCTTTGGGCAGAGAAAGACTGGGGCGGGGAAGGGTGAGGCATTTACTGTACATTTCTGAAAACACTGGCGCTGACGCAGAGTGATTATTAGGCCAGGTTGCGTGGGGTTTGTTGCGTGATTTGTTTGCATACAGACAGTATGTTCAGTACAGATCCGCACACATTGCAAATGGAACGGGGCTTGGAAGGGGAATTCTCACACAATTGAAGCTCATACAAATACAGCTTGTGCAGGAAAAATATGGCTTGCATATGTATTCAACCCTGTGATGTGGAAGCTCCAAGTTTTCACAAGTAAAGTTATTGCCCTTACAACTGGCCTGCAATTAGCCTCTACCTGTGACTTTTTAAAAAAGATAATCTTTTGTGGTTGAAAGTGCCTCTAGAATATTGGTCATACTGTGAATCTGAATAAAGCTGTGAAAATTAAAGCCAAAGTGCATATGCTGTACAGTGGCAAATGCAGGATTTCTAGCATACTTACCTACCTTTCTTCTCTCCTCTCTGGGAGATACTCGGAGAGGAGAAGCAGGTGGGCGGCAATGGAGGCGGGGCTTGGCCAATGACATCATCAGGCCCACCCACTGCACAAGCAAATACCGCAATTGGGCGGTATTTGCATATGGGTGGGGCTTCAATTGCGCGATTCATATAATTACGTCATTAAGCCCCGCCCCCCTCTGCCGGGTCCTCGATTCAGCACTATTTAGCTCCCCATTCTGCCCACTTTTCTAGGAAGTGGCCAGAATGCGGGAGGGATGCCCACTCTTCCGGGGCTGCGGGGGGACTACCCAAGAAACCGAGTGTCTCCCGCAGAATCCGGGAGAGTAGGCAAGTCTGATTTCTGGAGGGGTGTTTCCAAAAATTAATCCACAATTTCTCACTCTGCGGAACATTGGAGCAAGTACGCAAGACTAGGGGAGTGGTAGAAGAACCTAATACCAACCCTGGATATTGAGGTAAACAATGGTCTTTTATACAATGGATACTATATGGAATATAGTATTAATATTTAACACTACAGAAGGTCTATAGTATAGGTTGTATAAAACATATATAACTAATATAAATAAGTGATCAGGAAAAGGGTAAACATCGCATAAGAAATAAATACACAAACATAACAGAATCAGTACTCCACTTTCTAAGCACACATTCTCCCACTTCATGGTAAGGCCCCTGTCTCTTCTTCCTGGCAGCTACTCTCTGGTCCAGTGCACTGATTGAGGACTCCGATCCACACACACAGCAAATTTGGTAGAAGCTGATACCATTGAGCATGTGCAGCAGCTCTGCTCTGTCCTTTACACTGCATGGTTTGGCGGCCGCTCTAGTAATCATATTATATACCATTGCTATTGCCATAATTTGAGTGACTTGCCAAGAGGGGAGGGGAGGGGGGGTTTCCAGGAAACCGGAAACCCCCCTTGCATTTGCCTATGACTGTATGCCTGTTATGATTGAATTATTTTTTTCCCTGGTACAGGGTGGGTGCTAAGGGCAGATGTACAAAGTCTTGGAGAGTGATAAAGTGGAGAGGGATAAAGTACTCACCAATCAGCTACTAACTGTCATGTTACAGGCTGTGTTTCAAAAATGACAGGAGCTGGTTGGTTGGTTGGTAGTTTATCTCTCTCCACTTTGTCACGTTTCAAGGCTCAGTACATCTGGCCCTCATATGATAACCATTATTTCTGAGAATCCAACCTATCAAATGAGAAGGACTAGTGATGTCACTTCCTGCCTTGATGATGTCAATAGTTCCCAGTCACTAAATTGTAAGCTGTGTCACAGGCAAGGCTGTATTTGTTATAGAAACTAAAGTTTCTCTTTATTTGTTGTTATCTGTTGTTCTGGTATATTTCTCGTCATTCACCTGATACGGTATTTGCCACACAGCCTCTTCCTGATAACGGCTGCTCGCTATAATGTTCAGTAATGTTATTTATTTCACGCTTGACAAGGTGCAGGATTTTCAGTTCTGCTAATCTTGCACCTGATGCCACCATTGGTGCCTTGTCTCCCACGTGTGGAGCGCCATGGTGGCAGAATCGGTCCGCCTGACTGGACATGCCATCTGGTCTAACAGCTGATGACAGCTCATGTTAAAGTTCCGGAATACAAATGTTTAACTAGAGCAAAAAAGAACAGCGATTCATGCACTGACAGCTTAATGAATGACCTTCCAGTGTCTGCAAAAGATCGCTGCAGTGTATTTCTCTGTCATTCAACAGCGCAAATCACTGTATGCTATGCAGTATCCTCTAGTTATCTGCAGGCGCAGTTTCGGTAAATGTTCCGCCCAGTGCTAGTTGGGAGGCCTGTAACAGTTGCTCAGTGATTGATGACCCACATTTTCAAAGGGTACTTTGTAATTTCCTTTAAAACAAAAAAATAAATAAAGAAACCTTTAACAAAATATGACCTTTTATTAGATATTATAGAGTAGAGATGAGCAGTTGGTACCAGTACAAAGACATGTTGGGGACGCAGCATTTTGGGCCTGATTCAGAGATGCGATCCCCTACGCTGCGGTAGTACAAAAATATGCCGAAGCCACCGGGAGGTATTTTGGTTACGCCACTTTTCTGCGAAGGCGCAATCTTTATAAGACCATTCCTGCACTGTGCCATATTCCCAGTAATTACTGCTCATGTGCAGATCTCCAGGGAAACGCCCACTGCGCCACTGTCCAGTTTATTTATGCAGTGCTGCTGCGGGACTCCGGAGGGGTGAGTATAATGGGTGAAGGATGGGCACCACACACCTTGCACCCTATATAGATTAGAGATGAGCGGTTTGTAATCAATTTCTATTGATTTTTTAAGAAATCCAGATCCGAAACCAAGATTTAGAGGTCTATTTATTAACATTATTTTAGTATCACCTGAATGTATTAAAGGGCATTTGGAGCAGGTTTAATGAAAAACTGCTCCAGACCCTTTAATTCACTTTTTTTTTAGTAACCGACATCGCATTCCCCATACTTATAATGGGAAATGTGATGTGGCCAAATTTACTAAAAAAAATACAGCAGTGTGCCCTGTGATAATCTCGCCAGCTCAGGCTGGCGAGATCACAGGGCAGCACTGCGATAGGCAGGCATTTGCCCAGCTTTCTCTGCCCCTGGCAAGCTCTATCCCCGCAAACTCTATCCCTGCATGGGATAATTGATACATCCCTGCGATGTAATCAATTATCGCAGTGCTAGTTTGGGCAATTTTATCACCTGTCATCCGCATTCTGGATGCTGATGGTGATAAATAGAACCCAAAGATTATAGTGTCTATTCATGAAGCAACGAAAGAGTGGAGAAGTGAGCCAATGGAGCAGTTGCCTATGGAAACCAATCAGCTGCTATGTATAATTTTCTAGAATGCATTTGACAAATGTTACTTAAAAGCTGATTGGTTGCCATGGGCAACTTCTCCACTGGCTCACTTCTCCACACATTTCACTGCTTCATGAATAGAACCAAAAGCAAAACACGGATGTCTGCGCACATCTCTGTCAGAGTTACGCCGCTAGACTATACATCTGTGGGGTTTGGCGTCTCTACTTCTTCAGTCCAGAGTGATTGACAATAGAGAAGCTCCACTCTCTCAAATATCTTAACCAATATGTCAGTTTACAGCTTGGGTTGGGCTATATCAATCGTCGTACAGATTTGACACCATGGGCATCTTTGTGTATTTGAGAAATATTACTTATTATTAACATTGGTAAAAGGTGCAAAAGAGCAGCAACACATCCCCATTTGGCGCAATGGTAGTAAGTGTGCGCGCATTTGCACCTTCCAGCAATATTCGTACATCACCCCTACAGAATAGTAAAATAGGATTTATTTGATCTTAACCACTTGCCTTGCTGGGTCGCATGTTATGCAACCGGAGCCAGGACTATATTACCGGGCCAGGGTGTATCACATGTGACGCGCTGTGTGCCCGGCTTTTATATTAGGAGAACCGTTCTCGGGGGTCTATTGCCAATGGTGGTTCAGAAATGTATTTTATAATGGGTGCCTAGGGACATGGTGGAGATAAGGTGAGGGTGCAAAACACCCCCTAGATATATATTAAAAAAAAAATTGTAATAAACTATTAAAAATACTTTTTAAACTGTAGGAAGTAATACAAAAAAACGGCCAATTTCTGAGCTTTTTTTCTTGGGGGGAAAATCATCAGTTAAGTGGTTAAAAATGGAATTTGGAGTAAAAGCAAAATAATCTTTTAAATTAATTTGCTCTGTTGTAAAAATGTGTTATTATATTATTGGAAAATACATTTGTTTATCCTGTCCTGTGTTTTCACAGATCCCAGTTAGTCCGCATATTCAAAACTGTGTAAATATGATAAACCACACAGGTGTCTCTTTGTCCATTACACACCTGAAGCCGTCTGCGTTCTAGTTGTTTACTTCTGTGTCATGACCTTCTAAACAAATTCAAATCTGTAATACATTTTCCAGGTAATTCCTGCAAACGCAGTAGTCCTCCTTTTTTCATGGTGTGTCCTGATTTCTGGTAACCAAGAATGATGTGGCCTTCAGAAAGAAATCATGATCTCAGCAGGCGGGAGGGAGATTAGAGCGAGGGTAGGGACAGTCCATGAAGATTGTATGTATTAAGCGGTGAAGAGCCGTAAGGTTAACATTGACACTAACAAAGTTTCCACTGAAAAGCCCAGTAATGCCATCTCAGGATGGCGGTAATTACCAGTTGCACGGGTTCTAGCACAGCTGGAGCGGCTTCGCTGAGTAGCTTGTCAAGCCACATCATTATGCAGATGTGCGATGATAGCCGCGCATTTCTTAAACCGGACATAAACCATCACAAAATAAGAGGTACTACTCAAGAGTATAGTGCTTTAAAATGCAGCAATACTACATAAAGATACATATTGTACTGTAAGGATGGATACCACCACCCACCAGTAGTAAATACTAGTAATAGTAAATAGTCTCCGATAAGTTTTAAATATATAAATAAAGCCTCTCTGCCTTTCTTTCCTCTCACTCACTGCTTGACCCTTTCCAGTCTGGTTTCCGCTCTCTCCACTCCACTGAAACTGCCCTAACAAAAGTCTGCAATGACCTCCATGCAGTCAAAGCTAAGGGCCACTACCCTCTGCTTATTCTTCTTGACCTCTCTGCTGCTTTTGACACTGTGGACAACCCTATCCTTCTGCAAATCCTTCACTCTCTTGGTCTGCGTGATACTACCCTCTCCTGGCTGTCCTCCTACCTCTCTGATCGTTCCTTCTCTGTCTCTATTCATGGCGCTACCTCCCCCCCACTTCCACTAACTGTTGGTGTCCCCCAAGGTTCTGTTCTTGGTCCTCTCCTTTTCTCTCTCTATACGTCCTCTATAGGTGAACTCATTAGTTCTTTTAACTTCCAATATCACCTCTATGCTGATGACACTCAAATCTACCTCTCCTCCCCTGATCTCTCCTTGGCTCTCCTCACTCGTACCTCCAACTGTCTTTCTGCTATCTCTTCCTGGATGTCCCAGCGCTTTCTTAAACTCAACATGTCTAAGACTGAGCTGATCATCTTCCCTCCCTCCCGCATAACCTCACCTCCCACAATCTCATTATCTATTGATGGCACTACTATCTCCTCTAGCCCCCAAGTGCGATGTCTTGGAGTAATCCTCGACTCCTCCCTCTCCTTCAAACCACACATTCAGCACCTCTCACAAACCTGCCGTTTTCATCTAAAAAAAAAATCCAGGATTAGACCCATTCTCACCCAGGATGCCACTAAGATCTTTATTCACTCACTGATTATTTCCAGACTGGACTACTGTAATCTCCTCCTAACTGGCCTCCCTGACAATTACCTCTCTCCACTCCAATCTATCCTAATGCTGCAGCCCAGCTCATCTTTCTCACCAAACGCACTACATCCACCTTCCCTCTCCTACTAGCCCTTCACCGGCTTCCCTTCCCTTTCAGAATCCAATTAAAACTTCTCACACTCACAAATCCCTCACTCACTCCTCTCTCATTTACTTCTCTGACCTTATATTCCTTTACACTCCCACCCGTCCTCGTCGCTATGCTAATGAACGCCAACTCTCCTGCTTACTAATTACTTCCTCCCATTCCTACCTCCAAGATTTCTCACGTGCTGCTCCCTTTCTCTGGAATTCTCTACCTCTCCCCCTCAGACTCTCCACCTCTCTACAGAACTTCAAACGGGCTCTAAAGACCCACTTCCCCAAACCCAGCCTAATCTCATCCTAACCCTCTGATCCACGCTCATTGCCTACCCCATCTGTGTCACCCCTGTCTGTCTACCCCTCCCCTTAGAATGTAAGCTCTCACGAGTAGGGCCCTCTTCCCTTATGTGCTTATCCTTCTCTTACTTTAATCCTGCAGTCTTCGGCCACTTTGATACTTATCTCAGTGTCGTCTACTGATGTAGTTATGTTTAGTTACCCTGTACTTGTCCTATATTGTTTTCAACTGTAAGTCACTGTTTTCCTGTTTTGATTAGGTGCATGTGTACTCTTGAATTGGGTGCTGCGGAACCCTTGAGGCGCCATATAAATAAAGGATAATAATAATAATAATAATAATAATAATAATAATAAATACAGATTAACATTTTATATAAATCACACTCACCACTAAGAATCAATCAATACTGAAGATCAATATCTGTTTCAGCATTTTATAGATACTATAATTAGCTTAGGGGGGTTAATATATGCTGTATAACTCCCAATATAAATATAATATACATATATACAGTATATATGTTTGCATTCAGGAAGAGATATTCATCTTAATTAAAAGAAAAAAATACTTAGAATTCTAGCCCGCTATGTTGCAAGGACAGCTACTTTTAAATGCATTCATCTTTGTTGTAGTTACGCCAAACAGCCACTCTTGGTGCGCCAGGTCCCATGAGACTCTGCTAGCGCCAGGCATCTTTTTTGCATCTTTTTTTGCAGAGAATGCTTCTTAGTCGCAACAAAGCTCGGATGCACCAGGAGACTGTGATTAATTTGGTATATGACACGTGTATATCTGTCTGACCCTAAATCTCTATACAAAGTGCTACAATGCAGCTGTAAAAACAGGGGTCTATTTACTAAGCCTTGGTTGGAAATGAAGTGGATGGAGACAAAAAGGGGGACTTGCACTAAGCAGTGATAAAAGTGGAGAAGGGAGCCAGTGGAGAAGCTGCCCATGGCAACCAATCAGCTGCTCTGTATATTTTTGTATAGTATGCAAATTATAAATGTTATGTCACTGCTCATTGGTTGCCATGGGCAACTTCTCCACTGGCTCACTTCACTATTTTCACTGCTTAGTACATGTCCCCCAAAGTACCAGCCAATCGGCTTCTAACTGCCCTGTCACAGACTGGGTTTGAAAAAATGACAGGAACTGGTTCAGTGGCAAACGCAGGATTTCTAGAGGGGGGTTTCCAAATGCCTTACACAATCTCCCACTCTGCGGAACATTGGAGCAAGTGCAGGAGTCTAGGGAAGCAGTAGAAGAACCTAGCAAAAAGATTGGTCTTTTTATACACTGTATAGTGTATAGAAAACAGTGTTACTATTTAACACTATAGATGGTCTATATTATAGGCTGTAGCAAACATTTAAATAATATAAATAAGTGGTCAGGAAAAGGTTAAACATACAATAATAATAAAAAATACACAAACATAATAGAACCAGTACTGCACTTTCTAAGCACACATTCTCCCACCTCTTAGTAAGGCTCCTATCTCTTATTCCTGGCAGCTACTCTCTGGTCCGGTGCATTGCTTGAAGACTCCGATCCACACATACAGCAATCTTGGTAGAAGAATCTGCTTCCACTGGGCACGTGCAGCAGCTCTGCTCCGTCCCTTACACTGCATGATATGGTGGCAACTCTAGTAATCGTATTTATATACCATTGCTATTGTCATCATTTGAGCCACTCGCCCACAGAGGGGGGTTTCCGGGCAACCGGAACCCCCCCCCTGCGTTTGCCTATGTGGTTGGCTGGTTCTTTATCTCCGTCCACTTTATCTCCTTCCAAGGCTTAGTAAATAGACCCCTTAGTCTTGCACTAGCCACCTTATGCTCCATCTCCTGCCTCCTACCTCTCCTCTTCTACAGCAAACCACAGTCTGTGTAACGGGGGCCCACTACCATTAAATCTTTCCTTAGAAAATACGTATACTGTAGGCTGCGACAATGTTCATTCAACAGCGGGGCCCATTCACCAGCAGCATCGCAATCATTATAATGCCTCAGCGGGGGGACCACAGTGGCCATTGATCTCTCACGAACCTGGAACCGTTCAGATTCACCTTTTGTGCTTGATCTCTCCGCAAAATGATTGCCCTTTTAAGAACCCTGCAGGTAATTTACACTTTATAATTCATCCCAAAGCTCCGTGTTATCAGCGTCTCGTCCCACCGCTGCTCTACAATCTCCTTCATTCATCATTTCTTCTGCTCTTCCACTCAGCGCAACAAAAGCTTCCTGAGATCCTGACACATAGATAAGTACTAGGCACTCCAAACCTAATTCCGTCTCTCATTGAGATAAACCTTGAGAATGTAAAATAGAGTAAGAAAAAAACAAGCTTATTTCTAGTGAAATGGTTTTATGTAAATGAAATCGGGAGTGTGATGGAACAGCGTTGCAACTCCTAGACCTGCTTCCAGGACAGAAGATGTTTAAGATGCCTTTAGTCATCTGTTATTTATTTACATGTTTCTAAAAAAGCAGGCTCTGCCCCTGATAGTAATTAGCGAGAGCATAACATATCTAGGTATGAGGATGACTTCCCTGGCCAACATCAGGCAAGCAACCCAGCCAACATCCCACATGGTTTGGTGTAAAATTGATTTATCTAAATAAAAATATGATTTGGTTGAATCATTACAGAATGGAGATAAGGTGTAAATAGCGTTACGGAGCTGAGATTCTGACGGAATCAACCTGTTCTCACAGTCTTCTTCATCAACTTAAATTTCTCCCATGGTTATTTTGAAACAATTGCTAGTGACGGAATTGGAATTTAGACAAATACATTATTCATAATAATATAATAGTAATGATAATAATTATTATTACTATTATATGCTATACTATTATACTATAATAATAATAATAATTATTATTATTATTACAGTAATAATAATAGTATATTTTTGATGATAGGTGGATCAGTAATCTCCGATAGCTAATCCTACTATGTCAATAAGTAAAATATGTTACATGCTGCACAGGCATTGGTGTACTGTAGGTGTAGTGGGTGTAGGTGGTAGCATTGCTATGGGGCCCAGCGGCTTAGGGGGCCTGACTCAACTGCATACAGGTCATAAAGTTGTGTACCAGGTTCCTGAAATTGTCCACTGAGTACTGAGTGGCATTAGGGGGTCATTCCGAGTTGATCGTAGCTGTGCAAAATGTTGCACAGCTACGATCAACTTTCCTGACATGCGGGGGGACGCCCAGCACAGGGCTAGTCCGCTCCGCATGTCAGTCCAGCGCCCCTCGCAGCAGTGCAAAGTCATCGCACAGCGGCGATGCCTTTGCACTTCAGGAGTAACTCCCGGTCAGCGCAGCTTTAGCGTGGTGGCCGGGAGCTACTTCTCGCTCCCTGGCCCGCAGCGGCTGCGTATGACGTCACGCAGCCGCTGCGGCCCGCCCCCCCCCGTTCGGTCCGGCCACGCCTGCGTTGGCCGAACCGCGCCTACAAAACGGCGGCCAAACGCCGCCGTTTCGATCCCTCCCGCCCATCGATCACCTCTGCCTGTCAATCAGGCAGAGGCAATCGCTGTCCTGCTACGGCCGTCGGCCGTCCCGCATGCGCAGGCGCACAATGGCGCATGCGCAGCAGGGACTTATTCGCTCTGCTGCGTGAAAACGCAGCGAGCGAACGTGTCAGAATGACCGTCATAGTGTGAAATGAGAGCACTGTGTGACGTGTTCTGGTAGCAGTACAGTGTGGCTAATCATACTAAGCCTTGGAGAGAGAAAAAGTGAAGAGAGATTAAGGGGTCTATTTACTAAGCCTTAGATAGAGATAAAGTCGCTGGAGATAAAGTACCAGCTAATCAGCTCCCAACTGTCATTTTTCAAACCCAGCCTGTGACATGTCAGTTTGGAGCTGATTGGCTGGAACTTTATCTGTGTCCTGGCTTCGTAAATAGACCCCATAGTATCAGCCAATCAGCTCTCTAACTGCCATGTTACAGGCTATGTTTGAAATATGACAGGAGCATTCCGTATGCAGATACAACCGCGGTCGCACACAGAATATAGACATGCCACATACAGTATCATTTTAATCAGCATAACCTGCTTATTCAGTTTGCTAATAAGACGCATATTAATGGGAAAAGTTGCATGAAAAGCCGCTCGGCACTACGGAGTCATGTCACGGCGTGGCGTGATTAGAAGGGCTGTTTAACGTACAAGGAGTCTGGATGTAGGGGGACACATCTGCAATTGCCTATTTTGGGATGTAAACCTAATCGGTTATTTTCTCTGACGTCCTAGTGGATGCTGGGTACTCCGTAAGGACCATGGGGAATAGACGGGCTCCGCAGGAGACTGGGCACTCTTAAAAGAAAGATTAGGTACTATATCTGGTGTGCACTGGCTCCTCCCTCTATGCCCCTCCTCCAGACCTCAGTTAGAATCTGTGCCCGGCCAGAGCTGGATGCACCCTAGGGGCTCTCCTGAGTTCACTAGAAAAGAAAGTATTTGTTAGGTTTTTTATTTTCAGTGAGATCTGCTGGCAACAGACTCACTGCTACGAGGGACTGAGGGGAGAGAAGCGAACCTACCTGCTTGCAGCTAGCTTGTGCTTCTAAGGCTACTGGACACCATTAGCTCCAGAGGGATCGAACACGGGGCCCGACCTCGATCGTCCGTTCCCGGAGCCGCGCCGCCGTCTCCCTTGCAGAGCAAGAAGACGGAAGATAAAGATGAAAAACGGCGGCTGAAGACTCCGGTCTTCATTAAGGTAGCGCACAGCACTGCAGCTGTGCGCCATTGCTCCCATAGCACACCACACACTCCGATCACTGTTGGGTGCAGGGCGGGGGGGGGGGCGCCCTGGGCAGCAATTAGTTTACCTTTTGGCATAAATTAGCACATAATACAGTGTATAACACTGTATATGTGCAAAACCCCCCGCCATTAACATTATAAAAAGCGGGAGAAGACCGCCGCTGAGGGGGCGGGGCTATCTTCCTCAGCACAGCCAGTGCCATTTTCTCTTCACAGCTCCGCTGGAAGGACGCTCCCCAGGCTCTCCCCTGCAGTATCCAGTACGACAAGGGTAAAAAAGAGAGGGGGGGGCACATAAATTTAGGCGCAATTTGTGTATTAGCAGCTATTGGGAAAAATCACTCAGTATAGTGGATATCCCTGTGTTATATAGCGCTGTGGTGTGTGCTGGCATACTCTCTCTCTGTCTCCCCAAAGGACTTTGTGGGGTCCTGTCCTCAGTCAGAGCATTCCCTGTGTGTGTGCGGTGTGTCGGTACGGCTGTGTCGACATGTTTGAGGAGGAGGGCTACGTGGAGGCGGAGCAGGAGCCAATAAGTGTGATGTCGCCCCCTACGGGTTGTTGGTCGGAGTAGCACTATCTCAGGAAGTGCTACAACAGCACGGCTGGATTCTGAATATTCCAAAGTAGCAGCTGATTCCTACGACGCGTCTGCTGTTCCTGGGTATGATTCTGGACACAGAACAGAAGAAGGTTTTTCTCCCGGAGGAGAAGGCCAAGGAGTTGTCATCTCTGGTCAGAGACCTCCTGAAACCAAAACAGGTGTCGGTGCATCACTGCACGGGAGTCCTGGGAAAAATGGTAGCTTCTTACGAGGCAATTCCATTCGGCAGGTTCCATGCAAGGATCTTTCAGTGGGATCTGTTAGACAAGTGGTCCGGATCGCATCTTCAGATGCATCGGCTGATCACCCTGTCCCCGAGGGCCAGGGTGTCTCTGCTGTGGTGGCTGCAGAGTGCTCATCTTCTCGAGGGCATACAGGACTGGGTCCTGGTGACCACGGATGCAAGCCTCCGAGGTTGGGGGGCAGTCACTCAGGGAAGAAACTTCCAAGGACAATGGTCGAGTCAGGAGGCTTCCCTACACATAAATATTCTGGAACTAAGGGCCATTTACAATGCCCTAAGTCAGGCAAAACCCCTGCTTCAAAACCAGCCGGTGCTGATTCAGTCAGACAACATCACGGCGGTCGCCCATGTAAACCGACAGGGCGGCACAAGAAGCAGGATGGCGATGGCAGAAGCCACAAGGATTCTCCGATGGGCGGAAAATCACGTAATAGCACTGTCAGCAGTGTTCATTCCGGGAGTGGACAACTGGGAAGCAGACTTCCTCAGCAGGCACGACCTCCACCCGGGAGAGTGGGGACTTCATCCAGAAGTCTTCCAGCTGATTGTAAATCATTGGGAAAAGCCACAGGTGGACATGATGGCGTCCCGCCTCAACAAAAAGCTAAAAAGATATTGCGCCAGGTCAAGGGACCCTCAGGCGATAGCTGTGGACGCTCTAGTGACACCGTGGGTGTACCAGTCGGTTTATGTGTTCCCTCCTCTTCCTCTCATACCAAAGGTATTGAGGATAATAAGAAAGAGAGGAGTAAGAACTATACTCATCGTTCCGGATTGGCCAAGAAGGACTTGGTACCCGGAACTACAAGAAATGATCTCAGAGGACCCTTGGCCTCTGCCTCTCAGACAGGACCTGCTACAGCAGGGGACCTGTCTGTTCCAAGACTTACCGCGGCTGCGTTTGACGGCATGGCGGTTGAACGCCGGATCCTGATGGAAAAGGGCATTCCGGTTGAAGTCATTCCTACGCTGATAAAAGCTAGGAAGGATGTGACAGCAAAACATTATCACCGCATATGGCGAAAATATGTTGCTTGGTGTGAGGCTATGAAGGCCCCAACAGAAGAATTTCAGCTGGGTCGATTTCTGCACTTCCTACAGTCAGGGGTGACTATGGGCCTAAAATTGGGATCCATTAAAGTCCAGATTTCGGCCCTGTCTATTTTCTTTCAAAAAGAACTGGCTTCGCTGCCTGAAGTTCAGACGTTTGTTAAGGGAGTGCTACATATTCAGCCCCCTTTTGTGCCCCCAGTGGCACCTTGGGATCTCAACGTTGTGTTGGATTTCCTAAAATCACATTGGTTTGAGCCACTTCAGACCGTGGAGTTTAAATATCTCACGTGGAAAGTGGTCATGCTTTTGGCCTTGGCTTCGGCTAGGCGGGTGTCAGAATTGGCGGCTTTGTCCTGTAAAAGCCCCTATCTGATCTTCCATATGGACAGGGCAGAATTGAGGACTCGTCCCCAATTTCTCCCTAAGGTGGTATCAGCGTTTCATTTGAACCAACCTATTGTGGTGCCTGCGGCTACTCGGGACTTGGAGGCTTCCAAGTTGCTGGACGTAGTCCGGGCCCTGAAAATCTATGTTTCCAGGACGGCTAGAGTCAGAAAGTCTGACTCGCTGTTTATCCTGCATGCACCCAACAAGCTGGGTGCTCCTGCTTCTAAGCAGACTATTGCTCGCTGGATCTGTTGCACGATTCAACTTGCACATTCTGCGGCTGGACTGCCGCATCCTAAATCAGTCAAAGCCCATTCCACGAGGAAAGTGGGCTCTTCTTGGGCGGCTGCCCGAGGGGTCTCGGCTTTACAACTTTGCCGAGCTGCTACCTGGTCGGGATCAAACACGTTTGCAAAATTCTACAAGTTTGATACCCTGGCTGAGGAGGACCTTGAGTTTGCTCATTCGGTGCTGCAGAGTCATCCGCACTCTCCCGCCCGTTTGGGAGCTTTGGTATAATCCCCATGGTCCTTACGGAGTACCCAGCATCCACTAGGACGACAGAGAAAATAAGAATTTACTCACCGGTAATTCTATTTCTCGTAGTCCGTAGTGGATGCTGGGAGCCCGTCCCAAGTGTGGATTGTCTGCAATACTTGTATATAGTTATTGCTTAACTAAAGGGTTATTGTTATGAGCCATCTGTTCAGTGAGGCTCAGTTGTTATTCATACTGTGTTAACTGGGTATAGTTATCACGAGTTGTACGGTGTGATTGGTGTGGCTGGTATGAGTCTTACCCTGGATTCCAAATCCTTTCCTTGTAGTGTCAGCTCTTCCGGGCACAGTTTCCCTAACTGAGGTCTGGAGGAGGGGCATAGAGGGAGGAGCCAGTGCACACCAGATATAGTACCTAATCTTTCTTTAAAGAGTGCCCAGTCTCCTGCGGAGCCCGTCTATTCCCCATGGTCCTTACGGAGTACCCAGCATCCACAACGGACTACGAGAAATAGAATTACCGGTGAGTAAATTCTTATTTTTACTGTTGATTGAGTTACAGTGCTTGTATATCGTCAAACAACATGAAAATGCTTTGAAAAGTATGAGTAACATGAATACATTTCATCGAGGAGCCTATTTTTCAATGCGATGTTACAGCCACTCAACCACAAGTGGAGACTGAATCATCACTCGTACTTGCTGAAAGTAGCGTTACTGTAGCTTGTCTCTGACGCATCTAGAGGGAAGATGAGATAAGAGAATAATAGGTCAGGCCGTGCAGAAACGTCAACTGGGAAACGATCTGCAGGACCTGGTCCAACACCAGTGATTTCTCCTCTTACAGATTCTATTATTTTGGGAGTTTTTTGTGTTCCTGCCACCAAAAAGTAGATTGTAACTTGCATTGAAAGTTGTACTCTGCCTGAACACGCGTGTGTAAGTAAAAAAAATAAAAAAATTCTATAGAATGCTTGGGACTGTTTTATTCTGAGTTCTATTTCCATTATATGGAGCATCATGTCTACTCTACAATACTCTATATTACGTTTGGAAATCATTTGCTTCACAGACTAGCATGGTATTACGCTTCTCTAGATTGCTTAAGCAGAGATCCTATCAGTGGGATCAGTGATGAACTTAAGGTGCCTATACACTCGTTTTGCCCGATTTCATCCAATTCCAACGTTTCGGGACGATAAATCGGATGAAAACTGGCAAATCGCATGTGCTTTACTTCCGATCTGATCCGATGAGCAGTCTGGTGAGCATCAGATCGAAGCCCTTATTATTATTATTTTATTATCCTTTATTTATATGGCGCCACAAGGGTTCCACAGCGCCCAATTACAGAGTACATAAATAATCAAAACAGGAAAACAGAAACTTACAGTTGACAATATAGGACAAGTAGAGTCCTATATATAGCTACATAGCTACATCAGTAGATGAAACTGGAATAAGTATCAGGTGGCAGAAGACTGCTGGATTTGGTGCAGTTGAAGATTATTAAAGAAAAATGGTAAGCACATGAGGGAAGAGGGCCCTGCTCGTGAGAGCTTACATTCTAGATCAGAAGTACTGCACTATATATATATCGGATCCCGCAGGCATGGCTGGGATTGCATGCGGTACATTTTATGCAAAAGGACCCCATATACGATGCATCGTATGCGATCCTGCCGCCCAGGAAGCTGCTTGGTGGTTCAAGGGAAATCTTATGCGACTTCTTCCTCGCAGAACTGCATGGACACCTTTAGTATATAAATGCAGCAGGAGCTGCATTATATAATAAGACGCCCACTGGCAGATTCTGTAAGCCCTATGGTCAATCCGCCTCTTCCGACATTGCAAGACCATTGCTGCTCATGCTCGGTGGCCAGGGTAGGACTGGCCCACAGAGGTACAGGGGAAACCCCCAGTGGGCCCTACTGCCTGGTGGCCCACCCCCTCCTCTAGGGATGAGGTCATAGTTGCCTACCCTCCCGCATTCCGCAGGAGACTCCCTCAAATAGCAGCAATCTCCTTGATTGGACTTTACCCCTATTATGTTGCTGTTACATTCTTGGAAGAAAAAAAAAGAAATCGGCGAAACATACATTCAAATGGGATCATTAGCGCCATTTTCCTGGATTGGTTATAAGGCACAATGATCCCTATGGCTACATGCATTTTAAATAAGGTTTATTGTGGCCATTTACAGCATATGGAACCTCTTGTAAAACACACTAACAAATCCTGAAAAATATAAGTGTCTTTTCTTCAACAAGTAGATCTTACTAACTTTGGGGCTCATTTACATTTGGATGTAAGTCATTTTTATGACACACCTCTCAGATGAGGCAGTACCGGTAAGCAATGTAACAAAACAATGAGGAAGGCTAGTCAGATGCTTGGCTGCATTGGGAGAGTAATCAGCAGAAAGAAGTAATAATGTCACTGTATAGGTCATTGGTACGGCCTCATCTAAAATACTGTGTCCAGTAGAAGAAGGGCAACTAAAATGGTGCATGGCCTAGATCACAAAACATACCCAGCAGTGGCGTGCGGTGAGGTCATTGGCTGGTGAGGCACTGCAGCCATAATGATCCGCAAAGTCCGGCGATGACCCTTACCGCCACTTGTGATGTCATGGAAGTAGCCTGCCTACTTCTATTTTTTTATTTAAACATTTATTTATTTTTTTAAAATATGTGTTTTAGGTAGCCCTTGAGTTGAAATAGTTGGGGGATTTGGGATCAGAGCTAGGTACCCCTTTTTATACATTACAGGAGACAGTCCCCCTTTTTACACGTTACGGCAGACAGATTCCCCTTTTTACACATTACAGGAGACAGTCCCCCTTTTTACACATTACGGAAGACAGCGTCCCTTTTTACACATTACGGCAGACAGTTCCCCTTTTTTACACATTACGGCAGACAGCGTCCCCTTTTTCTACACATTACGGCTGACAGCGTCCCCCTTTTTTACACATTACGGCAGACAGCGTCCCCCTTTTTTACACATTACGGCAGACAGCGTGCCCTTTTTACACATTACGGCAGACGGCGTGCCCTTTTTACACATTACGGCAGACAACATCCCCCTTTTTTTACACATTACGGCAGACAGCGACCCCTTTTTACACATTACGGCAGACAGCGACCCCTTTTTACACATTACGGCAGACAGCGTCCCCCTTTTTTACACATTACGGCAGACAGCGTCCCGCTTTTTTTACACATTACGGCAGACAGCGTCCCGCTTTTTACACATTACGGCAGACAGCGTCCCCCTTTTTTACACATTACGGCAGACAGCGTCCCCTTTTTTACACATTACGGTAGACAGCGTCCCCCTTTTTTACACATTACGGCAGACAGCGTCCCCCTTTTTTACACATTACGGCAGACAGCGTCCCGCTTTTTTTACACATTACGGCAGACAGCGTTCCCCTTTTTTACACATTACGGCAGACAGCGTCCCACTTTTTTACACATTACGGCAGACAGCGTCCCCTTTTTTACACATTACGGCAGACAGTCCCCCTTTTTTATTTTTCTTACACATTACATCAGCAGACGAGAGAGTGTGTGTGTGTGTGTGTGTGTGTGTGTGTGTGTGTTTGGTACTCACCTTGGGGCGGCCACGATCCACCATCCACGGGACGCAGATCCTGGCAGCTGCGGCGACGCTTCGGAGCCCCTTAGAGCGGAAGACAGCCGGCGGCAGCAGGAAGCTGCTCTCTGGGGCTGAGTAGGGACGGCGGCGGCGGGACTCACGGACGACGGCGGCGGAGGGACAAGGGGAAGGCGTGTCTCACACCCCTTGCAGCGGCGGGACAGACACTTGCGCTCCGGAACAGCTCCCCTCCCGCTCTGCTGATTTCGGGCTGACGGGCAGCCGGCAGCTTCCCGCTCCACCGCTGCCACTGCTGGTCAGTCTTAGCTACAGGGGCGTGCTATGGGTTGAAAGCACGCCCCTGCCACTCCCCTGTCAAAGCGGCACTTCCACTAAGTGCCGCTTCAGCTGCATTTTTTAATGGGCTGTTACTGCCCAATTCTTGGTCCCGCCTCCCTGCTTCCTTCCCTTTACACTGACAGCGGGAGGCACCAACAGCGGTGCCTCCTAAACTCATTTATAAAGAATATGAAGACACCAAGAATCATTAAAATAATATAAAGCCTAATGCATATACTTAAGACACAGAATATGTGTCATAAGTATTTCCTTTATATTATTTTAATGATTATGACAGGGGAGGCACTGCCTCCCCTGCCTCCCTTGACTGCACGTCCCTGATACCCAGAAAGACTAAGAAATCTCAATATGTATAGTTTGGAGCAGAGAAGGGAAATGGGGGACATGATAGAAGCTTTCACATATATCAAGGGTTTTAACAAAGTCCAGGAGGGAAACATTCTCCATATGAAGAGAAGCAATTGGACACGAGGACATGCACTGAGACTGGAGGGAGGTAGGTTCAGGGGAAATGTGAGGAAAAATTACTTCACAGAAAGGGTAGTGGACAAGTGGAATAGCCTCCCATCAGAGGTGGTAGAGGCTAAGACAGTAGAGCAATTTAAACATGCATGGGCTAAACATAAGGATATCCTTACAAAGAAATAAGGATCAAATAAGGTTTGAAATAAAAATATGGCAAAAAAATAAATAAAGGGGCAGACTAGATGGGCCAAGTGGTTCGTATCTGCCATCAAATTCTATGTTTCTATGTTACACATCCACGCTGATAGATATTACTTTCACAATCTCCCTGAAATGCTTTTTCAAAAGTAGGCAAGTATGGATCAGGTTCCAGACTGTACTGTTGCTAATCTAGTACATTATCATGCATGCACTACAGTATTTACTGTATATATTTATCAAGGGCCCCAAATCATGCAAAATGGTTAGGCAAACCAATATGGCGGCTGGGCAGCCCCCACTAGAGACTGGCCACACCACTAAACATGGGCCCTTACCACTGCATTCCCCCGGGGGGCCCTACATACCCTAGTCCGACACTGTCGGCGACTCAGACTCATGCGCAGACAACAAAGCATCCTTTCCCTCTCTCAGATCACAACCTTATCACATGCATGCTCTCCTACATTACTTCAAACTCCATGTCCCTAAAGTCTACAAGGACACCTCTTACCCGCAGAAATATTAACGCTATTAATTTTCAACAACTATCTACCTCTCTGCAACCACTGCTCTCACCAATTTCTACATTCGCCTCTCCAGAGACTGCTGTGTCACACCTTAACCAAACTCTAGAAACAGCACTTGATGAAGTGGCTCCAGCTACCCATCACACTCCACGTAGACTTAGATGTCAACCGTGGCACTCTAAATACACTAGACACTTACAAAAACTCTCACGTAAAGTTGAATGCCAGTGGCGTAAATCTCGTAGTTCAAGTGACTTTCTCACATATAAGACCACCTACCACTCTTATCGTAATGCTCTGGACACTGCCAAACAAACATATTTTCAATCTCTCATCTCTGCTCAAGCCTCTAACCCCAAGCGACTTTTTAATACATTTAAATCACTTCTTGTCCCTCCCTCATCCAACCCACCAGCCACTGTCAGTGCGCAAGATCTTGCTTCCTATTTCAAGGACAAGATTGATAAGATCTGAAATGAAATGGTATGCTCTTCCACAGCAAGCGACCTGCTCAATTCCCTGCCTGAACCCTCTAACACCTTCTCTTCCTTTGATCCTACAAATGAAGATGAAGTATCTGCACTCTTTTCATCTGCCTACTCTAATACCTCTCCCCTTGACTCTATACCCTCACAAATTAGTAAAGCTCTGTCTACTGTGCTCATCCCTACCTTAATGAAAATCTGTAATCTCTCCCTGTCTACTGGTATCTTTCCTTCTCTATACAAGCATGCAGTGATTACTCCCATTCTGAAAAAACACAACTCTGACCCGAACGCTCTCTCTAACTACCGTCCCATCTCTCAGCTCCCATGCCTCTCCAAGCTACTTGAGACTTGCCTACACTCGCCTCACACACTTTCTTAACTCACACAGCCTACTGGACCCACTTCAGTCAGGATTTCGTGCCCAACACTCCACAGAGACAGCACTGACTAAGGTAGTGAATGATTTGGTCACTGCTAAATCTAAAGGACATTACTCTCTACTTATTCTCCTTGATCTCTCTGCTGCTTTTGACACTGTTGACCACTCTCTTCTCATACAAACACTACAATCCCTAGGTATTCAGGACACAGCCCTTTCTTGGTTCTCATCCTACCTATCTAATCGCTCCTTCAGTGTTCGTTTCTCTGATTCCACCTCTCCTTCGCTACCTCTCTCAGTTGGAGTACCGCAAGGCTCAGTCCTAGGTCCTCTGCTTTTCTCTATCTATACCACATCTCTTGGCAAACTAATCAACTCTTTCGGATTTCAGTACCATCTGTATGCGGATGATACTCAAATCTACCTATCCTCCCCTGATTTGTCACCATCTGTATTGGGCCGTGTCACTGAACGCCTTTCTGCCATTTCATCTTGGATGACATCTCGCCACCTCAAACTTAATATTTCCAAAACAGAATTAATTATATTTCCACCGGCCAATAGTAGTTTCCAACCTGATATCTCTATCACTGTTGAGAACTCTGCAATCACCCCTACCCCACAAGCTCGCTGCCTAGGTGTCATTCTTGACTCTGAACTGTCCTTTGTTACCCACATTCAATCTGTCTCAAGATCATGTTACATACATCTAAGAAACATATCCAAAATACGCCCTTATCTTACACAAGACACAGCAAAAACTCTAATCCATGCTCTCATTATCTCCCGCATTGATTATTGTAATAGTCTCCTGACCGGTCTTCCCAAACATAGGCTCTCACCACTACAATCCATTTTGAATGCAGCTGCGAGGCTAATCTTCCTTGCCAGACGTTCATCGTCTGCAGATCCGCTCTGTCAGTCCCTCCATTGGTTACCGGTATTCTACCGTATTAAATATAAAATACTTTTACTCACATACAAGGCTATTAACCAAACTGCACCAACATACATCTCTTCACTCATCTCAGAATATCTCACTACCCGACCTCTCCGCTCTGCACAAGATCTACGTCTCTCATCCACACGCATTACTTGTTCACACTCAAAATTACAGGACTTTATCCGGGCTTCACTCACTCTGTGGAATGCCCTCCCACGCACAGTAAGACTCGCCTCTAGTCTCCAAACCTTTAAATGTTCCCTGAAAACTCACCTCTTCAGAGAAAGCCTATCAAATTCCAGACCCACACACATAACCTTCAGTGCTTCCCTATCTAATTACATCCTCTGTAGAGTATTCATTACATCACATATCTTGTCTTTCTTTAGTCTCACACCCTCCTGACACTTGGATAACTTTGTGGGGTATCATCATACAACCCATTAAGAACCTAGCAATCTGGTGGACCATTATGCAATAGGTAGCATCTATCCTTGTGTATCTATGCCTATTTCCCTATAGATTGTAAGCTTGCGAGCAGGGCCTTCCTACCTCTGTCTGTCTGTTTTTACCCAGTTTTGTTCTATTACTGTTGTTCTAATTGTAAAGCGCAACGGAATATGCTGCGCTATATAAGAAACTGTTAATAAAATAAATAAATAAATAATCATTTGTGACCGAATATAAACTCTGAAAATGGCCCATTAATTGTCGGAGAAACCAGTACAGTCAATGACCCACAATAATGTCTTGTCTTTTATGGGGTGTGGGTTGATATATAGACAGTGTCTAGTTAGACAGTCAATAGATAGACACCATGGGCAGGATGTATTAACATACATCGCAGCCCATCGCAGCGATGTTGATCGCATATGTACTAACATATGCAATCAACATCGCAATGCGGTGAAGGAGGCCCCCCGCAATACCTGTAAGGTTGTGTCTCTGTCACCTTCCTCCTCAACTGCCGGGAACAAGGCAGCAGACTGTCCCCGGCGCCTCCTCCTCCCCCCTACACCTGGAAGGACATCCGGCTGCGTTGCTAGGGGGAGGAGGAGTTTACCTTTCCGGGTCCAGGCTGCCTGGAGGAAGGTATGTGGGGAGGAGGGGGTCGGCATCTGTGGCGGGGACGGAGGGTTGCGGCGGACCGCGATAAGAAGCCCATAGGCTTCTATAGAGTATCGCCATCCAGAGATGGCGATACCCTGTGCGGCGAAAAACCGGCAGCCGGGTCTTTGTAAATTTGTAAATGTGGTAAAACCCCCCGAAAACGGGGGTTTTACCACATTTTTCCCTTAGTACATCCCGCCCCATATGTTAGACAGACATTCGGTCGACAGGGTCAAAAGGTCGACATAAAAATGATTGACACAAAAGAGGTAGACACCATGTTTTTTGCATTTTTGTGGTTTGTGGGGATAGTTTTGTCATCCGGGATCTCCAATTATAGAGAGGCATACCCTTGCGGGGCTCGATTCGCTCGCCACACTTCGGGCTTGGTGGCTCGCTGCGCTCGCCACAAGGTTTATGACAGAGTCTATGTCGACATGGATAGAGAAGGTATGAAATCGCAAAAACGTAAAATTTTTAAAAAGTGTCTATCTTTTTTTATGTCGACCATTTTCATGTCGACCTTTTGACCCTGTTGACCTAATTGTCTAACATATGGTGTCTATCTATTGACTGTCTAACACAGGCATTCCCAACCACGGTCCGCAAGGCACACCAACAGTGCAGGTTTTAGTGATATCCAGGCTTCAGCACAGATGGTTAAATCAAAATAACTGAGGTACTAATTAAGTCACCTGTGCTGAAGCCTGGATATCACTAAAACCTGCACTGTTAGTGTGCCTTGAGGACCGAGGTTGGGAAACACTGGTCTAACTAGACACTGTCTATCAACCGGATACCCTTTTATGTTTCGGGTTCTGGAGCACTCTAGTAAGAAAAGAAAAGGTTTCCAGATGAAAAAACCCAATAGCTATGCAGAACTGTGAGTTACAGTAGTAATAATAAATAATAATGATAATCTGGTAGGTTATAGTATCTTTTTATGCCTCTCATTCTATTATTTCCTGTTTAAATGATTTCTTTATTTTGTTCAATGTAACGAGCCTGAGCATTGATTCCTGAGCTGCAGCCCAGCCAGTATTTCCCCGAATATTATGTTTTATATATTGGAGCTATTTTTAGCCTGCACAGAATCTCTGTATACACCCTCCAGCAACGGCTCCTTCTACTCTGCTGCTTCCAATGTGCCAGTCACAATGCATTTACTTATTAGCTGGTGCCTGCTACTTTCTCTCTCTGACTGATAACCAATAAACATGTCCAAGTATCGAGTCATTCAGCTCATTCAGCCTCTCTCGTTGATTTAGCATGCAGCAAATAATTACTGGTGTTTCCCATTACTGGTCATTTAGGAAATACACCTTTATGTTACACCTGAAAGATTATGTGATCTCTTCACAGACCGGTAATTCAGGATGTTCTATAAGCAGGGACAGAACACTACACCAATCGGCAGGGCAGCCAACAGGGGGGGACTGTGGGGACCGGTGTCCCAGGCCCTTACAAAGAGGGGGGCGCCACCCCTGGCTCCAACCACCAATACCTGTAGAGCTGCACCAGGCTGTGAATTACCAGCGGGCTGATGCGCAGGGAGGACTTCTTAAAACAAGCCTTCTCTATACATCAGCTCTCTGTGAACGGGTGTGGTATGGTATGCTGGCGACCGGGCTCCTGGCAACCAGAATACCGGCGCCGGAATTCCGACTGCCGGCATACCGACAGCGTGGCAAGCGCAAATTAGCCCCTTGCAGGCTCGCTGCGCTCGCCACGCTGCAGGCACGGTGCGCTATTTATTCTCCCTCCAGGGGGGTTGTGGACCCCTACGAGGGAGAAAAACTGTCGGTATGCCGGCTGTCCGGATTCCGGCACTGGTATACTGTGCGCCGGATTCCCGACAGTCGGCAACCTGAAGACCACCCCTGTGAACAGTTCCTGTAGGTCTGCAACACTCCACCTATATGTAACGTCACAATGTATGACATCACATAGGGGTGGAGCGGTGCTGCAAAAAATGTTTGGGGGAGGGGCCCTGTCTATTTTGTCAGTCCCAGGCCCCGCAATTTCTGTTGGCAGCCCTGCCATTCAGTCCCATAGCTAAATTTGCTTCACTGCACCTACGCTGAAATAATAGTGGGTGCAGGCAGTAATGCAGAGTGTATGACTTCAGGCCCCCACTCTCTGGGCCCTGCAGCAATAACGCCCCTCTCCAATGGAGGTAATTCTACCACTGTCTATAGGATGACGAAGTGTTACAAATAGTGAGATCCCATGGTGTATCTACAATTGGTTCAGGGTGCGCCAGGCTCATGGGTTCCAGGGGTGCTGTACATACTGCACCCTGAATAGTCCTCACTGTGTGCAGAGTAGCCCCCACTGTATACCTGCTGCCAGAGATCATTGTCCAGGTATTATATTCAGAAAGGTACTGATGTGTCCTCATACACCTAGCCTCAATACGCCATACAGTGCAAGACATCTGGTGTGAGTGAGCAGATCCAAGAGGTGTAGCGTACCATTGCCAACCCTAACCTCTGCCACCTTCACAGCCTAACTCTAACCCTCCCCCTAGTACCTAACCCCCCCTCCCCCTTCCCCATACTGACTGGCAGGATTCGTCAGGATTCTGACCTCTAGGATCCCGTTGACTGTATTCTGACTGTCTGGATGCTGACCGCATCCCCAGGAATTAGTTTTAAACATGTACAAAGTCTCAGATGAAGCACAGCAGAAAGCTGCAGCTCGCTACTTTACAGCACTTACTATACAAATGCAGACTCATTTGCAGACAGATCTACAAGTGTCGCACATCAAATTGATCAGGGTAATCCAGCAGAGTTTTGTCGCTTCCAGTGGTTTTATTGGAGTGAATTAGACTCACATTTTGAGCGAAAAAGATGCCCGGCGTGGCTGAGTCTTCCCGGTAACTGGCGCTCTGAAAGATGTTGTTTGGTGCCACTGAGCCACAATGTATGAGGACCAGCGACGGCTCCCTACCTGTCTGTCTGATGCTGCATCGCTCATCTCCGCCTTCCCAGTGATTGATTGCTGATGTCATCAGGAGGTGGGGCTTAATTGTGGCGCTGCTAGCAAACACGCTGCAGCCACTAGAGGACAGATAGGATTTCTGTTATAGCAGGGAAGGAAGCAGCCCGGACTGGAAGTCCAAGCAGGAGAAAACATCTCCCCCTGGAACTGCCTGACTGGCCGTGATTAGCAGTGAGTGCTTCCAATGGATTGGTATTGGGGGCCCGGCGGCCGGGATCCCGGCGGGGTGTGTGCAAGTGCTAAGAAGCCACGCAGCGGGCTCTATTGTGGACACCCAGGAGTGGGAATAGTCCCTGTTCGTCAGCATGCCCCCGCCCGGGATTCCACTGCTAGATAGTCCTTGCGGATGGCAGATTTTTCCGGGGGGGGGGGGGTTGCTGGTGGCAACAACCTGTAGTGCTGGTGCAAGAGCTGACGATGTCTCATTCAGCTTCTGAAAATAGCCAAGAGATGTCCACCAGCTGTAGGTATAAAGGCGTAGAGATGTGCACTTGAAATTTTTCGGGTTTTGTGTTTTGGTTTTGGGTTCGGTTCCGCGGCCGTGTTTTGGGTTCGACCGCGTTTTGGCAAAACCTCACCGAATTTTTTTTGTCGGATTCGGGTGTGTTTTGGATTCGGGTGTTTTTTTCAAAAAACACTAAAAAACAGCTTAAATCATAGAATTTGGGGGTCATTTTGATCCCAAAGTATTATTAACCTCAAAAACCATAATTTCCACTCATTTTCAGTCTATTCTGAATACCTCACACCTCACAATATTATTTTTAGTCCTAAAATTTGCACCGAGGTCGCTGGATGACTAAGCTAAGCGACCCTAGTGGCCGACACAAACACCGGGCCCATCTAGGAGTGGCACTGCAGTATCACGCAGGATGGCCCTTCCAAAAAACACTCCCCAAACAGCACATGACGCAAAGAAAAAAAGAGGCGCAATGAGGTAGCTGTGTGAGTAAGATAAGCGACCCTAGTGGCCGACACAAACACCGGGCCCATCTAGGAGTGGCACTGCAGTGTCACGCAGGATGGCCCTTCCAAAAAACACTCCCCAAACAGCACATGACGCAAAGAAAAAAAGAGGCGCAATGAGGTAGCTGTGTGAGTAAGCTAAGCGACCCTAGTGGCCGACACAAACACCTGCCCCATCTAGGAGTGGCACTGCAGTGTCACGCAGGATGGCCCTTCCAAAAAACACTCCCCAAACAGCACATGACGCAAAGAAAAAAAGAGGCGCAATGAGGTAGCTGTGTGAGTAAGATAAGCGACCCTAGTGGCCGACACAAACACCGGGCCCATCTAGGAGTGGCACTGCAGTGTCACGCAGGATGGCCCTTCCAAAAAACACTCCCCAAACAGCACATGACGCAAAGAAAAAAAGAGGCGCAATGAGGTAGCTGTGTGAGTAAGATAAGCGACCCTAGTGGCCGACACAAACACCTGGCCCATCTAGGAGTGGCACTGCAGTGTCACGCAGGATGGCCCTTCCAAAAAACACTCCCCAAACAGCACATGACGCAAAGAAAAATTAAAGAAAAAAGAGGTGCAAGATGGAATTGTCCTTGGGCCCTCCCACCCACCCTTATGTTGTATAAACAGGACATGCACACTTTAACCAACCCATCATTTCAGTGACAGGGTCTGCCACACGACTGTGACTGAAATGACGGGTTGGTTTGGACCCCCACCAAAAAAGAAGCAATTAATCTCTCCTTGCACAAACTGGCTCTACAGAGGCAAGATGTCCACCTCATCATCATCCTCCGATATATCACCGTGTACATCCCCCTCCTCACAGATTATCAATTCGTCCCCACTGGAATCCACCATCTCAGCTCCCTGTGTACTTTGTGGAGGCAATTGCTGCTGGTCAATGTCTCCACGGAGGAATTGATTATAATTCATTTTAATGAACATCATCTTCTCCACATTTTCTGGAAGTAACCTCGTACGCCGATTGCTGACAAGGTGAGCGGCGGCACTAAACACTCTTTCGGAGTACACACTTGTGGGAGGGCAACTTAGGTAGAATAAAGCCAGTTTGTGCAAGGGCCTCCAAATTGCCTCTTTTTCCTGCCAGTATAAGTACGGACTGTGTGACGTGCCTACTTGGATGCGGTCACTCATATAATCCTCCACCATTCTTTCAATGGGGAGAGAATCATATGCAGTGACAGTAGACGACATGTCCGTAATCGTTGACAGGTCCTTCAGTCCGGACCAGATGTCCGCATCAGCAGTCGCTCCAGACTGCCCTGCATCACCGCCAGCGGGTGGGCTCGGAATTCTGAGCCTTTTCCTCGCACCCCCAGTTGCGGGAGAATGTGAAGGAGGAGATGTTGACAGGTCGCGTTCCGCTTGACTTGACAATTTTCTC
Source organism: Pseudophryne corroboree (assembly GCF_028390025.1). Taxonomy (NCBI): domain Eukaryota; kingdom Metazoa; phylum Chordata; class Amphibia; order Anura; family Myobatrachidae; genus Pseudophryne; species Pseudophryne corroboree. The sequence continues at coordinate 756,109,900 of NC_086446.1, forward strand.
ACCAGCAGGTCTTTGAACCCCAGCAGACTTGTGTCTGCCGGAAAGAGAGATCCAAGGTAGGTTTTAAATCTAGGATCGAGCACGGTGGCCAAAATGTAGTGCTCTGATTTCAACAGATTGACCACCCGTGAATCCTTGTTAAGCGAATTAAGGGCTCCATCCACAAGTCCCACATGCCTAGCGGAATCGCTCCGTGTTAGCTCCTCCTTCAATGTCTCCAGCTTCTTCTGCAAAAGCCTGATGAGGGGAATGACCTGACTCAGGCTGGCAGTGTCTGAACTGACTTCACGTGTGGCAAGTTCAAAGGGCAGCAGAACCTTGCACAACGTTGAAATCATTCTCCACTGCGCTTGAGACAGGTGCATTCCACCTCCTATATCGTGCTGAATTGTATAGGCTTGAATGGCCTTTTGCTGCTCCTCCAACCTCTGAAGCATATATAGGGTTGAATTCCACCTCGTTACCACTTCTTGCTTCAGATGATGGCAGGGCAGGTTCAGGCGTTTTTGGTGTTGCTCCAGTCTTCTGTACGTGGTGCCTGTACGCCGAAAGTGTCCCGCAATTCTTCTGGCCACCGACAGCATCTCTTGCACGCCCCTGTCGTTTTTAAAAAAATTCTGCACCACCAAATTCAAGGTATGTGCAAAACATGGGACGTGCTGGAATTTGCCCAGATTTAATGCACACACAATATTGCTGGCGTTGTCCGATGCCACAAATCCACAGGAGAGTCCAATTGGGGTAAGCCATTCCGCGATGATCTTCCTCAGTTGCCGTAAGAGGTTTTCAGCTGTGTGCGTATTCTGGAAACCGGTGATACAAAGCGTAGCCTGCCTAGGGAAGAGTTTGCGTTTGCGAGATGCTGCTACTGGTGCCGCCGCTGCTGTTCTTGCGGCGGGAGTCCATACATCTACCCAGTGGGCTGTCACAGTCATATAGTCCTGACCCTGCCCTGCTCCACTTGTCCACATGTCCGTGGTTAAGTGGACATTGGGTACAGCTGCATTTTTTAGGACACTGGTGACTCTTTTTCTGAGGTCTGTGTACATTTTCGGTATCGCCTGCCTAGAGAAATGGAACCTAGATGGTATTTGGTACCGGGGACACAGTACCTCCAACAAGTCTCTAGTTGGCTCTGCAGTAATGATGGATACCGGAACCACGTTTCTCACCACCCAGGATGCCAAGGCCTCAGTTATCCGCTTTGCAGCAGGATGACTGCTGTGATATTTCATCTTCCTCGCAAAGGCCTGTTGGACAGTCAATTGCTTGGTGGAAGTAGTAAAAGTGGTCTTACGATTTCCCCTCTGGGATGACCATCGACTCCCAGCAGCAACAACAGCAGCGCCAGCAGCAGTAGGCGTTACACGCAAGGATGCATCGGAGGAATCCCAGGCAGGAGAGGAATCGTCAGAATTGCCAGTGACATGGCCTGCAGGACTATTGGCATTCCTGGGGAAGGAGGAAATTGACACTGAGGGAGTTGGTGGGGTGGTTTGCGTGAGCTTGGTTACAAGAGGAAGGGATTTACTGGTCAGTGGACTGCTTCCGCTGTCGCCCAAAGTTTTTGAACTTGTCACTGACTTATTATGAATGCGCTGCAGGTGACGTATAAGGGAGGATGTTCCGAGGTTGTTAACGTCCTTACCCCTACTTATTACAGCTTGACAAAGGCAACACACGGCTTGACAAATGTTGTCCGCATTTCTGTTGAAATACTTCCACACCGAAGAGCTGATTTTTTTGGTATTTTCACCAGGCATGTCAACGGCCATATTCCTCCCACGGACAACAGGTGTCTCCCCGGGTGCCTGACTTAAACAAACCACCTCACCATCAGAATCCTCCTTGTCAATTTCCTCCCCAGCGCCAGCAACACCCATATCCTCCTCATCCTGGTGTACTTCAACACTGACATCTTCAATCTGACTATCAGGAACTGGACTGCGGGTGCTCCTTCCAGCACTTGCAGGGGGCGTGCAAATGGTGGAAGGCGCATGCTCTTCACGTCCAGTGTTGGGAAGGTCAGGCATCGCAACCGACACAATTGGACTCTCCTTGTGGATTTGGGATTTCGAAGAACGCACAGTTCTTTGCGGTGCTTTTGCCAGCTTGAGTCTTTTCATTTTTCTAGCGAGAGGCTGAGTGCTTCCATCCTCATGTGAAGCTGAACCACTAGCCATGAACATAGGCCAGGGCCTCAGCCGTTCCTTGCCACTCCGTGTGGTAAATGGCATATTGGCAAGTTTACGCTTCTCCTCCGACAATTTTATTTTAGATTTTGGAGTCCTTTTTTTACTGATATTTGGTGTTTTGGATTTTACATGCTCTGTACTATGACATTGGGCATCGGCCTTGGCAGACGACGTTGCTGGCATTTCATCGTCTCGGCCATGACTAGTGGCAGCAGCTTCAGCACGAGGTGGAAGTGGATCTTGATCTTTCCCTAATTTTGGAACCTCAACATTTTTGTTCTCCATATTTTAATAGGCACAACTAAAAGGCACCTCAGGTAAACAATGGAGATGGATGGATACTAGTATACTTATGGATGGACAAGCGACTGCCGACACAGAGGTAGCTACAGCCGTGGACTACCGTACTGTGTCTGCTGCTAATATAGACTGGATGATAATGAGATGAAATCAATATATATATATATATATATATAATATCACTAGTACTGCAGCCGGACAGGTAGATATATTTATTATGTAATGACTGATGACGGACCTGCTGGACACTGTCAGCTCAGCAGCACCGCAGACTGCTACAGTAAGCTACTATAGTAGTATGTATAAAGAAGAAAGAAAGAAAAAAAAACCACGGGTAGGTGGTATACAATTATGGATGGACGAGCGACTGCCGACACAGAGGTAGCTACAGCCGTGGACTACCGTACTGTGTCTGCTGCTAATATAGACTGGATGATAATGAGATGAAATCAATATATATATATATATATATATATATATAATATCACACTAGTACTGCAGCCGGACAGGTAGATATATTTATTATGTAATGACTGATGACGGACCAGCTGGACACTGTCAGCTCAGCAGCACCGCAGACTGCTACAGTAAGCTACTATAGTAGTATGTATAAAGAAGAAAGAAAAAAAAAAAACACGGGTAGGTGGTATACAATTATGGATGGACGAGCGACTGCCGACACAGAGGTAGCTACAGCCGTGGACTACCGTACTGTGTCTGCTGCTAATATAGACTGGATGATAATGAGATGAAATCAATATATATATATATAATATCACACTAGTACTGCAGCCGGACAGGTAGATATATTTATTATGTAATGACTGATGACGGACCTGCTGGACACTGTCAGCTCAGCAGCACCGCAGACTGCTACAGTAAGCTACTATAGTAGTATGTATAAAGAAGAAAGAAAAAAAAAAAACACGGGTAGGTGGTATACAATTATGGATGGACGAGCGACTGCCGACACAGAGGTAGCTACAGCCGTGGACTACCGTACTGTGTCTGCTGCTAATATAGACTGGATGATAATGAGATGAAATCAATATATATATATATATAATATCACACTAGTACTGCAGCCGGACAGGTAGATATATTTATTATGTAATGACTGATGACGGACCTGCTGGACACTGTCAGCTCAGCAGCACCGCAGACTGCTACAGTAAGCTACTATAGTAGTATGTATAAAGAAGAAAGAAAAAGAAAAAAACCACGGGTAGGTGGTATACAATTATGGATGGACGAGCGACTGCCGACACAGAGGTAGCTACAGCCGTGGACTACCGTACTGTGTCTGCTGCTAATATAGACTGGATGATAATGAGATGAAATCAATATATATATATATAATATCACTAGTACTGCAGCCGGACAGGTATATATATTTATTATGTAATGACTGATGACGGACCTGCTGGACACTGTCAGCTCAGCAGCACCGCAGACTGCTACAGTAAGCTACTATAGTAGTATGTATAAAAGAAGAAGAAAGAAAGAAAAAAAAACGGGTAGGTGGTATACAATATTATATATATATTATATACAATTATATATATTAAACTGGTGGTGATTATTAAACTGGTGGTCAGGTCACTGGTCACACTATCAGCAACTTGCAAGTAGTACTCCTAAGCAGACAATCACAATATATATTATACTGGTGGTCAGTGTGGTCACAATGGCAGTGTGGCACTCTGGCAGCAAAAGTGTGCACTGTACGTTATATGTACTCCTGAGTCCTGCTCTCAGACTCTAACTGCTCCCCACTGTCAGTGTCTCCCCCACAAGTCAGATAATACAGTCACACTATCTATCTATCACTTCAGCAAGTAGTAGTACTCCTCCTAATGCTCCCCAAAATTACTACTGTGTCTCTCTCTACTCTAGTCTCACTCTCTTCTCTATAAACGGAGAGGACGTCAGCCACGTCCTCTCCCTATGAATCTCAATGCACGTGTGAAAATGGCGGCGACGCGCGGCTCCTTATATAGAATCCGAGTCTCGCGATAGAATCCGAGCCTCGCGAGAATCCGACAGCGGGATGATGACGTTCGGAGCGCGCTCGGGTTAACCGAGCAAGGCGGGAAGATCCGAGTCGCTCGGCCCCGTGTAAAAAAAAATGAAGTTCGGGCGGGTTCGGATTCCGAGGAACCGAACCCGCTCATCTCTATAAAAGGCGGGGTCCTTCTGCACGGAGGGGGAACATGTCCCCCTAGACATTAACGTTGTTGGATTATTATTTTTACAGTATTAATCATACTTGTATAGAATAACTTGATTATCAACATATTTGGCTGGTTGACACTAATCAAGGTATTGGTACCAAAGTATAACAGCGGTTATCATAAACATGGGGCACATAGCGGAATGTTGGATTAATGCATTTTATCACCTGGATGTTTAATGTATAAAGTCCGAGACAGAAACTAGATTACACACGGTGAAAAAGTATTTAACATCGATCTTGAATATTTAGTAACATAATCAGGTGCCTCCAACACCTACTGCATTGGGGCATTCGTGCTCCAAGCTGACAGCGTTCATTTCATCCCAGAGTCCAAATTCACTTTCGCCTTGATATCCTGTGTAGTAATAACACAAAGTCAATGCTTGGGGTGTGATGAAGTGACTGTTCTTACTGTATTTCTCTTAGACCTCTCTTTCCACGAAACTACAGCTGCCATATAAACACATTGAGGGCAACCATTGGACTAAACTTATATTTATTATTATGCAATCTTTAGTAGTAGAGAACGTTTCCATGTGGTATATTGGCACTGTATTGCAGGGCAGGATTAAGGGCCACACGGGCCTGAATATGATCAAGAGCAGATTGTGAGAAGTGGAGGAGTGTGGCTAGTGTTCTGTGGGTGTGGCCAGTGCTCTGTGGGTGTGACTAGTACTGTGTGGGCATGAGTGGTGCTGTGTGGGTGTGACTAGTACTGTGTGGGTGTGGTCAGTGCTGTGTGGGTGTGGCCAGTGCTGTGTGGGTGTGTACAATTTTTAGACTATCAGCTCCTGACATACCTCCCAACATTGGGGATAATGATCGAACAATAAGTGTGGCCCCCTGACGTGTGAGGCCACGCCCTGTGCATATTTTGGGTGCATGACTGCACATCATGCCCCAGTTCTTATCACAATGGCCCATTGCTTATTTTACGTTGCAATTTAGAATTGAGTCTCACTACCAGTAGCGGCTGCAGCTCACACCACATAGTGCAGGGGGGGTTAGGGTTAGAACATATAAACATACATGCAGAGATGTATGTAATATATGTGCTGGCTGCAGGTCCCCAGGGATCAGCAGCGCTGTGTCTATCACAGCCACTGCTGCACCAGGGACGCTGCATTCGGCTTCACTCTCCTTCAAAGCCCGCCCCCAAATTCCTGTGACACCTAGCCAATGAGGGTCTGAGGGCGGGCTTAAAAGGAGAGTGATGGATGCCTAATGCAGCCTAACCCTCCGCACCTTAACCCTAACCCCCCTCCCGCAGCCTAACCCTAACCCCCCCAGTACCTAAACCTAACACACACACACCACGCGACCAAATCCTAACAGTCCCTGACATACTTAAGATCACATTTCCGGCGTTCGTATTTCGACTAATGTCGGGATTCCATCGCCGGTCTTCTGGTCACATGTCAGAATTTCGTCGCCGGGATTTTAACTGCCAACATCGCAACCGCAAGCATCCAGAATGCATCCCCTTTAATCTATCAATTAGATGTCCACAAATGTCTCCTTGGTATAACCTGAACTGACATCACCAATTGCTATTAAACCATCTCATTTGTATATGAGTATCCCTTTTCAGCTTTATCATTGGTTAGATACACTATATATTACAGTGTACAGTCAGTAGCGGATCTTGCCATGGGCAAGCAGGACTTTTGCCCGGAGGGCACCGCACCATGGCAAGATCCGCCACTGCTGTGCCCTCCGCTGCCCGCTGTGTCCCCCGTCTGTGCCTCCTGTGAAGGGAACTAGACACTTCGTGGAGAGTACCTTTGCTGAGCGGTGCGCGATGACGTCATCGCGCACCGCTCAGCATTCAAGCGGCGCTACTAATGTAACGGGGGCGTAACTGACACGCCCCTGTATTAAGCCACGCCCCGTTTCCTGCCCGGGGCGCAGAGCGGGCTTGAACCGGCCCTGTGTACAGTATCTAACCATGTATGATTACTTCTTCTTTCCCTGCTCCATCGGATGAAATACATTGGACTACATGGCCTCTTATCTAAATTCTCACTCCTTTCATTGGTGCAGTGCGCCGGTGCATGTCAGACAGCCGACGGCTGTCTTAGCCCTGCGATCGCCTCTGCCTGATTGACAGGCAGAGGCGGTCACTGGGCCAATTTAGGGGGAGCGGTCCGGGCAATGCAGGCGTACCCGGACCACTGGGGGGGGCGGGCCGCGGCGGCTGTGTGACGTCACACGCAGCAGCTACGACCCGGGCAGCGACGAGTAGCTCCCTACCAGCGAGCAGGAGCTGCGCTGGCTGGAAGCTACTCTTCCAGTACAAAAGCATTGCAATGCTTTTGTACTTGTGCGGCGGGGCAGGGACTGACATGCGGGGCGGGTACTAAACTTAGCACATCTACAACCAGGTCTGAATTAGCCCCATTGTCCAGAACCCAGCATTGTAATATTGGAAGTGATGTTGCTGTTGCACAAGTCTGGCTGCAAGATTAATAGACCATTGAGGTGACCAATACTATAAATAGGCACTAGGGTCCGCATACGGACCTTGCACAGAGAGCAGTAGGCACTGAGTTTTATCTGTCTAGTGCTAGCTGGACAATGAAGACACATGTCTGGTTGTGGCTCAGACATTGTCGTGTTGTTAGTACTGTAAGTCTACCCTTCCCCGGTTGGCTGAACATTGAACTAGAATTTAAATCTCTTACAAGGTTAGTAAATCTGACAGCCCGTGGTATAGAAAGCGAGGAGACAACGGGTTTATTTTGTAAAGAGGAAATTTATGGACACTGGAGTAAAATAAGTATTTATTAAAGCTTAGAGAGAGAATTGTGAGAGATAAAGTACATTATCTCTCACAATTTTATCTCTATACGAACTTTGGTAAATACCCTCCTCAAATTACTTTAAAATGAAAATCAAAGTTTTATTACAGCTTTTACAAAAACGATCTATTATTTTAAATAAATTTCTGTTTCCAAAAATATATTTGTCTGTCTTATTTTTTTTTTTTTTAAATGCTTCAAAATGTTGTCATTTGTTCTTAAAAAGTCATTTGAAATAAAAAAAAAATCGAAAAATATTTTCCTGCACCCAGTAGATAACTTTTTTCAAAAAGATTCTCTTATTGGTTAAAACTGAAATTCTACAAATCGTTAACACATTAGGTATTACAGTATTTGTATTTTGTAGTAGCTTTTTGTATTGAATTATTTTCTTACTTGATGCAATTTTCCACAGTATTCTGGGGCTAAACAGACTTCAGTAAATTGTTATCACTGACCACTCCACTTGGTGGCGCATGGCCATACCAGCCAACAATAACTGTCAATGGCCCATCAATTACAGTATCTCATACTTACCGGCAATCTGGCTGCCCCCTCCAGGAGGATGCAGCAGGGGCGTGGCGATGATGGAGGATGACGTTTAGGGGCGGGATTGGGGGCGTGGCCACATGATCACATTATTGTTTAGTAGTGCCTATAATATTGGCATTGAAAGGCAGTGGGCGGGCCGGGATGACGTGAATTGCGTCATCTAACCCCCAGACCGCCCACTTTGAACTGCGCCGCCGGGGGTTTGCTAGGGGATGCGGGGGGTTGCGGGTGGTGGGCGCTCGGCCGGGAGACTTGCCCAATCTTTGGGGGGCCGGGAGCGCCACTTGATTTTCCAGAGCCTCCCGGCCATTCCGGGAGAGTATGCAAGTATGCATGCCTCATCAATGTTGCTGCACCATCTAGATGCTTCGTCAGTTTGCATCTGGGTAGTGTTTATACCGCACATCATTGCTTGGTACCCATGGCGAAGGTAGTTCGATACTGCCTGGATCGCTAAATAGCCAGGACCACCAGGGAAAAGGTTTGCAGTTTTTAGTAACTTGAATCCATTTGTGCACAAGAGGCACAATCAGCCCAGAATTTCATGGAAGAATATCTCCCGCAGCACATGCCGGGAATTTATTTTATCACAATGGGGGTAATTCCAAGTTGATCGCAGCAGGAAATTTTTTAGCAGTTGGGCAAAACCATGTGCACTGCAGGGGGGGCAGATATAACATTTGCAGAGAGTGTTAGATTTGGGTGGGTTATTTTGTTTCTGTGCAGGGTAAATACTGGCTGCTTTATTTTTACACTGCAATTTAGATTGCAGATTGAACTCACCACACTCAAATCTAACTCTCTCTGCAAATGTTATATCTGCCCCCCCTGCAGTGCACATGGTTTTGCCCAACTGCTAAAAAATGTCCTGCTGCGATCAACTTGGAATTACCCCCAATGTTCATAAAATTCTTTCCCCACAGCATAATGGAATTTTCTTGACCAGCATAGACGGAAGCTCCTATCAACAGGATGTATGGGATATGATTCAGTTTGAAGGGAATTCGTAAAATGATACTGGTCTGTCCTGGAATTTGTGTTAGTTCATCTGCCTTATTTCCCTTTAAATTATTCTAGTGCTTGAGCTGGGGTGGGGTGGGGTGGGGTAGCAAAGCTTTGAGATAGATAAATTGGGGAGAGATAAAGTACTAAACAATCAGCTCCTGTAATTTTTCAAACACAAGCCTGTAACGCAGCAGATTGGTTGGTAGTTTGTCTCTTCAAGGTTTGATTCATCTGCCCCTAAATCTCTGAGGGGGGGATGTATCAAAACTTGGAGAGAGATAAAGTACCAACCAATCAGCTTGTAACTGCTGTGCTACAGGCTGTGTTTGAAAAATGACAGGAGCTGATTGGTTGGCAGCAGAGTAACCTCCGAGTGCAGCACGCACAGCAGCTACATGTCTGACAGCCCCCAGGTACATTGTGACGGTGAGCTGCTCCACTGTAGCGTGTCAGCCGGCCCTCACGCACCTTCGTAGCCGACGTTCACCTATCGCATCAATGGCACAAGGCGATCCGCAGTTTCCACAACGGTTTTTCGCAATGGTGCCATTTGTCCAGTCACGATACACCTTCACCACAGCAGCACACGAACAGGTCACAAACTCGCTTTGTCAGAAATACCGCCACCCTTGGCCCGAAAGCCGATAATCATCCCTTTTTGTAACTCTGATAAATCGCCCCTTTTACCCATGACGGCAACGAGTGCAGACAGCCAATCGCACACCTTATATACCCTGTTGGTGGAGGGAGAAATGATGTTGAACACTGACTTCATAACATGGGTTCCTAACATCTCTAATACTATCACATTATATAAATTTATCAAAGTCTTACCTTCCAATAGAGCCCTTTTTAATGTGTGATCTGAAATGCAGGAACCTTTTGCTAATGAAAACACCTGAGGGTAAATGGGAGGAGTGCCAATGCCCGAGTGAAGGTGCCTCACCTTCAAGAGTACAATACGTATATACCCACCAAGCCAGCGCATGACACGTGACATACTACATGCCGACGTCAAATGTAGGAGCTGGTCATAATAATGATCTTATCTATAGATATATAATATATAGATAAGAATAACTTGTATAATATTTTCTCGAACATTAAGGTTCTGATTTTGAGTTTCTCTGTCACCGCTGCTTTGGTGCTACTGGTAATGGTGTATCCAAGAGGGGGAGGGGCACCGACTGAGTGCAGGGCTGTGGAGACAATCCCCCCTCCAGATCTGCCCCTGATTACTGGGTGTTCACTAGCATCCCCCCTCCCCCTCTCCAGATCTGCCCCTGATTACTGGGTGTTCACTAGCATCCCCACCCCCCTCCTCCCCCTCTCCAGATCTGCCCCTGATTACTGGGTGTTCACCAGCATCCCCCCCTCCCCCTCACCAGATCTGCCCCTGATTACTGGGTGTTCACTAGCATCCCCCCCTCCAGAACCGCCCCTGATTATTGGGTGTTCACTAGCATCCCCTCTCCAGAACCGCCCCTGATTACTGGGTGTTCACTAGCATCCCCCCTCCCCCTCTTCAGAACCGCCCCTGATTACTGGGTGTTCACTAGCATCCCCCCCTCCCCCTCTCCAGATCTGCCCCTGATTACTGGGTGTTCACTAGCATCCCCCCCTCCAGAACTGCCCCTGATTACTGGGTGTTCACTAGCATCCCCCCCCCCCCTCTCCAGATCTGCCCCTGATTACTGGGTGTTCACTAGCATCCCCACCTCCAGAACTGCCCCTGATTACTGGGTGTTCACTAGCATCCCCCCCCCTCCCCCTCTCCAGATCTGCCCCTGAATACTGGGTGTTCACTAGCACCCCCCCCCCTCCCCCTCTCCAGATCTGCACCTGATTACTGGGTGTTCACTAGCACCCCCCCCCCCTCCTCCCCCTCTCCAGACCTGCCCCTGATTACTGGGTGTTCACCAGCATCCCCCCCCTCCCCCTCTCCAGATCTGCCCCTGATTACTGGGTGTTCACTAGCATCCCCCCCCCCTCCAGAACCGCCCCTGATTATTGGGTGTTCACTAGCATCCCCCCCCTCCCCCTCTCCAGAACCGCCCCTGATTACTGGGTGTTCACTGGCATCCCCCCCTCTCCAGAACCGCCCCTGATTACTGGGTGCTCACTAGCATCCCCCCTCCCTCTCTCCAGATCTGCCCCTGATTACTGGGTGTTCACTAGCATCACCCCCCCTCCAGAACTGCCCCTGATTACTGGGTGTTCACTAGCATCCCCCCCTCCCCCTCTCCAGATCTGCCCCTGATTACTGGGTGTTCACTAGCATCCCCCCCCCTCCAGAACCGCCCCTGATTACTGGGCGCTCACTAGCATCCCCCCCCTCCAGAACCGCCCCTGATTACTGGGTGTTCACTGGCATCTCCCCCTCTCCAGAACCGCCCCTGATTACTGGGTGTTCACTAGCATCCCCCCTCCCCCTCTCCAGATCTGCCCCTGATTACTGGGTGTTCACTAGCATCCCCCCCCCCTCCAGAACTGCCCCTGATTACTGGGTGTTCACTAGCATCCCCCCCCCCTCTCTCCAGATCTGCCCCTGATTACTGGGTGTTCACTAGCATCCCCCCCTCCAGAACTGCCCCTGATTACTGGGTGTCCACTAGCATCCCCCCCCCCCTTCCCCTCCAGAACCGCCCCTGATTACTGGGTGTTCACTAGCATCCCCCCCCTCCCCCTCTCCAGATCTGCCCCTGATTACTGGGTGTTCACTAGCATCCCCCCCCTCCCCTCCAGATCTGCCCCTGATTACTGGGTGTTCACTAGCATCCCCCCCTCCCCCTCTCCAGATCTGCCCCTGATTACTGGGTGTTCTCTAGCATCCCTCCCTCTCCAGATCTGCCCCTGATTACTGGGTGTTCACTAGCATCCCATCCCCTCCCCTCCAGAACCGCCCCTGATTACTGGGTGTTCTCTAGCATCTCCCACCCTCCCCCTCTCCAGATCTGCCCCTGATTACTGGGTGTTCACTAGCATCCCCCCCCCTCCCCTCCAGAACCGCCCCTGATTACTGGGTGTTCACTAGCACCCCCCCCCTCCCCCTCTCCAGATCTGCCCCTGATTACTGGGTGTTCACTAGCATCCCCCCCCTCCCCCTCTCCAGATCGACCCCTGATTACTGGGTGTTCACTAGCATCCCCCCCTCCCCCTCTCCAGATCTGCCCCTGATTACTGGGTGTTCACCAGCATCCCCCCCCTCCCCCTCTCCAGATCCGCCCCTGATTATTGGGTGTTCACTAGCATCCCTCCCCCTCTCCAGAACCGCCCCTGATTACTGGGTGTTCACTGGCATCCCCCCCTCCCCCTCTCCAGAACCGCCCCTGATTACTGGGTGTTCACTAGCATCCCCCCTCCCCCTCTCCAGATCTGCCCCTGATTACTGGGTGTTCACTAGCATCCCCCCCTCCCCCTCTCCAGATCTGCCCCTGATTACTGGGTGTTCACTAGCATCCCCCCCCCCTCCAGAACCGCCCCTGATTACTGGGTGTTCACTGGCATCTCCCCCTCTCCAGAACCGCCCCTGATTACTGGGTGTTCACTAGCATCCCCCCCTCCACCTCTCCAGATCTGCCCCTGATTACTGGGTGTTCACTAGCATCCCCTCCAGAACTGCCCCTGATTACTGGGTGTTCACTAGCATCCCCCCCCCTCTCTCCAGATCTGCCCCTGATTACTGGGTGTTCACTAGCATCCCCCCCTCCAGAACTGCCCCTGATTACTGGGTGTTCACTAGCATCCCCCTTCCTCTCCAGATCTGCCCCTGATTACTGGGTGTTCACTAGCATCCCCCCCCTCCCCCTCCAGAACCGCCCCTGATTACTGGGTGTTCACTAGCATCCCCCCCCTCCCCCTCTCCAGATCTGCCCCTGATTACTGGGTGTTCACTAGCATCCCCCCCTCCCCCTCTCCAGATCTGCCCCTGATTACTGGGTGTTCACTAGCACCTCCCCCTCTCCAGATCTGCCCCTGATAACTGGGTGTTCACTAGCATCCCCCCCTCCCCCTCTCCAGATCTGCCCCTGATTACTGGGTGTTCACTAGCATCCCATCCCCTCCCCTCCAGAACCGCCCCTGATTACTGGGTGTTCTCTAGCATCCCCCCCCCCCTCCCCCTCTCCAGATCTGCCCCTGATTACTGGGTGTTCACTAGCATCCCCCCCCTCCCCCTCTCCAGATCTGCCCCTGATTACTGGGTGTTCACTAGCATCCCCCCCCCTCCAGAACCGCCCCTGATTACTGGGTGTTCACTAGCATCCCCCCCTCCCCCTCTCCAGATCTGCCCCTGATTACTGGGTGTTCACTAGCATCCCCCCCCCCTCCCCTCCAGAACCGCCCCTGATTACTGGGTGTTCTCTAGCATCCCCCCCCTCTCCAGATCTGCCCCTGATTACTGGGTGTTCACTAGCATCCCCCCCCTCCCCCTCTCCAGATCGACCCCTGATTACTGGGTGTTCACTAGCATCCCCCCCTCCCCCTCTCCAGATCTGCCCCTGATTTACTGGTTGTTCACTAGCATCCCCCCCCTCTCCAGATTAGCCCCTGATTACTGGGTGTTCACTAGCATCCCCCCCTCCCTCTCTCCAGATCTGCCCCTGATTACTGGGTGTTCACTAGCAACCCCCTTTCCCCCTCTCCAGATTAGCCCCTGATTACTGGGTGTTCACTTGCATCCCCCCCCCCCTCCCCCTTTCCAGATCTGCCCCTGATTACTGGGTGTTCACTAGCATCCCCCCCTCCCCCTCTCCAGATCTGCCCCTTATTACTGGGTGTTCTCTAGCATCCCCCCCTCTCCAGATCTGCCCCTGATTACTGGGTGTTCACTAGCATCCCCCCCCCCTTCCCCTCCAGAACCGCCCCTGATCACTGGGTGTTCACTAGCATCCCCCCCCTCCCCCTCTCCAGATCTGCCCCTGATTACTGGGTGTTCACTAGCATCCCCCCCCCTCCAGAACTGCCCCTGATTACTGGGTGTTCACTAGCATCCCCCCCCCCCCCTCTTTCCAGATCTGCCCCTGATTACTGGGTGTTCACTAGCATCCCCCCCTCCAGAACTGCCCCTGATTACTGGGTGTTCACTAGCACCCCCCCCCTTCCCCTCCAGAACCGCCCCTGATTACTGGGTGTTCACTAGCATCCCCCCCTCCCCCTCTCCAGATCTGCCCCTGATTACTGGGTGTTCACTAGCATCCCCCCCCTCCCCTCCAGATCTGCCCCTGATTACTGGGTGTTCACTAGCATCCCCCCCTCCCCCTCTCCAGATCTGCCCCTGATTACTGGGTGTTCACTAGCATCCCCCCCCCTCCCCCTCTCCAGATCTGCCCCTGATTACTGGGTGTTCTCTAGCATCCCCCCCTCCCCCTCTCCAGATCTGCCCCTGATTACTGGGTGTTCTCTAGCATCCCCCCCTCTCCAGATCTGCCCCTGATTACTGGGTGTTCACTAGCATCCCCCCCCCCCCTTCCCCTCCAGAACCGCCCCTGATTACTGGGTGTTCACTAGCATCCCCCCCCTCCCCCTCTCCAGATCTGCCCCTGATTACTGGGTGTTCTCTAGCATCCCCCCCTCCCCCTCTCCAGATCTGCCCCTGATTACTGGGTGTTCTCTAGCATCCCCCCCTCTCCAGATCTGCCCCTGATTACTGGGTGTTCACTAGCATCCCCCCCCCCTTCCCCTCCAGAACTGCCCCTGATTACTGGGTGTTCACTAGCCCCCCCCCCCCCCTTCCCCTCCAGAACCGCCCCTGATTACTGGGTGTTCACTAGCATCCCCCCCTCCCCCTCTCCAGATCTGCCCCTGATTACTGGGTGTTCACTAGCATCCCCCCCTCCCCTCCAGATCTGCCCCTGATTACTGGGTGTTCACTAGCATCCCCCCCTCCCCCTCTCCAGATCTGCCCCTGATTACTGGGTGTTCTCTAGCATCCCTCCCTCTCCAGATCTGCCCCTGATTACTGGGTGTTCACTAGCATCCCATCCCCTCCCCTCCAGAACCGCCCCTGATTACTGGGTGTTCTCTAGCATCTCCCCCCCTCCCCCTCTCCAGATCTGCCCCTGATTACTGGGTGTTCACTAGCATCCCCCCCCCTCCCCTCCAGAACCGCCCCTGATTACTGGGTGTTCACTAGCACCCTCCCCCTCTCCAGATCTGCCCCTGATTACTGGGTGTTCACTAGCATCCCCCCCCTCCCCCTCTCCAGATCGACCCCTGATTACTGGGTGTTCACTAGCATCCCCCCCTCCCCCTCTCCAGATCTGCCCCTGATTACTGGGTGTTCACCAGCATCCCCCCCCTCCCCCTCTCCAGATCTGCCCCTGATTACTGGGTGTTCACTAGCATCACCCCCACTCCAGAACCGCCCCTGATTATTGGGTGTTCACTAGCATCCCTCCCCCTCTCCAGAACCGCCCCTGATTACTGGGTGTTCACTGGCATCCCCCCCTCCCCCTCTCCAGAACCGCCCCTGATTACTGGGTGTTCACTAGCATCCCCCCTCCCCCTCTCCAGATCTGCCCCTGATTACTGGGTGTTCACTAGCATCCCCCCCTCCCCCTCTCCAGATCTGCCCCTGATTACTGGGTGTTCACTAGCATCCCCCCCCCCCTCCAGAACCGCCCCTGATTACTGGGTGTTCACTGGCATCTCCCCCTCTCCAGAACCGCCCCTGATTACTGGGTGTTCACTAGCATCCCCCCCTCCCCCTCTCCAGATCTGCCCCTGATTACTGGGTGTTCACTAGCATCCCCCCCCTCCAGAACTGCCCCTGATTACTGGGTGTTCACTAGCATCCCCCCCCTCTCTCCAGATCTGCCCCTGATTACTGGGTGTTCACTAGCATCCCCCCCTCCAGAACTGCCCCTGATTACTGGGTGTTCACTAGCATCCCCCTTCCTCTCCAGATCTGCCCCTGATTACTGGGTGTTCACTAGCATCCCCCCCCCTCCCCCTCCAGAACCGCCCCTGATTACTGGGTGTTCACTAGCATCCCCTCCCTCCCCCTCTCCAGATCTGCCCCTGATTACTGGGTGTTCACTAGCATCCCCCCCTCCCCCTCTCCAGATCTGCCCCTGATTACTGGGTGTTCACTAGCACCCCCCCCCTCCCCCTCTCCAGATCTGCCCCTGATAACTGGGTGTTCACTAGCATCCCCCCCTCCCCCTCTCCAGATCTGCCCCTGATTACTGGGTGTTCACTAGCATCCCATCCCCTCCCCTCCAGAACCGCCCCTGATTACTGGGTGTTCTCTAGCATCCCCCCCCCCTCCCCCTCTCCAGATCAGCCCCTGATTACTGGGTGTTCACTAGCATCCCCCCCCCTCCCCCTCTCCAGATCTGCCCCTGATTACTGGGTGTTCACTAGCATCCCCCCCCCTCCCCTCCAGAACCGCCCCTGATTACTGGGTGTTCTCTAGCATCCCCCCCCCTCTCCAGATCTGCCCCTGATTACTGGGTGTTAACTAGCATCCCCCCCCTCCAGAACTGCCCCTGATTACTGGGTGTTCACTAGCATCCCCCCCCCTCTCTCCAGATCTGCCCCTGATTACTGGGTGTTCACTAGCATCCCCCCCTCCAGAACTGCCCCTGATTACTGGGTGTTCACTAGCATCCCCCTTCCTCTCCAGATCTGCCCCTGATTACTGGGTGTTCACTAGCATCCCCCCCCCCTTCCCCTCCAGAACCGCCCCTGATTACTGGGTGTTCACTAGCATCCCCCCCTCCCCCTCTCCAGATCTGCCCCTGATTTACTGGGTGTTCACTAGCATCCCCCCCTCCCCCTCTCCAGATCTGCCCCTGATTACTGGGTGTTCACTAGCAACCCCCCCCCCCCTCCCCCTCTCCAGATCTGCCCCTGATTACTGGGTGTTCACTAGCATCCCCCCCTCCCCCTCTCCAGATCTGCCCCTGATTACTGGGTGTTCACTAGCATCCCCTCCCCTCCCCTCCAGAACCGCCCCTGATTACTGGGTGTTCTCTAGCATCCCCCCCCCCTCCCCCTCTCCAGATCTGCCCCTGATTACTGGGTGTTCACTAGCATCCCCCCCCCTCCCCCTCTCCAGATCTGCCCCTGATTACTGGGTGTTCACTAGCATCCCCCCCCCCTCCCCTCCAGAACCGCCCCTGATTACTGGGTGTTCACTAGCATCCCCCCCTCCCCCTCTCCAGATCTGCCCCTGATTACTGGGTGTTCACTAGCATCCCCCCCCCTCCCCTCCAGAACCGCCCCTGATTACTGGGTGTTCTCTAGCATCCCCCCCCTCTCCAGATCTGCCCCTGATTACTGGGTGTTCACTAGCATCCCCCCCCTCCCCCTCTCCAGATCGACCCCTGATTACTGGGTGTTCACTAGCATCCCCCCCTCCCCCTCTCCAGATCTGCCCCTGATTTACTGGTTGTTCACTAGCATCCCCCCCCTCTCCAGATTAGCCCCTGATTACTGGGTGTTCACTAGCATCCCCCCCTCCCTCTCTCCAGATCTGCCCCTGATTACTGGGTGTTCACTAGCATCCCCCTTTCCCCCTCTCCAGATTAGCCCCTGATTACTGGGTGTTCACTTGCATCCCCCCCCCCTCCCCCTTTCCAGATCTGCCCCTGATTACTGGGTGTTCACTAGCATCCCCCCCTCCCCCTCTCCAGATCTGCCCCTTATTACTGGGTGTTCTCTAGCATCCCCCCCTCTCCAGATCTGCCCCTGATTACTGGGTGTTCACTAGCATCCCCCCCCCCTTCCCCTCCAGAACCGCCCCTGATCACTGGGTGTTCACTAGCATCCCCCCCCTCCCCCTCTCCAGATCTGCCCCTGATTACTGGGTGTTCACTAGCATCCCCCCCCCCTCCAGAACTGCCCCTGATTACTGGGTGTTCACTAGCATCCCCCCCCCCCTCTTTCCAGATCTGCCCCTGATTACTGGGTGTTCACTAGCATCCCCCCCTCCAGAACTGCCCCTGATTACTGGGTGTTCACTAGCACCCCCCCCCCCCTTCCCCTCCAGAACCGCCCCTGATTACTGGGTGTTCACTAGCATCCCCCCCTCCCCCTCTCCAGATCTGCCCCTGATTACTGGGTGTTCACTAGCATCCCCCCCCTCCCCTCCATATCTGCCCCTGATTACTGGGTGTTCACTAGCATCCCCCCCTCCCCCTCTCCAGATCTGCCCCTGATTACTGGGTGTTCACTAGCATCCCCCCCCCCTCCCCCTCTCCAGATCTGCCCCTGATTACTGGGTGTTCTCTAGCATCCCCCCCTCCCCCTCTCCAGATCTGCCCCTGATTACTGGGTGTTCTCTAGCATCCCCCCCTCTCCAGATCTGCCCCTGATTACTGGGTGTTCACTAGCATCCCATCCCCTCTCTAGATCTGCCCCTGATTACTGGGTGTTCACTAGCATCCCCCCCCCCTTCCCCTCCAGAACCGCCCCTGATTACTGGGTGTTCACTAGCATCCCCCCCCCCTCCCCCTCTCCAGATCTGCCCCTGATTACTGGGTGTTCACTAGCATCCCCCCCCCCCCTCCCCTCCAGATCTGCCCCTGATTACTGGGTGTTCACTAGCATTTCCCCTCCCCCTCTCCAGATCTGCCCCTGATTACTGGGTGTTCACTAGCATCCCCCCCCCTCCCCCTCTCCAGATCTGCCCCTGATTACTGGGTGTTCTCTAGCATCCCCCCCTCTCCAGATCTGCCCCTGATTACTGGGTGTTCACTAGCATCCCATCCCATCCCCTCCCCTCCAGAACCGCCCCTGATTACTGGGTGTTCTCTAGCATCCCCCCCCCTCCCCCTCTCCAGATCTGCCCCTGATTACTGGGTGTTCACTAGCATCCCCCCCTCCCCCTCTCCAGATCTGCCCCTGATTACTGGGTGTTCACTAGCATCCCCCCCCCCCTCCCCTCCAGAACCGCCCCTGATTACTGGGTGTTCTCTAGCATCCCCCCCCCCTCTCCAGATCTGCCCCTGATTACTGGGTGTTCACTAGCATCCCCCCCTCCCCCTCTCCAGATCTGCCCCTGATTACTGGGTGTTCACTAGCATCCCCCCCCCCTCCCCCTCTCCAGATCTGCCCCTGATTACTGGGTGTTCACTAGCATCCCCCCCCCTCCCCTCCAGAACCGCCCCTGATTACTGGGTGTTCACTAGCATCCCCCCCCCCTCCCCCTCTCCAGATCTGCCCCTGATTACTGGGTGTTCACTAGCATCCCCCCCCCCCCTCCCCTCCAGAACCGCCCCTGATTACTGGGTGTTCACTAGCATCCCCCCCTCCCCCTCTCCAGATCTGCCCCTGATTACTGGGTGTTCACTAGCATCCCCCCCCCCTCCCCTCCAGAACCGCCCCTGATTACTTACTGGGTGTTCTCTAGCATCCCCCCCCCCCTCTCCAGATCTGCCCCTGATTACTGGGTGTTCACTAGCATCCCCCCCCCCCCTCCCCTCCAGAACCGCCCCTGATTACTTACTGGGTGTTCTCTAGCATCCCCCCCCCCTCTCCAGATCTGCCCCTGATTACTGGGTGTTCACTAGCATCCCCCCCCTCCCCCTCTCCAGATCTGCCCCTGATTACTGGGTGTTCACTAGCATCCCCCCCCCCTCCCCTCCAGAACCGCCCCTGATTACTTACTGGGTGTTCTCTAGCATCCCCCCCCCCCTCTCCAGATCTGCCCCTGATTACTGGGTGTTCACTAGCATCCCCCCCCCTCCCCCTCTCCAGATTAGCCCCTGATTACTGGGTGTTCACTAGCATCCCCCCCCTCCCTCTCTCCAGATCTGCCCCTGATTACTGGGTGTTCACTAGCATCCCCCCCTCCCCCTCTCCAGATTAGCCCCTGATTACTGGGTGTTCACTAGCATCCCCCCCCTCCCCTCCAGAACCGTCCCTGATTACTGGGTGTTCTCTAGCATCCCCTCCCCCTCTCCAGATCTGCCCCTGATTACTGGGTGTTCACTAGCATCCCCCCCTCCCCCTCTCCAGATCTGCCCCTGATTACTGGGTGTTCACTAGCATCCCCCCCCTCCCCTCCAGAACCGTCCCTGATTACTGGGTGTTCTCTAGCATCCCCCCCCCCTCTCCAGATCTGCCCCTGATTGCTGGGTGTTCACTATCATCTCCTGCACCTAACACGGGGTAGTTGTAAATGATTATAGTGATGATGGATGCAGGGACGTACCGTATCTACCCTTTGGCCAGGATGGCACTTGCCAGGGGCACCAACAGATGAGCGGCGGCTCCTGGCAGTGCCGCCCGCGGCCAGGAGGTATTTTTGTAGTGGCAGTACCTGTGTGTGCCTCCTCCGCAGTGACGCCCGACAACATGTACAGCAGGCAGCAGGGCCAGCCACAGTTCCCGGCGCCGGTGTCTGGTACCACACCGCACTAACTACAGCTCCCAGCAACCCTTGTGTCTATAGACAGATCATGTTTATCCATTTATAATACTCTTTTATATCTTTCAAATATGTGCTTTAAGTATTGTGGGTTTAGGGGGTCATTCCGACCCGATCACTCGCTGCAGTTTATCGCAGCGCAGCGATCGGACCTGCACATGCGCCGGTGCATGCCAGACGGCCGAAGGCAGTCGTTGCCTAGCGATCGCCTCTGCCTGATTGACAGGCAGAGGCAGTAGCTGGGCGGGAGGGGGCTGGACGGCGGCGTTAAGCCGCCGTTTAGGGGGTGCGGTCCGGCCAATGCACCATTATTGTACTATTGTTGCTTCGAGAAAACGACACTATAAACTGTGATGTCGCAAAGTGATATTGTAACACTGAAGCGGATAAAGCCGACACATTCCGGGAGCAGCTCTTGGTAACGGAGAACAAATGAATATTGCAGGATGGGCTGCTCGACACAATATAAGTCTAAATGCCAAAAGTGACATTATAATATCTAAAAATAAATAAATAATCCAACAAGTGCATCTCCCTCTATCTTCCTCCCACTTACCAGCCTTTTGCCAGATGGAGAGAAGCGTTCGCTGAAAATTATTCAATTTAACTTACTCGTCTCGTAGCGGTGTTCCAGTAGACATAAGGTAACATTTTGGAGTATCATTTGTGATGGCTCTTTGCACATATATATATATATATATATATATTTTGTATTACTGCACCTGACTTCACGGTTCTACACTAAAGGCGGAAATTTCCGCTCCAATCGCCCAATCACCTTACTGATGATGATATACAGTAGTTGGTAAACCAAGTGTAAGGATAGGGATGACATGAGGCAAAGATACGTACAGCCCTGCATGCAGTCTAATATATGCATTTATTTCCATTCATGCGACTCAGGAGTTAAATAGCTGATTCGTGTTAGTTCTGCATCGGGCTCTGGGTCTCGCTATACATTATTGGGGTTATTCAGGTTTGTTAGCAAACCAAAAACACACACTTAGGGGCAAAACCATGCTGCACTGCAGGTGGGGCAGATGTAACATGTGCAGAGAGAGTTAGATTTGGGTGGGTTGTGTTGTTTCTGAGCATAGTATATACTGGCTGGGATTCAGTATGATTTCCCGATGGACTGGATGCCAGCAGTCAGAATCCCGACAGCTGCATCCCGCAC
This sequence comes from Pseudophryne corroboree, assembly GCF_028390025.1. Classification (NCBI taxonomy): domain Eukaryota; kingdom Metazoa; phylum Chordata; class Amphibia; order Anura; family Myobatrachidae; genus Pseudophryne; species Pseudophryne corroboree. The sequence continues at coordinate 756,131,543 of NC_086446.1, forward strand.
CTCGAAAGTCCAACAACCCTCCCCTGTTCCTTATCCTAACCCTAAGAATCCCTTGTAGGTGCCTAACCCTCCCTGCTTGGTGACTAACCCTAACCTCCCCTTCTTAGTGCCTAACCTTAACCCCCCACCCCCCTGGTACAGTGGTACCTAACCATAACCTTCCCCCTGCTGCACCCTATCTCCCCTACTAGTGCCTAAACCTTACCCCCACCCCCGGCGGCGGGTTGCGAGGACGTCTCGCTGTAACTACGATTGGGATTTCGGCTGTTAGTATTTTGACACCGAGATACCGTCCTCCGGCGGGATTTAGGCACCAGACTTATGCCGTCTGTCGGGATCCCATCCATCTGCATATTAGCTGCATCCCGCTGGCTGCTTTATTTTTACACTGCAGTTCAGATTTCAGTCTGAACAAACCCCACCCAAATCTAACTCTCTCTGCACATGTTACATCTGCCCCACCTGCAGTGCTACATGGTTTTGCTCATTAGTGAGCTTTTTTTGCTAACAAACGTGAATAAGGGGCTAGAATGATCAGTAATAATAACAACCGCTCATTCTAAAGAAGCAATTCGTTTTAAATTAATGCAAAACTAGGTTGGTTAAATCCACTGTCTATTTTGACATAATGGCGATGGTGATCACAAATCACAAATGATTACATTTGGGCCTATAGGGCCGTACTGATGTGCTGAGCGAGCGGGGGTGGGGGACACGGGGGACGCTCATTTCCCCCAGCAGGCCAATCTAGCTCCGGCGATAGCGACACGCAGGACTGTGTATCGCTGTGGCTGGCACCCCTACACACGGAGCGATGTTCAGCTAATTTCTATGCAATCTAGTCAGATTGGTTAGAAATTACCTGAACATCGCTCTGTGTGTACCCCCCTTAAGGGGGAGATGTATCAAACCTTGGAGAGAGATAAAATGGAGAGAGAGAAACTTTGGGGTCTATTTACTAAGCCATGGATAGAGATAAAGTCAGCGGAGATAAAGTACCAGCCAAGCTGCACACCCGACCGCCGCGTTTTTGCCGATGAGGGTATCGCCATCTCTGGATGGCGATACCCTATAGAATCCTATGGGCTTGTTTTCGCCGGCCGCTGCAACCCGCCGTAGACGCCCCCCCCCCCAACATACCTTCCTCCAGGAAGCCTGGAGCTGGAAGGTAATCTCCTCCTCCCCCTAGCAACGCAGCTGGAGGTCCTTCCGGCTGCAGGGGGGAGGAGGAGGTGTCGGGGACAGCCTGCTGCCTGATTCCCGGCAGGGGAGCAGGGGAAGATGCCGGGGAGGTGACGGAAACCCCCCGCACACCACCTCACAGGTATCGCGGGGGGCCTCCGTCACCGCATTGCGATACTGATACATATGCGATCAACATCGCTGCGATGCGCGGCGAGGGACGGCGATGTAACTGAATACATCCCGCCCTTTATCTCTATCCAAGTAAATAGACCCCCAAAGTACCAAGCAATCAACTCCTGACATTTTTCAAGCGGGTATGGTTCATTAGGTCGACAGTCATTAGGTCGACCACTATTGGTCGACATGCATTAGTTCGACATGTCACTAGGTCGACATGAACAAGGTCAACATGGGAAAAGGTCAACATGAGGTTTTTTTTTGGTGTAGTTTTCTTCGTAAAGTGACGGGGGAACCCCAATTAGTGCACCGCGTCCCTCGCATGGCTCACTTCGCTCGCCATGCTTGGGGCAAGGTGCCTCGCTCCGCTACCGCTGCGCTCTGCACAGGTTACTATTCCCAATCATAGTCCATGTGGATCGTAAAGTATGAAAAAAGTTCACTTTTTTTTTTAAATGTGAAAAACTCATGTCGACCTTGTTCATGTTGACCCAATGACCATGTCGACCTAGTGAACATGTCGACTTAATGCATGTTGACCAGTAGTGGTCGACCTAATCACCGTTTCCCTTTCAAGCACAGCCTCCGACATGATAATTTGGAGCTGATTGGCTCTTATTTTATCTCTCTCCAAGGCTTGATACATATCCCTATATGTCTGTTATTTTTCATAGTGCTTATGTATAATGTCCCATTAGAAATATATAATAATAATAATAATAATAATAATAATTAAAAAATTTTTTTAAACATTTTCATAAGTTCTCACATTTGCTTCTGGGTATTACTTGTTAAATAAAAACATATTGTTGGTTTCTGCAGAGCGAGCGCTACAGTACAAGCAGGGGCGTTTCTACAGAGGAGGGGGCCCGTGTGCACCTCTGGGCGGGCCCCCTCCTCTGTTCGGCGCTGTAGACTCCGGCATTGTGCCGGAGTCTACTGCGCATGCGCAGGTCTCTGGAAACATGGCGCCCGCCATGATCCGGAGACCAATTTGGCTACCACGTATGCGCGGCGACCATTTTGGTGGTGATTTCTGCCACCATTGCAGGTCCCGGCGCTGGACTCCGGAAAGGTAAGTGTTGAAATGGGTGCGGTGTGGACCCCCCTGGACCCAGGGGCCCGTGTGCACCGCACCCATTGCACCCATTATAGAAACGCCAATGCCACTAGGCCAGAGTGAATAAATGAGTTTTGAGGGACCATTTGAAGCAGTGGAGGCTGGGGGACTGTCGAAACAGGAAGCAATCCCTGATGTGACCCACAAAGCCTCTCCCTTTGATTGGCCCGGTGACTGGCAGCATGGGAGAAGTCTTGGAGGCGTGAGTGAGAGGTGAGAGGAGATGTGGCAGGCACCGACTCACTAATGATTTGCGAGGTAGGTGAAGTTGGAGAAGTTCAGTAGGTGAGGGTGGGGGTAGGGAGCCAGTGAAGGGATTGGCAGAGAAGGCTAAAGGCCCGTACACACTGGTCGATATATCGCCCGTTCTCCTGAACGGCCGATATATCGCGGGACCGTCGGCCAGTGTGTATGGCCGATACGTCTGTGAACTCCGTCGTTCACAGACGTATCGCGTCGGCCCCGCAGCACAGCCGATGGCCAATATATCTACCGTACACATGCTGCGGCGGCCGGCGGTGATTGACAGATGAACTGGGTGGGTGTGTGTACACGCCCGCCCAGTTCATGACGTCAGTCCCCGACGGATCGGGCAGTGTGTATGCTCAACACACTGCTCGATCCGTCCATAGATATATCTGCAGATCAATTGATCTGCAGATATATCTATTAGTGTGTACCCACCTTTATGCAGAGCATTAAGGAGTAATTGAAGGGAAGAGAGGAAGGTGAGGGTAGGCGGGAGGGGGATCTGAGAGAAGACGGTTGCAATAGTCTAGGTGAGAGATAATGAGGGAGTGGACAATTGCAGAGGTAATAGGCCCTACACACAGGCCGACATCACTCAAAGATATGAACGATCTTGTTCATTAATGAACGAGATACCGTTCATATCTTTGAGTGTGGAGGCACCAGCGATGAACGATGCGCGGCCCTGTGCTCGTTCATCGCTGGTGCCCCGTCGGCTGTGCATGCAGGCCAATATGGACGATCTCGTCCATATTTGCCTGCACTGCTACAGAGCTGGGTGACAAGGGGAGTGAAGAAACTTCACTACCCCCGTCGCTGCCACGCCCCGCCGCCGGGTCGCCCGTATCCACTGTTGGGCAGCTCTGCGGCGGATCGGCCAATGTGTAGGGCCCTTAGAAAAAAGTTGATCTGCCAGTGATCTTAGCTTGGATGGCAGAATGGATACTCCCAAAATATTGTAAACACCAAAGCCATTATTTTGGCAGGACAAGCAGCTGCATTCAGCCGTCGTTATTTTGCAATATTCCACATTTCGCAAGTCCCTGTAACCTGCTGATTATACTGGGTAAGAGGCTATCACCACTGCTGGTCACACAGAAAGGCAGGAGGAAGAAAAGGAACTTTGTAATACAGAGAAAATGTAGATATAATCGGGGTAATAGTAGTTTATTTCTGGAAAGTAAACTGCTACAGTGTAACGCCACCCAGAGAACATTTGCATAGTAATTCACCAAATACTAATCAATAAATCTCAGGGTGATAATAAGGTATAATCTTCAATACTAATTATTTAGGGACACTGGGGAAGGAGGCAGGTAGAATACGGGAAAGAGAGTTTTTTTAATGAGAGCCCCCTTTAACCGCGGTTGCACCTGCCATCTATTCCGACTACTGAATAGTTTGGGTTCTGCTCTATTATGGTTTAGAAGTTTTGTTTCCTGACCTTCAGCTTTGATTATAATCCAGTGTTACCTTCCAATCATCATTAGACTGCACCTGTTCCTTCTACTCCAGAAGCCACTCCATTCCATGTAATTAGCATGAAGCACAGGGCCCCTCCTGATTACAGAACCACAAAGTGCTTACTGATACAAAGGCACTACAAACAGTCCATTGTCTATTGTACTCATTGGCGTTTCTATAATGGGTGCAATAGGTGCGGTGCACACGGGCCCACACCGCACCCATTGCACCCATTTTAACACCTTTCTGGAGTCCAGCGCCGGGACCTGCAATCGCGGCGGAAATCGCCACCAAAATGGTTGCCGTGCATGCGTGGTAGCCAAATTGGTCTCCGTATCATGGCGGGCACCATGTTTCCAGAGACCTGCGCATGCGCAGTAGACTCCGGCATCTACAGCGCTGTACAGAGGAGGGGGCCCCACCCGGAGGTGCACACGGGCCCCCTCCTCTGTAGAAACGCCCCTGCCTAGTGGTCCACTCCATGATCACTTCCCAACCATGACCACCTACTTTCCTCTTATTCTGTATCTCCCTGGTACTACTACTCCTTTAGCTACCCTTTAGAATGTTAGCTCTCCAGAGCAGGGCCATCGTTACTTCGTTTTTTTTCCTCCCTCTTTTGCCCATGTAGGTATGTTTACCCATCTAATGACGTACATAGGTTATTTTATTGTTATGTTTATTCTGATTTGTAAGATTGTTTTATGGTACTTTGTGCTGCCATATACAGATGGGTCCACATTTATCTTAACTTCTTTGCTGCACCTAAGCACACCATGGTTTGTTAACATAAGCCCTTCATCTATTGTTCTCAGCTGCAATACAATACAGAGAACAATACATCAGGGGATTAAGTTTGACTGACCTGGCACAATTAATCCTATTAAAGACCAAGATAAACATGGACTCATCTGTAAATAAATAAATAAATAAATACTAACAATAATAGGAATTAAGGCATCTGTAGACTAGAGATGACCATGGACCATAAATGTTCAAGAACCATCTATTCTTTCCACTGATTCTTGTTGATTATGCCATCAATGGCAGAGATCCAATGGTTCTCCACCATCGATGGCACAGACACCAGTATGTCCCCCTCCCTGGCTCCAACATGCAGAACTTAGCTCCATCCATGATGTGACCCACGAAGCCTCTCCATCTGATTGTCCCGGTGAGTAACAGCAGGGATGGCCATTGATTGGCAAAACCATCAATGGTTCCCCCGTCAGTGTTTTTATGCCATTGATGTAAACCACTGATGGCACCATCAATGATTAACCCACTGACAGCAATCCCTACTGTAGATGTTGGGAGTCATCCTGCCAGTAAGGTCATTATAGATATAACTCATAAGGGACCAAACTGATGGCTGATGTCACATAACATTCAGGTTTTTTTTATTGATCATAATCTATGAGCAATGTGGTTAGAAGATAATATGATCTGACCAAGTGTTCAGTCATTATCTGACTACACTAATTGTGCCCTATACAGGATTTAGCCTTTCTGTTGAACAATGGGTTCTTTCTAATTGGGACCAGTCAGACCTGCCCATAAATGGTCAACCATCCTCACTTGCCTCATGAGACTCTTACCTGACAGGACTGCAAACCTGGGGACAGCGCCCTCTTTTAAAGTATCTTCCCAGGACAATATATCAGTTGGGGTCTTTTTCCAACCTCCTCTCACTCCTCCCACCCTGACAGTTGCCAGCTCCTCCCCCTTTTCATTTGTGTAGTGTGGTAGCCAGTATTAGGAATGGTGACAGTCTTGATTTATGGATCCAACCAATTTACCATAATTGGGTGAGATGGGGGCTTTCATGCTATTACGACCATTTGGAAGAGATTTATCAAACCTTATAAAAAGGACAAGTAGAGGTTTTGCTCATAGCACCCTATCAGATTCTAGCTATCTGCAGTGGCGCCGAGGGGAGGGGGGGGGGAGAGCGGGTACTACCCGGGGGCTGGGATCCGGCCGACGGTGGCGCCATCTTCCCAGTGATATCTGCAGGAAGATGGCGCCGCACATATAAAGTAAAGACTCTGGCACTGTGCTCTCTAGTGACCAGTGTCATCTTCCCAAATATCGCTGGGAAGATTACGCTGGCCAGGGAGGAGGGACCCTCTTCCAGATCAAGAAAGGTAGTAAGCGGATGCCCTCTCTGACGCCCCCCTGTGTTAAAATGGTGCCCACCCCCTTGAATTATTTTATTATAACAATTTTTTTTTATTACAGGGCATAGTAACGCCCACTTAAGACACGCCCCACCTTTACCGGGGCCCGGCGTGGCTCTCGACGGCCCTGGCTATCTGTTATCTAGTACATTTTATAAAATAACTGTAATCTGATTGGTTGCTACGGGAAACACCTCCACTTGTCCTTTTTAAAAGTTTGACACATCTTCCCCACTCTTACAGTATTCAGACCTCTGACAGTTCATAGTTACCTTTTTACCCAGATTTTCCTTTAATAAATGACTATTTGTTAAGTCAGTTCCTTCTTTGATATCTAGATTCACAGACTCGTAACACTGTCAAGATGTGTTTTACATTCCGCATTTTATGCACTTATGGTTCCCCCACACTCAAGTAATTTATATTGATGTCCCCTGACACGTCACTGCGGCTTGTTGGCTTCATGTCAGTACCCAATATTTACATCACTAAATATTGGAAGTGTATATTTTTAAGTGCAGTGAAACGACTAATACGGATCTGGCAGAGAGAATTACGGCTGGTTTGAGATACCTGCCTGCAGAATGAGAGGAACAGCTGTGCTGCTGGCGGGCCCTCACTTATATAATATAAACTGTCAGGAGAGGAGAACGTTCACACATAGAAGCTCTGGCATCCCAAATAATTGAATTATTTATCTTTCTTTTCTTCTCCCACTGTTACATTACCTAACTGACACGACTGAGGACGCATTCAGTGAGAAGCCAAGAACGAGACTTTCTACTAAATGAAATATTTAGTGTAAGTAACAAGTTCAGAATTAACTGAGAGGCAACACAGGGCTGTGTCCAGTGGAACATGTGTTTTATATGTTCCAGGCGCACCAGGTGCCCAGACGCGTTTGCCGGAGGCTTATGACGTTGTGGGTCCTGTAACCATGCAAAGAAATACAATGCTGTGAGTCTGTTATATTGTTGCAATATATCCATACAGTAAGTTATACAAAATGTATTCTCTTCTAAGTTTTGTTATTAATGCTTTGCTAGAGTCAGGCACTGTCTGTTTGCACCTATGTACTCTAAAGGCCTAATTCATTGATTGCAAAACAACATTTTCCTCTAATGGGCAAAACCATGTGCAGTGCAGGGGGGGGGCAGATATAACGTGTTGAGAGAGTTTGATTTGGGTGGCTGCTTTATTTGTACACTGCAGTTCAGATTTCAGTTTTCTCATACGTCCTAGAGGATGCTGGGGACTCCAAAAGGACCATGGGGTATAGACGGATCCTCAGGAGCCTGGGCACACTATAAAGACTTAAACTGGGTGTGAACTGGCTCCTCCCTCTATGCCCCTCCTCCAGACCTCAGTTAGACTTTGTGCCCAGGAGTGACTGGATGCACACTAGGGGAGCTCTTCTGAGTTTCTCTGAAAGACTTCAGGTTAGGTTTTTTATTTTCAGGGAGACCTGCTGGCTACAGGCTCCCTGCAGCGTAGGAGTGAGGGGAGAGAAGCAGGACCTACTTCTGTGAGTTTCAAGGCTCTGCTTCTCGGCTACTGGACACCATTAGCTCCAGAGGGTTCGATCACTTGGTGCGCCTAGCTGCTTGTTCCCGGAGCCACGCCGTCAATCCCCTCACAGAAGACAGAAGTCGGGTGAGTATTGGAAGAAAAGAAGACTTCAGTGACGGCAGAAGACTTCAGTAACGGAGGTAAGCACAGCGGTAGTGCTGCGCTCCATGCTCCCACACACCAACGTCTCTGGCAGGGCGCTGGGGGGGAGCGCCCTGGGGGCATGTTACTGACGGTCTATAATGCTGGCGGGGGTCATATTACGGTGCCTGGGCACAGCATATGTTCACCCCGCCAGCATGTCGCAGGGGGGAGAGACAGCGGTAGCGCTGCGCTCCCGGCTCCCGCGCTTTCCATCACCTGCAGGGTGCAGGGCGCTGGGGGGGGGGGAGCGCCCTGGGCAGCATATAATAAGATAGGTTTTATTACATACTTCGGAGCCTGCCCACCAGTGCGCCGCAAACGGGAGGGATAGGCAGCGGTAGCGCTGCCCTCCCGGCTCCCGCACTCCATCGGGCCTGCAGGGCGCTGGGGGGGAGCGCCCTGGGCAACATTTAAAAACATGTAATCTCTGGCGGGGGAGGGGGACATGCTTCGGCGCCCGCGAATGGGAGGGAGAAGCAGCGGTAGCGCTGCGCTCTCTACTCCCGCTCCCCGTCGGACTCCAGGGTGCAGGGCGCTGTGGGGGAGCGCCCTGGGCGGGATGGATAAGAGAATCCCGGGCGGGGGAAAATACCCGGACACCGGGTGTCTTCGCCCCGCTGGGAGACCGCAGCGTGCACGCTGCGGTCCATAGCTCCCACACGCCAACGGTTTCCGTGGGTGCAGGACGCAGGAGGGGCGCCCTGAGCTGCGTTGGGAACAGAAGTAAGTTACACAGGGGGTTACCCCCTGTATATAGGGTACCCCAGCTAGTTTTTGGGGGTTATATATTTATATATTTATTTAATTGAGCGGGCTTCAGCGCGCCGGGAAGGGGCGGAGCTTAGCCCTCACACAGGAGTCAGCGCCATTTTTCCTCAGGTCCCCACCAGGAGTTACTGTATAGTAAGTAAGGAGGGGGGGCACAGAGTGGTTAATGCTATATGGGTATCATATAGCATTATGTTTAATAATGGACGCTTAATCCTTTGTTCTGATACATAAACTCACTGTTTCCCTGTTTTTTTACCCACTATTGGTTAGTCGACTTATGTCGACAGGTGTTAGGGCTTTGTCACAAGCTGCGGTGGAGATAACTGTTGGCTTCGCCGACGCTGGGCGGTACTTGATTCATAAAAATTAAGTATTAGCAGGTTGGTTTTGTGTGTTTGAAAACAAGTAAACGCGCTAAGGGAGACACAGTGGTCGGTGGATGCCCTGTCGGCATCAACGGTAATTCCGGGGTAGAAAAATTAACAGGCTGTTATTGCCTTGGACCTGTATTGGTATATATATATATATGTATATATTTATAGGTATATGTGGGGGGAGTGTTATTGAAATTGTATATGCATACTTCCCTCAGACTCCTCGGGTTTCTAAGATTATTTTTTGCCTGCTTACTACTCCTTGCTGTCGACATTTACTCAGTTTCTGTCGACCATAACGTTTCCTGGTAGATCCACATCGGGGGCACGTCAGTACATAGTCATACACATTCACAACACATTGCTGGGACCTGATGGGTCTGGACAATCCACTTGCGTATAGGTTATATCTATATATGTAAGTATATATATATATATATATATATATATATATATATTATATATGCATGGTTAGGATATGTGTGTTTTATTGTGTATTACATTATGTATATCCATGAATGCTAAGATAATGGTATTCTTCTCGTGTACTGATCGCTCTATTGATTAAGTTCTAGATTGGCCGTGACGAGTTGGTTTTCGATCCTCTCAAAGAGTCCGAATATTATTCTCTTCCCGACGCGAAGAGAACATTACGGCAGTCAACTCCAGGTCGACGCAGAGCCCGGTCGCAAAGGATCATACACAGGAAGCTAAGTGATATTTTATTTCTTTACATTCTCATTATTTGCATTACATGCTCATGTGGGAGGGTTGTATTCGGGTAGGCATCCGATAGAATTACCCTACTCACAGTGGGTAAGCTTGCTTATGTTGTTCCTACTTTTAACATTGCAGCAGGCTGCCGCGTGACAGCAGGAGGTGTAGCCGGGTAAGTGCTGAGGTTGTATCCGGGAGATACTCGGGGGACGTATACAACTGTTTGGTGAGCCTTCTGGTCAGTCACTCTCGGCGGATACACCTGGTAAGTCTACTTTCGTGAGTTAGCCTCCTTCACAAAGGTTGGTGACCCATTCTTTTGTGAGATGCAGTCGTTTTCACCGGTTCGATACCGTTCTTTGTTCCTTTTCTGGGCAGACAATGAAAGGTTGGAAGGTAAGAGTTCTGCAGCCTTGGTAGGTTCGCAGAAGTGGATGTCGTTTTCTGTTTCCAACACATCCACCACTGGTTCTCTGAGTCTATCTGGCTAGTTCCCACTCCAGGAGCGCTCGTCTAATAATTTCAGTAAGTCCAGGAATAGACTAAGACTTATGAGTTATTTATAGAATCGAATTGGGGAGCATTCTGAGTTACGGTTGTTCCCTTTCCTGTTTTTTCTAATGGATCTGGCCGTTCCCTCTGGATGGAGAGGTAGTACGCTACGTCTTACAGAGGGGCGTCAGGTTCAGGACATTGTCCGGTTGTCCCTGTATAAAGTTGCAAATCGTTGGTTCTCTCTGACTGTTCTTCGACACAGGGATTGGCTGTTGTTCCCACCGACACAATTGTCGGAGGTGGGTTTTAGAGTAGATACTGACCGGTTAATGTTCAGGGTTTTTTTCCTGTGGTAAGAGGCATCAATATGTTCTGTTACTAAAACAGATGGGTGCGGCCTACGAGGCCTGTTTTGGTGAGAAGGTCTATCGCCAGAGTGGCTTTCAAGGGGCCGGTTGAAATTGTGGTCCGTGTTTCCCCTGCGCATGCACCGGAATATAATCTTAAAGGCCAGGACATCACTCCTGTGGTGTCTGCTCGGTGTTCTTCTTCTAGAGGGATGAAGGTTCGGGATCCAAGGTTAGATCCTGGTATCCGTGCATAAGGATATCCGAGGCTGGGGAGTAGGCCTTGCAAGGGACGTATTTCCAGAGGTTAAGGTTAAGTTGGAAAGCTTGTCTGCAATAAGCTTTCTTGATTTAAGAGATATTGTCGACGAACGTATTCTCGTGTTCGGCCCATGTTAGTTCTGCCAGACAACTTATCAGCAAGGGCGTGAGTAAGCCGCTGTGACGGAACGAGAAGCAAAGCGGCAATGGCAGAAGATGCACAGTTTTGCCGTGGGGCAAAAAGTCTGGTAGTATTCGTGTCGAGGGTTAGCGAAGGAGAAATAGATTCCTCTGCTGACGCGATCTCCATCCGAAAAAAAAAAAATTCAGTCATTGTCGAGAAGTTTTCACAGAAGTGACATCTTTTGTGGAGGGTCGCAATTGGTCATGTGGCCTCTCCTATTTCATTCTTTCGGATGGTGATAAACGAAAGAAGTACATAGGTTCAGGCGATCCTCTCGGATCTGATTTAGCCAAGGAGGTTTTGCTATCCCGTTTGGTCATGATTTGCTCATGGGAGTTTCCTGCCCTCTACCTTTACGGGAGGAACTGTTACAACTAGATCAGGGCGTGTATCAAGACTTACCGCTAATGCGTCTGCCATATTCTAAACCGGAAGGATGTTCTCAGTGAAGCCGTTTCCTCAATGCCTCAGGCTAGAACTTTGCCGAGCGGATTATTGGTCGGGATCAAACGCTTTTGCTTTGCTCTACGTGTTTGATACCATGATTGTTGGGGACCTCTTTGGTTTGCTCATTCGGTGCTGCAGAGTCGTCCGCACTCTCCCGCCCGTTTTGGAGCTTTGGTATAAACCCCATGGTCCTTTTGGAGTCCCCAGCATCCTCTAGGACGTATGAGAAAATAGGATTTTGGTACCTACCGGTAAATCCTTTTCTCTTAGTCCGTAGAGGATGCTGGGCGCCCGTCCCAGTGCGTACAGGGTCTGCAGTTAGTGTTTTGGTTACACCCTGGTGGGGTGTCTTCTCTGTCAGGCGGTTGCTACCGTTTTTTTCATGCAATGGCATGCGGGGTCTTATTTTGCTTATGTGGACACACGCTTTGGGTTGCATATTCTCTCAACATGTGGCTGTGGTTTGTTCATGCTGTGGGCTGGTATTCTACTGAATGCTATGTTCTACGGTGTGTTTGAGGTGTGAGCTGGTAGGACACTCACCGTGTTATAACAATAAGTTCTTTCCTCGAAATGTCCATCTCTCCTGGGCACAGTTTTCTAACTGAGGTCTGGAGGAGGGGCATAGAGGGAGGAGCCAGTTCACACCCAGTTTAAGTCTTTATAGTGTGCCCAGGCTCCTGAGGATCCGTCTATACCCCATGGTCCTTTTGGAGTCCCCAGCATCCTCTACGGACTAAGAGAAAAGGATTTACCGGTAAGTACCAAAATCCTATTTTAACACACCCCACGCAAGTCTAACTCTCTGCACATGTTACATCTGCCCCACCTGCAGGGCTGTTTCTAGTCAATTTGGCTCCCAGTGGGAGATTTAAAAAAGTGCCCCCCCCCCCCATTGACATTAAAAAAATGTGCCCCTCCCAATGACATAAAAAAGGGGGCATGGCCTCACTAAAATGGGTGTGGTCTCGCTAAAATGGGCGTTGTCTCACCTGAAAAGACTACCTTACACCCCAGTTTTTGAGCCTGCACCAACAGATCATGGCCACCACAAGGAAAAAAAAATTCCACCATATTAAGCCCCACACAGTAATGCCCCCTGCACCATATTATGCCACACATCGCAATGCCCTTGATACACTATGCCCTACAGTAAGGCTTTTAATTACTTTTAAATTACCTGCTCGTTGCCAGCGGTTTCATGTGCTGGGTGTCATGCTGGTTGCCAGGGGTTTCATGCTCTGGGATCCATGCTGGTTGCCAGGGGTTTCACACACTGGGTGTCATGCTGGTTGCCAGGGGTTTCATGCTCTGGGATCCATGCTGGTTGCCAGGGGTTTCACACACTGGGTGTCATGCTGGTTGCCAGGGGTTTCATGCTCTGGGATCCATGCTGGTTGCCAGGGGTTTCACGCTCTGGGATCCATGCTAGTTGCCAGGGGTTTCACACACTGGGTGTCATGCTGGTTGCCAGGGGTTTCATGCTCTGGGATCCATGCTGGTTGCCAGGGGTTTCACGCTCTGGGATCCATGCTAGTTGCCAGGAGTTTCACGCACTGGGTGTCATGCTGGTTGCCAGGGGTTTCATGCTCTGGGATCCATGCTGGTTGCCAGGGGTTTCACGCACTGGGTGTCATGCTCGTTGCCAAGGGTTTCATGCTCTGGAATCCATGCGGGTAGCCAGGGGTTTCATGCTCTGAGACGGGTATCAAGATCGTTGCCAGGGCTGTGTAATGCCAGTTGCCAGGGCTGTGTAATGCCAGTTGCCAGGGCTGTGTAATGCCAGTTGCCAGGGCTGTGTAGTGCTCTTTGTACAGTAAGGGGTGTTTACAGTGCCTGCCCGGCCGCTTGCCAGCATCTCCCTCCTCCTCCTCCGCCTGCCCACCCGTTACTCAGTCTGTCCCTCTCCCCCTCATCCCCGTCATTTGTACTCCGCTCAGGGGGCGGAGTTTCACGTAATGACGCATTGCGTCGTGACGTCACAATGCAAACGTGTCATTGCGCGAAACTCCACCCCCTGAGCGGAGTACTAATGACGGGGAGGAGTGGGAGCACCAGGAGCCACCAAAAGACTTATGAGTTAAGGATGTGGTGGGATCCCAGCGGTCGGGATTTTGGCAGTCAAAATACAGAGGCCTGAATCCCAAACCTACTCGGAATGCCGACAAAGGCATCCTGACTAGGGTCACAAGCCTGGCGCCGTGGGTAAGCGAGTTCTCGGGAGCACACTGTTAGTCCTTGTCGGTGGCATAATATAGTATAATATAGTATGCTAGTCACTGGGCTCTGTATAAAGTGCTGGCCTCTATGTGTAACATTTGGTTATTGCTGTTTCTATACTGGTCACTAGGGACATATTGTGACCTGATGGATGTGGGGCACAGGGCTGGGGTGTGCGGGGCTTGTTACTAGGGACTGTATAACATGCTGGCCATTGGAGCTGTATTACATGCTAGCTGCTAAATGTTTTATTACATGCTTGTTATTACGTTTTGTATTACATGTTTTGAATTACATATATAATATGCTGGTCCTTGCAATTGTATATGTGGGTCATCAATAGTGGATACCATGTTGATAATTGGAAATTGTATTATAGTATGCTGGACATCGAGATATAATAGTCCTAGTTTAGTTTATAGGACCCTGGTTTAGATCTTGCCCTATGGACTAAGGTGAATTTACTACCTCGCTGCTTGTATTTCCTGCTCTTATCCTAACCCACTGCTCTATACTGCTCAACTCTATCACCCCTGTATGTCTGTCCGTTGCCTATAGAGTGTAAGCTCTCACGAGCAGGGCCCTCAATTTTTCAACACATCTCCCAGCGTTTGAGATGTGTGGATCAGTTGGAAATGTCTCTCAGTATGGGGCGTGACCTCCGGCAATGGCCGCACATCACGCCCCAGTTTTTTGCCAAGCACTTCCCAAGCTGCTTGGCCACCCCAATCCCTCTGTCTAATGTTTAGCTGTGCTGGGCCCAGGTAATGGGAGGGGGCATGGCCAATGCAGGGAGGTGTGGCCAGCCCCCTCCTTATTAAATATTAGACAAGGTGGGAGCTGGCATGGGGCAGGCGGGCGGTTGTTGGTGGGCCACGGGTGAGCGGGCAGCAAGGCCGGGTGCCATTGATCACCACCTGCACATCAGGGAGAGAAAGCAGTGATTGCCTCTGCAGCTGTCTCTCTCCCCAGCACATCACACAGCAGCATGGAAGTATACAGTACAGAAAGCTTTCTAGTGATCAATATAGTACAATACAGTTAGCACTCTATTGACCAATCTACCATACAAAAATAATTTTAGTGGCCAATATACAATGCAGAAAGCATTGTAGGTACCAATATAAAATACAGAAAGGATTCTAGCTGGCAATATGCTATACGGAGAACAGTCTAATGCCATCCATACAATACAGAGAGCATACTAATGTAATTCATACAACACAGGTAGCATTGAAGTGTCCTCAGTATAACACAGAGAGCACTGTAGTGACCTCAGTACAAAATAGAGAGTCGTGTAGGGACCTCTGGACAATACAAAGATCAATCTACTGACCTCCATACAATAGAGCATTTTAGTGATCTCCATACAATACAGTAGGGATGGCCATCAGTGTGTTATCACCGATGGTTATCATCTATGGTACCATTGATTGATAACCTTGATGGTGGAAAACCATCTGTAAGGGAACCATCGATGGTTTTGATCATTGATGGTCACCCTTTAATATTAAGTTAGTTGTGGGCCAATCAGGGCCCGGAGACGTAGCTTCGTGGGTGTCGGGGGGCGGAGCTGTGCTCTGTGTCCCTGACACCCTGAGATATATATATAAAAAAAAAAGGTTTGGATAACTCTTTAACATCGATGGCTGGAAACCATCTGGTTCTCCCCCATTTATTGTAAAAGTAGTTAACATCGGTCATAGACCATCGATGATTTCGAATCATCGATGGTCGATGGCCATCCCTACAATACAGGTATCATTCTACTGACCTTCATACAACATAGAGAGCATTTATATGATTTCCATTCAATGCACAAATACTTTTAAGAACCTCACAAGAATATAAAAAGTATACTAGCGACCAAGACACAGAGAATTCTAGTGAATTCTATGCAATACACAGAGCATTCTAATAACCACTATACAATACAGAGACCAGTCTGTTGACAGAAAAAGTATATACTGTATATTCTTCAGAAACAGTGACATAATGGGTCTACGTCTTTCACAGGTCTCAGGTAAGGATACACCATAATGGTATTCTGCTTACAATTTGAGATATAGTCTAATGAATTGAATATAATCTGATTCAACATAATTGCCAGATAATTGCCTTTTCAAAGAACCAAACAACATACAATGCTTAATTTTTTCCATTACATTTTCCATTACTCTCGCCACAATAATTACACAAATTATCCATCTGATCTTATGTGATTTCATATTATTTGTAGATTAGATACATTAAATCCACAACAGCAATTTGCTTTGTGTTGCAGCTCATGAGAGTACTGGGTTGTATATACGCTGCCTGCCTAATTAACTACTGACAGAACATTTCAAACAACAATGATTACTAACACTGCCTGCTAATTGCTATGCAAATGATCAAATTATTTTTTCTCCCAATTAATTTCATATTAATTAAGGCTTTTTGAAGACTTATGATAGCGCTCTGCGAAAACATCGTTTAGATGCCACATTTGATTCTTCACTCAGGAGAGACACTCCGGCTATAATTGAATGACTGAAATACTTTTTGTTTCATTGGTATTCTGTGTTGGTCTCTTCTATGATCGGATAGTAATGTGTTCTTACAGAGCATCCGGAAAGTATTCACAGCGCTTCACTTTTTCCACATTTTGTTATGTTACAGCCTTATTCCAGAATGGAATACATAATTTTTTCCCCTTTAAAATTCTACACACAATACCCCATAAAGACAACGTGAAAAAGTTTTGTTTTGTGATTTTTGCTAATTTATTAAAAATAAAAAACAAAGAAATCACATGTACATAAGTATTCACAGCCTTTGCCATGAAGCTCAAAATTGAGCTCAGGTGCATCCTGTTTCCACTGATCATTCATGAGATGCTCCTACAGCTTAATTGGAGTCCACCTGTGGTAAATTTAAGTTGATTGGACATAATTTGGAAAGGCACACACCTGTCAATATGACGTCCCACACTTGACAGTGCAAGTCTGAGCACAAACCAAGCATGAAGTCAAAGGAATTGTCTGTAGACCTCCAAGACACGATTGTCTCGAGGCACAAATCTGGGGAAGGGTACAGAAAAATATCTGCTGCTTTGAAGGTCCCAACTGGCCTCCATCAATCGTAATTGGAAGAAGTTCGGAATCACCAGGACTCTTCCTAAAGCAGGCCGGCCATCTAAACTGAGCGATCGGGGGAGAAGGGCCCTAGTCAGGGAGGTGACCAAGAAACTGATGGTCACTCTGTCAGAGCTACAGAATTCCTCTGTGAAGAGAGGAGAACCTTCCAGAAGGACAACCATCTCTGCAGCAATCCACCAATCAGGCCTGTATGGTAGAGTGGCAGACGGAAGCCACTCCTTAGTAAAAAGCACATGGCAGCCAGCCTGGAGTTTGCCAAAATGCACCTGAAGGACTCTCAGACCATGAGAAACAAAATACTGTGGTCTGATGAGAAGAAGATTGAACTCTTTGGCGTGAAAGTCAGGCTTCATGTTTGGAGGAAACCAGGCACCGCTTATCACCAGGCTAATACTATCCCTACAGTGAAGCATGGTGGTGGCAACATCATGCTGTGGGAATGTTTTTCAGTTGCAGGAACTGGGAGACTAGTCAGGATAGAGGGAAAGATGAATGCGGGAATGTACAGAGACATTCTGGATGAAAACCTGCTCTAGAGCGCTCTTGACCTCAGACTGGGGCGACGGTTCATCTTTCAGCAGGACAACGACCCTAAGCGCACAGCCAAGATATCAAAGGAGTGGCTTCAGGACAACTCTGTGAATGTCCTTGAGTAGCCCAGCCAAAGCCCAGACTTGAATCCAATTGAACATCTCTGGAGATCTGAAAATGGCTGTGTACCGACGCTTCCTATTCAACCTGATGGAGCTTAAGAGGTTCTGCAAAGAGGAATGGGTGAAACCGGACAAAGATAGGTGTGCCAAGCTTGTGGCATCATATTCAAAAAGGCTTGAGGCTGTAATTGCTGCCAAAGGTGCATCAACAAAGTGTTGAGCAGAGGCTGTGAATACTTATGTACATGTGATTTCTTAGTTTTTTATTTTTAATACATTTCCAAAAATCTCAAAAAAAACTTTTTTCACGTGGTCATTATGGGGTATTGTGTGTAGAATTTTGAGGGTAAAAAATATTTTTTTCCCATTTTAAAATAAGGCTGTAACATAACAAAATGTGGAAAAAGTGAAGCGCTGTGAATACTTTCCGGATGCACAGTACATTGCATGGTAAAGGACTTGGGTAATAGAATTGTGTAAACTTGAGTATAACTGAAGTGTTGGGGGGCAGTTCAATTAAGTGCTATTGTGGGGCAATGTACAGTAGATTACAATGGCCTGTGAGTGACGGAAATCATGGACTACAACACCCCAAAATTTCCAATACATTGTGCATTGTACCCTGCACCCCCATTGGGATGTACAGGAGTTAGGCTACAAAATGTACAGGTGTGCAGAGTGCACATCACCCGTACCTTGTGCTATAGCATTCAAACTTACCTTGCATTTAATTGAATTGTCCCCCTCGTGTCTGATAGCCCTTTTTTTTTTGTGTGTGTGCCAGCTTGGACTGAGTAGATTGATAATGGAATAAAGTTTCTATGCCTGGTAGGATTTAAACTACTAGGCTGTGCCAAAATATATTTAAGTGCAAGGGTTACAATTTAAGTGGTGTCCCGTTCTTATGGTCTGATTTCTGTAGTCCTAGTACAGTTAAGGAGTGGAGTTTTGGGGCTGAGATGCCGATTTATAATAGGGATTTCCTGGTTTGGAGGTCTCTTGCCTCTTTGGTAGTTCCCACCAGTCCTTCACATGCTTATTGGCAGCTTTGGTGTTTTGCAGGAAAGAATGGTAGCAGTGTCTGTATTGCGGTAGGTCTTGAGGTGCTCTCTCCATCAATATATGGGTTGAGGCTGAATCTATCCTACTGAGGTCGTTGGCACAACTGGTCCCAGTGAGCCTTTGTGTGTGTCTTTGGTGGGGGAGTTTGGACACCTTGAGTTGTTGGTGAAGGGTTGGCAGTTGGCACTTATTTAAGTCTTCAGTTGTTGGTGATGGGCTGGTAGTTGGCCCCATCTAAACCTTCAGTTGTTGGTGAAGGGCTGACAGTTGGCCCCTACTTAAGCCTTGAGTTGTTGGTGAAGGGCTGGCAGTTGGCCCCATCTAAGCCTTCAGTTGTTGGCGATGGGCAGGCAGTTGGCCCCATCTAAATCTTGAGTTGTTGGTGAAAGGGTGGCAGTTGGCCCCTACTTAAACCTTGAGTTGTTGGTGATGGGCTGGCAATTGTTCCCTATTTAAGCCTTGAGTTGTTGGTGAAGGGCTGTCAGTTGGCCCCATCTTAGCCTTCAGTTGTTGGTGAAGGGATAGCAGTTGGTCCCATCTAAGCCTTCAGTTGTTGGTGAAGGGCTGTCAGTTGGCCCCATCTTAGCCTTCAGTTGTTGGTGAAGGGATAGCAGTTGGTCCCATCTAAGCCTTCAGTTGTTGGTGAAGGGCTGGCAGTTGGCCCCATCATAAACCCCTTTCACATCGCAAAAATAACCCATTATCGACCCGGCATATTGCCGGGTCGACGCGGGTCAGTGTGCAATGTGAAAGGGGCCTTGGAGAATTCCCGGGTCGCCTAACCCGGTAATTCAGGCTTTTTCAACCAGTGTGCCCTGTGCCGCGACCAGCTGCAAGGTGTGCCGCGGAGCCAGAGCAGCTTCCTGCACCTTCAGAGTGAACTGTTGGCCTGGGCTCTTCTTAGAGGATCAGTCGTGCTCCGGCCATGACCTATGCCTTAAAAACGATGTGATATCATAGGTCACAGCCGCCGCGTCTCACCACCCAGCCAGCCCACCCGCCTGCATACACAGTTCCCGCCTGCATACACAGCTTTCCTTCCCACCCACATCCACACCTGCCCGACCGCCCGCTGCTCAGTATTCGCAGAACTCCACTATGAACAACCCCTGCCACTGAGGGACAGGGAGGAGGACAGCTGATAATAATATTTGGTATTTTATGTCTCATGTGGGGAACAATAGGATTTCAAAAGGATTTATGTGGGGAGAATAAGAATTTATGGATTTATGGGGGGAACAATGTGAATAATTCATATGGGGAGCAATAGGATTTATGTAGGGAGCAATGTGATTGTTTTTTCTGTGTAGGCCAATGTATGTGTGGATTTTTTTTTTTTTACTGTGAGGGCCAATGTGTGTGTTTTGTTTTTTTTCTGTGGGGAACTGATGGCGTGCCTTGGCAATTTTAAAATATTGTTCGGTGTGCCACGAGTAAAAAAAGGTTGAAAATCACTGCGGTAATTCAATCAGGGTAATAAGAAGGGTTACTCGGGTTGAATACCGGGCTAGTGGCAGCGAAAAAAACGGATTCCTGGGCTAATGTGACCCGGGACCCGTTTACTACATAGGGAGAGGTGGCGCGGAGATTAGCTCATCTCCCAGGGCCGCCTCCACCCCTGCCCTCGCTGCCAGCTTCACCCCATGGTGCTATAGCAACCGACTTTGCATATTGCCAGGTCGGGAAGCCAGCAGAGAGGTTCCAATGCCGGATCCCACCCGGGAAGGACACGTTTCCAATTCCCGGGTGAGATCCGGCATAAGTCTTCAATTGTTGGCAATGGGCTGGCAGTTGGCCCCATCTAAGCCTTCAGTTGTTGGCAATGGGCTGGCAGTTGGCCCCATCTAAGCCTTGAGTTGTTGGTGAAGGGGTGGCAGTTGGCCCCTACTTAGGCCTTCAATTGTTGGTGAAGGGCTGGCAGTTGGCCCTTACTTAAGCCTTGAGTTGTTGGTGAAGGGCTGGCAGTTAGCTCTTACTTTAACCTTGAGTTATTGGTGAAGGGCTGGCAGTTAGCCCTCACTTAAACCTTGAGTTATTGGTGATGGGCAGGCAGTTGGATCCTATTCACATTATTGACAAAAAAGCCATCTTCCATTTGATTATTTAAAACAACTGCTATTTTTATTTTATTAAAACTAATTAGGATTTTTATTGTGTATTTGCGCTTGTATTTAGTTGTGTTTTCATGGTGCAAATTGCATCCAAGTCTACATAAGGCCCTTAATATCCACATGGTCAGTTGGTGACCTGGAAAGCATGAACTGTTTGGAGTCCTGAAGACTATGGGGTCAATTTTCTAAGCCTTGGATGGAGATAAAGTGGACAGGGATAAGGTACCAGCCAATCAGCTCCTGACTGCCGTATTCCAGGCTGTGTTTGAAAAATGACAGTTAGGAGCTGAGTGGCTGGTACTTTATCTCCATCCAAGGCTTAGTAAATAGACCCCTGAGTTTGAGAACCACTATCCTGCTAGCTATCATTATATAGAATGTACTAGATAAATGGGTTGGGTATGGCTGCCCGGCGCTGGGGATCCCGGCAGGGGGGGGATGGGTGATCGCAATGAAGCCCCTTGCGGGCTCGGTGGCGAGACACCCACAAGTGGGAATAGTCCCTGTCTCCTGACCACCGGTCACATAACTACATCCCAGATAAATAATAGCTACAGTAAAATATGATTGCTTGGGGCAACTTCTCCATTTGTTCTCTTTAGATGGTTTGACACATCTACCCCATGGCCCTTACCTTCGATAGGCAGCATTATGCATTGCATCTCAGCCCTGAGTATGTCCGTATTGTGTTGGAATACAAGACAGCTGTTTACGGGCCTAATTCAGACCTAATTGCAGTAGCAAAATTGTTCTCTAATGAGCAAAACCATGTGCACTGCAGGTGGGGCAGATATAACATGTGCAGAGAGAGTTAGATTTGGGTGGGGTGTGTTCAAACTGAAATCTAAATTGCAGTGTAAAAATAAAGCAGCCAGTATTTACCCTGCACAGAAACAAAATAACCCACCCAAATCTAACTCTCTCTGCATGTTATATCTGCCCCACCTGCAGTGAACATGGTTTTGCCTATTAGAGAACAATTTTGCTGCTGCGATCAGGTCTGAATTAGGTCCCAAACCTATACAGTTCTCCTTACTGAGATTTCCACTGAAGAGCTAACTAAAGAAAAAGTGCATTATATAACTACAGCATCAATAAACATAAATATTCAGTGTAAACAAAGACACACATAACAATGTACACCCACATTTGATTGTACATGCATTCCTGGAAAATATGTGCTGTAAAAAAATGGTTGCAAGATTTTGTATTCATTAATATAAAGTTCAAATTTATATAAAGTTTAGTAGCTGACCCAATGAAGTAGCTCTCATGCTGGTTTGAAACAACCTCGTTAGCTACTACTTTATTTCTCTGTGTCCCAAACATGATAAATATGCTTTAAGCTTGATTAGGCAGAACAGCATGTACAGCAATGTAAAATGTGCGCTATATTAAAATAGTTTATAAATAAAATGTAAAATGTAGCTTAATGTACCAGTCAGAACCATTTGCAGATCTTCTTGCACTTCTTGAACCATTTGCAGATAACAATACAGTATGTTGTTTTAAAAGGTTGGGTATG
Source organism: Pseudophryne corroboree (assembly GCF_028390025.1). Classification (NCBI taxonomy): domain Eukaryota; kingdom Metazoa; phylum Chordata; class Amphibia; order Anura; family Myobatrachidae; genus Pseudophryne; species Pseudophryne corroboree. The sequence continues at coordinate 756,153,938 of NC_086446.1, forward strand.
ATATGCCGGCTGCCGGGATCCCGGTGGTCAGCATACCGACACCGGGATCCCAGCAGCAAAATGCCGGTGCCGGTTGTGGGGGAGGGAGCACAACAAAGCTGCGCTCGCCACAGATTCTATTATATACTAATAGACCCTGTGGGTTGGCATTCCAACTGCCGACATTTTTAGCGTTCGGGATTCTGGCATCGGAATGCTGACCGCCGGGATCCCGAGCGCCAGTAACAAAACCGCATCCCGTTTTAAATTGTATATACTCTTTTAAGCAAGCTGACCGCAAATACGTCTTCCTTGTATGAGCTATTTAGAACTCTTTAATGACAATGTACTTTCTTCATACGCAGGATTTTGGGGGATGGGTTCCAGCCGTCGGTGGTGGCCCGGTAAGTGACAGTTATAATAGGGGCAGTTTAAGAGATGAGAGGGCCCGTGTGCAGGCTCCATGTGGGTCCTCTTCTCTCTTGTCAGCGCAGGAGACCCAAGCTTTGTGCCAGAGTCTACCACGCATGCTCAGGTCCCCAGGATCGTGGCCACTGCACCATGTTCTCGGGAACTTCTCTACTGCTCATACACAAATCTCTGAGAAAATGGCTGCCGTTCCAGTTCCTCAGTGATTTCCATCTGCAGTGCCTTGCGAGTTGCGAAGCAGTACTCTGGAGAGGTAAGTGTAATTATATAGGCGCAGGGTGTGCGTTGTGGGTTGCCGGCATCTAGGGGCTGTGTGCACCGCACAACCTGCACCCATTCTAGATATGCCAATGGGTGGAAGGGCTATAGCCAATTGAACTAGTTATGTACAGAAGATATTGACGGAGTGAATCAATAACTTCTTATTTGTCCGTGCCTAATGCAGAAGTTGTGCCTGCGTCCAGCATTGTCTGCGTTGTTAGAACTCTCTAGCATACCTCCCTACTGTCCCGAATACAGCGAGAAAGTCACGCTAATTGGACACTGTCCCGCTGTGCCACCCGTGGGCCGTAGTGTCCCACGGGTGGGGGGTGCAGTTGGGAGAGCCAGTGATCACTGCTGCTCTCCTCTGCCAAGCAGCCGGTGATCACTTAATAGGTGCCATGCATGTGTTCAGTGCAGGGAGTGGAGCCGGGGGCTGCCCAGCCATTCAGGGAGCGCTGGGCACCCCCCCAAAATGACGAAAAGGGGGGTCGCTGTGTGAGGCCCCGACCCCCCATGCGAGGCCCTGCCCCTTTTTGGCCACTCCTGTGATGGGACTTGTCCTAGCCCCTACCAATCAAAAGTTGAGAGGTATGCTCTAGGCTACTAGTTAGGGTCCCAAGGAAGCAGCCTCCGCTAGGATTTGAGACGCCTCTTGATGACCTTACGACCTCATACTGAATAAAAAAATCTCCATTGTTTTCAGATCCGAAGGCTTCTTGATCGTTTTAGATTTAAAATTGGAATTACTTTTGGACAAATATGTGTCGCAATCTCTGGGCGATTTTGTGGACACGATCACTGAGTTCTACTTTGATTTTACCTTCCACGTCTCCAAGGGGACAAGGGGAATTTTGTGCAGAATGCTTAAGGTTGTGTTATGATGGAAACATGGACCATCTATAGTCCCTACAGGGGGAATACAATTGATCGGGTGTGGTATGTTAGGTAGATTAGACTTAGGTCGACAGTGTCTAGGTCAACCTCTGTTGGTCGACAGGAAGTAGGTCGACATGGTGTCTAAGTCGATAGGGACTCTATGCCGACATGAGAAAAGGTCGACATGAGGGTTTTTTTTACTTTTTTTGTGTCGTTTCCTCCGTACAGTGGCCCTCATTCCGAGTTGTTCGCTCGCTAGCAGATTTTAGCAGCATTGCACACGCTAGGCCGCCGCCCTCTGGGAGTGTATCTTAGCTTAGCAGAATTGCGAACGAAAGATTAGCAGAATTGCGAATAGAAAATTCTTAGCAGTTTCTGAGTAGCTCGAGACTAACTCCTACACTGCGATCAGCTCAGCCCGTTTCGTTCCCGGTTTGACATCACAAACACGCTCTGCGTTCGGCCAGCCACTCCCCCGTTTCTCCAGACACTCCCACCTTTTATTCTGGCACGCCTGCATTAATCCGCACACTCCCAGAAAACGGTCAGTTTCCGCCCAGAAACACCAACTTCCTGTCAATCACACTCCGATCACTTCAACGATGGAAATTCTTTGTTCGGGCGTGAGTAAATCTACTAAGTTTTGTGCTAAAATACTTAGCGCATGCGCGCTGCGTATCATGCGCATTTTTGCCTTAATCGCTCCGTTGCAAAAATCGGCAACGAGCGAACAACTCGGAATGACCCCCAGTGACCGGGAACCCCAATTAATGCACCGTGTCCCCTTTGGGCAAGGTGCCTCGCTGCGCTTGGCACAGGATACTGTTCCCAATTGTAGTCCACGTGGATCGTAAAGTATGAAAAAGTTCAAAAAATAAAAAAAAAGGTGAAAAACTCACGTTGACCCTTTGTTATGTCGACCTAGAATCCCTGTCGACCTAGAAACTATGACGACCTACTTACTGTCGACCAATAGTGGTCGACCTAGACAGTGTCAACCTATTTACTGTCGACCTAAAGACCGTATCCCCAATTGATCGCGGTAAATCACAGCACACCAAAAATTTGCATTTACTGCAATTTTTTGCACAATTGTGTCGTCGGGCAATTCAATTGAGACTCGATTTTTTCATGCAGTAATTGACCAGTTTTCATGCGAAAACACATGGATCTGGAAAAAGTTCCCGGATTCATGTGTTTTCTCAATTGCGGACATGAAAACTGGTCCATTATCACAGAAATTTTTACTCCTGCCTCGGGCATGTGGAAAAGATCCACGACACTGCTGGCGGTTGGAGCTAATTTAATAATTTACCGCGGCTAACTTAATTCCCTCCTAAGGGGTCTATTCATGAAGTTTGGCATAAATGAATTGTTACTGTTAACTATATATCGCATTGGTTCAATACAGTATATACAGTAGCTTGGCTAAGTAGCACTTCTTGTAGGCTTAATGGCAATGCATTCCGGTATTCAGGGCTCCAGCAATCTGCAGTCCAGTGGGAGAAGCGGGCAGGCAAAGGAGTTCTGGAGAGGCTACGGGGGCTTGCGGGAGGTTCAGTGGGCAGGACCAGAGGCGCCGGGCTGACAGACAGGGAAGTAACCAACTTCCCTGTCCTTTTTGTATTGTAGTACAGATCACGCCATCCTGAGATAGCGAATCTGTACACGGCTGCGGAATGTAATGAAGAGCTTTCTTTCCTTTAATGAATTGCACTCACCATACAAAAGTGTGGCACTGAGTCAGGAACTTCTCCACGGTAACCTGCTCTGTTTTCCGCAAAATAGGGCTTTTCTCAGCTCTATGAATAGACCCCTAAGTGTGGAATGAGGGAATATTCCATGAAACAGTCTCACAATGTTGCTCCTCTCCCCTTCTGAGTAACACTGCTCATCCCTGCGGCCCCAGAACTTGTCATATTCACCAGTCTTGAAAAGGCAGCTTCAATCTATTTCTCATTCAGTCGGAGCTAACAAGAGGATGACATGGGCTTGACTGTTGTTTTATGCTGAGAAAGTCATCTGCATCGTCTTCTTCTATAACATTAGTATGTATGTATCCTGGATATAGCGCAACCTGTTTGGGGCTGACATAGTGATTGCATTGCAGAGCTGTACAGATATTCCTTACAGACGGTGAAAGTCAACAACCGATGCCCTGTGCTGAAGCATCAACCGGTCCCATGTGTGACAAGTGACATGCCAGCCAGGCAGCTGAGAGTCAGTGATGTGATCATCTAATCTGTTCTCAGAAGGTCCTGGCAAGGACACAAGAAAGGCACCAGCGCTGACTGTGCAGCTAAGGCTCGGTATGTTGTTGGTAATGCACTTTGTTTCGTACAGACCCCTGCACACGCTCTGATATTGCAGCTAGTGTCAGAAAATTGCAGTCACCTTTAATCACCCTATTTATTATACAGTAGGGTTTGCCCTCCGAAAAGTAAGATTCCTTACCGCACATACCACGTCATTAAGGAACACTTTATTGGGGGGCATTGTGTGAAGCTACAGCAACCACAACATGGTTCTGATAGGAACCCGTTCCAGTGATCACTAGGCGGTTATTATACTTTCTGGCACAGCTACTGCGCATGTGCGGACTTTGGCTCAATCTCCAAAAAAATTAGCGGTAATGTACTGTACTGATGGTTAGCTACATCTAAAGATGGTCTTGGCTATCATGGCCGAGCTTGCAACATTCCATAATTTAGGAGCCCTGATGGACACCTAATGGTGCCAATGAAAACAAATAGACTGTAGCAGATATCTTCAGTACCCATTCTTACATTCCTGGGACAGTTCAGTTTTGCTGGCAATGGTTGGGTCTACTAGCCTTTGCATGGGATGGTCAGCCACCTGCAGGGAGCTGCTCGTGTGGAGCTGGAAGCGATTGGCCAAGCTGATCTCTAATCCTGCCCTTGGAATCAGCTCTAGAGAGTTTTCTGTTGTTGCTTTTCAAGCTAAATCCCACATGAGAAAACTGTGGATAAAATGGGACAAAATAAGGATGCATGGCTCTCTCTGGTTGGCCATGAGTAATGGTGCGCACGGCCTGGAGGTTACTACATCTATCCTGGCTCCCCATGTGGTCTGCATCTTCCACACAAAATACTTATCAGTAGATCTCTACGCTGCCCTGTACAGCTTATGGTTGTCTTGCATTGTATTTGGTTTAGATAGCAGCCAATGGAAACCTTTTGTAAATGAGCCTACAAGCTTGTGCATTGATCCCTATGGAGACAAAAGTTCACAAAACCAACAAATATATATTGTGAATGTAGGTTGTACTATTGAAGGAAAAATGATATGTACAGTGTCCCCAGTGCTTCTTAGGCAAGTCCCCCTTTGCTCCTTCTGGCCTCACCAAGTCAAACTTTCTACCAGTCTTGCAAGCTTCTAACGTGCACTCAAGACCTTACAAGCCCACCATCCCACCTTATAAATTCCCACACTTCTCCCATCTGACCTTTTCTTCTCCCCAGTTTTCTTTCCAACTGTCCACCCCTCCTTTTACTATGGAAGCTCTCAATGGTATCGGGGGGAAGCAAAGACGGGTTTGGGGTTGTTGTTTTTTTGTTTTGTTTTTGAGACAAGAGATTTGATTGAAGCACCATGTGACTCAGATAAATGGCACTGTGCTCCTGTGGCCCGCTGCAGTAGCCAATTTGCCCGATCGCTCAAGGGTCTTCACCTTATCAGTCATACAGTACAGTGGACATCTCCTGACTCCAGCTGCTAAATGCCAGATCAGGGACACGTCTTGAACCCCCACCCCCCATCTTACACCCAAAACTTTATCAGCCAGCACATTAGTGTGGAGTGACTAGACCTGGACCTTGCTTTCAGCCCTTAGGTTGCAATGTTGGGTCACGATACATTACTTGCAGCAGGGATTCTTGCTGTAGAATTGCCCCAGGACATGCATTTACTTCTGCTGCTGATTCTAGTGACCAGTGCAATCCAGGTTGTCCACCGCTAACCAGCAGAGTAGGACTAATTTCATTGAAGTGCCAAAAGTCATGTGATAGCAGAATGTAAAAGTAATGGTAGGTGGCACCACCATACTGTGATATCGTGGAAATGCCCAGTTGTAATCGGATTTCTTGTGAGTCAGACTGAACACCAAATAGGCTACTCATAGCAATGCAACGTGAATTATCGGAGTTCAAACAGGGCATGATAGAGGGTGCTATACGGATGGGATATTCCATTTCCGAAGTTGTGCAGAAATTCAACCTTCCTCAATCTATGGTGTCCTGTGTGTACCGGGAATACCTCATAGAAGGCATTACCACTCACTGTGGACAACGCAGTGTCTGACCACGAGTTATCAATGTTCTCGCACAGCGTTGTCTGCCTAGAATTGTCCGTGGTAACAGACAAGCAACACTGGCTCAAATCCTATCCATCTTCCATGCAAGAAGTACCAGACACCTATCCAGCAGGTCAGTGCAGCATTCTTTAGCTTCCATGGGATATGGCAGCAGAAGCCCCACCAGAGTGCCCCTGTTAATACCACAACACCAGACACAGGGCCTCACCTGGGCTTGTGACATCGCTAATTGGGCCCTGGAGGACTGTCAATATGCGGCGTGGTCCGATGAGTCACTGTTACAGTTGTTTTGGGCTGATGGTAAGGCTTGGGTGTGGTGCAGATGCCTAGACGCCATGGACCACAGTTGTCAACAAGGCACTGTGCAGGCTGGTGTTGGTTCCATAAAGGTGGCATGGGTTGGGTCCTCTGGTCAGTCTGGACAGGTCATTGACCAGTAACCACTGCATTACATTGCTTGATGACAGTTTGCAGCCTTTCATGGGCTGCATGTACCCCCATAACAATGGAATATTCCAGCAGGATAATGCATCATGTCATCAGTCCCAATTTGTCCAGAATTGGTTTGAGGAATATTCTGTTGAGTTGTGAGGAATGGCATGACCACCACGTTTGGCCTGCATAAAACGTGGTGGAGAGGTTCGTTCACACCCAAGATCCTAAACCTACAAATATCAGTGAGCTGTGGGATGCTGTATAGATGACATGGGTCAACATCTCTCCTGAGGTCTTCCATTCACTTGTGGAATCGATGTCACGGCAAGTTGCTGCACTTTGCCAGGCTAGAGGTGGTCCTACACGATACTAGGAACCTTTTCCATGACATGTGGCACTTCAGTGTACAATCTTTGTTGCTTGAATTGTTCACAATACCTGCACAGCACTACTGACCACAAGGATAACTCCTATAGTGCAAGTAGATTAATCAGTGTAGTTTTGCTAGCATTCGCCACATCCTATAAACTGTATTTTACTGTATTCTTATCTTCATGACCCATCGGGATACTACCAGTGTGTGTGTGTGTGTGTGTGTGTGTGTGTGTGTGTGTGTGTGTGTGTGTCTCTCTCTCTCTCTCTATCTATCTATCTATATATATATATATATATAGAGAGAGAGAGAGAGAGAATATATATATATATATATATATTTATATATTTATTTATATATTTATATAGATAGATAGATACTGCTTTAAAGCATTATTGCATCCAGCAGGTAAATGTTGACAATGTAAATGTAATTTCATTAATTGGTGAAAAATAGGCAGCACTGATATAAATAGTGGGAGAATTGCAGATTCGCACCGGTCAGTGCTCGTATGTCCCATTGGCATTGTATATTTGTCTTTCTAAATGGGGTGTTTTGTCCCCCTTGGACTGCCAGTCCACATGCGATATGAGAGAGAACGCTTCCCTTGAGAAGCTACTCCCCTACTATAACATCAGCCTTATCTGGTTTCTATGGGCTGCAGCTGATGCAGTCGGTAGAAGCCAGGATGTTTAACAGAACTGGACATAAGCCCCGCCCCCACTGCCGCCTGACCTAAACCCCAACTCCCAGTGTTATCAGCCATCGAACAATAGGAAAGCAGGGAGGAGAGATCTGCAGACCCCCTAACCAGACAGTTAACGAGCCGCCGCTGTTCATAAGATATGTCAACTTACATGCTGACCAGAGCCATAGCAGGGCATTAATGGGACCTGGGCTGGCCCCACTCAATGCATGATGATGAAGAGACAGTCGGGACACCGCTGGGACCAGAGTTGTGTGCTTCCAGAGTGTCCTAAGTACACAAAGTGGCACTCTGGCAGATTTGCAGGCTGTGTGGTATGGTTCCAGGCACTCAACAAGCCACTAGGGCAGTGAGATGGTACCCGGCCTTTTTTGAATTTTAAAAAATGCTTTTCTTGCACACATTTTGTAGGGATTATGTTACTTATTTGTTAACTTGAATATAACCTTAGTGCACTCTCTTTTTTATTTTACTTCTATAGTAGAAACATTGACCCTTAAGCAGTGCATCTTTCAGACACAACAGAAAGATACCACGTTTTGGCCCGTGTTTGCATGGCTATAAATTGCAGTACTTTATTTTTTTTAGTATTTTTACTATTTTTAAGATGGCCGTATTAAGATATTAAAGAAATGAAAACCCTGCCACGAAATTAATAGGTTTTTAGAACGTAATGATATTTAAGAGATATGAGCAGGCTTTAATTGTCTAGTCTCTTGTATCCGTAGCATTCGTGATTCCCAGATTATCTGTTGCGAGCTCTCAGCAATTACAGAATGATCGCCAAGGGATTGTGCTTGAAATTAAGTTACTGACGCGTGCTTGCTCCGGAGCAATAGGTTATTAAACAGACCTTGACTGTGCAGAGAAATTACATACTCCTGGGGCTAGACATCAAGGAAATACTTTCTGATGTTGATGCTTACAGTAGATAGTTTCATTCTCTGCCGATAAATATTTGAAGGTATTTTTTTAGAGATGAGCGGGTTCGGTTCCTCGGAATCCGAACCCGCCCGAACTTCATGTTTTTTTACACGGGTCCGAGCGACTCGGATCTTCCCGCCTTGCTCGGTTAACCCGAGCGCGCCCGAACGTCATCATCCCGCTGTCGGATTCTCGCGAGGCTCGGATTCTATCGCGAGACTCGGATTCTATATAAGGAGCCGCCATTTTCACACGTGCATTGAGATTCATAGGGAGAGGACGTGGCTGGCGTCCTCTCCGTTTATAGAGAAGAGAGTGAGACAGTAGAGAGAGACACAGTAGTAATTTTGGGGAGCATTAGGAGGAGTACTAGTTACTTGCTGAAGTGATAGATAGTGTGACTGTATATTATCTGACTTGTGGGGGAGACACTGACAGTGGGGAGCAGTTAGAGTCTGAGAGCAGGACTCAGGAGTACATATAACGTACAGTGCACACTTTTGCTGCCAGAGTGCCACACTGCCATTGTGACCACACTGTGACCACCAGTATAATATATATTGTGATTGTCTGCTTAGGAGTACTACTTGCAAGTTGCCGATAGTGTGACCAGTGACCTGACCACCAGTCACCACCAGTTTAATATATATATATATATATATATATATATATACAGGTTGAGTATCCCATATCCATATATTCCGAAATACGGAATATTCTGAAATACGGACTTTTTTGAGTGAGAGTGAGATAGTGAAACCTTTGTTTTTTGATGGCTCAATGTACACAAACTTTGTTTAATACACAAAGTTATTAAAAATATTGTATTAAATGACCTTTAGGCTGTGTGTATAAGGTGTATATGAAACATAAATGAATTGTGTGAATGTAGACACACTTTGTTTACTGCACAAAGTTATAAAAAATATTGTCTAAAATGACCTTCAGGCTGTGTGTATAAGGTGTATATGTAACATAAATGCATTCTGTGCTTATATTTAGGTCCCATCTCCATGATATCTCTTTATGGTATGCAATTATTCCAAAATACGGAAAAATCCCATATCCAAAATACCTCTGGTCCCAAGCATTTTGGATAAGGGATACTCAACCTGTATATCTATATATATATATAATTGTATATAATATATATATAATATTGTATACCACCTACCCGTGGTTTTTTTTTTTCTTTCTTCTTTATACATACTACTATAGTAGCTTACTGTAGCAGTCTGCGGTGCTGCTGAGCTGACTGTGTCCAGCAGGTCCGTCATCAGTCATTACATAATAAATATATATACCTGTCCGGCTGCAGTACTAGTGATATTATATATATATATATTGATTTCATCTCATTATCATCCAGTCTATATTAGCAGCAGACACAGTACGGTAGTCCACGGCTGTAGCTACCTCTGTGTCGGCAGTCGCTCGTCCATCCATAATTGTATACCACCTACCCGTGGTTTTTTTTTTTTCTTTCTTCTTTATACATACTACTATAGTAGCTTACTGTAGCAGTCTGCGGTGCTGCTGAGCTGACAGTGTCCAGCAGGTCCGTCATCAGTCATTACATAATAAATATATATACCTGTCCGGCTGCAGTACTAGTGATATTATATATATATATATATATATATATTGATTTCATCTCATTATCATCCAGTCTATATTAGCAGCAGACACAGTACGGTAGTCCACGGCTGTAGCTACCTCTGTGTCGGCAGTCGCTCGTCCATCCATAATTGTATACCACCTACCCGTGGTTTTTTTTTTTTCTTTCTTCTTTATACATACTACTATAGTAGCTTACTGTAGCAGTCTGCGGTGCTGCTGAGCTGACAGTGTCCAGCAGGTACGTCATCAGTCATTACATAATAAATATATATACCTGTCCGGCTGCAGTACTAGTGATATTATATATATATATATTGATTTCATCTCATTATCATCCAGTCTATATTAGCAGCAGACACAGTACGGTAGTCCACGGCTGTAGCTACCTCTGTGTCGGCAGTCGCTCGTCCATCCATAATTGTATACCACCTACCCGTGGTTTTTTTTCTTTTCTTTCTTCTTTATACATACTACTATAGTAGCTTACTGTAGCAGTCTGCGGTGCTGCTGAGCTGACTGTGTCCAGCAGGTCCGTCATCAGTCATTACATAATAAATATATCTACCTGTCCGGCTGCAGTACTAGTGATATTATATATATATATATATATATATATTGATTTCATCTCATTATCATCCAGTCTATATTAGCAGCAGACACAGTACGGTAGTCCACGGCTGTAGCTACCTCTGTGTCGGCAGTCGCTCGTCCATCCATAATTGTATACCACCTACCCGTGGGTTTTTTTTTCTTTCTTCTTTATACATACTACTATAGTAGCTTACTGTAGCAGTCTGCGGTGCTGCTGAGCTGACAGTGTCCAGCAGGTCCGTCATCAGTCATTACATAATAAATATATCTACCTGTCCGGCTGCAGTACTAGTGATATTATATATATATATATATATATTGATTTCATCTCATTATCATCCAGTCTATATTAGCAGCAGACACAGTACGGTAGTCCACGGCTGTAGCTACCTCTGTGTCGGCAGTCGCTCGTCCATCCATAATTGTATACCACCTACCCGTGGTTTTTTTTTTTCTTTCTTCTTTATACATACTACTATAGTAGCTTACTGTAGCAGTCTGCGGTGCTGCTGAGCTGACTGTGTCCAGCAGGTCCGTCATCAGTCATTACATAATAAATATATCTACCTGTCCGGCTGCAGTACTAGTGTGATATAATATATATTGATTTCATCTCATTATCATCCAGTCTATATTAGCAGCAGACACAGTACGGTAGTCCACGGCTGTAGCTACCTCTGTGTCGGCAGTCGCTCGTCCATCCATAAGTATACTAGTATCCATCCATCTCCATTGTTTACCTGAGGTGCCTTTTAGTTGTGCCTATTAAAATACGGAGAACAAAAATGTTGAGGTTCCAAAATTAGGGAAAGATCAAGATCCACTTCCACCTCGTGCTGAAGCTGCTGCCACTAGTCATGGCCGAGACGATGAAATGCCAGCAACGTCGTCTGCCAAGGCCGATGCCCAATGTCATAGTACAGAGCATGTAAAATCCAAAACACCAAATATCAGTAAAAAAAGGACTCCAAAATCTAAAATAAAATTGTCGGAGGAGAAGCGTAAACTTGCCAATATGCCATTTACCACACGGAGTGGCAAGGAACGGCTGAGGCCCTGGCCTATGTTCATGGCTAGTGGTTCAGCTTCACATGAGGATGGAAGCACTCAGCCTCTCGCTAGAAAAATGAAAAGACTCAAGCTGGCAAAAGCACCGCAAAGAACTGTGCGTTCTTCGAAATCCCAAATCCACAAGGAGAGTCCAATTGTGTCGGTTGCGATGCCTGACCTTCCCAACACTGGACGTGAAGAGCATGCGCCTTCCACCATTTGCACGCCCCCTGCAAGTGCTGGAAGGAGCACCCGCAGTCCAGTTCCTGATAGTCAGATTGAAGATGTCAGTGTTGAAGTACACCAGGATGAGGAGGATATGGGTGTTGCTGGCGCTGGGGAGGAAATTGACAAGGAGGATTCTGATGGTGAGGTGGTTTGTTTAAGTCAGGCACCCGGGGAGACACCTGTTGTCCGTGGGAGGAATATGGCCGTTGACATGCCTGGTGAAAATACCAAAAAAATCAGCTCTTCGGTGTGGAAGTATTTCAACAGAAATGCGGACAACATTTGTCAAGCCGTGTGTTGCCTTTGTCAAGCTGTAATAAGTAGGGGTAAGGACGTTAACCACCTCGGAACATCCTCCCTTATACGTCACCTGCAGCGCATTCATAATAAGTCAGTGACAAGTTCAAAAACTTTGGGCGACAGCGGAAGCAGTCCACTGACCAGTAAATCCCTTCCTCTTGTAACCAAGCTCACGCAAACCACCCCACCAACTCCCTCAGTGTCAATTTCCTCCTTCCCCAGGAATGCCAATAGTCCTGCAGGCCATGTCACTGGCAATTCTGACGATTCCTCTCCTGCCTGGGATTCCTCCGATGCATCCTTGCGTGTAACGCCTACTGCTGCTGGCGCTGCTGTTGTTGCTGCTGGGAGTCGATGGTCATCCCAGAGGGGAAATCGTAAGACCACTTTTACTACTTCCACCAAGCAATTGACTGTCCAACAGTCCTTTGCGAGGAAGATGAAATATCACAGCAGTCATCCTGCTGCAAAGCGGATAACTGAGGCCTTGGCATCCTGGGTGGTGAGAAACGTGGTTCCGGTATCCATCATTACTGCAGAGCCAACTAGAGACTTGTTGAAGGTACTGTGTCCCCGGTACCAAATACCATCTAGGTTCCATTTCTCTAGGCAGGCGATACCGAAAATGTACACAGACCTCAGAAAAAGAGTCACCAGTGTCCTAAAAAATGCAGCTGTACCCAATGTCCACTTAACCACGGACATGTGGACAAGTGGAGCAGGGCAGGGTCAGGACTATATGACTGTGACAGCCCACTGGGTAGATGTATGGACTCCCGCCGCAAGAACAGCAGCGGCGGCACCAGTAGCAGCATCTCGCAAACGCCAACTCTTTCCTAGGCAGGCTACGCTTTGTATCACCGGTTTCCAGAATACGCACACAGCTGAAAACCTCTTACGGCAACTGAGGAAGATCATCGCGGAATGGCTTACCCCAATTGGACTCTCCTGTGGATTTGTGGCATCGGACAACGCCAGCAATATTGTGTGTGCATTAAATCTGGGCAAATTCCAGCACGTCCCATGTTTTGCACATACCTTGAATTTGGTGGTGCAGAATTTTTAAAAAAACGTCAGGGGCGTGCAAGAGATGCTGTCGGTGGCCAGAAGAATTGCGGGACACTTTCGGCATACAGGCACCACGTACAGAAGACTGGAGCAACACCAAAAACGCCTGAACCTGCCCTGCCATCATCTGAAGCAAGAAGTGGTAACGAGGTGGAATTCAACCCTCTATATGCTTCAGAGGTTGGAGGAGCAGCAAAAGGCCATTCAAGCCTATACAATTCAGCACGATATAGGAGGTGGAATGCACCTGTCTCAAGCGCAGTGGAGAATGATTTCAACGTTGTGCAAGGTTCTGCTGCCCTTTGAACTTGCCACACGTGAAGTCAGTTCAGACACTGCCAGCCTGAGTCAGGTCATTCCCCTCATCAGGCTTTTGCAGAAGAAGCTGGAGACATTGAAGGAGGAGCTAACACGGAGCGATTCCGCTAGGCATGTGGGACTTGTGGATGGAGCCCTTAATTCGCTTAACAAGGATTCACGGGTGGTCAATCTGTTGAAATCAGAGCACTACATTTTGGCCACCGTGCTCGATCCTAGATTTAAAACCTACCTTGGATCTCTCTTTCCGGCAGACACAAGTCTGCTGGGGTTCAAAGACCTGCTGGTGAGAAAATTGTCAAGTCAAGCGGAACGCGACCTGTCAACATCTCCTCCTTCACATTCTCCCGCAACTGGGGGTGCGAGGAAAAGGCTCAGAATTCCGAGCCCACCCGCTGGCGGTGATGCAGGGCAGTCTGGAGCGACTGCTGATGCTGACATCTGGTCCGGACTGAAGGACCTGTCAACGATTACGGACATGTCGTCTACTGTCACTGCATATGATTCTCTCCCCATTGAAAGAATGGTGGAGGATTATATGAGTGACCGCATCCAAGTAGGCACGTCACACAGTCCGTACTTATACTGGCAGGAAAAAGAGGCAATTTGGAGGCCTTTGCACAAACTGGCTTTATTCTACCTAAGTTGCCCTCCCACAAGTGTGTACTCCGAAAGAGTGTTTAGTGCCGCCGCTCACCTTGTCAGCAATCGGCGTACGAGGTTACTTCCAGAAAATGTGGAGAAGATGATGTTCATTAAAATGAATTATAATCAATTCCTCCGTGGAGACATTGACCAGCAGCAATTGCCTCCACAAAGTACACAGGGAGCTGAGATGGTGGATTCCAGTGGGGACGAATTGATAATCTGTGAGGAGGGGGATGTACACGGTGATATATCGGAGGATGATGATGAGGTGGACATCTTGCCTCTGTAGAGCCAGTTTGTGCAAGGAGAGATTAATTGCTTCTTTTTTGGTGGGGGTCCAAACCAACCTGTCATTTCAGTCACAGTCGTGTGGCAGACCCTGTCACTGAAATGATGGGTTGGTTAAAGTGTGCATGTCCTGTTTATACAACATAAGGGTGGGTGGGAGGGCCCAAGGACAATTCCATCTTGCACCTCTTTTTTCTTTAATTTTTCTGTGCGTCATGTGCTGTTTGGGGAGTGTTTTTTGGAAGGGCCATCCTGCGTGACACTGCAGTGCCACTCCAAGATGGGCCCGGTGTTTGTGTCGGCCACTAGGGTCGCTTATCTTACTCACACAGCTACCTCATTGCGCCTCTTTTTTTCTTTGCGTCATGTGCTGTTTGGGGAGTGTTTTTTGGAAGGGCCATCCTGCGTGACACTGCAGTGCCACTCCTAGATGGGCCCGGTGTTTGTGTCGGCCACTAGGGTCGCTTATCTTACTCACACAGCTACCTCATTGCGCCTCTTTTTTTCTTTGCGTCATGTGCTGTTTGGGGAGTGTTTTTTGGAAGGGTCATCCTGCGTGACACTGCAGTGCCACTCCTAGATGGGCCCGGTGTTTGTGTCAGCCACTAGGGTCGCTTATCTTACTCACACAGCTACCTCATTGCGCCTCTTTTTTTCTTTGCGTCATGTGCTGTTTAATGGAGTGTTTTTTGGAAGGGCCATCCTGCGTGACACTGCAGTGCCACTCCTAGATGGGCCCGGTGTTTGTGTCGGCCACTAGGGTCGCTTAGCTTACTCACACAGCTACCTCATTGCGCCTCTTTTTTTCTTTGCGTCATGTGCTGTTTGGGGAGTGTTTTTTGGAAGGGCCATCCTGCGTGACACTGCAGTGCCACTCCTAGATGGGCCCGGTGTTTGTGTCGGCCACTAGGGTCGCTTAGCTTACTCACACAGCTACCTCATTGCGCCTCTTTTTTTCTTTGCGTCATGTGCTGTTTGGGGAGTGTTTTTTGGAAGGGCCATCCTGCGTGACACTGTAGTGCCACTCCTAGATGGGCCCGGTGTTTGTGTCGGCCACTAGGGTCGCTTAGCTTACTCACACAGCTACCTCATTGCGCCTCTTTTTTTCTTTGCATCATGTGCTGTTTGGGGAGTGTTTTTTGGAAGGGCCATCCTGCGTGACACTGCAGTGCCACTCCTAGATGGGCCCGGTGTTTGTGTCGGCCACTAGGGTCGCTTAGCTTACTCACACAGCTACCTCATTGCGCCTCTTTTTTTCTTTGCGCCATGTGCTGTTTGGGGAGTGTTTTTTGGAAGGGCCATCCTGCGTGACACTGCAGTGCCACTCCTAGATGGGCCCGGTGTTTGTGTCGGCCACTAGGGTCGCTTATCTTACTCACACAGCTACCTCATTGCGCCTCTTTTTTTCTTTGCGTCATGTGCTGTTTGGGGAGTGTTTTTTGGAAGGGCCATCCTGCGTGACACTGCAGTGCCACTCCTAGATGGGCCCGGTGTTTGTGTCGGCCACTAGGGTCGCTTAGCTTACTCACACAGCTACCTCATTGCGCCTCTTTTTTTCTTTGCGTCATGTGCTGTTTGGGGAGTGTTTTTTGGAAGGGCCATCCTGCGTGACACTGCAGTGCCACTCCTAGATGGGCCCGGTGTTTGTGTCGGCCACTAGGGTCGCTTAGCTTACTCACACAGCTACCTCATTGCGCCTCTTTTTTTCTTTGCGTCATGTGCTGTTTGGGGAGTGTTTTTTGGAAGGGCCATCCTGCGTGACACTGCAGTGCCACTCCTAGATGGGCCCGGTGTTTGTGTCGGCCACTAGGGTCGCTTAGCTTACTCACACAGCTACCTCATTGCGCCTCTTTTTTTCTTTGCGTCATGTGCTGTTTGGGGAGTGTTTTTTGGAAGGGCCATCCTGCGTGACACTGCAGTGCCACTCCTAGATGGGCCCGGTGTTTGTGTCGGCCACTAGGGTCGCTTATCTTACTCACACAGCTACCTCATTGCGCCTCTTTTTTTCTTTGCGTCATGTGCTGTTTGGGGAGTGTTTTTTGGAAGGGCCATCCTGCGTGACACTGCAGTGCCACTCCTAGATGGGCCCGGTGTTTGTGTCGGCCACTAGGGTCGCTTATCTTACTCACACAGCTACCTCGGTGCAAATTTTAGGACTAAAAATAATATTGTGAGGTGTGAGGTATTCAGTATAGACTGAAAATGAGTGGAAATTATGGTTTTTGAGGTTAATAATACTTTGGGATCAAAATGACCCCCAAATTCTATGATTTAAGCTGTTTTTTAGGGTTTTTTGAAAAAAACACCCGAATCCAAAACACACCCGAATCCGACAATAAAAATTCGGTGAGGTTTTGCCAAAACGCGGTCGAACCCAAAACACGGCCGCGGTACCGAACCCAAAACCAAAACACAAAACCCGAAAAATTTCAAGTGCACATCTCTATATTTTTTACAGTTTTTTTGTGCAGAAGGAATCATCCAACGGGAGGCATTTTTGGAAATGAGATGACGTATCACAATAAAAAGTGATTTTTCTATCAACAGCGGGTTACAGACCTTTAGAGTGGAGTGTTTTTGCGGCATTTTGCTGTTCATTATTAGGCATTGCCATTGTTGAAAATCATGTGTGTGCAACTGTTGATATTGCAGTGATATAGGCACACACCAGCGAATGACTCAAACTATGAACAGCCCAGTTACTTAACCAGTGGTGTTGGTATATTGATAGATAGCCTGTACAGCCGTACTCACTGTTACGTGTACACTGGTGATGGATTGGAGCTGGGTTTCATGCAGCTCAACGGCTGGATATAGCAGGTACTACTCCAGGCAAGACAGCCAGTGAGTATATACTGCCAAAAGGTTACTGGAACAGCCAGGCTCGGCGACAGGGGGGGTCAAAGGGGACACCCGTACCGGGCCCCAACGTTGTGAGGGGCCCCAAGGATCTGGGCATCAACCATGGCATCAAGCTGTGGCAGTGCAACACGTAGGATGGGGTATAATTTAAATGGATTGCGCTGGCCGGAGGAGAGCTGTGGCACTGTATAGTTGATAACTCCGTCGGTGGAACCGCCCCCCCCCCCCCCCCTCTCTGCGTCGGTAACCCAGCCACTGCCCACAGTCACCTGTCCGTGTCCCACTGTGTGCGTAGATATCACATGACGCATCCATACGACGCTACACCCTTCACTTACTCCCCGCCTTTCACAGTTCACTTCAGTCTTTGCAGTGGCGACGGTCCTAAGAGGAGCCCAGTCCAGTACCCAGGAGAAACACTGGACTGCAGGAGAAACAGCCCAGGCAGCTTGGAACTGGAGGATAGCAGTGGTATTTTGGTAAGTGACAGCAGTCAGAGTGTGGAAACGCTGTCACGCAGTGTCTCTCATGAGCCAGAGCATACAATGTTTTAAAAAACAAACAAGCATATTTTTATTAAAGTGCTATTTATTATTTTTATAATATTTAAAAAAACATTCAATATGCAATGTAATAAAAATATACTGCACTACTGCTGAGGATATGCTATAACACTATCTGCATTTTAAATAGAACGTCTCTACATGATAGCAGTGACATTAGTGGTTTCTATTAATATTGTTGAATTGTCGGCATAATGTTATTTTAGAATTAAATAACATTGGCCCTCATTCCGAGTTGTTCGCTCGCAAGGCGAATGTAGCAGAGTTACACACGCTAAGCCGCCGCCTACTGGGAGTGAATCTTAGCTTCTTAAAATAGCGACCGACGTAGGCGCAATATTGCGATTACAAACGAGATAGCAGTTTCTGAGTAGCTTCAGACTTACTCTGCCTGTGCGATCAGTTCAGTGCTTTTCGTTCCTGGCTGACGTCATAAACACACCCAGCGTTCGCCCAGGCACTCCCACCGTTTCTCCGGCCACTCCTGCGTTTTTTCCGGAAACGGTAGCGTTTCCTGCCACACGCCCCTAAAACGCCGTGCATCCGCCCAGTAACACCCATTTCCTGTCAATCACAATGCGAACGTCGGAGCGATGAAAATGCCGTGAGTAAACTTACTTTCTTCATAGTAAAGTTACTTGGCGCAGTCGCAGTGCGAACATTGCGCATGCGCACTAAGAGAATTCTCACTGCGATGCGATGAAAAACTCCGAGCGAACAACTCGGAATGAGGGCCATTATGCCAGCAATTCAACAATATTAATATCAAATACTAATTTCACTGGTAGAGGACTTCTATTCAAAGTGCAGATAATATATTATGGTCCACTTTGCTCAGCAGTAGTGCAGTGAACTGTATGTATAGTAACATCCCTAACTGTGTGGAGTTTGTATATTCTCCCCATGCTTGTGTGGGTTTCCTCTGGGTACTTGAGTGTCCTCCCACACTCCAAAGATATACTGTGTGTAAATCAGTGTGTGTACACGTGTTTAGGGCAGACTAAATGGGCCAAGTGGTTCTTATCTGCCGTCAAATTTTCTATTTCTTTGTGTACACCTGAACAATACACCTATATGGCAATACATTTATTGGCACATGCAAGGGACGGATGTGCGGGTCTGGTATCCGGGGGGGGGGGGGGTTGGAGGGAAGAGGGGGGCCCCAGAGGTATCAGTGTACCGGGCCCCGAGATTTCTGTTGCCGGAATCTAATAATCAGGTCTCTTATAGGAGCTAAGCAGGCGGCTTCTGTCTTTCAGCATGTCACTCCACATGGTAAAGACAAGATGGCTACTACACATGATCAGTAGAGATCTCAGTGGCCATCTTGGGATATAGTATGAAGCCTCCCTGGAGAACAGGAAGTCAGGAGTCTGTACAGTAGTACACTCCTCCTTCAAAAACCATCATCATTTTTCAGTGAAACACTGCTATAACTGCACACGTCATGTGTCGATGGAAAAAAAATTCTGTTTTTGTTATGTGACCATGAAATGAATGACAGTGGCCTGCTTCAGCAACACTAAAAACTAGGGCATATGTGGTCCCCAATTGGGTTACTATGGCTCATACATCTTCAGTAGACAGTCACAATTAAAGATGACCCCTTAGAAAGCACTTTTGTGTCACAAGCCAAGATTACTTGTGGGACTGGTGGTGGAAGCTTGATAAGTAGTATGCTGGTCTTTACCACATTTCCCACATGCTCCCTGCTGGTTATTACCCATGGCCTCCATATACTATTTCAGATGGGAATATATGGCGATTAGTCAGACCAGGAGGTGTTGTGGTATCACGACCTCACTTAAGTCAACAGTCATTAGGTCGACCACTATTGTTTGACATGCATTAGATCGACATGGTCTTTAGGTCAACACATGAAAAGGTCGACCTGTTTTTTTTTTTTGTTTTTTTTTTTACAATTTTAAAAACTATTCCTTACTTTACTATCCACGTGGACCATGATTGGGAATAGTAGCCTGTGCCGAGTGCAGCGGTAGTGGAACCAGGCACCTTGCCCAAAGCGCAAGCCATGTGAGGGGACACGGTGCACTAATTGGGGTTCTCGTCGCTTTACGGAAAAAACGACACAACCCCCCCCCCCCCCCCACAATAAAACCTTGTGTCGACCTTTCCATGTCAGCATTTTCCGTGTCGTCAAATTCTATGTTCTGCCGTCAAATTCTATGTTTCTATACTGGAGGGAGGTAGGTTCAGGGGAAATTTAAGGAAAACTTACTTCACAGAAAGGGTAGTGGATAAGTGGAATAGCCTCCCATCAGAGGTGGTAGAGGCTAAGACTGTAGAGCAATTTAAACATGCATGGGACAGGCATATGAATATCCTTACAAAGAATTAAGGTTCAAAAAGGGTCGAGATTACCTAAAGGATAAAAAAGGGGCAGGCTAGATGGGCCAAGTGGTTCTTATCTGCCGTCAAATTCTATGTTTCTAGAATCGTGTCGACCTATTCAAGGTGTCGACATAGTCACGGTCGATCAATTGCGGTCGGTCTAATGACTGTTGACTTAGTTAGGGTTGACCCAATGATCCACACCCAGGTATTGCAGAGGAAAGATTTTATTATTTTTCTTTATACTTCTTACAAGGAGATTACAGTTTGCTAATAACTCAGGTCCAATTCTGAATTAGCGGGTCGCCTGACCCGGTAATTCAACCTGGTAAAAAAGAAGGGTTCTTACCGGGTTGATTACCGGGTCAGGCGCAGTGTGAATGGGAGCCGTTCCGATGCGAATCGGCTCCCATTCACAGCATAGGCAGAGGCGGTGCAGGAGATGAGCTCATCTCCCGGCGCCGCCTCCACCCCCGCCCCTGCTGCGCCCTCCGCTGCTATGGCAACCGACCCGGTATATTGCCGGGTCGGAAAGCCAGCAACGGAGCGCAAATGCCGGATCCCACCCGGTAAGTACACGTTTCTCTTACCGGGTAGGATCCGGCATTTGCGATCTGAATGTAGTATTACATACACTTCTGATTGCTTTTCATGATACAGTAGGTAGCTCTTGGGGGCATTGTTCTGTTGAGGTCTAAAACATTAGTCTTTTACCTCATACAACACACACGCACACAAAAACACACACACACAAAATGAGGACTTGCTTCCTGCAATTGTTGTGCCCCTAGTATTTATGAGGTAGAGTGCCCTCGCTTGGGACCCCACCGCGATTACCGTCACAAAGATGGTTGGGCAGGGTTTTCAAAAAGTTTCAGATCCGCTCCACACCATTTCATCCCGTTGCACCACTTAAAAAAAAATTTCGCCAGAGAAGGTCAGAATCAGTTGCAGAAACAGTGTGTTTCTCAGTTTTCAACAGCTGATTGTAGGGCAGAAGTCTTTTTTTCAGGCATCAGAGGTTACTCCAGAAATTTGTACTTGTTACCTGTTGAGAGTGTTTTTAATTGCAGCTGTTCCAGTAGGAGCAAAGTTACTGTGGGAGAACGTAAAGGCTCCTGAAAGGTGAATCGCGCCATAAATCGGCAAATGTTCATTGCTCTGATTCCTATGAACTATGTGTTACACACTATAATGAATGCCGTCTAGTTTGCTATTATGGGAGTAAATCAATTAACATCTGTTAAGCTCTGTAATGTCCTAATCGTTAACACATTTTTGGGTAAACTGCGTGTGTGTTCGTGGCTACCTGCAGTCATGGAAACAGAATGCTGACATCTCCCATAGATGCTATACAGTAGTCTTCCCAGATGCTACTGTGCTAAATGCTAACGTGACAGTAAGATTTCCCAGGGCTCAGCCATCATGCACGAAAGCTCTATCTGTGCTTCTGATGGCATGAAAGCTACCGGGACACATTATGCAAAACTGTGCCACAGAGACAGGCGGTGCGTGCTGACAAAGGGGTGTATTGCGGGAATGTACGTATTCACGGATTACAGTCTCTGCGAGCAAAACACATCTATTCATTAATTCAATGATCTGGTGGAAAATCAGCTCTTGTTTCTTTTTTGTATGGAGACTGTTTTCAAAAAAGTAAAAAAAAAAATACCAAAAAATCTAATTTGAACAAATTGTATTCTAATGTGTAATTGTGTCATTTACAGATGCTGTGATCATGCACTTAGAGCAGGGCCGGTTCTAAGGTTTGTGGCGCCCCGGGCAAAATTCGGGGGGCGTGGCTTCAATTGGGGGCGTGGTCAACGCGCTGAAAGAAAAAATAAAAATAAATAAAAAATAAGAATTTACTTACCGATAATTCTATTTCTCGTAGTCCGTAGTGGATGCTGGGGACTCCGTAAGGACCATGGGGAATAGCGGCTCCGCAGGAGACTGGGCACATCTAAAGAAAGCTTTAGGATTATCTGGTGTGCACTGGCTCCTCCCCCTATGACCCCCCTCCAAGCCTCAGTTAGGATACTGTGCCCGGACGAGCGTACACAATAAGGAAGGATCTGAATCCCGGGTAAGACTCATACCAGCCACACCAATCACACCGTACAACTTGTGATCTGAACCCAGTTAACAGCATGATAACAGAGGAGCCTCTAGAAAAGATGGCTCACTACAGCAATAACCCGATTTTTTGGTAACAATAACTATGTACCAGTATTGCAGACAATCCGCACTTGGGATGGGCGCCCAGCATCCACTACGGACTACGAGAAATAGAATTATCGGTAAGTAAATTCTTATTTTCTCTAACGTCCTAAGTGGATGCTGGGGACTCCGTAAGGACCATGGGGATTATACCAAAGCTCCCAAACGGGCGGGAGAGTGCGGATGACTCTGCAGCACCAAATGAGAGAACTCCAGGTCCTCCTCAGCCAGGGTATCAATTTTGTAGAATTTTACAAACGTATTTGCTCCTGACCAAGTAGCTGCTCGGCAAAGTTGTAAAGCCGAGACCCCTCGGGCAGCCGCCCAAGATGAGCCCACCTTCCTTGTGGAGTGGGCATTTACAGATTTTTGGCTGTGGCAGGCCTGCCACCGAATGTGCAAGCTGAATTGTACTACAAATCCAACGAGCAATAATCTGCTTAGAAGCAGGAGCACCCAGCTTGTTGGGTGCATACAGGATAAACAGCGAGTCAGTTTTCCTGACTCCAGCCATCCTGGAAACATATATTTTCAGGGCCCTGACAACGTCTAGCAACTTGGAGTCCTCCAAGTCCCTAGTAGCCGCAGGCACCACAATAGGTTGGTTCAGGTGAAACGCTGAAACCACCTTAGGGAGAAACTGAGGACGAGTCCTCAATTCCGCCCTGTCCGAATGGAAAATCAGATAAGGGCTTTTACAGGATAAAGCCGCCAATTCTGACACGCGCCTGGCCCAGGCCAGGGCCAACAGTATGACCACTTTCCCTGTGAGATATTTTAACTCCACAGATTTAAGTGGTTCAAACCAATGTGACTTTTGGAACCCAAAAACTACATTGAGATCCCAAAGTGCCACTGGAGGCACAAAAGGAGGCTGTATATGCAGTACCCCTTAGACAAACGTCTGAACTTCAGGGACTGAAGCTAGTTCTTTTTGGAAGAAAATTGACAGGGCCGAAATTTGAACCTTAATGGACCCCAATTTCAGGCCCATAGACACTCCTGTTTGCAGGAAATGTAGGAATCGACCCAGTTGAATTTCCTCCGTCGGGCCTTACTGGCCTCGCACCACGCAACATATTTTCGCCAAATGCGGTGATAATGTTTTGCGGTTACATCCTTCCTGGCTTTGATCAGGATAGGGATGACTTCATCCGGAATGCCTTTTTTCCTTCAGGATCCGGCGTTCAACCGCCATGCCGTCAAACGCAGCCGCGGTAAGTCTTGGAACAGACAGGGTCCTTGCTGGAGCAGGTCCCTTCTTAGAGGTAGAGGCCACGGATCCTCCGTGAGCATCTCTTGAAGTTCCGGTTACCAAGTCCTTCTTGGCCAATCCGGAGCCACGAATATAGTGCTTACTCCTCTCCATCTTATCAATCTCAGTACCTTGGGTATGAGAGGCAGAGGAGGGAACACATACACTGACTGGTACACCCACGGTGTTACCAGAGCGTCTACAGCTATTGCCTGAGGGTCCCTTGACCTGGCGCAATACCTGTCGAGTTTTTCCCAACGGTTTATAATCATGTGGAAGACTTCTGGGTGAAGTCCCCACTCTCCCAGGTGGAGGTCGTGCTGAGGAAGTCTGCTTCCCAGTTGTCCACTCCCGGAATGAATACTGCTGACAGTGCTATCACATGATTTTCCGACCAGCGAAGAATCCTTGCAGCTTCTGCCATTGCCCTCCTGCTTCTTGTGCCACCCTGTCTGTTTACGTGGGTGACTGCCGTGATGTTGTCCGACTGGATCAACACCGGCTGACCTTGAAGCAGAGGTCTTGCTAAGCTTAGAGCATTGTAAATGGCCCTTAGCTTCAGGATATTTATGTGAAGTGATGTCTCCAGGCTTGACCATAAGCCCTGGATATTCCTTCCCTGTGTGACTGCTCCCCAGCCTCGCAGGCTGGCATCCGTGGTCACCAGGACCCAGTCCTGAATGCCGAATCTGCGGCCCTCTAGAAGATGAGCACTCTGCAACCACCACAGGAGGGACACCCTTGTCCTTGGTGACAGGGTTATCCGCTGATGCATCTGAAGATGCGACCCGGACCAATTTTCCAGCAGGTCCCACTGGAAAGTTCTTGCGTGGAATCTGCCGAATGGGATTGCTTCGTAGGAAGCCACCATTTTACCCAGAACCCTTGTGCATTGATGCACTGAGACTTGGCTCGGTTTTAGGAGGTTCCTGACTAGCTCGGATAACTCCCTGGCTTTCTCCTCCGGGAGAAACACCTTTTTCTGGACTGTGTCCAGGATCATCCCTAGGAACAGAAGACAAGTCGTCGGAACCAGCTGCGATTTTGGAATATTGAGAATCCAATCGTGCTGCCGCAACACTACCTGAGATAGTGCTACACCGACCTCCAACTGTTCCCTGGATCTTACCCTTATCAGGGAATCGTCCAAGTAAAGGATAACTAAAATTCCCTTCCTTCGAAGGAATATCATCATTTCGGCCATTACCTTGGTAAAGACCCGGGGTGCCGTGGACCATCCATACAGCAGCGTCTGAACTGATAGTGACAGTTCTGTACCATAAACCTGAGGTACCCTTGATGAGAAGGGTAAATTTTGACATGAAGGTAAGCATCCTTGATGTCCCGAGACATCATGTAGTCCCCTTCTTCCAGGTTCGCAATCACTGCTCTGAGTGACTCAATCTTGAATTTGAACCTCTGTATGTAAGTGTTCAAAGATTTTAGATTTAGAATCGGTCTCACCGAGCCGTCCGGCTTCGGTACCACAACAGTGTGGAATAATACCCCGTTCCCTGTTGCAGGAGGGGTACCTTGATTATCACCTGCTGGGAATACAGCTTGTGAATGGCTTCCAAAACTGTCTCCCTGTCAGAAGGAGACATCGGTAAAGCCGACTTTAGGAAACGGCGAGGGGGAGACGTCTCGAATTCTAATTTGTACCCCTGAGATATCACCTGAAGGATCCAGGGGTCTACTTGCGAGTGAGCCCACTGCGCGCTGAAATTCATTGAGACGGGCCCCCCACCGTGCCTGATTCTGCTTGTAAAGCCCCAGCGTCATACTGAGGGCTTGGCAGAGGCGGGAGAGGGTTTCTGTTCCTGGGAACTGGCTGATTTCTGCAGCCTTTTTCCTCTCTCTCTGTCACGGGGCAGAAATGAGGAACCTTTTGCCCGCTTGTCCACGAAAAGACTGCGCCTGATAATACGGCGTCTTCTCATGTTGAGAGGCGACCTGGGGTACAGACGTGGATTTCCCAGCTGTTGCCGTGGCCACCAGGTCTGAAAGACCGACCCCAAATAACTCCTCCCTTTAATAAGGCAATACTTCCAAATGCCGTTTGGAATACGCCTCACCTGACCACTAACGTGTCCATAACCCTCTACTGGTAGAAATGGACAACGCACTTAGACTTGATGCCAGTCGGCAAATATTCCGCTGTGCATCACGCATATATAGAAATGCATCTTTTAAATGCTCTATAGGCAAAAATATACTGTCCCTATCTAGGGTATCAATATTTTCAGTCAGGGAATCCGACCACGCCAACCCAGCACTGCACATCCAGGCTGAGGCGATTGCTGGTCGCAGTATAACACCAGTATGTGTGTAAATACATTTTAGGATACCCTCCTGCTTTCTATCAGCAGGATCCTTAAGGGCGGCCATCTCAGGAGAGGGTAGAGCCCTTACAAGCGTGTGAGCGCTTTATCCACCCTAGGGGGTGTTTCCCAACGCACCCTAACCTCTGGCGGGAAAGGATATAATGCCAATAACATTTTAGAAATTATCAGTTGTTATCGGGGGAAAACCACGCATCATCACACACCTCATTTAATTTCTCAGATTCAGGAAAACTACAGGTAGTTTTTCCTCACCGAACATAATACCCCTTTTTTTTGGTGGTACTCGTATTATCAGAAATGTGTAAAACATTTTTCATTGCCTCAATCATGTAACGTGTGGCCCTACTGGAAGTCACATTTGTCTCTTCACCGTCGACACTGGAGTCAGTATCCGTGTCGGCGTCTATATCTGCCATCTGAGGTAACGGGCGCTTTAGAGCCCCTGACGGCCTATGAGACGTCTGGACAGGCACAAGCTGAGTAGCCGGCTGTCTCATGTCAACCACTGTCTTTTATACAGAGCTGACACTGTCACGTAATTCCTTCCAACAGTTCATCCCCTCAGGTGTCGACCCCCTAGAGGGTGACATCACTATTACAGGCAATCTGCTCCGTCTCCACATCATTTTTCTCCTCATACATGTCGACACAAACGTACCGACATACAGCACACACACAGGGAATGCTCTGATAGAGGACAGGACCCCACTAGCCCTTTGGGGAGACAGAGGGAGAGTTTGCCAGCACACACCAGAGCGCTATATATATATATACAGGGATAACCTTATAATAAGTGTTTTTCCCCTTATAGCTGCTGTATCTTTAATACTGCGCGTAATTAGCGCCCCCCCTCTCTTTTTTAACCCTTTCTGTAGTGTAGTGACTGCAGGGGAGAGACAGGGAGCTTCCCTCCAACGGAGCTGTGAGGGAAAATGGCGCCAGTGTGCTGAGGAGATAGGCTCCGCCCCCTTATCGGCGGCCTTATCTCCCGTTTTTTTATGTATTTTGGCAGGGGTTAAATGCATCCATATAGCCCAGGAGCTATATGTGATGCATTTTTTGCCATCCAAGGTGTTTTTTATTGCGTCTCAGGGCGCCCCCCCCCAGCGCCCTGCACCCTCAGTGACCGGAGTGTGAAGTGTGCTGAGAGCAATGGCGCACAGCTGCAGTGCTGTGCGCTACCTTGTTGAAGACAGGACGTCTTCTGCCGCCGATTTTCCGGACCTCTTCTGCCTTCTGGCTCTGTAAGGGGGCCGGCGGCGCGTCTCTGGGACCCATCCAAGCTGGGCCTGTGATCGTCCCTCTGGAGCTAATGTCCAGTAGCCTAAGAAGCCCAATCCACTCTGCACGCAGGTGAGTTCGCTTCTTCTCCCCTTAGTCCCTCGATGCAGTGAGCCTGTTGCCAGCAGGTCTCACTGAAAATAAAAAACCTAAACTAAAACTTTCACTAAGAAGCTCAGGAGAGCCCCTAGTGTGCACCCTTCTCGTTCGGGCACAAAGATCTAACTGAGGCTTAGAGGGGGGTCATAGGGGGAGGAGCCAGTGCACACCAGATAATCCTAAAGCTTTCTTTAGATGTGCCCAGTCTCCTGCGGAGCCGCTATTCCCCATGGTCCTTACGGAGTCCCCAGCATCCACTTAGGACGTTAGAGAAAGAATACTTACCATCCCCGTTCCTGATCCAGACCCCCTCCGCCGGCGGCGCCGATCTTCTGCTCTCCTCTCTTCGATCTATGGGAGAGACATTATTACGTCTCTTCCATAGAACAGCATAGACACTAGAGGTCAATTATGACCCCCTAGTGTCTGTGCCACTATGCTGTGCGGTGCGCGATGACGTCATCGCGCATCGCACAGCAAAGGTCCTCTAGACGAAGGGAAACTAGACCGTAGCGTCTAGTTTCCCTTCATGGAGAGGACCTTTGCTGTGCGGTGCGCGATGACGTCATCGCGCACCGCACAACTAAGGTCCTCTCAATGAAGGGAAACTAGACGCTACGCGTCTGGTTCCCTTTAAAGCGGGGGGCACAGCAGGGCACTGCGGGGGGCACAGTGGCGGTTCTTGCCCTGGTGCGGCGCCCTCCGGATGGCGCCGGCGCCCTCCGGAAGGCGGCACCCCGGGCAAAAGTACCGCTTGCCCGTGGCAAGAACCGCCACTGACTTAGAGCTTGGGGTTTTGCATATAACCAATATCTATCGGAAGGCAACTGCAATCAGGATTTCTCAGTTTGCCCTCCCCAGATTCGGGTGAGACTCCGCCCCCTCTAGCTACCTATTTTTGGCCCATATTTATCAAGCCTTGGATGGAGATAAATTGAACGGTGATAAAGTTCCAACCAACCAGCTCCTAACTGCCATGTTACAAGCTGTGTTTGAAAAATGACAGTTAGGAGCTGATTGGTTGGTATTTTATCACCATGCAATTTATCACCCTCCAAGGCTTGATAAATCTGGGCCTTTGTTTGCTTTTTCCGGGCTAAGAACCTCCTTCTCAGGGCTCGTGGAGCATGCACCCGCTCCTGAGACTCTGCCTGATGCAT
Organism: Pseudophryne corroboree; assembly: GCF_028390025.1. Taxonomy (NCBI): domain Eukaryota; kingdom Metazoa; phylum Chordata; class Amphibia; order Anura; family Myobatrachidae; genus Pseudophryne; species Pseudophryne corroboree. The sequence goes on from NC_086446.1 coordinate 756,182,505, forward strand.
CATGTGCATCTGTGCCCACATAGCTACGGCTGCATTGGGGCATCGGAAAATGCTGATGACGTCTATGCCGCCCCCAGCTATTGGCACTCCTAGGCACGTGCCTCGTGTGCCTACTGGGAAATTCAGCACTGTTCGTAGATGCTAAGCTGCATACTTCTAACCTGGTAATTAAGGGCTTAATTCACTAAGGATTGCAATTGCAAAGTTGCTTGCAGCAGATTTGCAACTGTAGTCCTTAGCAATGCAAATGCAGGAGGAGGTGCATACCACCGCCTCCCTGCATTTGCGATGCGATCGCATCTGAGATTAACGCAATGTCCATCTGCGAAGTCAGGCTAAGTCTAAGTGGGGAGATGCAGTCAGGATCGCATATGAGATCTTTACTGAATCACCCCCTAAGTTTGAAGTACACATTTGCAGCTCACAGATAAAAGGTGAGCTATAGTAAACCATTAAATGTATGGGTTTGACCACATGCGACTTTCATTTGCTACATTTTTACAGGTTGTTTTTTTTTCAAGTTTAGTTTGACCACGGTTTCAATGAAGAATTGCCCATTCACATGGGGAAATACGACCACGGTTTCAATTAAGAATTGCCCATTCGCATGGGGAAATACAATAAGGGCTGGGGGAGTTAATTACCGCTGCTAATTGGATACCGGCCTTAGCGGTTTATGTAATGACAGGCTCTGGCACGATGCCGGTGAGTCTGCCCATATTTTTCATGTGGCATTCATTTAAAAGACAACACCACCTGCTGTTGCCTTTAAAATGATTGCTGCTTTAATAATAGAGCCAGACTCTACCGGAATCTCCACAGATCCTGCATCTTGCTAGTTATTAACATAAATCCCTCAGTGAGAGTTATTTACAAAATACAAATGTGCGCTCTTTATGCCTAAAGCGACCAATCAGATATGATCAAATCTAATTGCTGATAAATTGCTATGAGTTACAGTATTTTGCTTCAAAGTAACGCAAAATGTGTCTATTTATCTAGCTCAATGGCGCCATCTGCTGCATTAATATTGTACTTCTATTAAAGGACATTATTTATTTTTTTTAGGTGAACAATATTGCTATAATGTAACGTTCGCATTACAGTCTAAACAGTGTCGGATTTCCCACTAGACATCTGTGGCACCTGCCTAAGGGTGACATTTGCTGTGGGACGGCACAGCATGCTTACTTTGCATGAGAGCCATGCTAGCAGGGGCGTAGCTATCTCATTTGGGGCCCCATAGCATAATTCCATGCATACACAAACCCCCTGCTCATTTGGGGCCCCATAGCATAAATACCCCCCCCCCCCCCCGCGCACCCAGCACGGAGGCACCCCCTATAGAGCACTCACCATTGTGGCCGCAGTGTGCTGCTGTTACACTGCTGCCACATCTGCTCTCCTGGCCGGCCCGGCTCCGTCCACTGTCTCTTCACAGACGCTGGGTGGACGCGTGGCCGTGGTCCGGGGATGTCGGACGTCCCTGCATACTCAGCCACGCCTCCTCCGAGCATTGGTTAGTACCCAGGGGAGGCGGAGCCGGCCGGGTAAGCAAGTGTGGCTGCAGTACAGCAGCGCAGCACACTTCTTGTAACATAAAAAGCTGCCAGGGCCGGGGCTCAGTAGCTGGGTGCAGGGGAAGGCTCGGGCCCCAGAGACGGCTCGGGCCCCATAGCAGCCGCATCCCCTGCACCTATGGTAACTACGCCAATGCCTGCTAGGCTGGGTGTGGATCATTGGATCTACTCTAAAAAGGTCTACAGTCAATAGGTCGACCACTAATGATGCATTAGGTCGACAGTGTCAAAAGGTCAACATGGAAATGGTTGACACAAAAAAAGTTTCCAAAATGTATTTTTTTGTCACTTTTCAGCCACAAAAAAAGCCCAATTAGTGTACCGTTGCGCTCGGCAGAGGTTACTAATCCCAATCGTAGTCCACGCGAATGGTAAAGTATGGAAAAGTTGAAAAAACAAAAGAACTTGTGTCGACCATATGTTTATTAACTGTTTAAACCTGTTGACCTTTTGAAATGTCTAACTTTTATATGCCGACCTTTTGACCATGTCAACCTTTTGGCTCTGTCGACCATCAGTAAACGACCTATTGACCTTTTTAGTATAGATCTATAGACCCGGATACCGCTAGGGGTATCCGTTCAGATGGTCGACCATGTTATGGTCGACCACTATTGGTCGACATTGACATGGTCGACATGGACACATGGTCGGCACATGAAATTCTTTTGTGGAACTTTTCCATACTTTACGATTGGGAACGGTAATCTGCCCGAAGCATGGCGAGCAAACGCGGTGCACTAATTGGGGTTCCCCGTCACTTTATGCAAAAAACGACACCTAAATAAGAAAAAAAAAACTCATGTCGACCTTTTAATGTGTTGACCATTTTCATGTGTTGACAATGTGTCCATGTCGACCAATAGTGGTCGACCTAATGACTGTTGACCATAACATGGTCGACCATTCACACCGGAACCACCGCTAGGCTGTTGGCCAGACGAGACCAGGTGCCTTTTTTATTGTTGTTACAAATTATTTGGTTTTTTATTTTGTAACTGGTGTGGGAGGAGGAGGGCAATGGTTGGAAAATTGTGGTAGTGAAGGAGGGGGGGGGGGGGGGTGTTGGTGCTGCTTTGGCAGTCGGGAGGCTACAACATGAAGGGGCAATGACATGAAGGGGGGAAGGGGGGGCAACTGATAATCTTGTACCTAGGAGTGGCCTGACCCCTAAATTCACCCCTGATTCTGAGGAAATATTCACAACGTTCTTAAAACTAGGCCCATCCCTTTTAGTATTCTAGGTCCTTCAAAAGTGTCTTTTACATTGTTTAAATTAGCTGGCGGAGACCCTGTGAGACTAATGCGGTGTAATCACTTAGCAGCCGGTCTGGAAAACTGAAATACTTTCTCATTTCTAGCTTGTGATGATGTCAGAGGCAATGCCTGACCGACCATTAGGCTGATTAGACTGCAGCCTAGAGTGCCAAGGAAGGTGGGGGAGGGGGGGGGGGCACTACTCTCTTGGCATGAGAGAGTGGTACTTGGGTATCTGTAAGCAGTTCAAATCCAGACATCATAGACATGTGTCATCTCCAGCTCCCTCCTCCTCACCTTTTAATGCATGCTTCCCCTCATACTAAGCAGGTGCAGACGTAGGGCACTGCATGGATGTACTCGGAGGGGAAGTTATGTATAGTCCGCTCCACTCTGGAGCAGCGGGGTGGCTGGTATAAGGTAGGGGGAGGGACCTTAGGAAGATGATGAGCATTAATGAAGACTGATTAATGGAGAATGCTAAGAGATTGTTAATGATGGAGGAAGAGGCATTAACGGGAAATGTACATAAGAGGTCAATGAAGGGTCATGATGAGAAAGATTTAAAGATTGAGGATGACATGTTAATAAATGATGGTGGATAAGTGGTTATTGGTGGATGATGGAGAGTTAATGATTGAGAATGAGGGGTTAATGAAGAATGATGGAGGGTCATTGATTGAAAAAGAGGGGTTAATGATGGAGGATGATGAATTATGGAGAATGATGGGTTTATGTTGAAGGGTGGAGAGTAATGGCGGAAGATGAGGGGTTAATGATGAATGCTAGAGTTAATGATTGAGGATGTGGGGCTATGGATGAATGATAGAAAGCAACGATAAGACTGTAGAGTTGATGGTGAATGATGAAAAGTAATGATAGAGAATGAGGGGTTAATGATAACTGATAGATCGTAATGATGGACGGTGAAGGGTTAATGATGGATGATAGTGTAATGATGGAGGAAGAGGGGTTAATGATGGAGAATGGGGGTTTCTGGTGAATATTGAAGAGTAATGATGGAGGATGAGGGGTTAATGATGGATGATAGTGTAATGATGGAGGATGAGGGGTTAATGATGGATGATAGTGTAATGATGGAGGATGAGGGGTTAATGATGGATGATAGTGTAATGATGGAGGATGAGGGGTTAATGATGAATGATAGAGTAATCATGGATGAACGACAGAGAGTAATAATAAGAATGTAGAGTTGATGGTGAATGATGAAAAGTAATGATAGAGAATGAAGGGTTAATGATAACTGATAGATCGTAATGATGAAGTGTGAGGAGTTAATTATAATTGAAAGATTTAATGATGTAGGATAAAGTGTTAATCATGATTGATGGTGTAATGATGGCAGATAAGGGGTTAATGATAAATGATGAAGCGCTTGTGATGGAGGATGATAAATGATAAAGGAGGATGAGGGGTTAATGATAAATGATAGAGTAATCATGGAGGATGGGGGTTATTGATTGAGGGTTATTGATGAATGATTGAGGATGAGCAATTGCTGCATATTTGCCATTGGCCGCGCCCCCTAGTGACTGTCTCTGTGAGTAACTGCTCTGTCTGCTCCGAGTAGACTCTCTGTACAGGCTGCAGTGGGATTAGAGTGACAGTTCTGTGGAGAGCAGGGGCTGTGTCCAGTGGTATGCAGGTGAGGCAGACCCTTTCCTGTCATAATAACATATACACCAGAGTTCTAACTACATAAAGTATATGAAAAATACAAAGAATGCATTAGAAATATCTCCTTTGTATTATTCTAAACATTTTTATCTGTGTATAATGCTCACATGTACAGATGGGTCCACGGTTATCTTGACAAGTTTGCTGCGCCTAGACACAACATTGTTCTCAGCTGCAATACAATACAGAGAAAAATACAGCAGGGGATTAAGTCATTACAGCAGGGGATTAAGTCCGACTACCCAGTCTCAATTAATCCTATTAAAGGTCAAGATAAACGTGGACCCATCTGTATATACTGCTGCACCTGCGTATAATGCTCACATGTATATACTGCTTCACCTGCGTATAATGCCCACATGTATATACTGCTGCACCTGCGTATAATGCTCACATGTATATACTGCTGCACCTGCGTATAATGCCCACATGTATATACTGCTTCACCTGTGTATAATGCCCACATGTAAATACTGCTACCCCTGTGTATAATGCCCACACATATATACTGCTGCACCTGTGTATAATGCCCACATGTATATACTGCTGCCCCTGTGTATAATGCCCACATGTATATACTGCTGCACCTGTGTATAATTCCCACATGTATATACTGCTGCACCTGCGTATAATGCCCACATGTATATACTGTTGCCCCTGCGTATAATGCCCACATGTATATACTGCTGCACCTGCATATAATGCCCACATGTATATACTGCTGCACCTGTGTATAATGCTCACATGTATATACTGCTGCACCTGTGTATAATGCTCACATGTATACACTGCTGCACCTGTGTATAATGCCCACATGTATATACTGCTGCACCTGTGTATAATGCTCACATGTATATACTGCTGCACCTGTGTATAATGCCCACATGTATATACTGCATAATGCCCACATGTATATACTGCTGCACCTGTGTATAATGCTCACATGTATATACTGCTGCACCTGTGTATAATGCCCACATGTATATACTGCTGCACCTGTGTATAATGCCCACATGTATATACTGCTGTATATACTGCTGCACCTGCATATAATGCCCACATGTATATACTGCTGCACCTGTGTATAATGCTCACATGTATATACTGCTGCACCTGTGTATAATGCTCACATGCTCACATGTATATACTGCTGCACCCGTGTATAATGCCCACATGAAACCTTTGGCTCATATATTGTGGGTAAATCTGGCTCTGGTACAAGGCATTTACCTCATCACACATCCCTGCGTGTGTGCAGTCTCCATCCAGGCACATCCCCCCCCCCCTCCCCTTTCCCCCCTCCTCTCTAGCCACTAGTTGACTGGTGCTGTGCCAGAGTCTACTGCGCATATGCAGGTCTCCAGGAAAATTGCGCAGCGGCCATTTTCCCTTACTGCACATGAGCAAAGCCTCAGAAAAAAAGGGTGCGGTGCCATTTTCCTGGTGATTTTGCAGCACTGTGGCTGCTGATGCTGGACCCTGGATAGGTAAGTATAGAAGCTATGGGTGCAGGAGTGCTGTTTGGTTACCCCTGGGCCCATGTGAACCGCACACCCTGCACCCACTATAGATAAGGCTTTATCTCCCACATGTCCCAATCCTTAATAAGCAATTTTGAGACAAGGAAAATGTAATAACCCCATCATATAGTATAAATTATTATTAAGTATTTAGGGGCCTATTTATCACCATCCGCATCCAAGGATGCAGATGTGAGGAGACAAAATCAGGATCCGGTCTGAAAATCGGCAGTGTCTAGGTCGACAATGTTTAGGTCGACCACTTTAGGTTGACAGCCACTAGGTCGACAGGGTTTCTAGGTCAACAGGGTTTCTAGGTCGACATGTGCTAGTTCGACATGAGTTTTTCACACTTTATTTCTTTTTTTTTTTACTTTTTTTTTTACTTTTCCATACTTAACGATCCACGTGGACAAACGATTGGAACGGTAATCTGTGCTGAGCGAAGCGGTAGTGGAGCGAGGCACCTTGCCCGAAGCATGGCGAGCGATGCGAGCCATGCGAGGGGACACGGTGCACTAATTGGGGTTCCCAGTCACTGTAAGCAGAAAACGACACACACAAAAAACCTCATGTCAACCTTTTGACCTGTCAACCTTGCACATGTCGACCTAGAAACCCTGTCGACCTTCCAACCCTGTCGACCTATAGTGGTCGACCTAAACATTATCGACCTAGACACTGTCGATCTAATGATCCACACCCGATAAAATCACCCGAATCCGCACTGCAATAATTGACGAATCACACGAATCTATCAATTATCACATACAGGCTCTGTCCCTGTGATGACACCCCTCAGCATCATCGTGAAAAATACCCCGATGTCCTGCTGCGCATGCACCGCCACCGCCGAGTCGACCCCAGTGTTGCGTCTACCCCCCCTCCCCAGCGCAACGCAGACTCCACCGCATGCTAAATATACTCACCAGCAGACTCCGGCTCCCTGGACTGGTAAGTATGGGGGTTTTTTGTACTTTTTATTTTCTTTTGACCAGTGATCAGCTTTTGACACACAGAGCTGATCACACTGCCGGGTCCCTGCACAGCTTTCCCCCCCAAGGGTGCATATCGCAGTGCTACACTGTGATTTCGCCAGCCTAAGATGGCGAGATTATCACAGGGCTCACTGCCATTTTTTTATATTTTTGTTTTAGTAAATTCGTCCCAGGTCGCATTTCCCATTATAATTATGGGAAATGCGATGTGGGTTACTAAAAAAAAGTCAATTAAAGGGTTTGGAGCAGTCTTTCATGAAAACTGCTCCAAAAGCCCTTTAATACATTTAAGTGATACTAAAATAATGTTAATAAATAGGCCTCTTAGACTGAAAATTGTTTGTTGAACTGTCACAGCCTGGAGAGACTGCTCATTCTCCAGTAGAGTAGAAAATAAATAATCCTGTAGTGCCCTCTAGTGGCATTTGGATATATATATATATATATATATACACACTGCTCAAAAAAATAAAGGGAACACTAAAATAACACATCCTAGATCTGAATGTATGAAATATAAATATTCTTATTGAATACTTTGTTCTTTACATAGTTGAATGTGCTGACAACAAAATCACACAAAAATGATCAATGGAAATCAAATTTATTAACCCATGGAGGTCTGGATTTGGAGTCACCCTCAAAATTAAAGTGGAAAAACACTACATGCTGATTCAACTTTGATGAAATGTCCTTAAAACAAGTCAAAATGAGGCTCAGTAGTGTGTGTGGCCTCCACGTCCCTGTATGACCTCCTTACAACCCACACAAGTGGCTCAGGTAGTGCAGCTCATCCAGGATGGCACATCAATGCGAGCTGAGGCAAGAAGATTTGCTGTGTCTGTCAGCGTAGTGTCCAGAGCATGGAGGCGCTACCAGGAGACAGGCCAGTGCATCAGGAGACGTGGAGGAGGCCGTAGGAGGGCAACAACCCAGCAGCAGGACCGCTACCTCCGCCTTTGTGCAAGGAGGAACAGGAGGAGCACTGCCAGAGCCCTGCAAAATGACCTCCAGCAAGCCACAAATGTGCATGTGTCTACTCAAACGATCAGAAACAGACTCCATGAGGGTGGTATGAGGGCCCGCCGTCCACAGGTAGGGGTTGTGCTTACAGCCCAACACCGTGCAGGACGTTTGGCATTTGCCAGAGAACACCAAGATTGGCAAATTCGCCACTGGCGCCCTTTGCTCTTCACAGATGAAAGCAGGTTTTCACTGAGCACATGTGACAGACGTGACAGAGTCTGGAGACGCCAAGGAGAACGTTCTGCTGCCTGCAACATCCTCCAGCATGACCGGTTTGGCAGTGGGTCAGTAATGGTGTGGGGTGGCATTTCTTTGGGGGGCCGCACAGCCCTCCATGTGCTCGCCAGAGGTAGCCTGACTGCCATTAGGTACCGAGATGAGATCCCCAGACCCCTTGTGAGACCATATGCTGGTGCTGTTGGCCCTGGGTTCCTCCTAATGCAAGACAATGCTAGACCTCATGTGGCTGGAGTGTGTCAGCAGTTCCTGCAAGAGGAAGGCATTGATGCTATGGACTGGCCCGCCCGTTCCCCAGACCTGAATACAATTGAGCACATCTGGGACATCATGTCTCACTCCATCCACCAACGCTACGTTGCACCACAGACTGTCCAGGAGTTGGCGGATGCTTTAGTCCAGGTCTGGGAGGAGATCCCTCAGGAGACCATCCGCCACCTCATCAGGAGCATGCCAGGCATTGTAGGGAGGTCATTCAGGCACGTGGAGGCCACACACACTACTGAGCCTCATTTTGACTTGTTATAAGGACATTACATCAAAGTTGGATCAGCCTGTAGTGTGTTTTTCCACTTTCATTTTGAGGGTCACTCCAAATCCAGACCTCCATGGGTTAATAAATTTGATTTCCATTGATAATTTTCGTGTGATTTTGTTGTCAGCACATTCAACTATGTAAAGAACAAAGTATTTAATAAGCATATTTCATTCATTCAGATCTAGGATGTGTTATTTTAGTGTTCCCTTTATTTTTTTGAGCAGTGTATATATATATATATATATATATATATATATTATATTATAATTTTGTTCTGTTTATTGTACAGTCCTCATTGATCAAAGTGGGAATTGGGAAGTGGTGGTGTTGTAAGTGTAAAGGAATGGCTGCAGACCACTTAGGGGGGTATTCAATTGTAGTCGGAGCTGCTGTCTTGTCGGAAAGACGGTAATTTCTGACTTTTTTAGGCCGGAAACTGTTACAACCTATTCAGTCCCCCTACCGTTTTTCCGACAAGTCGGCAATTCCAACTTATCGGAAAACACGTGGATCGGCGGAATAGCCACTGATCCACGTGTTTTGTCGGAAGTGCTGCCAAATCCGACAGGTTTTAGCCCCGTTTCCGACAATGTCAATCCGATTTAAAAAAAAGCCGGATTGGCATTGTTGGGAACGATAGGATTTGCCCGCTTATTGAATACTGAGTTGTCGGATCCTTTCCGTCGTTAAGGATCCGACATCAATTGAACATACCCCATAGTCTCTAAAGCTGTGGAGATATTGATAGGTTTTAATGAATGTTACCCTAATTGTATATGCTTTTTAATACTGTTTAGTAAAATACAAATACAAGGGGTTAGACAAAAATGTGGACACACCTAGGAAAAGAATTGATAGCCCCGGGGAGTCCATTAGCCTGCGGTAAATTACCATAGCTAATTTAATTCCCCCTAAGTATGAAAGTTGGCGAGCCAGCCTGGACACAAAGGCTCAGGGCACTGCATGCAGATGTACTTAGTGTTACTTACGTGTACACGCTGCGTCGTGGCACCTGTTAGCACGTTTGCATCTGTAAGCTGTGACCAGTGATTTCCCACACTGACCCTGTTTTTAGAGGGCGCCTCTGACACAACCATTCGCTTCAACGGAGGCAGTGTCTCACTTGGTTTTCCTCTTCGACGTTGCTTCATAGAGCCAGCATGGATCAATGCTTAAGCAATTTACACAAGTCACATCAGGAAAGTGAATGGACTGTACCATCTTATGTTCATGCGTCTGTGTGGGTCCATCGCCACACACTGATCCAGGACATGCAATCCCCCCATGTGCATGTTATTCTATTCTGTACCTGTCTCTATTCAGAGGCATAGCGTGGAACCAAGCCACCCTGGGCAAGCTCATGTCACCGCTCCCCCCCCCCCCCCCATATATACACGAATACACATAGGGGTCTATTCGTAAAAAAAAACCCGAAAAACGAATTGATACTTATCATCGCATCGGTTCGATGCGATATATAGCTGTTATAAATAGCAATTTAGCAATTCATGTATACTCACCCTTCTGGCGAAGCGATGCGGTGTTCCGAGCTACAGCGACGCTCCCTTCTCCAACGGTAGCCCTCTACTGTGCTTGGAGTCAGCCAGCAGGTCTTTTTGCACATGTGCTGCCGGCTGACCTCCCGAAAGGCTGCAGAGGCTGTTGGGAGGTTGGGGGCGGAGCCAGCGCCGGGTACATTGAGCTTCTCTGCAGTTACCGCACCACGGTTCAGGTTGTTCCATCCAGAGATGGTGAACCTGAACTCCATGGAGAAGCAGAAAGCAGAGCATTACGCTCCCTCATGAATCGCACTCACCATACTAAAGTATGGTGATGCGATGCAGCCGTGGAGCAGGGGGCCGCTGGAGAAGTCAGGGATGTCTCCACGGTAACCTGCTCTATGAATAGCTTGTAGTAGAGAAAAGCCCCGTTTTCCGCAAAACAGGGCTTTTCTCTGCTTTATGAATAGACCCCATAGCCCCCAAGAGGAGGAAAAAGCACTGACCCTCACGGGAAAACAAAAACACACAATGGCCCCCACAGGAAAAAAACACACACAGGGGGTATCCAATTACCCATGATCATGCGATCGCGGCTAAAATTATCACACCTATCTCCTGTAAAAACAGCTTATCGCAGAATGCATACTTCTGTTTTTTGCACTTATCCTATTCCAAAATGGCGATAACAGGATTCGAGCGAGGATTCTAACCGGCAAAACCAGAGTTAAGTTTAGGAGAAAATGAGGAAATCTGCCTGTGCTCCCCCCCCCCCCCCCCCCCAAAAAAAAGGCCACACTAATAAGGGAAAACATTATAGAAGTCTGTTAGTGGCCTTAATAAAACGATTTGGTGTAATTAAATTGAGCCAATGGCTGTTATATGCATTTTTTTTACAAATGTGAAAAAAAATGTTAGACAGCAATTTTATTTTCAGCAAAATACTGTAAGAGCTCTCATTAAATTTGGGGTACAACATAAGTATATATTTGGGTCATTTTAGGGGACTTGAAAAAAGAAGAAAGGTGGAAACGGACCGATTACTCCCACCTGCAAGTCTAAAAACACTTGTCCCACTCATAAAGCACCCAAATATACCTATCCCGTACCTTGTACCCCAATTTCCATTACGTCACATTTTTTTACCCCAAAAATTACATATGATTATTTGCCAATTAAAAATAATTAAAATATCTAAGTGCCTACTTATTCATTCAGGGGGGTATCCCAGAGTATCTGAACCAAATCCCCATATTTTTACCTTAAAATAGGGATTTTGCACAACTTCTAACCTGCTCAGAGATGGTGAAGAGAAATTTGCGATAAACCCTATGGAGACTTATCGCCGCTAATAGGATACTGAGTTATCGCAAATGTGATAAAATTTTGCTAAACCGCGTTATCGTGGCTAATTAGATATCCCCCAAAGTGTCCCCCACAGGAAAAATCCCACACACATTGGCTCCAACAGGGGAATAAACACATACACTGGCCTACACAATAAATGAGATAATAATTGCTCCAACAGAAACCCCTCCCACATATTTTCATTGCCCCAACAGCCTGAAAAAAATAATAAAATAAACATTGTTTTCCCCAGCCCTCTACTGACCTCACCTGCTGAGCCGTCACAGATAGCAGAACTAATCGCCTCCAGTCATTCCAGAAAATCTATACTAGTGAATGCCTTTCTCCAAATAGTCCAGACCAGGCCATTGGGTTGAAATTTAGTCCCATGCCCTCCTTCCCCTGGACCCTCAGCACCTCATCACTGTCCTCATCACCATTGTCATTCCCTCATCACCATCCTAAGTCCCTCATCATCTTCCTCAGCCTCTCATCACCATCCTCAGCCCCTCATCTCCATCATCAGCCCCCCATCACCATCCTCAGTCCCTCATCACCATCCTCAGTCTCTCATCAACATCCTCAGCCCCACATCACCATCCTCAGTCCCTCATCACCATAGTCAGTCCCTCATCACCATCCTCAGTCCCTCATCACCATCCTCAGTCCCTCATCACCATCCTCAGTCCCTCATCACCATCCTCAGCCCCTCATCACCAGCCTCAGCCCCATCCCCTTCATCAGCCACAGCTCCCATCACATTTCTCAGTCGGTATCAGAGGATAGGTCGGCAGTGAAAAGGTTGACAAGCAATAGGGTGACATGTATATGGTTGACATGGTCAAAAGGCTGACACATGAAAATTATTTTTTCGTTTTTCGCATCCACATAGACTACTATTGGGAATAGTGAAGCAAGCCATATGAGGGGATCCGATGCACTAATTGGGGGTCCACGTGCTGAAATGGAAATTTTGACACACAAAAAAACATTAAAAACTCATGTCGACCTTTTCATGTATCAACCATTTTCTTGTCGGCCTGTCAACCTTTTGGCCATGTCAACCTTGGGCATGTCGACCATTTGGTGTTGCCCTAGACATTGTCAACCTTCTGATTGTCAACCCTTGATCCATAACCCCTCAGCCGTAGTCCCTGTTACTGTACCTTCCTCAGCCACAGCCCACATCACCTTCTTCAGCCCCCAGCCCCATCACCTTCCTCAGCCTCCAGCCCATCACCTTCCTCAGCCACACCCCCATCACCAACCTCAGCCACATAACTATCTGCAGCCCACAGCCACATCATCTTCCTCAGCCACCAGCCCATCACGTTCTTCAGGCACACACCCATCACCATCCTCAGCCCCAGCCATATCACCAACTTCAGCCCACAGCCCCTCACCTTCAGCCAAAGCCTCATCACCTTAATCAGTCACAGCCTCATCACCTTCCTCAGCCATACCCCATCACATCCTCAGCCACATCACTGTCTTCAGCCCCCAGCCACACCACCATCTTCAGCCCCTCACCTTCAGCCAAAGCCTCATCACCGTCCTCAGCCACAGCCTCATCACCTTCCTCAGCCTCCAGGTTCTGAAAACTTCACAGGGCACCATGCGGCCATGACCCTTACCCATGGTGCAGTTCCCTTTTAGCCTGGCTCAGCCAGCTCTGGGCTCCTTACAGACTCATCCTGGCCTGGTCATTCACCTACAGTTGGCAACGCAGTGGTATGCTGTCATAGGTCATGTCACGCATATCTCCCACATGGATGTCCATGTCCATGCTGAGCCATCCACCACAACTCCAAGCCAAGGAGATGCTAAGGAACCCCACCCATGGCGATGGCACTGCCTACGTATATCGGGTATACTCTTGCTCCACCTGAACCTTCCTATCTACACCACTGACTCCATTGTTAAATGCCCTTGATGTCTGGAGAAAATAGAAACACTACTAATAAAGCATCCGCCACTACTACCAAAGCTGCTAATAATAATAATAATAATTTGGAATCCTTTACAATTTAAAAAAAGTTAAGATAACATATAATAATACATACAAGGCTACCATTTGTCAAAACTGGCATACAGTATATTAGTATTATTATTATTATTATTATTACATTTTATTTATAAGGTGCCACAAGTGTTTTGTAGTGCCGTACAAAGGACAGTACAGGGAGAGAAAACTTAACATTACAGTAAATAAATAAATAACAACAATAGAGTACAGGTAACAAAGAGCACCACAATTCTCAAAACATAATACAGCTTAGATGTAAGTAGTGAGTGAGTGATCAGCATACTACTTGTCGCTGGTGGCCATAGATAGAGATGAGCCCTTACCAGCAGGAGAAAAAGCGGGTAAAGATGGTCGCTGAGTAGGAGAGGGCTGTGAGTTAAATGTGTCAAGAAGAGGGTTTTGACAACAAGAGGAAAGTGGGCCCTGCTAGGTTATATATGGCTAGGTTAGGCCTATATTCCAGGATAAACCTTGCATGCAGTATTGATCTTTGTATTGCATGATGTCCACTAAAGTGAACATATGATTTTACATTAACTGTGAAAAAAGTAAATTAAATGTTTAATCAAAACATCTATCTTATGATGCCCTAAACATTACTTTGCTGTTTTGTTTTGTTTTTTTTGTTTTTTTTTACCTGCTCTGCTATCTTTGAATAAAAATATTTTACAGAAATTCCCAAAGTGCTCAGTGCTGGTGGACTTTTCTCAGTCATTTTATTTTGACTCTGATGTTTTTGTGTGAATTAAAAGCTGCCACGTAGTGGCATACCTTCTACATTTGGTAGAGGTCCAAAAAGAGGCCACCATGCACTAGTGATGTCAAAAGAAAGTTTCTGTAGGAGAAAAGGACTGTAAAAACAGCTGTCCACTGTAGTGGCCTCTATACATAAAAGGGTTAAAAAAAACTAGCATCCAAACGTGACATTTAATTGATTAATTCTGACTGCTTAAATTTGATTAATTCTGATTGATTCAAATGATATTTTGATTAAGGATTCATTAAAATAAAATAAAAAATAAAGTTTTGGAAGAAATTATTAAAAAAGTAAAAACCAAGCATTCTAATGTGAGGTTTGATTTCTAAATTATTAAATAATAATGCAGTTGCAAACTGATCCGTGCATCAAATCATAGGCTTCAGGATTCAGGATAATACAAGAAATTAAAATGGCCTTACCAGGGACAATGCTCCCAAAATACAGCCCATAATGAAAAGAGAAGTGGTGCACAATAGAATTGTCCTTGGGCACTCCCATCTGCTATTATGTTGTTTATTAAAAAGGACATGCACAGTTTAACAAACCAAGCACTTCAGAGACAGAGACTGCCATTTTTGTGGCTGAAGTGCTTGCTTTGTGTGGGCCCACACAGAAAACCACATCTTTGTGGTTTGGTTAAACTAAGGTACCAATGGGCTTAAGGCAACTAACAGTGTTCATGGTCACATTTGGAATATGTCAGACTCATCATTGTCCTCATCATCACCCTCCTCACTGTTGTTAAAATCATAGTCGTCATCACACAATATTAGCTCATCCCGACTGGAAATCCACCATTACAGAAAACTTTCTGTTTGTTGTAATTGGCAGCACAGGTCTTACTCATAGAATTTCTAATTCATTCTATTGAACATCAGTGTTGCTACATTTTTTGGAAGTAGCCTCCTACACCGATGGCTCACCAAGTTCACAGCTGTGCTAAAATTTCTTTCTGAATACACACTGAAGGGTGTCCATCTTAAGTACACCAAAGCAAGTTTGTGGTCATTTTCTCCTCCCTGTATTCAGAGAGACTGTGTGAAATGCTAATTTGTAAATCGTCATTAAAATAATCCTCTACCATGCTATTGAGTCATGGTAGAAGGGTCAATAAGTGTGGGCAGTTCTTTTAAGCATGACCAGATGTCGTAATATTGTTTTACTCTTGTGCGCTAAGTTGACTCATCCTCATCACCAGTGGGTCTCTTGGAAAAGGTCAGTTTTTTCCTGGCAGCAGGAGAAGCTAAAGCAGGAGATATTGTCATATCATGTGCCACTCAAGCTGACAACTTGCTCGCAAGAAGCTCTTTGCATTCTTTAAGAACTGGGTGTTATGATACCTGATAAACTCCTGCACTGTCAAAACCTACAGTAGACACAGTGCCCCTCATCAATAACAACCCCTGTTCCTGGAGCACTCATTAGTTCATAGGTACCCATCTGCCATCTGGACATCACACTCAAAGTAATACCAGTGCAGGAGGCACAGGCATCAAAATATAGACATAGAAATGTGACACTCAAAGAACCCATATAGGGAGCTACACCAAGATTCCTGGGAGCGCTCCGATCCAGGAGAAAAGCTTAGCTTCTCAAACTAGACAGAAGTCCGTCTAAAGCTAACTGAATTATTAATAGCAATTGAATTCCTAATTAGTGATAACAAAATACTCTAACTTCACTGCAAGCTAGTAACAAACAAGAGTTCAATTTAGCTACCTATTATTAAGCAGCTAACAAATCTAATAAGCACCTGACAAAAAGGGTATGCAGATATATTTTTTATTACATTAATAAGATATACTTTCTTAAGCAATAGTAAAAGCTCCAGAATGATAATTCATTAAACATTAGAGTAATTGCAAAACTTAGTAATTTACTTAAATACAGTATACAGCAAACTGCAGGATAAGACACATGTACCATCCAGAGAAGTATATTAGCCAGGTGTACATCTGCTAGCAATAATATAAAATAGTTTGTATCCAGATACTTAGCAATTACTGAAACCAGAAATGCTTCCTAAGCAGCTTTCAATCAGCTTGAACCAGAGAACATACACGATATGGGATCTGTCGGAGACTCAGCCAGAACAGAACAAACACGCAGGCCCAAGAGCCAGCACCTGATTAAAACTGCTGGCAAATCAATCACAGTTGATCAGGCCAATGCCTAGGCTGACATCATCACAACAGGTGAACAAGTCAGCAACCATTGTAATGATTCAACTCGACCAGCCAAGTTCAGATATAACACTGGGTTATTTGGAAAGAAAGATGTAGCATGGTTGCCAAAATGTAATGATACAATGTCAAGATGTTGCAAACCTTTGTGCCCTGGTGAAGTGAAAAGAGAACTTGATCTACAAGTCCAACATACTTAGTGGAATCTCTTAATTAGCTTCTCTTCCTTCAGCTTCTCTAGCTGCTTTCCAGCAGTTTAATGAAGGGAATCTCTTAACTCAGGCTTGCAGTGCCTGAACTCACTTCATTGGTTACACTTTCAAACGGTTTCAGTAGCTTGCATAAACCGAGAGTATTTTCCCTCATGCTCTGATATGTATGCTTGGATGGCTTGTTACTGATCCTGCAGTCGCTGAAGCATATAGAGGGTGTAATTCCTACTGGATACTACCTCTCGCTTCAGTTGGTAGCATGGCAAATTGAGCTTTCTTGCAGCCCACTGGATTCATCTGCATGCGGTTGCTGAATGCCAAAAATGTTCTGAAATGTTTTGGTGCTCAGTCAGCATATCCTGCATGCACCGGTCATTTTTTAGGAAGCTCTGAACCAGGCCTGGCCAACCTGTGGCTCTCCAGCTGTTGTAAAACTACAAGTCCCATCATGCCACCAAGTTTATTGTTTTTGCAAAACATGGTAAGTGTTGAAATTCACCCACTCGTAATGCTCGTATAGTGTTACTTGCATTATTGGAAATGACAAATCCTGAGAAGAGTCTTAATGGGGTAATCCATTTTGCTATCACACTCCTGAGTTTTTCCAACAGATTGGCATCAGTTTGCCTCTTAATGAAGCTAGTGATACAGAGAGTAGCCTGCCTGTGAATGAGCTGGTGTTAGATACTGCTGCTGAAGGCAATACATGCTAACGTGGCCACCCATAGATTCTCCTCAGGGATTTGTGAAGTTTTTGAACACACAGTTGTTTTTCAGCCATAGTGTTCTTCTTTTTTCTGTGTACTGATTTGTCTGTTTTAACCACTTGCCTGGCATGGTGGCATCAGATGCGACCACACCAGCAAGTGCTTTATCTGACCTGGTTGCACGGGATGCGACCAGTCAGATAAACAGTGTTTGCAACTGCCGACTGTCAATTACCATATATTTGGAGTAGAAGTAGTGCCTCTTTTCTTCTTTAGGAAAAGGCAGCAGCCTGTGACATGTGGGATTAGGCTGTGTGCTGTGTCTACCCCTTTGATTTAGAGCAGCCCATAGGGGAGGCGGAGCTCGGGACTCTGAGCTGTGATAGTGTGGTCTTCCTGGGCAGGTGGGCGGTGCATGTCCATTCCTGCGGCACATCTCTTTATGCCGCCGGCACCACTGCTGCCTGTGGTAAGTGTGAAAGGCGCGGGCAGCAGCCGGCAGCAACAGACAGGACAGTGGGGCTCTGTCAGTAATAAGGTAGAGAGGGGGGAACTGCTTTTCATGCTGCCGGTGAGGCTGCTGCCTGCCAGAGTGACAAGCGCTGGCAGCCGGCAGCAACAGCACATATCACCAAGGTTCCAGAGCAGGAAGAGCGCCTCCCTGCTTTGCAGACCTTGCTGAGCAGGTAGCACCTGATTGGACATTCACTGCACGGAGCGGAGGATGTAATGTGCAGTCTTTCACCTGACCACACATCACTCCTCCGCTCCTCCTGTGCATGATTGGTGCCTCTCTATGTTTGGGGGGGCGAGCTGCCCCCTTGCCCCCCCCAGTTCCGATGCCTCTGAACCAGCTCCTAACTGCCATGTCACATGCTGTGTTGGAAAAATTACAGTTACAGTAGGAGCTGGTCGGCTGGTACTTTATCTCCGTCCACGTTATCTACAGCCAAGGCTTAGTAAATAGACCCCTATGTCTGGTTGCAGCCGCACTAGTACTGCCTTGCTCCTGCACTTCTTTAGTCTAATCCACAGGTTCTCAAACTCGGTCCTCAGGACCCCACACGGTTCATGTTTTGCAGGTAACCTAAAGATTTTTTTAAATGTGACAGTTGGTGATACACAGTGCAGCTGCTGGGTGACATGGAAAATGTGTGGGGTCCTGAGGACCGAGTTTGAGAAACACTGGCACTAATCCATGATTGGTTTAATTTTTTTAAACCAGGACAGGAGTAACATACATAGTAACATAGTAACATAGTATCTAAGGTTGAAAAAAGACAATTTGTCCATCGAGTTCAACCTATTTGTGGTCTCCTATGCAGAATTATTTTGTAGAAAATTTTGACTGATGCTGATGTCTGCTGTTACGTTTTATCCCTCTTTTTTATAATAACCATAGTGCGTGACTATGCACCATAACCCGGGATATCCTTATCCATTAGGAATTTATCTAATCCATTCTTAAAGGTGTTGACTGAGTCCACCATTACAACTCCCTCAGGCAGGGAATTCCAAACACGTATCGTCCTTACCATGAAAAAGCCTTTACGCCGTATTGTGTGGAATCTCCTCTCCTCTAACCTGAGCGAGTGTCCACGAGTTCTCTGTGTTGATCTAACCTAAAACAGGTCCTGCACAAGATATGTGTATTGTCCCCTTATATTTCTCTGACGTCCTAGTGGATGCTGGGAACTCCGTAAGGACCATGGGGAATAGACGGGCTCCGCAGGAGACTGGGCACTCTAAAAGAAAGATTAGGTACTATATCTGGTGTGCACTGGCTCCTCCCTCTATGCCCCTCCTCCAGACCTCAGTTAGAATCTGTGCCCGTCCAGAGCTGGGTGCTCCTAGTGAGCTCTCCTGAGCTTGCTAGAAAGAAAGTATTTGTTAGGTTTTTTGTTTTCAGTGAGATCTGCTGGCAACAGACTCACTGCTACGAGGGACTGAGGGGAGAGAAGCAAACCTACCTGTGTGCAGCTAGCTTGTGCTTCTTAGGTTACTGGACACCATTAGCTCCAGAGGGTTCGAACACAGGGCCTGACCTCGATCGTCCGTTCCCGGAGCCGCGCCGCCGTCCCCCTTGCAGAGCCAGAAGACAGAAGAGAAGGAGATGAAATCGGCGGCAGAAGACTCCGGTCTTCATTAAGGTAGCGCACAGCACTGCAGCTGTGCGCCATTGCTCCCACTGCACACCACACACTCCGGTCACTGTAGGGTGCAGGGCGCTGGGGGGGCGCCCTGGGCAGCAATAAAATACCTTTTGGCATAAAAATACACATAATACAGTCTGTGACTGTATATGTGTAAAACCCCCGCCATTTTTCAGTCAGAAGCTGCAGGGAGAAGCCCGCCGCTGAGAATATAGCGCTGTGGTGTGTGCTGGCATACTCTCTCTCTGTCTCCCCAAAGGACTTTGTGGGGTCCTGTCCTCAGTCAGAGCATTCCCTGTGTGTGTGTGGTGTGTCTGTACGGCTGTGTCGACATGTTTGATGAGGAGGGTTACGTGGAGGCGGAGCAAGGGCAGATAAGTGTGGTGTCGCCCCCGACGGGGCCGACACCGGATTGGATGGATATGTGGAAGGTCTTAACAGACAGTGTCAACTCCTTACATAAAAGGTTCGATGACGCAGCAGCCTTGAGACAGCCGGGATCTCAACCCGCGCCTGCCCAGGCGTCTCAGAGGCCATCAGGGGCTCATAAACGCCCGCTAGCTCAGATGGTAGACACAGATGTCGACACGGAGTCTGACTCCAGTGTAGATGAGAATGAGACAAATGCACAGTCTACTAAAGCCATCCGATGCATGATTACTGCAATGAAAAATGTATTGCACATTTCTGATATTAACCCGGTTACTACCAAGAAGGGTATTATGTTTGGGGAGAAAAAGCAGCCAGTGACTTTTCCCCCATCTGATTAATTAAATGAATTGTGTGAGGAAGCGTGGAGTTCCCCCTATAAGAAACTAGTGATTTCTAAGAGGTTACTGATGGCGTACCCTTTCCCGCCAACGGATAGGTTACGTTGGGAAACATCCCCTAGGGTGGACAAGGCACTCACACGCTTATCAAAAAAGGTGGCACTGCCGTCTCAGGATACGGCCGCCTTAAAGGAGCCTGCGGATAGAAAACAGGAAGCTATCCTGAAGTCTGTGTATACACACTCAGGTACTATACTGAGACCTGCTATTGCTTCAGCATGGATGTGTAGTGCTGCAGCCGCATGGTCTGATACCCTGTCAGACAACATTGATTCACTAGACAGGGATACTATTTTGCTAACCATAGAACATATAAAAGACGTCGTCTTATATATGCGGGATGCACAGAGGGACATTTGCCTGCTGGCATCTAGAATTAATGCAATGTCCATTTCTGCCAGGAGAGTATTATGGACTCGGCAGTGGACAGGTGATGCTGATTCTAAAAGACACATGGAGGTTTTGCCTTATAAGGGTGGGGAATTGTTTGGGGACGGTCTCTCGGACCTCGTATCCACGGCAACAGCCGGGAAGTCAACTTTTTTACCTCAGGTTCCCTCACAGCCTAAGAAAGCACCGTATTATCATGTACAGTCCTTTCGGCCTCAGAAAGGCAAGCGGATCAGAGGCGCATCCTTTCTGCCCAGAGGCAGGGGTAGAGGAAAGAAGCTGCACCAGGCAGCCAGTTCCCAGGAACAAAAATCCTCCCCCGCTTCCTCTAAGTCCACCGCATGACGCTGGGGCTCCACAGGCGGAGCCGGGTGCGGTGGGGGCGCGTCTCCGAAACTTCAGCAACCAGTGGGTTCGCTCACAAGTGGATCTCTGGGCTGTACAAATTGTATCTCAGTGATACAAGCTGGAGTTCGAGGCGACTCCCCCTCGCCGTTACCTCAAATCAGCCTTGCCAGCTGCTCCCAGGGAAAGGGAGGTAGTACTGGCGGCAATTCACAAGCTGTACCTCCAGCAGGTGATAATCAAGGTTCCCCTCTTTCAACAGGGACGGGGTTACTATTCCACAATGTTTGTGGTACCGAAACCAGACGGTTCGGTGAGACCCATTCTGAATTTAAAATCCTTGAACACTTATATAAGGAAGTTCAAGTTCAAAATGGAATCGCTCAGGGCGGTTATTGCAAGCCTGGAAGAGGGGGATTTTATGGTGTCGCTGGACATCAAGGATGCTTACTTGCATGTCCCCGTTTACTCACCTCACCAGGAGTACCTCAGGTTTGTGGTACAGGATTGTCATTACCAATTCCAGACGTTGCCGTTTGGTCTGTCCACGGCACCGAGAGTTTTTACCAAGGTAATGGCCGAAATGATGATACTCCTTCGGAAGTATTGCAGGGGCGCATCGTGAGTACAGAGGCGTGGACTCGCAGCATGCCCCCATTTCCATGGAGACCAGTGGGGCAGCTGAACGAGAGAGCCGGAGGCTGCGCTGCTTGTGGCCTTCCCGGCTCTCTGAGGGACCGGATCAGCCACACCTGCCCATCAGCCCTTCCGGCATGTGCCAGATGTCCAGTCCGTCCCTGATGATGGGCATGCCCCGAGAGTGATGTAGAACAGGGATTTCCTCGAGGCCACACCGCCAAAGCGATGTAGAAGTGGGGCTCCAGTGACTCCACGCCCCATTTCCATAAGGCCACACCCCCTTTTGTGATGTGCACATACTGCAGTGCTTGCACTGCAGTGTGTGTGAGTGCAGTGTGTGTGACAAACAGTGACAATGATGCCTGCAGCCATCCAGTTACCCGTCCCAGTTCCCAGGCATTTACACCTACTAATACCCATTTCTCTGACGTCCTAGTGGATGCTGGGAACTCCGTAAGGACCATGGGGAATAGACGGGCTCCGCAGGAGACTGGGCACTCTTAAAAGAAAGATTAGGTACTATATCTGGTGTGCACTGGCTCCTCCCTCTATGCCCCTCCTCCAGACCTCAGTTAGAATCTGTGCCCGGCCAGAGCTGGATGCACTTAGTGGGCTCTCCTGAGTTCACTAGAAAAGAAAGTATTTGTTAGGTTTTTTATTTTCAGTGAGATCTGCTGGCAACAGACTCACTGCTACGTGGGACTGAGGGGAGAGAAGCGAACCTACCTGCTTGCAGCTAGCTTGTGCTTCTAGGCTACTGGACACCATTAGCTCCAGAGGGATCGAACACAGGGCCCGACCTCGATCGTCCGTTCCCGGAGCCGCGCCGCCATCCCCCTTGCAGAGCCAGAAGACGGAAGATAAAGATGAAAAACGGCGTCTGAAGACGCCTGTCTTCATTAAGGTAGCGCACAGCACTACAGCTGTGCGCCATTGCTCCCATAGCACACCACACACTCCGGTCACTGTTGGGTGCAGGGCGCTGGGGGGGGCGCCCTGGGCAGCAATTAGTTTACCTTTTTGGCACAAATAGCACATAATACAGTGCATAACACTGTATATGTGCAAAAACCCCCGCCATTAACATTATAAAAAGCGGGAGAAGCCCGCCGCTGAGGGGGCGGGGCTATCTTCCTCAGCACAGCCAGCGCCATTTTCTCTTCACAGCTCCGCTGGAAGGACGCTCCCCAGGCTATCCAGTACAACAAGGGTAAAAAAGAGAGGGGGGGCACATAAATTTAGGCGCAATTTGTGTTAATAAGCAGCTATTGGGAAAAATCACTCAGTATAGTAAAAATCCCTGTGTTATATAGCGCTGTGGTGTGTGCTGGCATACTCTCTCTGTCTCCCCAAAGGACTTTGTGGGGTCCTGTCCTCAGTCAGAGCATTCCCTGTGTGTGTGCAGTGTGTCGGTACGTCTGTGTCGACATGTTTGATGAGGAGGGCTACGTGGAGGCGGAGCAGGAGCCGATAAGTGTGATGGCGCCCCCTACGGGGCCGACACCGGAGTGGATGGATATGTGGAAGGTATTAACCGACAGTGTCAACTCTTTACATAAAAGGTTCAATGACGTAACAGCCTTGGGACAGCCGGCATCTCAGCCCGCGCCTGCCCAGGCGTCTCAGAGGCCATCAGGGGCTCAAAAACGCCCGCTAGCTCAGATGGCAGACACAGATGTCGACACGGAGTCTGACTCCAGTGTAGACGAGGATGAGACAAATGTACAGTCCACAAGGGCCATCCGATGCATGATTACGGCAATGAAAAATGTGTTGCACATTTCTGACATTAACCCGGTTACCACTAAAAAGGGTATTATGTTTGGGGAGAAAAAGCAGCCAGTGACTTTTCCCCCATCTGATGAATTAAATGAATTGTGTGAAGAAGCGTGGTGTTCCCCTGATAAGAAACTAGTGATTTCTAAGAGGTTACTGATGGCGTACCCTTTCCCGCCAACGGATAGGTTACGCTGGGAGACATCCCCTAGGGTGGACAAGGCGCTCACACGATTATCTAAAAGGGTGGCACTGCCGTCTCAGGATACGGCCGCCCTAAAGGAGCCTGCAGATAGAAAGCAGGATGCTATCCTGAAGTCTGTATATACACACTCAGGTACTATACTGAGACCTGCTATTGCTTCAGCATGGATGTGTAGTGCTGCAGCAGCATGGTCTGATACCCTGTCACACAACATTGATACCCTCGACAGGGATGCTATTTTGCTAACTATAGAGCATATAAAGGACGTCGTCTTGTATATGAGGGATGCACAGAGGGACATTTGCCGGCTGGCATCTAGAATTAATGCAATGTCCATTTCTGCCAGGAGAGTATTATGGGCTCGGCAGTGGACAGGTGATGCTGATTCTAAAAGGCACATGGAGGTTTTGCCTTATAAGGGTGAGGAATTGTTTGGGGACGGTCTCTCGGACCTCGTATCCACAGCAACAGCTGGGAAGTCGACTTTTTTACCTCAGGTTCCCTCACAGCCTAAGAAAGCACCGTATTATCAAGTACAGTCCTTTCGGCCTCAGAAAGGCAAGCGGGTCAGAGGCGCATCCTTTCTGCCCAGAGGCAGGGGTAGAGGAAAAAAGCTGCACCAGGCAGCCAGTTCCCAGGAACAAAAATCCTCCCCTGCTTCCACTAAGTCCACCGCATGACGCTGGGGCTCCACAGGTGGAGCCAGGTGCGGTGGGGGCGCGTCTCCGGAACTTCAGCGACCAGTGGGTTCGCTCACAGGTGGATCTCTGGGTTCTACAAGTGGTATCTCAGGGATACATGCTGGAGTTCGAGGCGACTCCCCGTCTCCGTTACCTCAAATCAGCCTTGCCGGCGGCTCCCAGGGAAAGGGAGGTAGTGCTGGCGGCTATTCACAAGCAGTACCTTCAGCAGGTGATAATCAAGGTTCCCCTCCTTCAACAGGGACGGGGTTACTATTCCACAGTGTTTGTGGTACCGAAACCAGACGGTTCAGTGAGACCCATTCTAAATTTAAAATCCTTGAACACTTATGTAAGGAAGTTCAAGTTCAAAATGGAATCGCTCAGGGCGGTTATTGCAAGCCTGGAAGAGGGGGATTTTATGGTGTCGCTGGACATCAAGGACGCTTATCTGCATGTCCCCATTTTCCCACCTCACCAGGAGTACCTCAGGTTTGTGGTACAGGACTGTCATTACCAATTCCAGACGTTGCCGTTTGGTCTGTCCACGGCACCAAGGGTATTTACCAAGGTAATGGCCGAAATGATGATACTCCTTCGGAAGAAGGGAGTTATAATTATCCCGTACCTGGACGATCTCCTTATAAAGGCGAGGTCCAAGGAGCAGTTGTTAGTCAACGTAGCACTATCTCGGGAAGTGCTGCAACAGGACGGCTGGATTCTGAATATCCCAAAGTCGCAGCTGATTCCTGCGACGAGTCTGCTGTTCTTGGGCATGATTCTGGACACAGAACAGAAGAAGGTGTTTCTCCCGGTGGAGAAGGCCCAGGAATTGTCATCTCTGGTCAGGGACCTCCTGAAACCAAAACAGGTGTCGGTGCATCACTGCACGCGAGTCCTGGGAAAGATGGTAGCTTCTTACGAAGCAATTCCCTTCGGCAGGTTCCATGCAAGGATCTTTCAGTGGGATCTGTTAGACAAGTGGTCCGGATCGCATCTTCAGATGCATCGGCTGATCACCCTGTCCCCGAGGGCCAGGGTGTCTCTGCTGTGGTGGCTGCAGAGTGCTCATCTTCTCGAGGGCCGCAGATTCGGCATACAGGACTGGGTCCTGGTGACCACGGATGCAAGCCTCCGAGGTTTGGGGGCAGTCACTCAGGGAAGGAAGTCAAGTCAGGAGACTTCCCTTCACATAAATATTCTGGAACTAAGGGCCATTTACAACGCCCTGAGTCAAGCATAACCCCTGCTTCAAAACCAACCGGTGCTGATTCAGTCAGACAACATCACGGCGGTCGCCCATGTAAACCAACAGGGCGGCACAAGAAGCAGGATGGCGATGGCAGAAGCCACAAGGATTCTTCGATGGGCGGAGAATCACGTGCTAGCACTGTCAGCAGTGTTCATTCCGGGAGTGGACAACTGGGAAGCAGACTTCCTCAGCAGGCACGACCTCCACCCGGGAGAGTGGGGACTTCATCCAGAAGTCTTCACGCTGATTGTAAATCGTTGGGAACGGCCACAGGTAGACATGATGGCGTCCCGCCTCAACAAAAAGCTAAAAAAATATTGCGCCAGGTCAAGAGACCCTCAGGCGATAGCTGTGGACGCACTAGTGACACCGTGGGTGTACCAGTCGGTTTATGTGTTCCCTCCTCTTCCTCTCATACCTAAGGAACTGAGGATTGTAAGAAAGAGAGGAGTAAGAACTATACTCATCGTTCCGGATTGGCCAAGAAGAACTTGGTACCCAGAACTACAAGAAATGATCTCAGAGGACCCATGGCCTCTGCCTCTCAGACAGGACCTGTTACAGCAGGGGCCCTGTCTGTTCCAAGACTTACCGCGGCTGCGTTTGACGGCATGGCGGTTGAATGCCGGATCCTAACGGAAAAGGGCATTCCAGATGAAGTGATTCCTACGCTGATAAAGGCTAGGAAAGACGTGACAGCACAACATTATCACCGTATATGGCGAAAATATGTTGCTTGGTGTGAGGCCAGGAAGGCCCCTACAGAGGAATTTCAGCTGGGTCGATTCCTGCACTTCCTACAGTCAGGAGTGACTATGGGCCTAAAATTAGGATCCATAAAGGTCCAGATTTCGGCCCTATCTATTTTCTTTCAAAAAGAACTGGCTTCACTGCCTGAAGTTCAGACGTTTGTTAAGGGAGTGCTGCATATTCAGCCCCCTTTTGTGCCTCCAGTGGCACCTTGGGATCTTAACGTTGTGTTGGATTTCCTGAAATCCCACTGGTTTGAGCCACTTAAGACCGTGGAGCTAAAATATCTCACATGGAAAGTGGTCATGCTATTGGCCTTAGCTTCGGCTAGGCGTGTATCAGAATTGGCGGCTTTGTCGTGTAAAAGCCCTTATCTGTTCTTCCATATGGACAGGGCAGAATTGAGGACTCGTCCCCAATTTCTCCCTAAAGTGGTATCAGCGTTTCATTTGAACCAACCTATTGTGGTGCCTGCGGCTACTAGGGACTGGAGGACTCCAAGTTACTAGATGTAGTCAGGGCGTTGAAAATCTATGTAGCCAGGACGGCTGGAGTCAGGAAAACTGACTCGCTGTTTATCCTGCATGTGCCCAACAAGCTGGGTGCTCCTGCTTCAAAGCAAACTATTGCGCGCTGGATCTGCAACACGATTCAGCAAGCTCATTCTGCAGCAGGATTGCTGCATCCTAAATCAGTAAAAGCCCAATCCACAAGGAAGGTGGGCTCTTCTTGGGCGGCTGCCCGAGGGGTCTCGGCTTTACAGCTTTGCCGAGCTGCTACTTGGTCGGGTTCAAACACATTTGCTAAGTTCTTCAAGTTTGATACCGTGGCTGAGGAGGACCTTGCCTTTGCTTATTCGGTGCTGCAGAGTCATCCGCACTCTCCCGCCCGTTTGGGAGCTTTGGTATAATCCCCATGGTCCTTACGGAGTTCCCAGCATCCACTAGGACGTCAGAGAAAATAAGAATTTACTCACCGGTAATTCTATTTCTCGTAGTCCGTAGTGGATGCTGGGCGCCTGTCCCAAGTGCGGACTGTCTGCAATACAGGTTGAGTATCCCATATCCAAATATTCCGAAATACGGAATATTCCGAATTACGGAATTTTTGTGTGAAAGTGAGATAGTGAAACCTTTGTTTTCTGAAGCTCAATGTCCACAAACTTTGTTTAATACACAAAGTTATTAAAAATATTGTTTTAAATGACCTTCAGGCTGTGTGTATAAGGTCTATATGAAACATAAATGAATTGTGTGAATGTAGACACACTTTGTTTAATGCACAAAGTTATTAAAAATATTGGCTAAAATTACCTTCAGGCTGTGTGTATAAGGTGTATATGAAACATAAATGTATTCTGTGCTTAGACTTAGGTCCCATCGCCATGATATCTCATTATGGTATGCAATTATTCCAAAATACGGAAAAATCCGATATCCAAAATTCTTCCGGTCCCAAGCGTTTTGGATAAGGGATACTCAACCTGTACATGTATATAGTTATTGCTTAACTAAAGGGTTATTGTTATGAGCCATCTGTTACTGAGGCTCAGTTGTTGTTCATACTGTTAACTGGGTATGGTTATCACGAGTTGTACAGTGTGATTGGTGTGGCTGGTTTGAGTCTTACCCTGGATTCCAAATCCTTTCCTAGTAATGTCAGCTCTTCCGGGCACAGTTTCCCTAACTGAGGTCTGGAGGAGGGGCATAGAGGGAGGAGCCAGTGCACACCAGGTATAGTACCTAATCTTTCTTTTAAGAGTGCCCAGTCTCCTGCGGAGCCCGTCTATTCCCCATGGTACTTACGGAGTTCCCAGAATCCACTACGGACTACGAGAAATAGAATTACCGGTGAGTAAATTCTTATTTTTCCACCTACTGAGCACGGGTCGCAGCCGGGAGCCTGACACGTGTGCTACCCGGCTGCGGCCCGTGCTCAGCCCCCTTTCCCACTGCGCTCACCAACCCGGCATATTGCCGGGTTGCTGATGCTGCTAGTGACGCGGCAGGGGCGGTGCTGGGAGATCACATGATCTCCCAGCGCCGCCCTTCCATACAGTGTGAACGGGAGCCGTGTCGCATCGACACGGCTTCCGTTTACACTACACAGCTTACCGGGTTGAACATGTGTTCAACCCGGCAAGCTACCCGGGTAGGATTCCCGGATCACTTGATCCAGGAATTTGCAGGGGGGGCCGTTTCCACTAGAAAAAAAAACACGGGTAAATACGCACCCCCGCGCATTTACCCATGTTTTTAGAGCTAGTGGAAAAGGGGTATTAGTTTAAACAAATAAAACTCTAAAGCTAAACGTCCTGAGTACACCCTAATAGCACCTTAATGTCTCCATGATGGTGTGCTGAATGGTGTGTTGTTGTTTTATAACCTCTCCCTGCACCCTCTACTCTCCGATGTGAAATGGCGCCTGATCACAAGGGAGGGACCTTTATATGGAATACTAAACACGTGAGATCCAATCCCAGGTTAATTACATTTTGCCTTGTTCTGGGATCCAAATGTGGTGGGAAGACCTGCGCCTGGACTCAGAAACACTTGGATTCCCTAAGTTCGGGGGGTGTGACGTTTTCATTTAAAAAAAAAAAACCGCTCATTTCTAGTTTGTGTAGCCTTAAAACCTGTGTAGTATTGGCGGAAACTCTACATTTTACTACATAATATTAAGAAGTACAGTATCTAAAATGATGACTCTAAAGCCCAGTACTCACGGGCCGATCAAGGAGAGATGCGTGCTGAGCGAACCGCTCAGCACACATCTCTCCTGCCGCTCAGCACAGCGCGATCTGTGCTGAGCGTGCGGGGGGAGACGGGGGGGCCGCTCACTTCACCCAGCGGGTGAAGTGAGCGACCCGCTAGATTGGCCTGCATGCAGGCCAATCTAGCAGCGGCGATAGCGATGTGCGGGGCCGCGCATCGCTATCGCCGAGGGGGCTACACACGGAGCGATCCTGCCGATATTCTAAGCAATCTAGTCAGATTGCTTAGAATATCGCTCCGTGAGTACCCCCCTTTAGGAACACAGACCTAGACAGACAGACAGACACACACACACACACACACACACAGACAGACAGACAGACAGACAGACAGACAGACAGACAGACAGACACAGACAGACACACACACACACAGACCTAGATAGATAGATAGATAGAGACACACACACACACACCTAGACACACACACACACACACACACACACACACATACCCTGACAGACGCACACACACAGACCCAGACACACACACACACACACACAGACCTAGACAGACACACACACACACACACACACACACACAGACACACACACACACACACACACACACACACACACACACACACACACAGTCCTAAACAGACACACACACACCTAGACACACACACACACACACACACACACACACACACACACACACACACACACACACACAAACAGAGATCAAGGGGAATATGTAATAGCCTATTACATACAGTACGCCCCCAAGAATTCCATCCAGTATACAAAAATCTGGCTCTATTAGTATAGTGTCCATATGTGTCCTCAGACAAATGCTGAGAATACTGCTGAAATAATTAGCAAAAAAAATTAATAATCCTGGTTTGTTTATTCTGCTGAGGAAAAGTTCCTAAATAAAGTTTTGCTACTGTACATCTTTAGGTTCAGGCGAGATAACAAGTGGCAGCCATTTTTCAGGAGACCAAACTGCACTGAGACCTATAAAAATAGCTACCATAATTTCCGCATTGGAGGCAAATCTAATTGTGAAAACTGATAACATAGTGTTGAGCTAAGACTGCTCTAGTGTTATTTTCCAGCTACATGGACCAATTAAATCCCTTTAATCCAAGACACCTATGAATTACACAGGTTCTGTGGCTGGCAAAATTCAATACTGCTGTCATGAATCAGGGTCCTAGCATTACTTACCAAACCCAGTACTGTCATATCAGCTTACTCTGCAAGTCTCCATTCTCTATATTATTGCTCTGGTTCTGACTCTGTACTGTTTCAGTAATCCTCTGTGCAGCAGTGTATCCTAGACTGCAGCTACTAATTGCACAAGTTGCTGGTTAATACACTCCTATGTCTACAGCAGTGATCTGAAATCCTGATCTGTTATTAATCTCTAAACATCTT
The DNA here is from genome assembly GCF_028390025.1 of Pseudophryne corroboree. Lineage (NCBI taxonomy): Eukaryota > Metazoa > Chordata > Amphibia > Anura > Myobatrachidae > Pseudophryne > Pseudophryne corroboree. The sequence continues at coordinate 756,213,268 of NC_086446.1, forward strand.
GCATGCTCCCTGTAGCCATCTTGGACTTTGTCATGTAATTAATTCTGCTAACCTCAGTGCTGCAGTGGTCACCTGACTCCATCCACCAATGGATTTCTTCTTGTTCTTATTTAAACCTGAGACTCCCAACAATCCATGTCAGAGCAACGCCTTCCCTCTGGGATAGTTCCTGATTAGAGCTCCTTATTGTGTCCTTTCCAGCACTTCCAGGTGTCCTGACGCCTGATCAGCGATGCAGTCAGTTAATCCTGGTATCATACTCAGCGCTGTCTCCAAGTACTGTGCGTACTGACCAATGCTGCTACATTTTCTGCATATGTGGATTCCCTGCAGCTGCTACATTTCCAGCATATCTGGATTTCCTGTTTCTGCCTACATCTCCAGGGTATTTACATCTCCCGTGTGTGTTTAAGCATCTCCAGTCTCTTTGCTTATTTGGATTCCTTGTGTCTGCTACGTCTCCAGTTATTCTGATTTCCTGTACCTGCAAGCATCTCCAGTATATCTGCATATCCTGCTTCAGCAGGTGTCTTGGGTATATCTGCATATCCTGTACCTGCAATCATCAGTATATCTGGATATCCTGCATCTGCTACATCTCCAGTATATCTGGATATCCCGCATCTGCCAACTTTCAGTGAACTTCATTACCTCTGTGTAACATCTATCAGTGCTGCGGCTTCCACACTGCAAACAGATTTGCTTCCAACACTCTCCAGTCCAGGCAGTGTACCTGGGGATCTTCTCATCTGCTGCTGTACTCAACGCTAACCATTTTTGTGGACTCCACTCTGCATTGTACCGGATACTTTCATGGACTGTGTTTCCAAGTATTACCTATACTGTGTGGTTCACTCAGGTTACGGCATTTTCTAATTGACTATTATTGGTGTCCCAGTAATGTGTGCTATTGTCTTGGGCTGATAGTTTAGTGTACAGGTTCCAGGGCTGGAGTAAGTGATCAGGTTACAGTTTATACACGCCAATGTCCAGAACAGTTTTACCTGGATTGTTCCTCTGTTCTGAGTTCCTCATACGGATTCCGGGATCAGGTCTTGCATTGGAGCAGTACAAGGGATATAGCTTTCTCAAGCTCTTTTCTGGTTACATAAGACTTCACTCCTGATTTGGATTCTGGCTCCATGCTGTCAGTACTATGTTGCTTTGAGTTCCAGGGGTTTCCTTGTTTATGGAGTGGGTCTCTGGCATGGCTGGTCGCTCTGATCATTAGGTGAGAGATCTCCCGGTGACCTGGTGGCTACTTTTTCTATTTCAGTATCCTTGCATATCACCAGTCCATGGTTCCTATGTGTCACTAGTGTGCCTAATCTCCTGTAAAACCTATGAGCCTTTGACCATCAAGCCTCATTCAGAATCCATGAGGAGACTGATATTATATCTTCCTCACGGCACTCCTACGCCTATGTCAGCAGAACCCAAGGGTCCCGATACGAATCATAGACTTGCTCATTCCGTGACACCTGCAATTCACCTGGTTTTAATTAGAGATGAGTGGGTTCGGATTTACTCGGTTCTTAACGCCAGAATTTACACCAGTTCGGATTTATCCAGAATTTTCTTATTGGCTAACCAAAACATGTGACATCCGAGAGCCAATAAGATGCCAATTTGAGATCCAGGTAAATCCGGATTAATCTGGGTAGACCCGAACCCGCTCATCTCTAGTTTTAATCGGCCACAGAACCTGTATCCCGGATCAAGGAGATATTATGGCAAGCCTACCTATATAGATACATTGTAGATGTAACACATACGTACTCCATACTTGCCTATTCTCCTATTTCGGACAGGAGGCTATCGAAAATTAGGTGGCGCTCCCAGACACCCGGAAAAGTGGGCAAATCTCCTCGAGCCAACCGAGTGAAGTGGACAGACTGGGCAGCCGATGATGCAATTCTGCTGAACAGTATCATCGCAACCACACCCCCACCATACGGTTCCGGTAATATTGTCATTGCATAGCAGGGGCAGGGCTGCGATGATGCAACCCCATCCAGGTTTTTTTGTGCTGCGTCACGCCCCACCCCCTTTGACAATGCCGACCCCAATGTACCGGCCTGTAACTGACCGCTGCCCCCACTGTGCCGACCTCGGAGGGGGCAAAGTCGGCAACTATGACGTACACATAGGTTAATTCTTCATATAATGTAAAAAGATACATCAGACATATCCAGTACTCTCACATTGTTTAACAAGAAGCCTTTAATTTATGTATATGCTAATATATTACCTTTAAACAGACATATGAATGGAAATAATATTAGTGAAATGAATAAATCAAACGTACAGATTACATAGGTTTGCGTCAACACTTTTTTCTTTTACACTAATTTGTATACAAGTAGTATTGCGCAGATATAGAGTTGTGTTACTGTTGATCCTACACTTTGGGATGCCGCTGTCGTATTCTGACCACTGGAATCCCGTTACCAAGTTCACAGGGAAGATTCCCGGTGGGCCGAAGCACCCGCGGGGCCTGTTTTGTTTGAGGACATGTGGTCCTTTTTATAGACATAATGAATAAGATGCATAAATAAATTGCATATATGAAAATGACTTTGCCACTTAGCCTGTGATTGCAGATGATCCAGTGTATGCTCTGTCTGCCTGCTTGGCTGACATATAAGATTGAGTGAATAGTGATTGGGATACAGTTGGTGTAATAAGCAAGAAAATATATCTTTCTAAAGAATGATATAGTTTCCTAAATTCTAAAGGTGTATCATATAATGTGCTCATAATATATAATTTTATTTCTTTTTATCTTCCACCTTGATGCTGGACATGCCCACTATCTGGAAAGTCTTGGGAGGAGTGGGTGCTGCTGCCATGGCCCATGGCTAGACCTTACACCTCTGGTGCTGCCCATGTGGGGCCACTAGTACAAATTTTTCCAGGGCCGCTTTTTGTTCCCAATCCGCCCCTGGGCGGAGGAGAGGCAGCGGATAGGCAGATGGGCTAGCGGGCTGTGGCCGGACAGATGAAGCACATTATTCCTCCCCTTGTAGAGGCTGTGCAGCCTCATTGCTGCAGTGATGGGCCCCTGCCTGCTCCCTGGTGGCCCCTGCTCCTCACAGGCTGCTGCGGATCCTGTGTTTCGTGGTTGGAAGTCTCACAACTACTTTACAAGGCTATCTACTGCTTTTTATGATCCAGTGGCAACAGCACACCCAGGATCACAACACAGAGAAGGATAATCCGATAAGCAATAAGTAAATGGGGATGAGGGACAATGGAGGCAGTAGCGGATCTTGCTACGGGCACACGGGATTTTTGCCTGGGGCACCGCCTTCCGGAGGGCGGCGCCGCCGTCCGGAGGGCGCCGCCGCCGTGGCAAGATACGTTACTGGTGGTGCCCCCCGGTGCCGGTACTGCTGTGCGGTGCGCAATGAAGTCATCGCGCACCGCACTGCATTGTGGGAGCGGCACTTAGACACTAGGGGTCATGATTGACCTCTAGTGTCTATGCGGTTCTATGGGAGAGACGTCATGACGTCTCTCCAATAGATCAGAGGAGCGACACCAGCGGCCAGAGACGGAGGGCAGGAGCGAGGATGGTAAGTATTAAGAGCAATGGGGCAGAACAAGGGAGCATTGAGGTGGGGGGGTACTAATTAACCCCCTTCCTTTGCCTGGCAGCAGCAGCACAGCAACCTGTGTTCCCAGCCTAGCACACGCTGCAGTGTGCTGGGCTGCGGTGGATATAGGGCAACTGCTGCCGCACTCATCGACCCTGCTCCAAACTGCCTTTGTCTGAGGGGCACACAGCTATGCCTCCTCAGTCACCCACTATCTCCCCTGCATCACCTTTTCCCCATCACCCTCTCCTGTCACCCTATCCCTGTCACCCTATTCCTGTCACCCACTGCCTCACCCTGGCGTCACTGGCTTCCTCCCCCTGTCACCCATTCCCTGGAGTCTACCACTGCCTCTAACTGTCACCCTCTGCTTCTCCCTGTCACCCACTGCCTCTCCATCTACCACTATCTCTCCCGTCACCCTCGGCCTCTCCCTCTCCTCTGTGTCACTATCTCTCCATCAACTTCTCTCTCCTGTCACCCTCTGCCTCTCCAAGGTATTACCCTCTCCCCGTCATGCAGATACGGCATTCCCTTTCAGGCCATTCCCCTTTTTTCAAGGTCACGCGACTCACGCCTTTCCCCTGTCACAGTGCCCCCATCTGTCACTTTGCTCTGGATCTGCCCCTGGTTCCACTGGAGTATTATGTACACAATCTGGTGGAATATTACCTGTAGAAATAACAGTGCTAGAGGATTATACCTTGGTGACCTGACAAAACATAGCCTTATAGAAGACTTTGAAGACTTTGCAGTTCAACTATTTAGCCACAAGATGTCGCCCTCGGATACCATGTTATTTTTTTTCCCAGTATCCTCTGTGCCACAGATTACATAAAGGTGTGTGTCTGAAGTGAAACATGTTTGCATAACTTATTTGGATAAATAGGTATTGGTTATTTTGTGTTTTCAAAAAATATTTACAAAAATTTAATATTTAATGGCAAAGAGGGAAAATACATTTTAAGCTGTTTTGGCACAGTTTAACATAAAACCAACGCGGTTGATCAGTTCAGTGATTAGTTCACATCAGTTGCTTTTCTTCTTGTTCATAAATAACACAAAAATCCCTGTCATTCTGGCGACAGATTCCTTCAGTTACCTCCAAAGATTTCTGCAGTCTTGCGTAAAGTAATATAAATTAACTGTATAGGAATTGTGTAGGGCAGAGGTTCTCAACTCCAGTCCTCAAATACCAACAGGTCATGTTTTGTGGATTTCTTTAATCATGCACAGATGGGTTATTCTATTTTGCTAGGTCAGACAGAAATCCTTCCACAGACTGAAATCCTTACAACATGACCTGCTGGGAAAACATGAGAGTTGAGGGTTGAGAACCACGAGCAAGGCCCTCTTCCGTCATGTGCTTTTCCTTCCCTCACTTATATCATCATCTTCTGCCCACTGACTACAGTGGCACCTAACCCTTGGGTTCTGCCGCATGTGTGTGAGGCTGGGAGCAGTTGCCAGAGTGCTGTGCTTACCCTTCCAGTATAACGAGAAATGGGCGTGACACCTCAAGGCATGGCCTATTGGGTACAAAGCCATGTCTCCATCTGCATGCTTACACCTACGGAACATGCTAGGAGTCCCGCAACAGGAAATAAGGATGTTGGGAGCACCACAGGGGGGCGTGGTTAAGGAATAGGGAGTGGTCTGCAGCATGGAGATGGGGACAAGTGGAGGCTTCAGGGGTGAGGTGGGGATGCGCAGAATGCGGGATACTTGAACACTTTTCCGGGTGGATGGGAGTGGCACCTGATTTTCGGGAGCCTTTCGCCCATTCCACTACAGTAGGCAAGTTTGGTTGGGAGGTATGATATGGGGAGGCACAATCATGGAGAATCGCTAACAATATGATAAAAACACTGCAATGTACAATAGTGATGCATAGTAAAGCCTCAGTATCCACTCTCATTATTAACTTAACACAGAAATGAGACTCATCCAAGAAATATTTTAGGATAAAAATCTGAAAAGTTTTCAGAAATGGTACCAGGGTCACGCACATAGGGGGTGATTCAGACCTGATTGCTGCTGTGCGTTTTCGCCCAGCGGGCGATCAGCAATAGACTGCGCATGCGTATGCACTGCAATGTGCACGCGCGTCGGCCAACAACAACGGGCATCACTGGTCAGCGACAGGATGGTGCGAAAATTTCATTCGCACTGGCGTTCGCAAAGTGATTGACAGGAAGAGGCCATTCATGGGTGGTAACTGACCGTTTACAGGGAGTGTCCAGAAAAACGCAGGCGTGCCCAAGCATTTTCAGGGAGGGTGTGTGACGTCTGCTCCGGCCCCGATCAGCCTGTTCTCATCGCACTGGAGGAGTAAGTCCTGGGCTGTGCAGAGACTGCACACACTGGATTTTTGCAGCTCGGCGTACACATGCGATTGCACACTTGCATGGCAAATTTACACTCCCCCTTGGGTGGCGACTATCTGAACGCTGGACAGCAAAGATAGCAGCCCAGCGATCAGGTCTGAAGCACCCCATAGATGCATTCCCTCGTACTGTCATTAAATGCTGTGCATCCTGACACTTTCCTATATATCAATGACTACATACGGTGCTGCTCCCTTTTTAAACTGACAGCTTAAAACAAAGGCCAAAACCTGCATTATAGCAACTGCAGCTTTATAAGTAGGGTGATATATAATCAAATAAATACGATAAATGTCCTTTTGTTCATGTAATCCACCTGGTGGTAAGCAAGTAAAGATGATATATACTGTATAAAACCATGCAGTGATCTTTATACATCTATTTTACATTTCCATTGCATAACATTTAATGGGTTATCAAATTATCACGTCCAGGGTCACTTCCAGGTCACTTTGCTGTCATGTCCGGGTCACTTCCAGGTCACTTTGCTATCATGTCCGCGTCACTTCCAGGTCACTTTGTTGTCATGTCCGAGTCACTTTCAGGTCACTTTGCTATCACATCCGGGTCATTTTGCTATCAGGTCCTGTTAACTTCCAGGTCACTTTGCTATCACGTCCGGGTCATATCAAGGCCATTTTGCTATCACGTCCGGGTCACTTTCAGGTCACTTTGCTACCACGTCCGGGTCACTTACAGGTCATTTCGCTTTAATGTCTGGGTCAGTTACTATAGAGACCGTAAGGTATCTCATACCCTTTCAGACATAACCAAAAACCCGTAAATTTGCAGGAGCACGCCAGGTTGACCCAGGTCCTGCTAATGTCTGAAAGGGTCAAACCTGGGTTGACAGTCCCAGGTCTTTGACCCTGCAATCGAACAGGGTTATTCTTAGTACCTACCTGGGTCAGTGCCTCGGCTTGTCTCTGAATGGTGCAATCCAGGTTTTTAGACCTGTGTCACGCTGAGAAGGAGCGGATTAGCTTTTCGGGTGCTGCCTGTGGCTGTCACAGTATACCTAATTTATGTGTGCCAAACACGTGTCCCCTATAAATGACTTCGCACTGCATGCCAGGACATAGACAGCTGTGTGAAAGGGGTTGACCCAGAAAAAAACTGGGTCTGTGGTGTAGCGTGAATGGGGGTTAAACCAGTGTTAAAAAAACTCATGTGGACGCCGTGTGTTTGCTGGGGTGTATGTAAGAAAAAGGTATCAGAGACTTTTTGAAACGTCTCCTGAATGTTCCCATCTTACCACTGTCTCTGCAGATTGGTGATAATAAAGGCTGGATGCAAATCTGAAGGCGTAGCCAAGGACCACCTTGTAAATGACAGTTGCTATGAACTCTGACCCCTCCCACCAGCGTCAGTGATGTCATTTCCTGAGGGTTCCAGGTTTATAAGGGTGCCATGTACTAAGCAGTGATAAAAGTGGAGAAGTGAGCAAGTGGAGAAGTTGCCCATGGCAACCAATCAGCTGCTCTGTATAAGTTTATAGTATGCAAATTCTAAATGTTACGTTAATGCTGATTGGTTGGCAACTTCTCCACTGGCTCACTTCTCCACTTTTATCAACGCTTAGTACATGTTCCAATTAGTCCTCAAAAGAACATGGTATACCAAAATTCATACATGGAGCACAAACAACTTATATGTTTAGAGATAATGTTATGGATCCTATTTGACAATCATTTATCCTACAGAATTTCTAACTGCATTGTAACTTACTGGACTTACATGGGCGGGATGTACTAAAGTAAAAATGCAGTAAAAACACAATATTCAGGGTTTTTACTGCATTTTCTTATGTACTTACCTTCGTCTGCCGGGTCTCCGCCGCGCAGGGTAATGCCAGCTTTTAAAGGTGTTACCCTGTAGAAGTCTATGGGGCTTGTTCCGCAATGCAATGTGAAGAGGATTCCGTCACAGAACCCTCCCACCATCCCCTGCGGCCGCCGCTGGTCTGTACATGCGCAGATGGAGCCCTGGGTCATAGAGCTGTCCTTTGCGATACTAATCGCATATGTTAGCACATCTGCGATTAGTATTAATGCGGTAAGTGGCGGGATGTGATCCTTTCGTACATCCCACCCAACGTTAACTCTTATAATTATATGTCCTGTTATACTTCTTAGAATGAATCACTGCCCCCTACAGACAACTAATGGAACTAGATCATTTTTACAAACCGCAAAACAATATGGAGCCTGCAGACCACTACATTAAATGGCTGTGGGACAGGATAAAATGCACTAATACTCCAAGTATCTTCACCGCCAGCAGGTCTGCGCTCCCGCTGAAAATGACTCCAAATCCCAAAGGGTTTAGCCTGTGCACAGGCAATAAGAATAATCACAGGTATGGACCTTCGTGAGAGCTGCTTCACCCGTGGCCAACTATACTGTATGTGCCACTTTCCAGGGTTTGCTTAAGAAACAATGGGGTAAATGTACTAAGATGAGAGTTCTATTTAAGATGGGATGTTGGCCATAGCAACCAATCAGATTCTACTTTCATTTATCTAGCACCGTCTAGAAGATAATACCTGGCATTTGATTGGTTGCAAGGGGCACATCCCATCTTAAACAGAACTCCCATTTTAGTAAATTTACCACAATTGAACACATTCTTGCTCCAAATATACAAACCAAAAATGTTGCCTAGAAACCAGTCCTAGTCTTCAATGTCTTGACTTTCTTAGTCTCAAAGTTTATGATCGTGTGACACAAAAGTTTCCAACAAGTGCTTTTGCCAGGATGTCTAAGGGTAGGAACAATTTATCAAAGGTAAGAACTCCTCACACTACAGTATGTTGTAACAATGAGGTCTGGGCTTCCAGGTAGGTCAAACGGGTCTGGGACTGAGGGTCAACAGCACAAAGGTCGACACACCTTAGGTCGACGCCAATTGGTCGACACACCTTAGGTCGACATGGACAAAAGGTCGACAGGAACAAGGTCGACATGGAAAAAGGTCGACATGAGTTTTTTATGTTTTTTTGGTGTCGTTTTCTTCGTAGAGTGACCGGGAACCCCAATTAGTGCACCGCGTCCCCTCGCATGGCTCGCTTCGCTCACCATGCTTCGGGCATGGTGCCTTCGCTCCGCTACCGCTTCGCTCGGCACACTTTACCGTTCCAATCGTAGTCCACGTGGATCGTTAAGTATGAAAAGGTTCAAAAAAAGAAAAAAATCGTGAAAAACTCATGTCGACCTTTTCCATGTCGACCTTGTTCCTGTCGACCTTTTGTCCATGTCGACCTAAGGTGTGTCGACCAATTGGCATCGACCTAAGGTGTGTAGACCTTTGTGCTGTCGACCTGGAGTCCGGATACCGGTCAAACAGAAGACCTGGGCTAGACAATTTCATTCAGGAAAGGAGGGATCTGACAGACTCTGGGTTTATCATCAGCCAATAAGGTTAGAGCTGGGGTGGAGCTTAGGCTTTATAAAGGCTTGTGGGCCTCCCGTTGGCGGGGTAATCGATAATTTAAAGGATGGGCAGTCTAATAGGGGTGGTATTCAGTATGCCGGCTGTTGGGATCCCGGCGCTCAGTATACTCTGTTGGGATCCCGGCGCTCAGTATACCGGCGCCGGAATCCCGACACCCGGCATACCGACAACTATTCTCCCCCTTGGGGGTCCACTACCCCCCTGGGGGGAGAATAAATAGTGTGGCCGCAGAGTGGCAAATGCAGTGAGCCCGCAAGGGGCTCATTTGCGCTCTTGCCCAGCTGCCGACGGTCGGGATTCCGGCGCCGGTATGCTGGCCGCCGGAATCCCAGCTGCCGGCATACCATACTACACACGTCTAATAGAGAGGCTAGGGATCGCCAAGGAGATATTGGTTGTTTTCTGTAAGTTGTCTTCCATCCTGACAAGTAAAGGAGAATGTTGTGTTGTGAGTCATCCATCTATCTATCTATCTATCTATCTACCTATCTATCTATCTATCCATCCAGGGGCAGTGAAGAATGTGCTCGCTCTGTGTGAGCCCCCTCCTCTCTGTAGCGCAGGTCTCCAGAAACATGGCGCCCACCACGCTCCTAGCAACTCATTTCTTTTGCACATGCGTAGGTCTCCAGAAACATGGTGCCCATCATGTTCCCGTTGACAAATCTCTACTGCGCAAGCAAGAGTATTTAGGAAAATGGCCACTGTGCCGTTTCCCAAGTGATTTCTGCTGCAGCAGTAGTGCCGACACAGGACTCCGGAGAGGTAAGCAGTTGAACATGGGTGAAAAGTGTGTGATGTGGGCCCCCCATGGACCCAGGGGCCCTCGTGCACCGTACACAATGCACCCATTATAGATATGGCATTGTCTCCGGCATGTTCCAATCCTAAATGGTATCTGGATGATACAGTATGTCGATAGTACTAAGGTCTACAGTCAACAGGTCAACCCCAATTAGTCCACTTGCATTAGGTCAACATGGACAAAAGGTTGATTTTGTGAAAAGGTGGACATGGCAATGGTCGACACAGGAAAAGGTGGTCATGAGTTTTGGGAATAGTAACCCTTCAGTGTTGACCAGATCGACACGTAAGACTGTATGCGTATATAGGGCCTAATTCAGCATGAGATGCATTGGAGATGCGACCTTGCCCCCCTCCCCCCGCTTGTTAGTGGAATAAGTTGTACAACTCATGCTGAGTTATGCCCATATTAGTATATAGGTAGACAGTCTGAAAACTTTTGTGTAATGCACCCACTGTGCCGGATATGTTTATTTATTTATTACCAGTTATTTATATAGCGCACACATATTCCGCAGCGCTGTACAGAGAATATTTGCCCATTAACATCAGTCCCTGCCCCAGTGGAGCTTACAATCTATATTCCCTACCACATGTACACACACACATTCACGGTAGGGTTACTTTTTGTTGGGAGCCAATTAACCTACCAGTATATTTTTGGATTGTGGGAGGAAACCGGAGTACCTGGAGGAAACCCACGCAAGTACGGGGAGAATATACAAACTCCACACAGTTAGAGTTATGGTGGGAATCGAACCCATGTCCTCAGTGCTGTGAGGCAGTAATGCTAACCATTACACCAGCTATTCTGCCCTATGTGGGGGGATTTTTCATGGTAAACCTCCCAAGACATCTCTGTTTGAGTCTAAATTCAAGTCTGTTATATGAAAACGAATCCCGTGACCGTTACCACATTATATGGGCTGCAGTGCTACAGGAAAGTCTTACAAGACATTAATCCTAATGAATGGGAAGCCAGATTGCTCCCAGCCCTCTGCGCAGCACATGGGGCACGGCACTTATTGCACAGGACTGGTCGTCTGCGAGAAGGAAGCTATTAATCTGTTCATGCCACTAATCTTGTTGTCTATCCCAGTTTCTGCAAGTGCCAGTGAGTAATACCCCTTTCACATCGCACAAATAACCCGGTACCGACACGGCATATTGCCGTGTCGAACCGGGTCAGTGTGCGATGTGAAAGCACACTGGGCGATTTAGCGGGTCGCCTGACCCGGTAAATCAACCCGGTAAAAAAGAAGGGTTTTACCCGGGTTGATTACCGGGTCAGGTGCGGTGTGAATGGGAGCCGTGTCGATGCGACACGGTTCCCATTCACAGAATAGGGAGAGGCGGCGCTGGAGATGAGCTCATCTCCCGACGCCGCCTCCACCCCCGCCCCTGCTGCTGCTGCGGCCTCCGTTGTCATGGCAACCGACCCGGTATATTGCCGGGTCGGGAAGCCTGCAACGGAGCGCAAATGCCGGATCCCACCCGGTAAGTACACGTTTGTCTTACCGGGTAGGACCCGGCATTTGCGGTGTGAATGCAGCATTAGTAGCACAGTTTCTCCTCTTGCTAAGGACATCCAGGAAATTCTAGATGCTGAGATGATTATTTGATTGCTGTAGATAATCTGGTGTGTCCTGCTGGAATGGCTGTTACTGTGATCCAAGTGCACATCCAGGAACTAAGGGGGTAATTCAGATCTGATCGCTAGGCGGTGATTTTTGCAGCCCTGCGATTGGATAGTCACCGCCTACAGGGGGAGTGTATTTTCGCTGTGCAAGTGGGCGAACGCATGTGTAGCACAGCTGCACAAACTGATTTTGTGCAGCCTCTGCGCAGCCCAGGATGTTCAGGACCTGATTTGACGTCAGACACCCGCCCTGCAAACGCTTGGACACGCCTGCGCTTTTCCAACCACTCCCAGAAAATGGTCAGTTGCCACCCACAAACACCCTCTTCCTGTCAATCTTGCGATCGCCCTTGCGAATGGATCCTTCACACAAACCCGTCGCTGGCCAGCGATCCACTTTGCAGGCGTCCATCGCGCCTGCGCTTTGCGGTGCATACGCAGTTTGCCTCTGATCACCCGCCGCGCAAAAAACGCACAGCTGCCATCAGGTATGAATTACCCCTAAATGCTCATCTATAGTAAATAGAGCCTCACTTGCCAACCTCCCTGATTGCTGGGGAAACTCCATGAAAAAGTAGTGATCTCCCTCACTCCCTGGAGAGTATAGCAATCTCCCCATAGTTGCTCCCAGAGGGGGCAGCCAGGCCAGCACAGCGGGAGGTAGTGCAGGGGGGGGGGGGGGCATGATGCGACATAGGGGGCAGGGTGGGATGTGACATGGTATAGGAGGCGCTACAGGGCATTTTTTAGCGGGAGGCATTGCACAGATGACGCAATTCAGCTTCAATTGCGTCATCAGTTGCCCGGATCACCTACTTCACTCGGCAGGTGGGTGGATGTATGGCAGATAGCGGCCGACATCAATAGACTTGCCAACTCTTTCAGATCCTGCCCTCTTCACATTAAATTGGGTAGGGGCTGGGGGTGCGATGACCCAATTCTTATAAAATTGTGTCATCTTGAACCCGATCCCTCTTTGCATTTTCGCAATTCAATGTGCCACCACTCCTTCAAACATCCCCCTCCTCATCTTCCCCCGGAAACCCAGTATGTAATGTAGGCAAGTACGGTATGCTGTGTATTTCTCATTTATAAGCTAGAGCACACCGAGAGGTTTATGGATAGAGATGTGCACCGGAAATTTTTCGGGTTATGTGTTTTGGTTTTGGGTTCGGTTCCGCGGCCGTGTTTTGGGTTCGAACGCGTTTTGGCAAACCTCACCGAATTTTTTTTGTCGGATTCGGGTGTGTTTTGGATTCGGGTGTTTTTTTTAAAAAACCCCCTAAAAAACAGCTTAAATCATAGAATTTGGGGGTCATTTTGATCCCAAAGTATTATTAACCTCAATAACCATAATTTCCACACATTTTCAGTCTATTCTGAACACCTCACACCTCACAATATTATTTTTAGTACTAAAATTTGCACCGAGGTCGCTGGATGACTAAGCTCAGCGACCCAAGTGGCCGACACAAACACCTGGCCCATCTAGGAGTGGCACTGCAGTGTCACGCAGGATGGCCCTTCCAAAAAACACTCCCCAAACAGCACATGACACAAAGAAAAAAAGAGGCGCAATGGGGTAGCTGTGTGACTAAGCTCAGCGACCCTAGTGGCCGACACAAACACCTGGCCCATCTAGGAGTGGCACTGCAGTGTCAGGCAGGATGGCCCTTCCAAAAAACACTCCCCAAACAGCACATGACGCAAAGAAAAAAAGAGGCGCAATGAGGTAGCTGTGTGGGTAAGCTCAGCGACCCTAGTGGCCGACACAAACACCTGGCCCATCTAGGAGTGGCACTGCAGTGTCACGCAGGCTGGCCCTTCCAAAAAACACTCCCCAAACAGCACATGACGCAAAGAAAAATGAAAGAAAAAAGAGGTGCAAGATGGAATTGTCCTTGGGCCCTCCCACCCACCCTTATGTTGTATAAACAGGACATGCACACTTTAACCAACCCATCATTTCAGTGACAGGGTCTGCCACACGACTGTGACTGAAATGACGGGTTGGTTTGGACCCCCACCAAAAAAGAAGCAATTAATCTCTCCTTGCACAAACTGGCTCTACAGAGGCAAGATGTCCACCTCATCATCATCCTCCGATTCATCACCGTGTACATCCCCCTCCTCACAGATTATCAATTCGTCCCCACTGGAATCCACCATCACAGCTCCCTGTGTACTTTGTGGAGGCAATTGCTGCTGGTGAATGTCTCCATGGAGGAATTGATTATAATTCATTTTAATGAACATCATCTTCTCCACATTTTCTGGAAGTAACCTCGTACGCCGATTGCTGACAAGGTGAGCGGCGGCACTAAACACTCTTTCGGAGTACACACTTGTGGGAGGGCAACTTAGGTAGAATAAAGCCAGTTTGTGCAAGGGCCTCCAAATTGCCTCTTTTTCCTGCCAGTATACGTACGGACTGTCTGACGTGCCTACTTGGATGCGGTCACTCATATAATCCTCCACCATTCTTTCAATGGGGAGAGAATCATATGCAGTGACAGTAGACGACATGTCCGTAATCGTTGGCAGGTCCTTCAGTCCGGACCAGATGTCAGCATCAGCAGTCGCTCCAGACTGCCCTGCATCACCGCCAGCGGGTGGGCTCGGAATTCTGAGCCTTTTCCTCACACCCCCAGTTGCGGGAGAATGTGAAGGAGGAGATGTTGACAGGTCGCGTTCCGCTTGACTTGACAATTTTCTCACCAGCAGTTCTTTGAACCCCTGCAGACTTGTGTCTGCCGGAAAGAGAGATCCAAGGTAGGTTTTAAATCTAGGATCGAGCACGGTGGCCAAAATGTAGTGCTCTGATTTCAACAGATTGACCACCCATGAATCCTTGTTAAGCGAATTAAGGGCTCCATCCACAAGTCCCACATGCCTAGCGGAATCGCTCTGTGTTAGCTCCTCCTTCAATGTCTCCAGCTTCTTCTGCAAAAGCCTGATGAGGAGAATGACCTGACTGGCAGTGTCTGAACTGACTTCACGTGTGGCAAGTTCAAAAGGTTGCAGAACCTTGCACAACGTTGAAATTATTCTCCACTGCGCTTGAGACAGGTGCATTCCACCTCCTATATCGTGCTCAGTTGTATAGGCTTGAATGGCCTTTTGCTGCTCCTCCAACCTCTGAAGCATATAGAGGGTTGAATTCCACCTCGTTACCACTTCTTGCTTCAGATGATGGCAGGGCAGGTTCAGGCGTTTTTGGTGGTGCTCCAGTCTTCTGTACGTGGTGCCTGTACGCCGAAAGTGTCCCGCAATTCTTCTGGCCACCGACAGCATCTCTTGCACGCCCCTCTCGTTTTTTAAATAATTCTGCACCACCAAATTCAAGGTATGTGCAAAACATGGGACGTGCTGGAATTTGCCCATATTTAATGCACACACAATATTGCTGGCGTTGTCCGATGCCACAAATCCACAGGAGAGTCCAATTGGGGTAAGCCATTCTGCGATGATCTTCCTCAGTTGCCGTAAGAGGTTTTTAGCTGTGTGCGTATTCTGGAAAGCGGTGATACAAAGCGTAGCCTGCCTAGGAAAGAGTTGGCGTTTGCGAGATGCTGCTACTGGTGCCGCCGCTGCTGTTCTTGCGGCGGGAGTCCATACATCTACCCAGTGGACTGTCACAGTCATATAGTCCTGAGTCTGCCCTGCTCCACTTGTCCACATGTCCGTGGTTAAGTGGACATTGGGTACAACTGCATTTTTTAGGACACTGGTGAGTCTTTTTCTGAGGTCTGTGTACATTTTCGGTATCGCCTGCCTAGAGAAATGGAACCTAGATGGTATTTGGTACCGGGGACACAGTACCTCAAACAAGTCTATAGTTGGCTCTGCAGTAATGATGGATACCGGAACCACGGTTCTCACCGCCCAGGATGCCAAGGCCTCAGTTATCTGCTTTGCAGCAGGATGAGTGCTGTGATATTTCATCTTCCTCGCAAAGGACTGTTGGACAGTCAATTGCTTGGTGGAAGTAGTAAAAGTGGTCTTGCGACTTCCCCTCTGGGATGACCATCGACTCCCAGCAGCAACAACAGCAGCGCCAGCAGCAGTAGGCGTTACACGCAAGGATGCATCGGAGGAATCCCAGGCAGGAGAGGACTCGTCAGAATTGCCAGTGACATGGCCTGCAGGACTATTGGCATTCCTGGGGAAGGAGGAAATTGACACTGAGGGAGTTGGTGGGGTGGTTTGCGTGAGCTTGGTTACAAGAGGAAGGGAGTTACTGGTTAGTGGACTGCTTCCGCTGTCGCCCAAAGTTTTTGAACTTGTCACTGACTTATGATGAATGCGCTGCAGGTGACGTATAAGGGAGGATGTTCCGAGGTGGTTAACGTCCTTACCCCTACTTATTACAGCTTGACAAAGGCAACACACGGCTTGACAAATGTTGTCCGCATTTCTGTTGAAATACTTCCACACCGAAGAGCTGATTTTTTTGGTATTTTCACCAGGCATGTCAATGGCCATGTTCCTCCCACGGACAACAGGTGTCTCCCCGGGTGCCTGACTTAAACAAACCACCTCACCATCAGAATCCTCCTGGTCAATTTCCTCCCCAGCGCCAGCAACACCCATATCCTCCTCATCCTGATGTACTTCAACACTGACATCTTCAATCTGACTATCAGGAACTGGACTGCGGGTGCTCCTTCCAGCACTTGCAGGGGGCGTGCAAATGGTGGAAGGCGCATGCTCTTCACGTCCAGTGTTGGGAAGGTCAGGCATCGCAACCGACACAATTGGACTCTCCTTGTGGATTTGTGATTTCGAAGAACGCACAGTTCTTTGCTGTGCTTTTGCCAGCTTAAGTCTTTTCATTTTTCTAGCGAGAGGCAGAGTGCTTCCATCCTTATGTGAAGCTGAACCACTAGCCATGAACATAGGCCAGGGCCTCAGCCGTTCCTTGCCACTCCGTGTGGTAAATGGCATATTGGCAAGTTTACGCTTCTCCGACGACGATTTTATTTTAGATTTTTGAGTCCTTTTTTTACTGATATTTGGTGTTTTGGATTTTACATGCTCTGTACTATGACATTGGGCATCGGCCTTGGCAGACGACGTTGATGGCATTTCATCGTCTCGGCCATGACTAGTGGCAGCAGCTTCAGCACGAGGTGGAAGTCGATCTTGATCTTTCCCTATTTTTGGAACCTCAACATTTTTGTTCTCCATATTTTAATAGACACAACTAAAAGGCACCTCAGGTAAACAATGGAGATGGATGGATACTAGTATACTTATGGATGACGAGTGACTGCCGACACAGAGGTAGCTACAGCCGTGGACTACCGTACTGCGTCTGCTAGTATAGACTGGATGATAATGATATAAAAAATATATATATATCACTACTGCAGGACAGGTATATATTATATAATGACGGACCTGCTGGACACTGTCAGCAGCAGACTCCTAAACTACTAGTATGAAGAAGATAGAAAAAAAAAACCCACCACAGGTAGGTATACAATTATGGACGAGCACTGCCGACACAGAGGTAGCTACAGCCGTGGACTACCGTACTGCGTCTGCTAGTATAGACTGGATGATAATGATATAAAAAAAATATATATATATCACTACTGCAGGACAGGTATATATTATATAATGACGGACCTGCTGGACACTGTCAGCAGCAGACTCCTAAACTACTAGTATGAAGAAGATAGAAAAGAAAAACCCACCGCAGGTAGGTATACAATTATGGACGAGCACTGCCGACACAGAGGTAGCTACAGCCGTGGACTACCGTACTGTGTCTGCTAGTATAGACTGGATGATAATGATATAAAAAATATATATATATCACTACTGCAGGACAGGTATATATTATATAATGACGGACCTGCTGGACACTGTCAGCAGCAGACTCCTAAACTACTAGTATGAAGAAGATAGAAAAAAAAAACCACCACAGGTAGGTATACAATTATGGACGAGCACTGCCGACACAGAGGTAGCTACAGCCGTGGACTACCGTACTGCGTCTGCTAGTATAGACTGGATGATAATGATATAAAAAATATATATATATCACTACTGCAGGACAGGTATATATTATATAATGACGGACCTGCTGGACACTGTCAGCAGCAGACTCCTAAACTACTAGTATGAAGAAGATAGAAAAAAAAAACCCACCACATGTAGGTATACAATTATGGACGAGCACTGCCGACACAGAGGTAGCTACAGCCGTGGACTACCGTACTGCGTCTGCTAGTATAGACTGGATGATAATGATATAAAAAATATATATATATCACTACTGCAGGACAGGTATATATTATATAATGACGGACCTGCTGGACACTGTCAGCAGCAGACTCCTAAACTACTAGTATGAAGAAGATAGAAAAAAAAAAACCACAACAGGTAGGTATACAATTATGGACGAGCACTGCCGACACAGAGGTAGCTACAGCCGTGGACTACCGTACTGCGTCTGCTAGTATAGACTGGATGATAATGATATAAAAAATATATATATATCACTACTGCAGGACAGGTATATATTATATAATGACGGACCTGCTGGACACTGTCAGCAGCAGACTCCTAAACTACTAGTATGAAGAAGATAGAAAAAAAAAACCCACCACAGGTAGGTATACAATTAAGGACGAGCACTGCCGACACAGAGGTAGCTACAGCCGTGGACTACCGTACTGCGTCTGCTAGTATAGACTGGATGATAATGATATAAAAAATATATATATATCACTACTGCAGGACAGGTATATATTATATAATGACGGACCTGCTGGACACTGTCAGCAGCAGACTCCTAAACTACTAGTATGAAGAAGATAGAAAAAAAAAACCCCACCACAGGTAGGTATACAATTATGGACGAGCACTGCCGACACAGAGGTAGCTACAGCCGTGGACTACCGTACTGCGTCTGCTAGTATAGACTGGATGATAATGATATAAAAAATATATATATATCACTACTGCAGGACAGGTATATATTATATAATGACGGACCTGCTGGACACTGTCAGCAGCAGACTCCTAAACTACTAGTATGAAATAGATAGAAAAAAAAACCCCACCACAGGTAGGTATACAATTATGGACGAGCACTGCCGACACAGAGGTAGCTACAGCCGTGGACTACCGTACTGCGTCTTCTAGTACAGACTGGATGATAATGATATAAAAAATATATATATATCACTACTGCAGGACAGGTATATATTATATAATGACGGACCTTCTGGACACTGTCAGCAGCAGACTCCTAAACTACTAGTATGAAGAAGATAGAAAAAAAAAAAACCCACCACAGGTAGGTATACAATTATGGACGAGCACTGCCGACACAGAGGTAGCTACAGCCGTGGACTACCGTACTGCGTCTGCTAGTATAGACTGGATGATAATGATATAAAAAAAATATATATATCACTACTGCAGGACAGGTATATATTATATAATGACGGACCTGCTGGACACTGTCAGCAGCAGACTCCTAAACTACTAGTATGAAGAAGATAGAAAAAAAAAACCCACCACAGGTAGGTATACAATTATGGACGAGCACTGCCGACACAGAGGTAGCTACAGCCGTGGACTACCGTACTGCGTCTGCTAGTATAGACTGGATGATAATGATATAAAATATATATATATATATATCACTACTGCAGGACAGGTATATATTATATAATGACGGACCTGCTGGACACTGTCAGCAGCAGACTCCTAAACTACTAGTATGAAGAAGATAGAAAAAAAAAACCCACCACAGGTAGGTATACAATTATGGACGAGCACTGCCGACACAGAGGTAGCTACAGCCGTGGACTACCGTACTGCGTCTGCTAGTATAGACTGGATGATAATGATATAAAAAATATATATATATCACTACTGCAGGACAGGTATATATTATATAATGACGGACCTGCTGGACACTGTCAGCAGCAGACTCCTAAACTACTAGTATGAAGAAGATAGAAAAAAAAACCCCACCACAGGTAGGTATACAATTATGGACGAGCACTGCCGACACAGAGGTAGCTACAGCCGTGGACTACCGTACTGCGTCTGCTAGTATAGACTGGATGATAATGATATAAAAAAAATATATATATCACTACTGCAGGACAGGTATATATTATATAATGACGGACCTGCTGGACACTGTCAGCAGCAGACTCCTAAACTACTAGTATGAAGAAGATAGAAAAAAAAAACCCCACCACAGGTAGGTATACAATTATGGACGAGCACTGCCGACACAGAGATAGCTACAGCCGTGGAATACCTTACTGCGTCTGCTAGTATAGACTGGATGATAATGATATAAAAAATATATATATATCACTACTGCAGGACAGGTATATATTATATAATGACGGACCTGCTGGACACTGTCAGCAGCAGACTCCTAAACTACTAGTATGAAGAAGATAGAAAAAAAAAACCCACCACAGGTAGGTATACAATTATGGACGAGCACTGCCGACACAGAGGTAGCTACAGCCGTGGACTACCGTACTGCGTCTGCTAGTATAGACTGGATGATAATGATATAAAAAATATATATATATCACTACTGCAGGACAGGTATATATTATATAATGACGGACCTGCTGGACACTGTCAGCAGCAGACTCCTAAACTACTAGTATGAAGAAGATAGAAAAAAAAAACCCACCACAGGTAGGTATACAATTATGGACGAGCACTGCCGACACAGAGGTAGCTACAGCCGTGGACTACCGTACTGCGTCTGCTAGTATAGACTGGATGATAATGATATAAAAAATATATATATATCACTACTGCAGGACAGGTATATATTATATAATGACGGACCTGCTGGACACTGTCAGCAGCAGACTCCTAAACTACTAGTATGAAGAAGATAGAAAAAAACCCCCCACCACAGGTAGGTATACAATTATGGACGAGCACTGCCGACACAGAGGTAGCTACAGCCGTGGACTACCGTACTGCGTCTGCTAGTATAGACTGGATGATAATGATATAAAAAATATATATATATCACTACTGCAGGTATATATTATAATATAATGAATGACTGACCTGCTGGACACTGTCTGTCAGCAGAATGCGTTTATAGAATAAAAAAAAAAAACACCACACGAGTGTTTAACTTTTTCAAGCAGACAATATACTGGTGGTCACTGGTCAGTCACACTGGCAGCAAAAGTGTGCACTGTTATGTACTCCTGCTATAACTGCTCCCCAGTCTCCCCCACAATTAAGCTGTGTGAGCAGTGAGCACTCAGCACAGTCAGATATACATAGATGATATTATCATGCAGCACACTGAGGCTGAGCACAGATATGGTATGTGACTGTGTATCGTTTTTTTTCAGGCAGAGAACGGATTTTAAATAATAAATAAAACTGGTGGTCACTAGTATAATTATCAGCAAAACTCTGCACTCTCTGAGTACTCCTAATGCTCCCCAAAATTACTAAAATTAAATTACTAGTAAATCAAGTGTCTCACTCTCTATCTAAACGGAGAGGACGCCAGCCACGTCCTCTCCCTATCAATCTCAATGCACGTGTGAAAATGGCGGCGACGCGCGGCTCCTTATATAGAATCCGAGTCTCGCGATAGAATACGAGCCTCGCGAGAATCCGACAGCGGGATGATGACGTTCGGGCGCGCTCGGGTTAGCCGAGCAAGGCGGGAAGATCCGAGTCTGCCTCGGACCCGTGTAAAAAGGCTGAAGTTCGGGGGGGTTCGGATTCCGAGGAACCGAACCCGCTCATCTCTAGTTTATGAAGGGCGTAAATTCTCCTGTAAAAGTAGGAACCACTATTTTCGTATAGCTACGCTGCTCCGGGGAATTCACACTCTTCATAAACCACTCCGCGTTCTAACATCAATTATTCTAGGAGGAAAGAGAGAAATAATGGAGTTGGTAACAGAGAGAGAGAGAAATTGTATATTCAGTGTTTCATCTGCACTCCAATATTACTCCCATCCCTATAGTACACTAAATGGATTTTATCATTTTTCCCAGCTCAACAATTCCATTTGTGTTCGGCTGTTTGTGCACTTATCGGATAAGCGCAGATCCAGACCGTCCTCTGTACTGTAGACCTACTGTTCCCTCTGTGAAACTGTGGGGGATCTCAATATGATGCATCTTGACTGGACTTTATTATAGGAATATAATGCGTGAATACACTCAGCGCAGTTTCCGTTTAATGCAGTCTAGCTACATGCATTTTTCATAAACATGATTAATTTAAGGAACTGTCTGGTCACATTTAGTTCATACCTAGTTATATAATATCGTTGCAGGTGGAAGACTAAAACCAATTTGGTTTTCTTATACCAGATATCCGTTATTCTGTTTTGCTTACTAACTTTTTTTTTTTTTTACACATTTTGCAGAGCAAAGCCAGGTCTGAAACGCTCCGCTGCCTGCTTACTGTTCCGTAAAAGAGGGGCTAGTGAGTTAAAAGAGGCTACAACATGAGTGGATTAGGATATTGCGTACACAATGATTTCGTTCATTACACCTTTTAATTAACTTGTGATGAAAAAAATCTCAGCAGTGACAATTACTGCGATTGTGGAACGTACGAGTCCCAGCAGCCGGGAGCTGGTAGGTTCACACAGGCTGGAGTAGTGTTTACCAACCTCGGTCTTCAGGGCACACTGACAGGCCAGGTTTTAGTGCTATCCATGTTTGAGCATAGATGGTATAATCAAAATGACTGAGGTACATATTAAGGTACATACAGTATTATATTCAGCACATATTGCAGATTCTGCAAAAAAGCAGACTCTGCAATCCTTTTTTTTTTGCATGCTGGGGGGCCACCCATCGCATGCATTGCTGACCAGGCCGCCCAGTGGCTGCGACCGCAATTTAATTGCGGTTGCAGCAACTGTGGGTGACCCCATGCCTCCGTAGCCCCAACTGCGAAGGCAGGCGACCCGTCGCCTTTTTTTCAATCGATGCGGCTGCATGCGATGTCATGCAGCCGACCTGAAAACGACTCTGACCCGCCCCGATTTTCCCCGCAACAGTCCGTCGCTGCCCTGGCTCGCCCTGCAAACGTATCTACTTGCTATCACATTGACCAGGCTATGTCCGCGCAGGACGGGACCTGCGCATGCGCAGTGTTGGCGCCAACGGGGATATTGCATTCGCATTGCTTAGCGATGCGACCTGAATAACCCCTTAAGTTGCCTCTGCTCATGTATGCCTATCCTTGAAACCTGGACTGTTAGGAACGTGGTTGGAAACCCCTGGACCCAGGGGTAGATTAGAGATAAAAGATTTCCTAAAGCTTCTAAAACAGACAAGGGAAGATGTTGCCAATAACATCCAGTCAGATTCTAACTATCATTTCTTTATTGCATTCTAGATAACAATAGACAGAATCTGATTGGTTGCTATGGACAATGCCATTTTCCTCATCACCCACTGCCCAATGAGCTCCCAGAAGTTCCAGAGTATCCAGATAGGAAGTATGAATTGTTCAGAGAATTCTATGAACACAGTACACCATACCTCCCAACAGAGGCGGAACTACTGCCAGCGCAACCAGTGTGTTGCACTGGGGCCCGCCTCTGTCCAGGGGCCCAAAGCATGTAATGAGTCAAACTGACTCATTACATGCCGCTATGTGCTGCGGGCAACCGCTGCACGCAGCACACAGCCGCCTGGACAGAGAGGAGCGCACTGCAGCGGCCACGGGGGAAAAGGGGGAGGAGGGAGGTGGAGGAGGGAGCAGCAGCAGCGCTTTGTTACTGGTGGAGGCGCTGCTGCTGCTGCTGTCCCTCTGCTTCACTATAGGCTGTCTTCCGAGAACAGCCTATAGCATACTTGCCTACCCTCCCGGAATGGCCAGGAGGCTCCCGAAAATCGGGTGACCCTCCCGGCCCCCCGGAAAGGTGGGCAAGCCTCCCGCTTTCCCCCTCGGACGCCCGCAGCAGAGAACAAGCGGGCTGCCCGAGGGGGTCCGATGACGCGATTCGCGCTGAATCGCGTCATCGTAGCTCCGCCCCCCGCTATGCAGCGGCTCGTTTCTCGGCACAGCACAGCGGGGGGCGGAGTCACGATGACGCGACCCTGATGTAACGCCCCCGGACCGCCCATCCTGCTGCCGGCCACGCTCCCGGACCGCCTCTCCTGTGCCGGCCACGCCCCCCCATACACCTACAACGCTGCCTCCTCCCGGAGGAGGAGGTAGCAAAGTAGGTAACTATGGCCTATAGTGAAGCAGAGGGGCAGCAGCAGCAGCGCCTCCATCAATAACACAGTGCTGCTGCGGCTCCCTCCTCCACCTCCCTCCTCCTTCTCCCCTGCCCGGAAATCGTCAGAAGCTGCGCCGAGGAGCCTGAGCCAGCGGAGAGGGTAAGTATAATTCTTCTTTCTTTCTTTCTTTCTTTCTTTCTTTCTTTCTTTCTTTCTACTGTCTGCCGTAATGTGTAAAAAGGGGGAATCTGCTTGCCGCAATGTGTAAAAAGGGGGAATCTGCCTGCCGCAATGTGTAAAAAGGGGGAATATGCCTGCCGCAATGTGTAAAAAGGGGGAATCTGCCTGCCGCAATGTGTAAAAATGGGGAATCTGCCTGCCGCAATGTGTAAAAAGGGGGAATCTGCCTGCCGCGATGTGTAAAAATGGGGAATCTGCCTGCCGCGATGTGTAAAAAGGGGGAATCTGCCTGCCGTGATGTGTAAAAATGGGGAATCTGCCTGCCGCGATGTGTAAAAAGGGGGAATCTGCCTGCCGCAATGTGTAAAAAGGGGGACTGTCTGCCGCAATGTGTAAAAAGGGGGAATCTGCCTGATGTAATGTGTAAAAAGGGGGAATCTGCCTGATGTAATGTGTAAAAAGGGGGAATCTGCTTGCCGCAATGTGTAAAAAGGGGGAATCTGCCTGCCGCAATGTGTAAAAAGGGGGAATCTGCCTGCCGTAATGTGTAAAAAGGGGGACGCTGTCTGCCGTAATGTGTAACAAGGGCACGCTGTCTGCCGTAATGTGTAAAAAGGGGGCGCTGTCTGCCGTTATGTGTAAAAAGGGCACGCTGTCTGCCACTATGTTTAACAAGGGCACGCTGTCTGCCGTTGTGTAAAAAGTGTACGCTGTCTGCCGCTATGTGTAACAAGGGCACGCTGTCTGCCGTTATGTGTAAAAAGGGGATGCTGTCTGCCGTTATGTGTAAAAAGTGCGCGCTGTCTGCCGTTATGTGTAAAAAGTGCACGCTGTCTGCCGTAATGTGTAAAAAGGGGGACGCTGTCTGCCGTAATGTGTAAAAAGAGGGACGCTGTCTGCCGTAATGTGTAAAAAGTGCACGCTGTCTGCCGTAATGTGTAAAAAGGGGACGCTGTCTGCCGTAATGTGTAAAAAGGGGGACGCTGTCTGCCGTAATGTGTAAAAAGGGGACGCTGTCTGCCGTAATGTGTAAAAAGAGGAATCTGTCCGCCGTAAGGTGTAAAAGGGTCTCTACCTGGTGTAGTGGTGCTACTGTGCGGCGTAATTTGAATAATGGAGACTACTGTGCACCGTTTTATGAATTGGTATTATTTTGTGGCCACACCCCTTCCCCACGAAGCCACGCCACTATGTATTTTTGCGCGCGCCTGCGGCGCGCACTGCCCGTTTTGCATGCAGGGGTGGGGCTCCAATGCCGTTTCTTGCACACAGTGCTAAAATGTCTAGTTACGGCACTATTGCTAGGTATCCATTTCTCTGGCCCTGAGCAGGTCCCCCTCACCAGATCCTCTCCAGGAGTGAGGGGGTGGACTTGGATGGGATGGGGGGAGGCCCAAAGCATTTTGTCACACCTGGGCCCACCGCTTGCTAGTTCCGCCACTGCCTCCCAACATTCACAGGAGGTGAAGAGGGACATTCTGCGCGGCGCCGAAAGGGAGGGGCGTGACTTTGTGAAAGGGTGTGTGGCTTCACAGGGATGCCACAATTGTGGGCCACGCCTCCCATTTTAGTCACAGTGGGTGCACGCCCTGCGCTCTATGGGCTGATGGCCATTCCCCCAGTCCCTCTGCCTCCCACGAATAGACTCCGCTGCTCTGCTCTAAACTGACTGAGCAGAGCAGCGAGCGCAGGAGCCTCCCAACTGTCCCACCCCACCGCGGGACACTGCGGCCCACTGGAGGGACAGCTGGACAGACCCAAAAATACGGGACTGTCCCACGAAAATCAGGACAGTTGTGAGGTATGGTACACGTGGAGGGACACTGTGGCCCGATATTAAAAAGGCAAAAACCCACCAGGAAAATATTCCAAAAAAAAAAAAGGAGTATTTCATGGAAATGAGGGGCACTCCGGCTGCACTTTGGAGTTTTGTCAGATGGCTGACTGCTTAGAACACCTTATGGGGGAGATGTATCAAGTCTCGGAGAGAGATAAAGTCATACTTACCTACTTTTACTGTCTCCTTTCCAGGAGAAGCCAGAGAGGAGTCATTTAAGAGACTGTGCAAGATAAGTGACAGTTAATGGCTGATTGGTTACTTTGGTGGTGATTCCAATTTCCGAGTTGATCGCTAGCTGCTTTCGTTCGCTATGCAGCGATGAGGCAAAAACACGGCACTTCTGCGCATGCATATGCGGCGCAATGCGCACGCGCGACGTACTATTACAACGAACTATGTAGTTTCACACAAGGTCTAGCGAAGCTTTTCAGTCGCATTACTGACCGCAGAGTGATTGACAGGAAGAGGGCGTTTCTGGGTGTCAACTGACCGTTTTCAGGGAGTATTCGGAAAAACGCAGGCATGCCAGGAAAAACGCAGGCGTGGCTGGACGAACGCAGGGCGTGTTTGTGACATCAAAACAGGAACTGAACAGTCTGAAGTGATCGCAAGCGCTGAGTAGGTATTGAGCTACTCTAAAATGGCTGCAAAAAACTGCTAGCGAGCGAACAACTCGGAATGATCACCCTTATCTCTTCAAAGCCTGATACAACTTCCCCTATGGCTCTTATAGAGAAGATTGTTGAGGTTTTTAAATATATTTCAGCAATGATTTGCCTCTTTGCTTAAATATTACATAACTGTTTCATTGGTACTTGTGCTTTGCTTTTCATTTGTGGCAGCACGAACCTCTCCCCTCCCCTGCTAAAACTTTCCCATCCTCCATAATTTACAAGAGATGAAACATCCTTTCCCCCAGTTTCCAAACAGACATCGAGCAAAGCACTTTTTATTGGCGGCCCAGGCCCATGGAGTCTGCGGTTGCCATGCCGACCGTCCTCACCCCTGGTTCCCAGCACCCTGGATGATGTGACATGGACTTGCTGTTCCAGATCACCGCCTGTCTGTAGAGGGAAGCACATCACACGCTGCTGGAGACACAAGTTCAGCTCGTGTTGGATGGAGTGAGACAAACCACATTTTCTCATTTTGCATTTGAAATCCTTTTCTTTTTTGCCTCGTTCATTTTTTTTTTTTCTACAGCTCCCGAGTGTGAATTGTATTTCCTGCAAAATAACGTATTGCAACAAACTCCAACATGACGGATAATAGATTTGCTGCAGCCACTGCTTTGCCGGTCATTTTTATTGCAAGGCGAGCATGGTTTTACATTGGGCATTGAGTGGTTTGTCTTTTAGCAGCCAGAGATACAGATAAGAAAATTCCACCGCCAACGATTTCATCTCCACGACTTTCTATGCTCCGAAGGAGCGTGGACGATCGAAGACCCGAGGAGCCGGCTTCCTGGCGTGAAAGTGTGAAATTGTTCGGAAGTGTGTGATGCATCTTTCTAACTAATTCTTCGACGGCCGCCTGACGTCACCCAAAGCAGCACTTGGCTGGCACTTGGTATCTTCCCTGTCAGTTTGTGAGCGCTCGCAGAAGGGTCTGCTTCCAGCCTGGGAGATAATTACATCTCTGAAAGCCTGACGTGCATCCTGTTCAGCCGTCCACATTCTCCTTGTTGCTCGCTGGGGTGAAAGACCGAAATGAGTCGGTGCCGGAAGAGGTGTAAGAGACAGCTGAGTAAAGTTGCTCGTTATTTTTACCAATTGGTCACCGGGACCCTCCCAGAAGGTAAGAGGGGACGAGGGAGAGTTAAACATCTTGACGCACACCTTTGTTGTTCTGTACAGTACAGGGCAGAATGATTCCCCTTGTGTGTTATTGTCGGTACGACAGCTGAGATGACATATTGGCTTTCAGTGGATGCGTTGCTGTGTCAGATGTTTCGATTACCTCTTCCCTGTATCCCCAGTCAGCCAGCACCGTAGAGCTCCACGGCTGATGCAGGGTTAATAAGACAGAGGTTCTCTGGTTTATATTACATTGGCATTAGGGGTTTGTTGGTTGCACTACATAGCGTTATTCTAGTGGGTCGCCAGGCACCTGTGACACTCCGACTGTTGTGGAACTACAAGTCCTAGCATGCCCTGCCAGGCCGCAACACGTGGAGCGCCTACGGTAGCTTCTCTACAGTTTATGTCATATTTAACATGGTGGAAATAATCGTTATCTCTGCGCAAATGTTTTTTTTTAAATACAGTACAAATGAATCGCGATGGGAACTAATTAGCATCTAATGAAGCCACAGTAAGCTGTGATAGTGGATCGTGTACAGCATTCCTCTTAATTAGATTACAGGGATGTTATCTGAAATACTGTGTATTTGGTCTCTGGTTCCAAATGCTTCTGGAAGACAGACTGAACTAGTTAAAGACATAATGTGTTTCCAAGCTGTCTTCTTGTGTATTTTTAATTTAATGATCTTTGTGTATTGAGAGGTGGAATTGGGGGGGGGTACAATGTATAGGGCGAGGGCGCTTTACACCCATGCAGAATCATCTCCAGCCTTGCATTTCTTTCATCGGGAAGCACGTAAGCAAATGTGCAGTGTCTTATTAGCATTTACTGTTTATCCCTTTTATATTGTCCTATTAATTACAGGTGCACCGGTCACAGTGTTTAGTGTTTAGCATGTTACGCTGTGTATATATAAGGATGAGGAGATTATTCATACGGATTACCCGAAAGTGCGGATACGGAATTGTTATTTAGGATAATATTTTGAGATATAGCTGTGATGTATTCGGAAGATCAGGATGCACAAACAAACCTCCCAATAGTTACTAGGTCCAAATTGCCGCGGTGAAATAGGGGTGTGTCTACATTATAGGGGCTGCGACTGCGGCCCTAACCCCAGGAAGACATCCTGGTGTATATCTGTATACTCAGTAGTAAAATATCTATGCCATAATAATCTTGGACTTGCCTCTCCCAGCATACCATAACTACCAATAACATGGCTTGCTGAGACATGTAGTTCACTGCACTTCTTTTGTACAGTCCATAGTAATTCTGTATACGGTAGGACACCCTCACACGTCCCACTCCCCTCACAATACTGGCCCTTACTCTGCCATAGTAGATTATGAAACTTTAATGCAATGCGCATAGAACACTATGGAGACTGTGGGGGTAATTCAGATTGCATCGCTGCAGCGGCCACTTGGTGCACATGCGCAGCGGCTACACTGCGCGTGCGCACCCTGGGAGCCCAGTGAGATGCTAACAGTCAATCAGGCAGAGGCGGTCGTGGGGTGGGAGGGGGCGTGCCAACAGCGTTAGAACGCCCTTGGTGGGACGTGGTCCAGACAACGCAGGCGTGTCCGGACCGTTAAACGGGGCAGTCCCGCGACGGCTGCACTGGCAGGGAGCTACTCGCCAGGTACAAAAGCATCACCGCCGTGCGATGCTTTTGTACCTGTGCGGGGGGGAGGGGGGGTTGGGCCTGACATGCGGGGCGGACTAGCCCTGTGCTGGACGTCCCCCCGCATGTCAGAGTAACTGATCGTAGATGTGCTAAATGTAGCACATCTACGATCAGATCTGAATTAGGCCCTATGTACTAAGCCTTGGAAAGAGATAAAGTGGCCGGAGATGAAGCACCAGCCAATCAGCTCCTAACTGCCATGGCACAGGCTGTGTTTGAAAAATGACAGTTAGGAGCTGATTGGCTGGTACTTTATCTCCGTCCACTTTATCTCTCTCCAAGGCTTAATACACAGACCCCTAAGGGGTCAATTTAATTCGCTGGTCGCGGCGCAAGTAAGTGCCCCCATACGTATACACGCACACACTGTGACCCAGACACTCACTGTGTCCTCATATACACACACATTTTGCCTCCCATATACATAGCCGGACTCATCCTCCCAGTGCAGTAGAGCTGAATCTTCCTGAGCATGTGACCGGTCAGCACCAGTCACCAGAGATGGCACTGCTGCTCCCCGCTGCTTCTCTGACTCCTTCAGCTCTCTCCCGACCATCTCTGCCTCCACGTTCCCCTGCCGCTTTGCTCCACTGGAGTCCGTCTCCCAAGTGGAGTGCAGTCCTCCACACTGGTGGGCTCCTTGAAGCTGAGCAGGGTCAGTCGATTGTCCATCGGCATGGCCACAATGTGTGTGAAGCTGTTTAGGAGGAGTGCAGCAGCAGAGCCCTGGAGCTTTCCTGCTAGTGCTGCCCAGGGACAGTGGGGAAGCCTATATCACCCTGGGGATGCAGCTGAGCACCATACTAGGCTTTCTCTATCGTCCTAAGTGGATGCTGGGGTTCCTGAAAGGACCATGGGGAATAGCGGCTCCGCAGGAGACAGGGCACAAAAGTAAAGCTTTTACAGGTCAGGTGGTGTGTACTGGCTCCTCCCCCTATGACCCTCCTCCAGACTCCAGTTAGATTTTTGTGCCCGGCCGAGAAGGGTGCAATTCTAGGTGGCTCTCATAAAGAGCTGCTTAGAGAGTTTAGCTTAGGTTTTTTATTTTACAGTGATTCCTGCTGGCAACAGGATCACTGCAACGAGGGACAGAGGGGAGAAGAAGTGAACTCACCTGCGTGCAGGATGGATTGGCTTCTTGGCTACTGGACATGAAGCTCCAGAGGGACGATCACAGGTACAGCCTGGATGGTCACCGGAGCCACGCCGCCGGCCCCCTCACAGATGCTGAAGCAAGAAGAGGTCCAGAATCGGCGGCTGAAGACTCCTGCAGTCTTCTTAAGGTAGCGCACAGCACTGCAGCTGTGCGCCATTTTCCTCTCAGCACACTTCACACGGCAGTCACTGAGGGTGCAGGGCGCTGGGGGGGGGCGCCCTGGGAGGCAAATGAAAACCTTTAAAAAGGCTAAAAATACCTCACATATAGCCCCAGAGGCTATATGGAGATATTTACCCCTGCCTAAATGTACTAAATAGCGGGAGACGAGCCCGCCGAAAAAGGGGCGGGGCCTATCTCCTCAGCACACGGCGCCATTTTCTGTCACAGCTCCGCTGGTCAGGAAGGCTCCCAGGTCTCTCCCCTGCACTGCACTACAGAAACAGGGTATAACAGAGAGGGGGGGCAGAATAAATGGCAATATATTAATATAAAAGCAGCTGTAAGGGAGCACTTAATCATAAGGCTATCCCTGTCATATATAGCGCTTTTTGGTGTGTGCTGGCAGACTCTCCCTCTGTCTCCCCAAAGGGCTAGTGGGTCCTGTCTTCGTATAGAGCATTCCCTGTGTGTCTGCTGTGTGTCGGTACGTGTGTGTCGACATGTATGAGGACGTTATTGGTGTGGAGGCGGAGCAATTGCCAAATATGAGGATGTCACCTCCTAGGGGGTCGACACCAGAATGGATGCCTTTATTTGTGGAATTACGGGATAGCGTCAACTCGCTTAAGCAGTCGTTTGCCGACATGAGGCGGCCGGACACTCAATTAGTGTCTGTCCAGGCGCCTCAAACACCGTCAGGGGCTGTAAAACGTCCCTTGCCTCAGTCGGTCGACACAGACCCAGACACAGGCACTGATTCCGGTGGTGAAGGTGACGAATCAACCGTATTTTCCAGTAGGGCCACACGTTATATGATTTTGGCAATAAAGGAGATGTTACATTTAGCTGATACTACAGGTACCACTAAACAGGGTATTATGTGGGGGTGAAAAAACTACCAGTAGTTTTTACCGAATCAGAAGAATTAAATGACGTGTGTGATGAAGCGTGGGGTGCCCCGATAAAAAACTGCTAATTTCAAAGAAGTTATTGGCTTTATACCCTTTCCCGCCAGAGGTTAGGGAGCGCTGGGAAACACCTCCTAGGGTGGACAAAGCGCTAACACGCTTATCAAAACAAGTGGCGTTACCCTCTCCTGAGACGGACGCACTTAAAGATCCATCAGATAGGAGGATGGAAAATATCCAAAAAGGTATATACACACATGCAGGTGTTATACTACGACCAGCTATTGCGACTGCCTGGATGTGCAGTGCTGGGGTAGTTTGGTCAGAGTCCCTGATCGAAAATATTGATACCCTGGACAGGGACAATATTTTACTGTCGTTAGAACAAATAAAGGATGCATTTCTTTATATGCGTGATGCACAGAGAGATATCTGCACACTGGCATCACGGGTAAGTGCTATGTCCATTTCGGCCAGAAGAGCTTTATGGACACGACAGTGGACAGGCGATGCGTAGAGGAGTTATTTGAGGTCGGTCTATCGGATTTGGTGGCCACGGCTACGGCCGGGAAATCCACCTTTTCTACCTCAAGTCACTCCCCAACAGAAAAAGGCACCGACCTTTCAACCGCAGCCCTTTCGTTCCTTTAAAAATAAGAGAGCAAAGGGCTATTCATATCTGCCACGAGGCAGAGGACGAGGGAAGAGACAGCAACAGGCAGCTCCTTCCCAGGAACAGAAGCCCTCCCCGGCTTCTACAAAAGCCTCAGCATGACGCTGGGGCTTCGCAAGCGGACTCGGGGGCGGTAGGCGGTCGTCTCAAAAATTACAGCGCGCAGTGGGCTCACTCGCAGGTAAATCCCTGGATCCTGCAGATAATATCTCAGGGGTACAGGTTGAAATTAGAGACAGAGCCACCTCGCCGTTTCCTGAAGTCTGCTTTACCAACGTCCCCCTCAGAAAGGGAGACGGTTTTGGAAGCCATTCACAAGCTGTATTCTCAGCAGGTGATAGTCAAGGTACCTCTTCTACAACAAGGGAAGGGGTATTATTCCACTCTATTTGTGGTACCGAAGCCGGATGGCTCGGTAAGGCCTATTCTAAATCTGAAGTCCTTGAACCTATACATAAAGAAGTTCAAGTTCAAGATGGAGTCACTCAGAGCAGTGATAGCGAACCTGGAAGAAGGGGACTTTATGGTATCCTTGGACATCAAGGATGCGTATCTCCACGTTCCAATTACCCCTCACACCAGGGGTACCTCAGGTTCGTTGTACAAAACTGTCACTATCAGTTTCAGACGCTGCCGTTTGGTTTGTCCACGGCACCTCGGGTCTTTACAAAGGTAATGGCCGAGATAATATTTCTTCTTCGAAGAAAAGGCGTATTAATTATCCCATACTTGGACGATCTCCTAATAAGGGCAAGGTCCAGAGAACAGCTAGAGATGGGTTTAGCACTATCTCAAGAGGTGCTAAAGCAGCACGGATGGATTCTGAATATTCCAAAATCCCAATTAATGCCGACAACTCGTCTGCTGTTCCTGGGGATGATTCTGGACACAGTTCAGAAAAAGGTTTTTCTTCCCGAAGAAAAAGCCAAGGAGTTATCTGACCTGGTCAGGAACCTCCTAAAACCAGGAAAGGTGTCTGTACATCAATGCACAAGAGTCCTGGGAAAAAATGGTAGCTTCTTACGAAGCAATCCCTTTCGGCAGATTCCATGCAAAGGGATCTGTTGGACAAATGGTCAGGGTCGCATCTTCAGATGCACCTGCGGATAACCCTGTCGCCGAGGACAAGGGTATCCCTTCTGTGGTGGTTGCAGGAGGCTCATCTATTGGAGGGCCGCAGATTCGGCATACAGGATTGGATCCTGGTGACCACGGATGCCAGCCTGAGAGGCTGGGGAGCAGTCACACAGGGAAGAAATTTCCAGGGAGTGTGGTCGAGCCTGAAAAAGTCTCTTCACATAAGCATTCTGGAACTAAGAGCAATCTACAATGCTCTAAGCCAGGCGGAACCTCTGCTTCAAGGAAGACCGGTGTTGATCCAGTCGGACAACATCACGGCAGTCGCCCATGTAAACAGACAGGGCGGCACAAGAAGCAGGAGGGCAATGGCAGAAGCTGCCAGGATCCTTCGCTGGGCGGAGAATCACGTGATAGCACTGTCAGCAGTATTCATCCCGGGCGTGGACAACTGGGAAGCAGACTTCCTCAGCAGACACGACCTTCACCCGGGAGAGTGGGGACTTCATCCAGAAGTTTTCCACATGCTATTAAACCGTTGGGTAAAACCAATGGTGGACATGATGGCGTCTCGCCTCAACAAAACACTGGACAGGTATTGCGCCAGGTCAAGAGATCCGCAGGCAATAGCTGTGGACGCGCTGGTAACACCTTGGGTGTACCAGTCGGTATATGTGTTTCCTCCTCTGCCTCTCATACCAAAGGTATTGAGGATTATACGGCAAAGAGGAGTAAGACTAGTGGCTCCGGATTGGCCAAGAAGGACTTGGTACCCGGAACTTCAAGAGATGGTCACGGACGATCCGTGGCCTCTACTTCTGAGAAGGGACCTGCTTCAGCAGGGTCCTTGTCTTTTTCAAGACTTACCGCGGCTGCGTTTGACGGCATGGCGTTGAATGCCAGATCCTAAAAGGAAAAGGCATTCCAGAAGAAGTCATTCCTACCTTGATAAAGGCAAGGAAGGAAGTCACCGCGAAGCATTATCGCCGTATTTGGCGAAAATATGTTGCGTGGTGCGAGCAGCGGAGTGCTCCGATGGAGGAATTTCAACTGGGTCGTTTTCCTACATTTCCTGCAATCAGGATTGTCTATGGGTCTCAAATTGGGATCTATTAAGGTTCAAATTTCGGCCCTATCAATATTCTTCCACAAAGAATTGGCCTCAGTCCCTGAGGTCCAGATTTTTATCAAAGGAGTACTGCATATACAGCCTCCTGTGGTGCCTAAGGTGGCACCGTGGGATCTAAATGTAGTTTTAGATTTCCTCAAATCCAATTGGTTTGAACCACTAAAGAATGTGGATTTGAAATATCTCACATGGAAAGTGACTATGTTACTGGCCCTGGCTTCGGCCGGGAGAGTATCTGAACTGGCGGCTTTGTCTTATAAAAGCCCTTATTTAATTTTCCATTCGACATAGGGCAGAGCTGCGGACGCGTCCGCATTTTCTCCCTAAGGTGGTATCAGCGTTTCACCTGAACCAGCCTATTGTAGTGCCTGCGGCTACAAACGACTTGAAGGACTCCAAGTTGTTGGACGTTGTCAGAGCCTTAAAAATATACATTTAAAGGACGGCTGGAGTCAGAAAATCTGACTCGCTGTTTATACTGTATGCACCCAAAAAGTTGGGTGCACCTGCTTCTAAGCAGTCGATTGCTCGTTGGTTTTGTAACAAAATTCAACTTGTACATTCTGTGGCAGGCCTGCCACAGCCTAAATCTGTTAAGGCCCATTCCGCAAGGAAGGTGGGCTCATCTTGGGCGGCTGCCCGAGGGGTCTCGGCATTACAACTCTGCCGAGCAGCTACGTGGTCAGGGGAGAACACGTTTGTAAATTTTTACAAATTTGATACCCTGGCAAAGGAGGACCTGGAGTTCTCTCATTCGGTGCTGCAGAGTCATCCGCACTCTCCCGCCCGTTTGGGAGCTTTGGTATAATCCCCATGGTCCTTTCAGGAACCCCAGCATCCACTTAGGACGATAGAGAAAATAAGAATTTACTTACCGATAATTCTATTTCTCGGAGTCCGTAGTGGATGCTGGGCGCCCATCCCAAGTGCGGATTATCTGCAATACTTGTACATAGTTATTGTTAACTAATTCGGGTTATTGTTTAGGAAGCCATCTTTCAGAGGCTCCTCTGTTATCATACTGTTAACTGGGTTTAGATCACAAGTTGTACGGTGTGATTGGTGTGGCTGGTATGAGTCTTACCCGGGATTCAAAATCCTCCCTTATTGTGTACGCTCGTCCGGGCACAGTACCTAACTGGAGTCTGGAGGAGGGTCATAGGGGGAGGAGCCAGTACACACCACCTGACCTGTAAAAGCTTTACTTTTGTGCCCTGTCTCCTGCGGAGCCGCTATTCCCCATGGTCCTTTCAGGAACCCCAGCATCCACTACGGACTCCGAGAAATAGAATTATCGGTAAGTAAATTCTTATTTTAACTGCCTCCTGAGTGCTCTTGCTGAGCTGCTCGGGCAGTGGAAGAGAGATATGATCCTGTACACTGATGATATAGGAGTCCCCTCTAATCCCATCCCCTCTCTAATCCATCGGGCAGGGCACGTGCCCCCTTAGCACACACCCCCCCCCCCCCCCCCTAGTTGCAGCCCTATAATGGTAACCTTGGACTTGCAGATTTTTATTTGCTGACCCTTAGTCCATGACGAGATGGGGGTGAAATGAGGTGCTATTGCCGGCATTTCCACACCATGGCAAAGGCACTTCACCCACGCTTTCCCTAGCTAAATTGACCCCCATGGGCTTCACACAGGGTTGGACCTATGTCAGTTTCTTACATAAAAGACTCATTTCTGTACTGCGCATCCATCTGCTGAGCTACATGAAAGGATGTCAGATGTACGCCTAGGTTACACAATGTCACAGCCAGAGCTCAGCGTGCGTGACCGCACCCTGTACAGAGCGCTCTCTAGTCTCCAGCTGGCCTGCACTGCGGTCTCTTGCTGCCAGTGGGCCGTGGGGAGCAGCATAGTTAATTGTACCCACCAAGGATTTCTCTGGGCCAGCAAGTCTGATGGAAACTGCTTTGGCCTCTTAGATTTACTTGTTAATCTCAACCAGAATGTAGTTTTGAGATAAAATTGCTGACCTGAAATGTAATAATAATTTTCATTGCTAGCTTCCAGTGGATCTACAGTATAATTTGCGTGCATTCTTTACTGTAGCTCATGGTCCAAGCAGGCCTACTCCAATGAACATCAGTACTACAGAGGGCCAAGCTACCCTCTGTGGTGTCTGCAGTCAGAAGGTCCCTGCTGTGTCCACTGACACCACGAGGGAAAAGTAGAGTGGAGGTAATGGTGAAAGTGGAGGCAGCTGTCCAGGTTCCTTAACATAAACGCGAGGAAGGAACAAAAGGGGATGGACTCTAGAAACCTTGGGTGTTCCTTCAACATCTTACTATAGAACTCCCAAAGTTCTAATCGCATCCCTGTTGGCCCCATTTGGGGCTCAAACAGAAATACAAACCAAGTCTCAAATAGGATTAACCAGATTTTTGGTGAGTCGATGGGATAACCAAATTGTCAATTGACCAAATTTGTACAATTTTGACTGCTATGTTTTGGATGCAATAGGTTATTTTTACAGTATATGGGAGATGATTATGGCCCGGGGAAGTGGGGGGGGGGGGAGGGTTAGGCACTAGAGGGAAGATTAGCCATAGCCACCACTCCCGAGTCTTAGCCCTAGCTGCCACCCACACTGTCTAAGCCCTAGCCGCCAACTCATGTAGGTTAGGGTTAGGATAGGGGACAGGGGAGGGGTAAATTAATTACCCCGTCCCTTGTAGGCATTCTGATATTCGGGATGCCGGTGTTGGTCATGTGACCGCCAGCATTGCGACTGACGGGATCAGATATCACACCCGTACATACAGCATGTGTTTAAGGGGAGCCTTAAGGCCCATACACACTTGACGATGCACACATCGTTAACGACCGTCGTTAACGACTTCCCTTGAACTTCCCTTGAACAGCTGAGCAAACCACATGAGCATACACACTACCAACGACCAAAGACGAAAGATGAAAGACCAAAGACGAAAGATGAAAGACCAAAGACGAAAGATGAAAGACCAAAGACGAAAGACCAAAGACCATAGACCATTCATCGTTAAAGCATCCAAGCTGAACAGTTTATTAAAATAATGAGCTGGTGAACAGTGACTTGGTCGTTGGTCGTTGGTCTTTCACACCATACACATTCAACGTCGTCTCTGGTCGGTAACGACCATAGTGGAAATTGAGCATACATGCTCCACAGATGAACGATGGACGTTAACGTCCCGCGGGGCCGCGCATCGTTGGTCGTTGGATGCATACACACTTGACGATATAATGAACGACGTCGTTCATGAGGGCTGAAATGAACGACATCGTTCATTTTATCGTCAAGTGTGTATGGGCCTTTAGGGTACAGCTTAACATTTCTGCAAGCATTGTTGCCAAGATTCTGGCACCTGCTGCATCCTTTACACTTATGGTATAAATTTTATCATCAATGTATATTTTCACAATTTAATGGAACCTGGAAGAGTCTGAAATTACTGTACGTGATAATACTTGAAAACGCCCAAGTTTTCTGACATTAAAATATATTTTAAATCGAGGTTTAAAAGAGCAGGGGGCTCATGTGCAATCTCCATCTGGGCACAACCTTCCCTCGCCAGCGGAGTTGCAGAATAGGCTTTGGCAAGTCGCCAGAGTCTGCTGAGCCCGAGCAGGTCTTCAGAAACATGGTGCCTGTGACATGTTCCCAGAGATTTGTCTACTGCATATATGCAAATCTCCTGGAAAATGGTAGCAGCGCCAATATCCATGTGATGTCTGCAGTGCTGGCGTCAGACTCCAGAACGGTATGTAATGTATAATGTATAGATGCAAGGTGTGCACCCATTATAGATACTACACTTATGTTTGAATGTTTGCAAATGCATTTATTATGGTTCCTAAACGTGCCTGTATTTTTGTATTACTGCAGATGGTTGAAGTACGCTTAGACACGTGCTTTCCTGCAAACAGGGTGCAAAGTTCCTTCTGTTATTGGTTGAGGGATGAGATCTGAACTCTAGGGCCCTTAAAGTTGAAGATAATGCCCCAAAAATGAAAATGCTTGCTCATTTGCATAAGTGCGCCAGCTTGTCTGATTTGTCATATTTCACAGTGCATCTACAGCCAGCTCTGTGGGTTTACGGATACACCACAAAATGTGGAAAGAAGCCAATAGACTTAGATGCAGTATTATGTGGCCATGTCCCCTCCAGAGACACATGACATAGCATCTCCGTGAAAGTCTGATATGCAAATAAGGTGTGCCACTTTAAGTCCCAGGCCCTTATTCTTTCATGGTGGTCCTATGCCTGTCAGTTGCTTTTAGGTATTTAACCCCAAAAATGCAGTCACAAATCCAAAATCTTATATTTTCGGAGGTTTGTCGCGTTCAACCATATGTATCAAGCTAAGTTTCTGACGTTTGTGCCCGATACTCAGCTTCATCTTTAAAGGCCTATGAGCAGTGACATTGGAGGCACTGGCCGCCGGGCTTCAGCTGTTAAAGGGGCACCCAGAAAGAAAGATCGAGGGGACTGCTGAACTAGAACAGATCTCTCTCCACTCATGATTTGCTACAGTCACTGCTGACTGCTGTCCACATTCACAAACCCCCTTTGCAGCCCCCTTCAGCTGAAGAGAGGAATGTGAGATAACAGTTCAAAGTGTGTACTGTATACTGAGCTACAGCTCTGCTGTTGTGTCTTATATGACGAAAGAAAGGAGAGCAGGAGTCGGTTTAAGCAAATGCACTAATTATTACAATAAAACTTTTAGAGGGGGTTTTATCAAAGCTTGGAGAGAGATATAACTTTGAAAGATAATGTACCAACCAATCCGCTCCTGTCATTTTTCAAACACAGCCTGTAAAATGTAAGACAGAAGCTAATTGGCTGGTACTTTATCTTTCTTAATTTTATCTCTTTCCGAGCTTTGACAAAAAAACTCCCTCTCGGGGCTCTATTTATTAACATTTGCAGCAAGCACCCGAAATTAAAGATTCCTTACCGTCACTATTAGCAGCAAAAACGGAATCTATATTCTCCCAGATGTACCATTGGCAAGTTGCTGGGAACGTCATCACATGTGCAAGCCGGAGCCACTTGGGGGGATGGCAACACCTTCTATCTCACCTCTGGGCATCTGGTATGAACTTGGGACCCTGCCTATGAGCTTCTATTCACGGTAGTCTCCAAAGCAGAAAGATCCCTCTCCGCCTAAACACACACACACACACCCACGTACATGTTATAATGGGTGGGATGTACTGCATAGAATATTCCGTCCACAATTTTAAATTATTTTAAACACCCTCTTATACTCCAGTTGTGACTCTTGTGTGAATGGTCTCACAGTATACACATATAATTATAATATAGTATGAAGATTACTGGCAGCACATGACTGCAGTTTGTCGTCTTCACCTGCTGTCCTCCTGGCACTAAATGCAAATTAAAAGCTTTCCAGCACAGCAGTTCATTGCATATAGTGCTGGCACGATGATGATGATGATGACGATGATGATGATGAGCATTAATACAATTTCCTCGCTATAGTGTTGCCAATAAATCTGTCAGCTCTGTGTATAGATTTTTGTTTTCTACAGCACGTTTATAGCCAAGAATATTTCAGTCACTGGGTCATATAATTCAGAAATAACAAATCCTTAGAGCGCAGTTGGAAAGAGTGATCTGGAAATGTGTCATGTTTTTACTGGGTTCTCTTTCTTTACCATTTATTCTACATTTTCATTTGGCATTCATTGCCTAGTTCCAGTTACTGCAATATGGAGTTGGGAGGAAGAAGACAGATTCAGCAGTATTCTAGTAAGTGTATGAAATGTAGTAAAAGTATTCTAAAAGACCATCGGCAATACACATCTCCAGACCAACCTCCATATCCCTAGATAGTCCCGATTTAAGGACTCAGACAGGGAGTCATGTTTTTGTGTGAATCTGGGAGTGGTGGGGAAAATGGGGGACATATCATCACTTCCACAACTCCTTGTTCTTCTTTACACTGAAGCAGTGTCGGACTGGGACATAAAGGGCCCACCGGGGGAATGCTTTTGTAGGGGCCCATGGTTAAGGGTGTGGCCAGACTCCACTGGGCGTGGCCAGCCATTACAGTGGTTTGGCTACCCATTACAGAGTACATGTTCTGTACACCTTGGTAAATACATAATAAACCGTATTCTTGTGAAGTATAATGTAACATAAGTATAATGCATAATCAAGTGCACTAGGACAGAGTCTGGAACCTGATCCCTGGAGGAAACCGGTGGTTTCCCGTTCCCCTGTGGGCCAGTCCGACTCTGCACTGAAGATAGGCCGTCATTCCGAGTTGTTCGCTCGGTAGCTGCTTTTAGCAGCATTGCACATGTGATACCCCACGGGTATCTGGTATGCATAATCTGCAGTCACTGTGTATAGTACATCAAACTTACTTTGCCCCGGCTTGTCATGGGTTCAGGCACAGTTACCAGAGGGTCCCCTGAATAATCGGGTGTTTAATTACAAGTGCATTGTGGGTGTGGACTACAGGTGTCGGTGCAGCGCATAAAGAATTGGGCGCCAGGCCATCTCAGAAAAACAGCATAAAGTTTATTTTAACATCAAACAGGGAGATTGCAGGGATAACTTGTGAACACTCCTCCAGCACAAAGCATAATAGTTACAGTAGATCACACATCAGGGCACCTCCTCCAGCGCATCGCTTAGTCGCAGCGGCATATATATGGCGAACATCAGTACATACCAGGGCATTCTGTGACCAGTAGTGCTACACATCAGGTTGCCGTCTCTCTCTCTTACTTAGCGAGGATTCTTTTCCTTGGGGGCGCTTACTCACGCCGCGTGGCTTTCCGACCACTTCACCCAGATACCTCTCGAGATACTTTTCCTTGGGGGCGCTTACTCACGCCGCGTGGCTTCCGACCACTTC
Source organism: Pseudophryne corroboree (assembly GCF_028390025.1). Classification (NCBI taxonomy): domain Eukaryota; kingdom Metazoa; phylum Chordata; class Amphibia; order Anura; family Myobatrachidae; genus Pseudophryne; species Pseudophryne corroboree. The sequence continues at coordinate 756,254,881 of NC_086446.1, forward strand.
ACCCAGATACCTCTTGAGACTCACACCATTAGCACACTTTTCTCCTGGCATCACCCTTTCACTGGATTCTGCATACTGCTGCTCTCACACTGCGATGTCTCCCTCTGTCAAATGCTTTGCTGTGGCTAGCATCACTACCCACCTAAACGTGGGGAGCCCTCACTGGGGCTACATCTTTCTGGTTAATCCACCACACTTCTGCTCACTCTCCTCACTGACTGTCCTCTCTCCCTAGGCTGCTGCAGGACAACCTTTTTATAACCTTGCATTCCCAGGGACACATTCTAAATCTGGGTTTTCCCGCTCTGTGTTTCCCGCTCTGAGGGGTAAATTTACTAAGATTCGTATTTTCCCGTTTCAGGTCAAAGTTCAATCACGAATGACATCGAAAGTGTAAAACTGCAACTTTTTGAATTGATTACGACTAATTTACTAAGCTGTCGTATTCGGGTTTTTCTTTTCTTCCGATGTCGATGTCATTCGTGTTTTTTTTTATATTTTTACGGCAGTGATTAGCAAAACACTGCCGACTTTTGTTACAATCAATCTCGGCCGGATCTGTGTGATCCGTGCTGGGGTTTATTTTTTTTAATTAAACACTGTAAAATAATAAAATAAAATGCGTGGGGTCCCCCCTCCTAAGCATAACCAGCCTCGGGCTCTTTGAGCCGATCCTGGTTGCAGAAATATGGGGAAAAAAATGACAGGGGTTCCCCCATATTTAAGCAACCAGCATCGGGCTCTGCGCCTGGTCCTGGTCCCAAAAATACGGGGGACAAAAAGAGTAGGGGTCCCCCGTATTTTTAAAACCAGCACCGGGCTCCACTTCCACTAGCTGGACAGATAATGCCACAGCCGGGGGTCACTTTTATATAGTGCCCTGCGGCCGTGGCATCAAAAATCCAACTAGTCACTCCTGGCCGGGGTACCCTGGGGGAGTGGGGACCCCTTCAATCAAGGGGTCCCCCCCCCCCAGCCACCCAAGGGCCAGGGGTGAAGCCAGAGGCTGCCCCCCCCCCCATCCAATGGGCTGCGGATGGGGAGGCTGATAGCCTTTGTTGTAAAAGAAAAGATATTGTTTTTAGTAGCAGTACTACAAGGCCCAGCAAGCCTCCCCCGCATGCTGGTACTTGGAGAACCACAAGTACCAGCATGCGACGGAAAAACGGGCCCGCTGGTACCTGTAGTACTACTACTAAAAAAATACCCAAAAAAAGACAAGACACACACACCGTGAAAGTATAATTTTATTACATACATACACACATACATACATACTTACCTTAAGTTCCCACGCAGGTCGGTCCTCTTCTCCAGTAGAATCCAAGGGGTACCTGTTGAAGAAATTATACTCACGAGATCCAGGGGTCCAGGCTCCTCGGGAAATCCAGGGGTAATCCACGTACTTGCATAAAATAAGAAAACGGAAAGCCGAGCCACGAACTGAAAGGGGCCCCATGTTTTCACATGGGACTCCTTTCCACGAATGCCAGAAACCCACTCTGACTGATGTCTAAGTGGGTTTCTTCAGCCAATCAGGGAGTGCCACGTTGTAGCACTCTCCTGATCGGCTGTGTGCTCCTGTCCTCACTGACAGGCAGCACACGGCAGTGTTACAATGTAGCGCCTATGCGCTACATTGTAACCAATGATGGGAACTTTCTGCCCTGCGGTTGACCTAAAGTGACGTCACCGCTGAGCAGAAAGTTCCCATCATTGGTTACAATGTAGCGCATAGGCGCTACATTGTAACACTGCCGTGTGCTGCCTGTCAGTGAGGACAGGAGCACACAGCCGATCAGGAGAGTGCTACAACATGGCACTCCCTGATTGGCTGAAGAAACCCACTTAGACATCAGTCAGAGTGGGTTTCTGGCATTCGTGGAAAGGAGTCCCATGTGAAAACATGGGGCCCCTTTCAGTTCGTGGCTCGGCTTTCCGTTTTCTTATTTTATGCAAGTACGTGGATTACCCCTGGATTTCCCGAGGAGCCTGGACCCCTGGATCTCGTGAGTATAATTTCTTCAACAGGTACCCCTTGGATTCTACTGGAGAAGAGGACCGACCTGCGTGGGAACTTAAGGTAAGTATGTATGTATGTGTGTATGTATGTAATAAAATTATACTTTCACGGTGTGTGTGTCTTGTCTTTTTTTGGGTATTTTTTTAGTAGTAGTACTACAGGTACCAGCGGGCCCGTTTTTCCGTCGCATGCTGGTACTTGTGGTTCTCCAAGTACCAGCATGCGGGGGAGGCTTGCTGGGCCTTGTAGTACTGCTACTAAAAACAATATCTTTACTTTTACAACAATGGCTATCAGCCTCCCCATCCGCAGCCCATTGGATGGGGGGGGGACAGCCTCGGGCTTCACCCCTGGCCCTTGGGTGGCTGGGGGGGGGGACCCCTTGATTGAAGGGGTCCCCACTCCCCCAGGGTACCCCGGCCAGGAGTGACTAGTTGGATTTTTGATGCCACGGCCGCAGGGCACTATATAAAAGTGACCCCCGGCTGTGGCATTATCTGTCCAGCTAGTGGAGCCCGGTGCTGGTTTTAAAAATACGGGGGACCCCTACTCTTTTTGTCCCCCGTATTTTTGGGACCAGGCGCAGAGCCCGATGCTGGTTGCTTAAATATGGGGGAACCCCTGTCATTTTTTTCCCCATATTTCTGCAACCAGGATCGGCTCAAAGAGCCCGAGGCTGGTTATGCTTAGGAGGGGGGACCCCACGCAATTTTTTTTAATAAAATAACAACTTTCCCACCCCTTCCCACTGATATACATGCACGGATCTCATGGATCCCTGCATGCCTATCCAATCACGGGAAAAAAAAGTAGGTCTGTTTTTTTTTAGCACTTTTTTACGAGTTGTAATTTTTCACGGCAGTGTTTGTTTGTTTTTTGCTTTGCACTTCTTAGTAAATGACCGAGATTCATACTTAAACAGCCGCGTTTTGACCGATGGTGTATTCATTCGTAATTTTTTACTTGGACTTGCAAAAAATTACGAATGCCCTCATCTCTGCCGTGATTAGTGTTTAGTAAATTACCGAGATGACACTTTGATGAAAAAACGGCATCTCGGTCAAAATCGGGAGCTTAGTAAATTTCCCCCTGAGTCTGCAAATGAGTGAGTCATGCCCTTTGCATTTTGCAGACTGATCTGTATTGCTATGAGCTATACTGTTAACTCCTTCTGTGCTGCAAGCTGTAGGCTGCTGGCACAGTGCTTATGCAACTCCAGCAAACATTTTACTTTTATGAAAGTCATGCTGGCACCTGTAGTGCCACAGTTGATTTGGGCTGCAGTTTCAGGGTATCACATGCACCCCAGCTAAAATCTTGCGTGTCCTCACGCAACAGCAGTTTTCAACATAACATATAATGACAGTACATGTGACAAAAAAACAACAATCACATATTCAGGAAAACATGGCATGTCAAACATCACATTACATACAAATCACATATTCTGTTGCGGTTTTCAAACGAGTTACAGTCCAGAGTCACATGTGATAGTAAAATGTTCTAGACATCTTGTGGCAATTGCGCCAAACACAGAGAACCTGCCCTCGCCTCCCCCCACGTCTGGGTCAAAAGAGACAGGTGGCTCTCGTGGGCCCCTCCCATTAAACAAGTTTCTCCAACTTTAGGAAAATAGATATAGGGGACTACATTCCCCTTGCGATCCTTGGCTCTTTCGGACACTCAGAAATGGCCAAACACAGTGCCCCCAAGGGTGTTGCTCCGACCGGGTGCACTGCATAGTCCCGATGTCCTGTGACAAGAGTTCCACCTCCACAAATATTGCCCTTAGAGCCCCACGTTGGTAACCATGGTTGCTCGTATCCTGTTCGCGGACGCCAAATGTAATAGCCCACTGCTACTAGGTATGCATAATCTGCAGTCACTGTGTATAGTACATCAAACTTACTTTGCCCCGGCTGGTCATGGGTTCAGGCACAGTTACCAGAGGGTCCCCTGAATAATCGGGTGTTTAATTACAAGTGCATTGTGGGTGTGGACTACAGGTGTCGGTGCAGCGCATAAAGAATTGGGCGCCAGGCCATCTCAGAAAAACAGCATAAAGTTTATTTTAACATCAAACAGGGAGATTGCAGGGATAACTTGTGAACGCTCCTCCAGCACAAAGCATAACAGTTACAGTAGATCACACATCAGGGCACCTCCTCCAGCGCATCGCTTAGTCGCAGCGGCATATATATGGCGAACATCAGTACATACCAGGGCATTCTGTGACCAGTAGTGCTACACATCAGGTTGCCGTCTCTCTCTCTTACTTAGCGAGGATTCTTTTCCTTGGGGGCGCTTACTCACGCCGCGTGGCTTTCCGACCACTTCACCCAGATACCTCTCGAGATACTTTTCCATGGGGGGCGCTTACTCACGCCGCGTGGCTTCCGACCACTTCACCCAGATACCTCTTGAGACTCACACCATTAGCACACTTTTCTCCTGGCATCACCCTTTCACTGGATTCTGCATACTGCTGCTCTCACACTGCGATGTCTCCCTCTGTCAAATGCTTTGCTGTGGCTGGCATCACTACCCACCTAAACATGTGGGGAGCCCTCACTGGGGCTACATCTTTCTGGTTAATCCACCACACTTCTGCTCACTCTCCTCACTGACTGTCCTCTCTCCCTAGGCTGCTGCAGGACAACCTTTTTATAACCTTGCATTCCCAGGGACACATTCTAAATCTGGGTTTTCCCGCTCTGTGTTTCCCGCTCTCAGTTTCCCGCTCTGAGTCTGCAAATGAGTGAGTCATGCCCTTTGCATTTTGCAGACTGATCTGTATTGCTATGAGCTGTACTGTTAACTCCTTCTGTGCTGCAAGCTGTAGGCTGCTGGCACAGTGCTTATGCAACTCCAGCAAACATTTTACTTTTATGAAAGTCATGCTGGCACCTGTAGTGCCACAGTTGATTTGGGCTGCAGTTTCAGGGTATCACACACACGCTAGGCCGCCGCCCTCTGGGAGTGTATCTTAGCTTAGCAGAAGTGCGAACGAAAGATTAGCAGAACTGCTTGAAAATCTTTTCATGCCGTTTCAGAGTAGCTCCAGACCTACTCCTATCTTGCGATCACCTCAGTCAGTTTAGTTCCTGCTTTGACGTCACAAACACGCCCTGCGTTCGGCAAGCCACTCCCCAGTTTCTCCAGGCACGCCTGCGTTTTTACCTGACATGCCTGCGTTTTTTAGCACACTCCCGGAAAACGCTCAGTTACCACCCAGAAACACCCACTTCCTGTCAATCACTCCCCGATCACTCGTGCGACAGAAAAGCGCCGCTAGACCTTGTGTAAAACTGCATAGTTTTGTGTAAAGTACTTCGCGTGTGTGTACTGCAGCCCGTACGCATGCGCAGAAATACCGCTTTTTCACCTAATCGCTGCGCTGCGACCGAAAGCAGCTAGCGAACAACTCGGAATGAGGGCCATAGTTCTTAATGACATTGGCTAGTTGTTTGGAGACGTCCTGCTGCAGAATAAATTTGGAGCCAATTAGACGCCTCCCTGATAGTATTGCATGATGGATAAGTACTGTACCTTGCTGTATTTCTCAGCATTGAGGACACCATTAATCCTGACCAAATGCCCAACTCTATTTGCTGGATTGCAGCCACAAACTTGCAAGGAACCTCCATCATGCTTCACTGTTGCCTGCAGACACTCATTATTGTACCGCTCTCCAGCCCCTTGGCAAACTAACTGCCTTCTGTTACAGCCAAATATTTCACATTTTGACCACTGGCGTTTCTATAATGGGTGCAGTGTGTGCGGCATACTTGCCTACCCTCCCGGAATGGGCGGGAGGCTCCCGAAAATCGTGTGACCCTCCCGGCCCCCCGGAAGGGCAGACAAGTCTCCCGATTTCAGCGGTCACCCCCTGCCCGGCCGCCCACTTAGCGAGTAAAGTGGGCGGTCCGAGCAGGCGATGACGCGATTCTTGTTGAATCGCGTCATCATAGCCACGCCCCCTGCTGTATAATGCCGAGAATAGCGGCATTACACAGTGGGGGGCGTGGCTTACATGACGCTATCAATCAACCACACACCCGTTCCGCCTCTGGCCCGCCCCGTTCCGCCTCTGGCCCGCCCCCCTCTGGACATCACCTTACTTCCTGCCTGCCCTGATGAGCCGACCGGCTGCTCTCTCCCGGAGAGAGCAGCCAGAAGTCAGCAAGTATGGTGTGCGGTGCACACGGGCCCCTGAGTCCAGAAAGGGCCCCCACTGCACCCATTTGTAAAATACTTACCCCCCTGAAGTCCAGCGCCGGCATCCGTAGTGCCGCTAGAACACAGTGAAAATGGCCCAGCGGCCATTTTCACGGCGTTCTGCGCATGCGCAGTAGAGAGATCTCAGGGAAAATGGCCGCCGCGCCATTTTCCCGGAGATCTGCGCATGCGCAGTAGAGTCTAGTGCTCAGACTCTACGGCGCTCCGGGCAGAGAGGAGGGGGCCCGAAAGGAGGAGGCTGAACACGGGCCTCCTCCTCTCTTAAAACGCCCCTGATTTTGACTCATCAGTCCAGAGCAGCTGCTGCCATTTTTCTGCACCCAGTTCCTATGTTTTCCTGCATAGTTGGATTGCATGACCTTGTTGAAGGTATGGCTTTTTTTGGTGCAATTCTTCCATAAAAACTACTTTTTGACAGACTTCTCCGAACAGAAGATGGGTGTACCTGGGTCCCACTGGTTTCTGCCAGTTCTGAGCTGATGCATTGCTGGACTTCCGATTTCGAAGGGAAGCAAGCATGATGTGTTTTTCATTTGATCACTTGGCCGACCGCTGCGTCTACGGTCCTCAGTGTTGCCCGTTTCTTTGTGTTTCTTCAAAAGAACTTGAACAGCGCATCCTGAGACCCCAGTCTGCTTTGAAATCTTTGTCTGGAAGAGACCTTGCTGATACAGTATACTGTAACTACCTTGTGTCTTATTACTGTGTTCCGTCTTGCCATGGTGTATGACCTGTGACATGGAGCTGTTTTCCACAACCTCATATTTGTAGCAGAGTTTGGCTGTTCCTCACCCAGTTTTAAGCCTCCTACACAGCTGTTTCTGTTTCAGTTAAGTACATACTGTATGAAAATGATGATCATTATCACCTGTTTGCTATTAGGGAATGCAAAAACTGTGGCAGGGCATGAAGGAATGCATAGTTTTACAACAGCTGGAGGGCCACAGGTTGGCCTGGACTGGATTAATTATACACCTGACTATAATCCTACAAAATCCCTGACTTTGTGCAAGTGTACCTAGCAGAATTGATATTGTTTTGAAGGCAAACGGTGGTGACACCAAATATTGAATTGATTTAGATTTCGCTTCTTTTTATTCACTATGCCTTTTGTTATTGATAAAAATATACTACTTCTATTTTTGAATGCATTCTAACTTTGCAGCATTTTTTCCACGGGTGTGGTTCATCAAATCGACAGTGTCTAGGTCGACAATGTTTAAGTTGACCACTATAGGTCGACAGTCACTAGGTCGACATGGATGGAAGGTCGACAGGGTTTCTAGGTCGACATGTGCTAGGTCGACAGGTCTAAAGGTCGACATGAGGATTTTTTTTTTGTTGGTGTCGTTTTCTTCGTAGAGTGACTGGGATCCCAAATTAGTGCACCGCGTCCCCTCGCATGGCTCGCTTCGTTTGCCATGCTTCGGGCATGGTGCCTTCGCTCCGCTACCGCTTCGCTCGGCACACTTTACCGTTCCAATCGTAGTCCACGTGGATCGTTAAGTATGAAAAAATTTAAAAAAAGAAAAAAAATTTGAAAAACTCATGTCGACCTTTAGACCTGTCGACCTAGCACATGTCGACCTAGAAACCCTGTCGACCTTCCATCCATGTCGACCTAGTGACTGTCGACCTATAGTGGTCGACCTAAACATTGTCGACCTAGACACTGTCGATCTTCAGACCGGATCCCTTTTTCCACACCTGCCTAAAACGCTTGCACAGTATAGTATTTGCACATGTAAGTGAAATGCATTAAATCAAGAGCAAATGTATGACATCTGGGTCTCTATAAACTGCCGCACTCCGGTGCGGTGTTACGCATATTAATAAGTAATGCGCTTGGTTTTACAAAAATGTATCTGATCGTTGGCAGTTTTCACTTGTATTGTAAACCACACTTTCATCATTATTCTTCCGCTTTGTAATCTGTCTAGTCCGGAATTTCAGTCATCTACAGTGATGATCTTGTCTAAGGTCATTCATCTGGTTAAACGGCCCTTTCTTCAGGCCATGTTTATTTTAACAATGTTGTTGTTTTTTTCATTAATAATTTTATTAAGATTCAAACCAGTTCCAAACATAAGAGAGAAGCAAGACACAGCCCATTAGCCGGCACATCACTGAGCCAGCGCGCTGAATTTTTATGAAGTGCTCGGTGCCCTCACCGTTACACTCCATCATTGAGAGACCTTGAATCATGATCTAGAATAAAGAAACAGAAATCCTACATCCCAGCGACAGCAGGGAGAGTGGATATCACACCATACAGTCACATAAGCTGCGCTGTAATAATAGGATTGTGCAGCCGTCCACAACACAGGTCGTTCTGTCCAATCGAAATCTGATCTGTGATCCTGTATGAACAAATTCAGGAGGCATGCGCTGTGAGACTGAGACAAATGTGAGAAAGAAAAAAAAAATTGTCCATTTGAGTGAATATTGCCATACCGTTCTGGTAAAAAAACGTAACGGTCCAAATGCCGGAACAGACCGGCTTTCTGCAGAAAACTAATTTTGGAGCTTGTAGTGCTTGTCACCGTCCGTCCCGGTGCGGGAGTGTCCTGTCCTGTCCGTGAGGGGTGCCTGTGACAGCCTCCCCATGTAGTCCTGGGATGAGGTAATACCTGGAACGGAACGGATCATGCGAGGAGGCTGTAATCTCTTCTTCTCCGCTTTCCCGGTGACGGCTGTCACAGGCACTCCCCGGATAAAGCGCAATCGGGACGAGCACTACAAGCTTCAAAATAGCAGAGTTTGCTGCAGGGAGCCAGTCCTGCGTTCCGGGGTCCGGACCATTTAGTTTTCATCTAATTCTTCAACCAATCATCTCCTAACTGTCATTTTTCAAAATAATATGGCAGTTAGGAACTTATTGGATGTTACTTAATTTCTCTCCACTTTATCTCTCTCTAAGGTTTGATCCATCTCCCCCATTATTTTAAACACATTACAGCTCTCAATGTAAATCTTGCACTTGCCCGTCTCATACTGTAAGTCTCTGAAAGGGTTGATGTTAGTATATTTCCATACTTCTCCTACATGACGGTCACATGCAGACGGCTGTGAGATGCATCCTTTTGTTCTTCTTCTTAATTGTTTGTAATATCGTCATTTGTTTCTGGAGGAAACATTTTCTGTTGCTATGGAGAAAATAAATGTCATAAATAGAAGCTGAGCGAGAAGCCCTGGTCTCATCGCTGCAGGCTGGTTGCAGTCAGTGTATTTATATTGTATTTCATGCTTTACAACCTACCACTGAAATGGTTTTACAGTTTGGGTCATTTACAAGCCACGAATGCAATCCTAGCGCATTTCATGGTGCACGCCCACATTGCGGTCCTTTGAACTACCACTGTAAAATTGCGCAACCAAAGAGAGAATGATCACTTCAAAATCCCCCTACCGCCGGTTTAGCAACCCCTATTTACCTAATTATGTGGGTCCTAGGGACACTTAATATAAAAAATGTGGGGTCCAACCTCACATTTCCTGGTTCCCATTCTGTGAGTGTTACCCTCTGTACTACAATACTGTATGTATACACTCCCAGATTTGGGGGAGCTCTCCCACACTTCTCAGAACAGCCCCATGGGCCCCACCTACTTCCCCAGTAAAGTGCGCAGTCTCGGTGAGAAGCGATTTGCAGCACCACACAGTAGAGGAACTTGTGAGTGTTGGGCCCAGGTGCTAAAATATTGTTTGGGTCCTTCTCCTCCACTCCAACCCAAGTTTAGAATATGCCACATGGCAGTGGGTGACAGGGAGAGGCAGAGATTGGCAAGGGGAGGCAGAGGTTGACAACAGAAGGCAAGGGGAGGCAGAGAGTGACAGCGGAAGGCAGAGGGTGACAGGGGGATGCAGTGGGTGAGAAGGGATAAACAGAAGTTGGCAGGGAGAGGCAGTGGGTGACGGGTACAAGCACAATGTCCTGCTTTGTGCGGAGAACAGGGGGAATGTACCTTGGTGGGGACAGGAACACAGTGGCCTCTGCTCTGTCTGTAACAGGGCATCCTGCTAGTTGGGAGATAACTCATTGCTGGTTTGGACAGCAGTGGGCCCAATAGTCATCAGGGACCCCGGTGCAATGTACCTGCTGCACCCAGAGCCGGCCATAGGCATAGGCAAACTAGGCAATTGCCTAGGGCATTTGATATGCATAGGGGCATCAGCAGCTTCTGCTGATTAAAATGATATGCGGCATGCCTATATTCTGTGTGTAGCATTTCATATGCAGATACAGCCACAGTATCGCACAGTATATACATAGAAACATAGAATTTGACGGCAGATAAGAACCACTTGGCCCATCTAGTCTGCCCCTTTTTTATTTTATCCTTTAGGCAATCTCAACCCTTTTTTAACCTTAATTCTTTGTAAGGATATTCATATGCCTGTCCCAAGCATGTTTAAATTGCCCTACAGTCTTAGCCTCTACCACCTCTGATGGGAGGCTATTCCACTTATCCACTACCCTTTCTGTGAAGTAATTTTTCCTTAAATTTCCCCTGAACCTCCCCCCCCCTCCAGTCTTAATGTATGCCCTCAAGTTCTAATACTTCTTTTCCTTTGAAGAATGTTTCCCTCCTGAACTTTGTTAAGACCCTTGATATATTTGAAAGTTTCTATCATGTCCCCCCTTTCCCTTCTCTCTTCCAAACTATACGTGTTAAGATCTTTTAGCCTTTCCGGGTAAGTTTTGTGATGTAGGCCATGCACCATTTTAGTTGCCCTTCTTTGTACACTCTCCAATGTATTTATATCCTTCTGGAGATAGGGTCTCCAGAAGTGGACACAGTATTCCAGATGGGGCCGTACCAATGACCTATACAGTGGCATTATCACTTCTTTTTTCCTGCTACTGATTCCTCTCCCTATGCAACCAAGCATCTGACTTGCCTTTCTCATTGCTTTGTTGCATTGCTTTCCTGCCTTCAAGTCACTTGAAATAGTGACTCCTAAATCCCTTTCCTCCTCAGTAGTTTCCATTATAGTACCCTTTGTCACGATCCGGGTATCTGGACGCCATTTCTTACCCATCAGATGCCTCCTAAGGCTGGCTCAGCGCTCCAGGACCGGATCCCATCTGTTATCCTGATGTGTACATTCCTGTATCCTCTCCTGTCACTCTGGGACGCTGTCACAGTAAACGCCATATTACACCTGGCATGGCGTCTCCCGCGGCCTCTGCCGCCGTCCCTGAACTTCTGCATGCAGAGTGTCTGAGTGGCGATTACGTCAGCCGCGGCCTCCGCTGTGTCCGCGTGGTTGGATGTGCATCTGTCAGCCTGGCGCCTCCTGTCTCCGGTGGCCGGCGCCGCCATTACTGTTTTCATTACCACATGGATTACAAACCAAACTTCCCTCCAAGTGTCTGCATGGGCGCAGCCATCTTGGATTCTGTCAGCTGATCATTTCCACCAATCTGTTCTCAGTGTTGATGATCTGCATAATTGCCTAGCCAATCCCTTCCTTGCTGCAGGTATAAATACACTGTGCCTGAGCAAGGAAGGCGTCAGTGCTTTGGTTGTCAAACCTAGTTCCTGTTTGTCTCTCTCCTGTGATTGTCTTCCAGGTTCCAGCTCCTGTCTCAAGACTTCCACCATAGAGACCCGCACCAGCATTCCACCTGCGGTGTAGCCTGACTCTCCAATCCATTGTGGATTCATCTGTTTCCAGCTACAACATTACCTGCTTCCAGCTCAGCTTCCAGCAGAGTACAGCTTCCCTTAAAGGGCCGGTGTCCTTTCTACACTTTACCACTCTCCACCGGTATTATTATTTCTCCGCTCTCAAGTTCTACATTTCAGTTCATATTTCATCGCTCCCAAGTTCATTTATTATTTAACTGGTTCCAGCCAGTATCCACTCCGTGCTAACAACAGTCTGGTTCCAGCCAGTATCCACAGCAGCTGTTTTATCTTCAGCAACCCAGCTTTTCCTGGAACACCAGCTGGCACAATCCTGGGTTATCTCCATTGCTACAGTCGGGCCTGGTAAGGACTTTCCATCTAGAAGATCATAAGAACTATCTCACACTACCAGTGCCCTGTGGCTCCTGCCATCCTGTAGTACCCAGGAACTGTATTTAATCTTTGCTGACTTTTACGTTTTCTTTTACTGCTGCTGTGTTGCGGAGTTGTCATAATAAACATCATTGACTTTTATCCAAGTTGTCGTGGTCACGCCTTCGGGCAGTTATTATTCATGTTACTTACATGTCCAGGGGTCTGATACAACCTCCCAGGTTCCGGTACATCTCAGCCCCTACAACTGAGGCTGCCTCCCGTCAGCTCAGGCCCTCAGTTGTGACAGTAAGCACTGACCTAATGAATCCAGCCGGAGACCAGGATCAAGCGGCCAGGCCGATGCAAGAACTGGCCGCCCGACTAGAACATCAGGAGGCTGCACAGGGCCTCATCATCCGCTGTCTCCAGGATCTCTCTACTCGGCTGGATGGGATTCAGACAACTCTCCGTGGATCAGGCGCGTCTGGTGCGTCAACCACAGTGACTCCAGCTATAACCCCACCCACCTTACCCATTTCTGCTCCACGTCTTCATCTTCCAACGCCAGCAAAATTTGACGGATCTCCAAGATTCTGCAGGGGATTTCTCAACCAGTGTGAGATTCAGTTTGAGCTACAACCTGGCAATTTTCCCAGTGACCGTACAAAAATTGCCTACATTATTTCTCTTCTCAGTGGCTCAGCCCTTGATTGGGCATCACCGTTATGGGAGAGGTCCGACACCCTGCTATCTTCCTACACTGCCTTCGTGTCAACATTCAGGCGCATCTTCGACGAGCCAGGCCGGGTAACCTCAGCTTCATCCGAGATTCTCCGTTTACGCCAGGGGTCACGTACTGTAGGACAATATCTGATACAGTTCCAGATCCTGGCATCCGAACTGGCATGGAACGACGAGGCCCTGTATGCTGCATTCTGGCATGGCTTATCTGAGCGTATTAAAGATGAGTTAGCTACCAGAGACTTACCTTCTAAGTTAGATGAGCTAATCTCACTCTGCACGAAAGTTGATTTACGTTTCAGAGAGAGAGCAACTGAGCGTGGAAGATCATCTGCTCCAAAATCTTCTGCTCCTCCTCCTCGTCAACTGTCACCATCTAAAGATGAGCCCATGCAACTTGGCCGTTCCCGTTTAACTCCTGCTGAGCGCCGAAGACGTCTCTCCGAGTTTCTCTGTCTCTATTGTGCAGCTCCGGCTCACACCATTAATGCCTGTCCCAAACGTCCGGGAAACTCCAAATCCTAGCTCGCCAAGGAGAGGGCCGGCTAGGAGTAATGATCTCCTCTCCATCTCCTCAAGATTGTAATCTCCCAGTCTCGCTTCAAGTTGCTCAACGTTATCGGAACGTCATTGCCCTCCTTGATTCCGGAGCAGCTGGGAACTTTATTACCGAAGCCTATGTTAAACGGTGGTCCCTACCCACCGAGAGACTTCCTTCGTCCATTTCTTTAACTGCCGTGGATGGCAGCAAAATTTTTGATGCAGTTATTTCTTTAAGGACTCTACCAGTTCGTCTGAGAGTGGGAGTTCTTCATTCCGAACTTATTTCTTTTTTAGTGATTCCAAGAGCCACACATCCTGTGGTCCTGGGCCTTCCATGGCTCCGTCTTCACAATCCTACAATTGATTGGACGACTACGCAAATCCTGGCATGGGGTTCCTCCTGTGCTGAGACATGTTTGTTTAAAGTATTGCCTGTCTGTTCTTCCTCCCCCAGGTCGTCTGATGTTCCACCTCCTCCATATCAAGATTTCACGGATGTGTTCAGTAAAGCTTCTGCTGATATCCTTCCTCCTCATAGAGAATGGGACTGTCCGATTGATCTCGTTCCAGGGAAGGTTCCTCCTCGAGGCCGAACTTATCCGTTGTCTCTGCCTGAGACGCATTCTATGGAGGAATATATTAAAGAGAACCTAGCAAAGGGGTTCATTCGACCTTCTTCTTCTCCAGCCGGCGCAGGCTTCTTTTTTGTAAAAAAGAAAGATGGTGGTCTGCGGCCGTGCATCGACTACAGAGGTTTGAACGACATTACCATCAAGAACCGTTATCCTTTACCCCTGATTACTGAGCTCTTTGACAGAGTTAGCGGAGTTACCATCTTTACAAAGCTGGACTTGCGAGGTGCATACAATCTCATCCGGATCCGTGAGGGTGACGAGTGGAAGACCGCCTTTAACACCCGTGACGGACATTATGAGTACCTCGTCATGCCCTTCGGATTGAGCAATGCTCCAGCTGTCTTCCAGCATTTTGTCAATGAGATCTTCAGAGACATTCTATACCGTCATGTCGTGGTCTATCTAGACGATATCCTCATTTTTGCCAACGATTTAGAGGAACATCGTTTTTGGGTTAAAGAGGTTCTGTCCCGTCTCCGTGTCAATCATCTCTATTGCAAATTAGAAAAATGCGTCTTTGAAGTCAAGTCCATTCCGTTTCTAGGGTACATTGTGTCCGGTTCCGGACTAGAGATGGATCCTGAGAAACTACAAGCAATCCAAAATTGGCCGGTACCCTTAACCCTCAAAGGGGTCCAGAGGTTCTTAGGGTTCGCCAACTATTACCGAAAGTTTATACGAGACTTTTCCACCATTGTGGCGCCTATTACTGCTTTCACTAAGAAGGGTGCTAACCCGTCCAAGTGGTCTGAAGAAGCCATGCAAGCATTTCATCTTTTAAAACAAAGGTTCATCTCTGCGCCTGTTCTGAAACAGCCTGACATCGACTCTCCTTTCATCTTAGAGGTGGATGCCTCCTCCGTTGGAGTAGGAGCGGTGTTATCTCAGAGGGCTAAAGATGGCCATTTACACCCTTGCAGTTTCTTCTCCCGGAAGTTCTCCCCAGCTGAGCGCAACTATGCCATTGGCGACCAGGAGTTGCTAGCCATCAAGCTCGCTCTAGAAGAGTGGAGGTATCTGTTGGAGGGAGCTTCTCATTCAATCACCATACTTACAGACCACAAGAACCTTTTATACCTGAAGGGCGCACAATGTCTCAACCCTCGTCAGGCCAGATGGGCACTTTTCTTTTCCAGGTTCGACTTTAAACTCCAGTTCTGTCCGGGCTCTCAGAATCGCAAGGCCGATGCCCTTTCCCGCTCATGGGAGCAAGAAAATGAGTCAGAGTCTTCAGACAAGCATCCTATTATAAATCCGTTGGCATTCTCCACGGTAGGGATGGACTCTACGCCCCCATCAGGGAAAAGTTTTGTGAAGCCGATGCTAAGGAAGAAGCTCATGCATTGGGCCCATGCTTCCCGTTTTGCCGGACATACAGGTATCCAAAAAACCCTGGAGTTTATCTCTAGGTCCTATTGGTGGCCAACTCTGAAAAAGGACGTCTTGGAGTTTATTGCATCTTGCCCAAAGTGTGCCCAACATAAAGTATCCCGCCAGTCGCCTGCGGGGCAATTGGTTCCACTATCCGTTCCCCGTCGACCATGGACCCACTTGTCGATGGATTTCATTACAGACTTACCCATGTGCAACAAGTTCAATACCATCTGGGTGGTAGTTGACCGGTTCACCAAGATGGCACACTTCATTCCTCTCACCGGTCTTCCGTCAGCTTCCAAGTTGGCTCAAGTATTCATACAAGAGATCTTCCGACTCCACGGTCTTCCTGAAGAAATTATCTCAGATCGAGGAGTTCAATTCACAGCCAAATTCTGGCGAAGTTTATGTCAAGTCCTCCAAGTCAAGCTAAAGTTTTCCACGGCTTACCATCCTCAGACCAATGGTCAAACCGAGAGGGTGAATCAGGACTTGGAGGCCTTCCTCCGCATCTATGTGTCCTCCTCTCAAGATGACTGGGTTCAATTACTTCCCTGGGCCGAGTTCTGTCATAACAACCAGTATCATTCTTCATCTGCTTCAACACCATTCTTCACTAACTTTGGATTCCACCCTAAAGTCCCTGAGTTCCAACCGCTTCCAGCAACTTCTGTTCCCGCAGTGGATATCACCTTGCATCAGTTTGCCAATATCTGGAAGAGCGTACGATCAGCTCTGCTCAAGGCATCGTTCAGGTACAAGAAGTTTGCGGATAAGAAGCGTCGAGCAGTTCCTGCTCTCAAGGTGGGTGATCGGGTATGGTTATCCACGAAGAATTTGAGGTTAAGAGTTCCCAGTATGAAGTTTGCACCTCGCTATATCGGTCCTTTCAAGATTGAACAAGTCATCAATCCTGTTGCTTACAGACTCCAGTTGCCTCCCTTCTTAAAAATACCCAGGACATTCCATGTTTCCCTGTTGAAACCGCTGATCTTGAATCGGTTTCATTCCTCACTTCCTCCAACTCCGAAAGTCCAAACTCAACGAGGCGTTGAGTATGAAGTGGCCAAGATCCTGGACTCACGTCACCGTTACGGTCAACTACAATATCTTATTGACTGGAAGGGTTATGGTCCTGAGGAACGTTCATGGACCAATGCTTCTGATGTCCATGCTCCTGCCTTGGTCCGGAGATTCCATTCCAAGTTTCCTCAAAAGCCAAAGAAGTGTCCTGGGGCCACTCCTAAAGGGGGGGTGCTGTCACGATCCGGGTATCTGGACGCCATTTCTTACCCATCAGATGCCTCCTAAGGCTGGCTCAGCGCTCCAGGACCGGATCCCATCTGTTATCCTGATGTGTACATTCCTGTATCCTCTCCTGTCACTCTGGGACGCTGTCACAGTAAACGCCATATTACACCTGGCATGGCGTCTCCCGCGGCCTCTGCCGCCGTCCCTGAACTTCTGCATGCAGAGTGTCTGAGTGGCGATTACGTCAGCCGCGGCCTCCGCTGTGTCCGCGTGGTTGGATGTGCATCTGTCAGCCTGGCGCCTCCTGTCTCCGGTGGCCGGCGCCGCCATTACTGTTTTCATTACCACATGGATTACAAACCAAACTTCCCTCCAAGTGTCTGCATGGGCGCAGCCATCTTGGATTCTGTCAGCTGATCATTTCCACCAATCTGTTCTCAGTGTTGATGATCTGCATAATTGCCTAGCCAATCCCTTCCTTGCTGCAGGTATAAATACACTGTGCCTGAGCAAGGAAGGCGTCAGTGCTTTGGTTGTCAAACCTAGTTCCTGTTTGTCTCTCTCCTGTGATTGTCTTCCAGGTTCCAGCTCCTGTCTCAAGACTTCCACCATAGAGACCCGCACCAGCATTCCACCTGCGGTGTAGCCTGACTCTCCAATCCATTGTGGATTCATCTGTTTCCAGCTACAACATTACCTGCTTCCAGCTCAGCTTCCAGCAGAGTACAGCTTCCCTTAAAGGGCCGGTGTCCTTTCTACACTTTACCACTCTCCACCGGTATTATTATTTCTCCGCTCTCAAGTTCTACATTTCAGTTCATATTTCATCGCTCCCAAGTTCATTTATTATTTAACTGGTTCCAGCCAGTATCCACTCCGTGCTAACAACAGTCTGGTTCCAGCCAGTATCCACAGCAGCTGTTTTATCTTCAGCAACCCATCTTTTCCTGGAACACCAGCTGGCACAATCCTGGGTTATCTCCATTGCTACAGTCGGGCCTGGTAAGGACTTTCCATCTAGAAGATCATAAGAACTATCTCACACTACCAGTGCCCTGTGGCTCCTGCCATCCTGTAGTACCCAGGAACTGTATTTAATCTTTGCTGACTTTTACGTTTTCTTTTACTGCTGCTGTGTTGCGGAGTTGTCATAATAAACATCATTGACTTTTATCCAAGTTGTCGTGGTCACGCCTTCGGGCAGTTATTATTCATGTTACTTACATGTCCAGGGGTCTGATACAACCTCCCAGGTTCCGGTACATCTCAGCCCCTACAACTGAGGCTGCCTCCCGTCAGCTCAGGCCCTCAGTTGTGACACCCTTGATACTATACTTAGCCTTTGGGTTTTTGAGACCCAAGTGCATGATTTTGCATTTTTTAGCATTAAACTGTAGTTGCCACGTTCTTGACCATTTCTCAAGCCTACCTAGGTCATTAATCATTTATAGGCATATATAGGCATGCTGCATATCATTTTAATCAGCAGAAGCTGCTTGTGCATCCTAGCCACATAGCAATGCAAATTAGATGCATTTTCATTAAAAAAATGTGCCCGACGTTAGCACTGAGGCAAGATTTATGAGGACACATCTGTATCCAAGCAGAGGCAGAGGTCACAGTATTCATGGCAGTGTGAGTGTTGTGTGCATGTGAGTAGGTTGGTTGTGCAGTAGTGTTCGGAATATGTGTAATCAGCATTATGCGTGTCATGTAAAAATGCATTAATAATGTGCAGCATATGTGTAAGGGGCACTATGTGTGCCATTATGTGTATAAGGGCATTAATAATGTGCGGCATATGTGTAACAGGGTACTACTGTATGTGTGTCATTATGTGTATAGAGGCACTAATAAAGTGCAGCAAATGTGTAGGGGGCACTATGTGTGTCATTATGTGTATAAGGGCATTAATAATGTGCGGCATATGTGTAAGGACATTACGTGTAAAAGGGCATTGATAAAGGTTGTCATTATGTGTAAGGCACATTATGTTTATAAGGACATTAATAATGTGTCTCATGTGTAAGGGACATTACTGTGTGGAATTATGTGTATAAGGTGCTCTACTATGTGGCGTTGCATATAGAAAGGGCACTACTGTGTCGTCTAATGTGAATAAAGAGCAATAAGGTGTGGTGTAATGTGAATAAGGAGCAATTCAGTGTGATGTAATGTGAATAAGGGGCTCTCCTGTGAGGAGTAACGTTTATAAGGTAAAGTGGTACTACTGTGGGATGTAATATGAATTATGGACACTATCGCATGATCAAATGTGAATAAAGTGGCTGTACTGTGTGGCGTAATTGGAATTGGGGTTACTATTGTGTGGCCATGCCCCTTACCAGCAAAAACACACCCCTTTTTGGGCTGAGCGCCAAATGTGTGAACTGTTCCTATTTAAAACATAGGAGGTACAAACCCCAAAATAAGGACTGCTATGGGTGAGGGGTGATGGTGCTGGGAAAGAGGTGCAAGGTCAGAGGCGGAACCAGCGGTGGTGCTAGGGGGCACCAGCCAAAATCTTGCCTAGGGCATCATATTGGCTAGGGCCGGCTCTGGCTGCACCAATGGTAGTTCCACCCCTGTGATCGTTTCTATTACACAGTGGCATCTTGAATCACCCCATTCTGACATCCTGTGCTGGCACCTGCATCCTAAGAACAAGTAGCAGCATATTATGTATATAGAATATAGTGCTGGTGTAGTTTAGCATTAATATTGTGTTACTGCCAGTATGTCATCTGGTTGCACACCCAGAGGATCATCTTCAGCTTGGCTAATCAAGGACTCCCTAATAGCTCTGTGATACTATGGATTATAAAATTGGGGTTTTATAAGGTAGAGAGAAGCATCTGAGAAACTGCTGACATAGAGCAGAGCGCAGCTCAAGGACATTCGATGACCTTCCATATCTGTTACTGTTTGGAAAGTCATATAATTAAATATGAGTTCCTATCGCTACTTTTCTGAATTGCATACACTAGACACTAGGGGGTAAATTTACTAAGATGGGAGTTCTATTTAAGATGGGATGTTGCCCATAGCAACCAATCAGATTTCAAGTATTATCTTCTAGAAGGTGCCAGATAAATGAGAAGTAGAATCTGATTGGTTGCTATGGGCAACATCACATCTTCAATAGACCTCCCATCTTAGTAAATTTACCCCTAGGTCTCCAGAAATCCAAAGCCATAGGAATTTTGTGTGTCCGAACTGAACCAAAACCCTGTCTGTGTCTCACTACCTGGGCTTGCCTGTTAAGAGACACTGTGAGTACTCCGCATGTGCTTATGTTTGTGGTAGGGGCATTAGGTCCTGGCACTCTGAGAGATGGTATCGGTATTGTTTAGTTAGTGCCCAGACAGGTTAGGATTTATTTTTATGTTTTGTGTATTTGTGCTGCACAATAAAACTAGTTACAGTTAGATTAACACAAAAACCCTGGACTGGTGTGCTGTTTCCTGGCTGCTGTGTGATTGGAAATGCCCATCTACCCCAGGAGAGGGCAACCCTACCTTGAGCTCCTCACAATAAATAAATAAATAAATATATATATATATATATATACAGTATATTTAGTGGGCAGCTTTGGGTCCCTTCATGTTCCTGGGAAGTCTATTCTGAAGCTTATCCATTAGAATGCAGCCTTTTGCAGAACCTCCCACCTTTTGGAAATTGACAATCAGGACTGTTCAGCATGCACTCATGATAGATTACCAGAAGGCCATGCCCCCTTTCACGTGATGTTTTAGGGGCATGGGCTGCATGTCACGGCCATTTGCCGTCACGCTGGGGGCATGCCACTGGGGGCATGCCAGGCACTCAGGGCACCCCCTAGACACTCTTGGCAGTGTGTGTGTCATCCATTCACCCATTTCGCAGAGCAACAGTGTCAAGAGTCCACCCCCTCCCCCACCCACCCACCCCCAATGTACCTAGACAGGACAGTGGAACAGTACATAAAAAGCGGGACTGTCCCCGGGGAAATTGTGACGGTTGGGTGGTGTGCCCTGTGTAAGTCTGCTATTCTAAGGGGTCTACTACGGTATACCGGCGGCGGGGGGGGGGGGGGCTGCTCTCGCCACGCTGCAGGCACGGTGGCGCGACATGTTTATTCTCCCTCCAGTGGTGTCATGGACACCCCAAGAGGGAAAGTAGTTGTCGGTGTGCCGGCTGTCAGGATTCCGGCGCCGGTATGTTGGGCGCCGGGATAACGACAGCCAGCATATCAAGTGCCGCCCGTTCTGAGCATATCAAAATTCTCAGTTCCTGGAAGCTTAATATGGCAAATGCTTATTTTCATCTTTGCCCGGTGTAAGTCCCGGTAAATGAATAAGCTGAAGGTCGGACAATAATACATTTACACACAAGGGAGCTTAGAACTTACAGCAGCGTAAAAGCAGTCTATTCATGTATACTCAGAGCAGGCGCTTCGCACGTTCGTCATTCGGCTTTAGACGAATGTGTCGGCTTAATAACATCAGCAAAGAGCTGTGTGATTGCTACATCTACAGAAAGCATGGGGATGATAGGAAAAGTGGGACAGAAGGATCTTATTAGCATGCAGGACAGAGAACCACCTGGTAAAAGGTATTGTCTGCCGGTGTGTCTCCAAGGGAGTCAGGACTGACAAATGCCGAACCTAGTGTGCAGCCGGAGAAGATTTCTTTCCAATTACCTCTTACATGATTTCTATTCCAGGGGGATGTTATGGTCTACAGGCAAAAATAGGCATGTCATTCCAACAGCCGCACTCCGAGCGAGGAAACATTGCATCCTATATACAAAACCTTCCCCAAAATAGACGAGAGGGAACAATAAATGAAATCTCTTTGTATAAAGATAACAGAGCGGCTTTTGTTGCATAAAACGGGGGTCTTTCCATTTATAAGGATGCTAAAAAGTATTTTTTTATTGTAGTAAACCCAGTGTAGTATTCTGTCTAGAATCTAGATCCATGACAAAATATACAGGTCGCCTGTTATCCATCTCCGGGTTCCGTATGCTATCCCGGTGGCCACATGACCAACACCAGCATCCCGACGGCAGTGGGGGTAAGTATTTTTACCACTCACTCACTCCCCTACCCTAACCCTCCAGGGGTGGCAGCCAGGGTTAACCACCCCAGAGGTTGCAACTAGGGCTAACCCCGCCCCCTTAGTGCCTAACCCTAACCCCCCCCCCCCACTCTTGTGCCTAACTCCCAACTCCCCCCCAGGCCCTAGCCCTAAAGGTCTCCCCGATACGTCTTCCACTGTTCTGTAGGTCTTCAGTAAGAAGACTTTGGGCCAGATTCATAAAAGGGCGAAAGTGTATTTTGTATACAATTGAGCGATTGTTCGCCACTGCACCTGCGTATGTCGCACTGCTTATGTACCGCGGTGGTCTTGATGCCGCGAGACCAACCATTATTCAAAAGGTTGATGTTTGAGTGATACGCGTCCGATGGTCTCATCTTTGTACGCAAGCAGTGACTCAGAGACATCACCAGCGAGCGTCTCGATACAAATCCCCGCAGCTGCAACATTAGCGTATTTATGCACGTCCGCTGCCTACAAATACAGAATTATGACTGAATCAGGCCAATCGAGCTTAGCATGCGACCGATATTCAACATATCTCCCCGTAACCCTCTTGGTCAAACGAATAGAAGGGGGGCCATGCAATCTTGTCACCCTTGTCACCTTCTCACTTACGTACTCCATTGTCCGGCATACAATAGGGGCCCTTCTTGGTAGAGTGTCATGGTGATCCCAACAGGACCAATCACAAAATGTGGAGAGAGTGCAGTCTTTATTTTTCCACATCTTGGAATAGATTCAGGGGTAGAGAGAAAAAGTTTGCAGGTGAGGGTCGACCGGAGGAGTCCGCATTTCATTTTTGGACCTGGTTTCTATAGTGATTCAATAGAAGATAGTGTTATCATGCCTTAGAGCATTTCAGATATTTTTAGGATAAATCATTGGGATTAATGGCCTTTCCTTTCCGTGATTTGGAGCCCCAGTTATCTGCGCTTGGCCGGAGGACACTTGTCACAAAATGTTAAATGGAACCAGCTCTGAGAGTCTGTGTAGCTGGGGCACTGGGGATACCCCGAGGGATAATGTATTAGACGTTGATATACAATGTGTACTGTAAGCCGTTATGTGCCTGTGTCACTGTGAAGCAGACTGTTGTGTAAATGGCGGGCTGTGTTGAAACAGATATGGGCAGAATGAATGTTTCATAGGTATTCCGCTTTAAAGAAACGGCCACATTTATGTGCAGCTCCCGGCTGTTAACCTGTGTTTATGTTTGCCTTTGTATATAGGTGGCGCGGCGTCCCTGTGTTTATGTTTTGCCTTCTGCTTTCACTCATCACTTCACACAAAGCAGAATACGCATGTATACAAAACGGGATGTGGTCAAGAGCCCGCCGGACGGAATCCCGGCGGTCGGAATACCGACACCGGAATGCCGACCGACACAATCCCGACATATTCTCCCTCCGTGGGTGTCCACGACACCCATAGAGGGAGAATAAATTAGTGTGCCCGCAGCTGGGCGAGTGCAGCGAGACTGCAAGGGGCTGCATTGCGCTCGCCCCCCTGTCGGGATTGTGCCGGTCGGGATTCCAGTGTCGGTATTTCCGACCGCCAGGATTCTGTCCGGCGGGATCTCGTACTGTTCCCTACAAAACACATGTACAGTATACACAGGTGCGTGCTGATGTACCTTACTGATGTACAAATGCTTCAGTTACCCAGTCAGGGCCGTCTTTTCGTATGGGCTCAATGGGCTCTTGCCCAAGGGCCCCAAGAGTATAAGGGCCCTAGGCTGATAGCTGAGGGTCCCCTCTTTCCAGGGGTACCAGATTTTTGAAAATCGGCCCTGGGGAACCGGAGATATCCAACGTGAAAGCAGTGGTCCCCATCTGAGCCTGTTAATTGCTCTTCCCAGCCAGATATCTCAGGTTCTGTCTGACTTAGAGTTTTTGTGAGGGTATAATACAAAAGCTGGGACTCTCCCCTTTCAGTGGACACTGACAGCTTGTCTCTACTATGCCCAGAACCAGAGATATCATTTGCTCTGGCACCTGACCTCTGATCCCCAAGTCCCTAGTACCTCCTGACAGGTGTCCCCAGTTCCTCCTGAAAGGTGTCCCCAGTACCTCCTGAAAGGTGTCCCCAGCACCTCCTGAAAGGTGGGACTCTTTAGTGTTTTTAGCCCATTCAAAGCTAAGAAATATATTTTCAGGAACTGGAGATATCTGCAGTCAAGTAAGGTGCCCTCCCACCGGAAAATTATGAATATTAAGCCCACTCCACAATCCACCCTCCCCTGCGTATTAAACACCCCCTACCACCCTTCATTCAGCCAAATACCTCCTTCTACAGTTTAGCCTCATCTGTGCAGTAAAGGAGTAATTAGCAGAAATGACTGCTCCAGGTCCTACATGCTCAGCGGAAGATAAAACACCCCCTACCACCCGCAGGACATCAAAGCTGCCGGTGAGGGCACCCCCCACCTCTACCGCTGGAGGATAGGTAGGGGGCCCAGTGCATTGCTGTGTCCAGGGGCCTACACTGCTGTTAAGACGGCCCTGTACCCAGTGAGGGTATACATAGCAACAAGGCAGGACTAAGGGATATATTTACTAAAGTGCAGGTTTTGAAATGTAATGCTGTTGCCTATAGCAACCAATCTGATTCTACTTATCATTTATCTAGCATTTCTATAAGATAATAGCCAGAATCTGATTGGTTGCTATAGGCAACAACTCCGCTTTTGTAAACCTGCACTTTAGTTAATTTACCCTTCAGTGACTGGTAAGTATCTGGTATTAGCTCATTCTTTTCAGCTGGCGTGGTATGACTAGTCGGCATTCAGAATGTCAACACCGGTGTGTCGACAGATTCTGTCGACACAGGCGTTAGATCAACAACCAATATTTCCACATACACTAGGGGCGACGTGGTGAAAATGCCTACACATTCAGAATTCTCGACAGTTAACACATCGACAACAGAATGTTGCGGTTTAATACGTCGACAGCAGAATGTCGAGATATTTGCTTATTTTAGCTTCACATTAACCCTTAACCTCACCCTAACCATATAAAATGAACAAAAAAAAAATTCTGTTGACATCATAATGCATGGTAAATGTCAACATTTTGGACCTGTGGGCAATTTAACCAGGTTGACATATTGGCTGTCAACCTAATGTCCGTGTCGACATTCAGAAACTGTCATTCTGGTGTCGACCTTCTGAATGTTGATGAGTTGACGGGACGCCCCTTTCAGCTGACCTGCTTCATACACCATTTATCTGAAGGAAAGCTGCCCAGACGTGTGTCCACCCACAGTGCAGTATAGCATAAGGAGTCTATCACAGCTGGATCATACACTAGGCAACCTAGGCTCCCTACTAGATCCCAGTAGGAACTGAGCGGCCCAGACCTGGTTATTTATTTTGTTCTTTTACTCAAGGTAAGTAGAGGGCAAAATATACCAGAATGTTCCCTGGACGGGAAATCTAAATCCAGTTCCAGCCTGTCAATCATCATGCGATCGCATGCTTCCGGGATGTGACTGCATAATGAAGGGCCGCGCACTGTTGCCGCTGCGCAAGCCCTATATATGCATGCGAATGCAGCGGCGCCGTCCAACTCTGAATCATGCCCAATATCCAGGTGCCTTTGTCTGGCCACAAGACTTTGGGGGACATTTACTAAGCAGTGATAGGAGTGGAGAAGTGAGCCAGTGGAGAAGTGGCCCCATCAACCAATCAGCAGCTCTGTATCATTCTGTAGTATGCAAATTATAGATGTTACTTCAGTGCTGATTGGTTGCCATGGGCAACTTCTCCACTGGCTCACTTCTCTGCTCTTATCACTGCTTAGTAAATGTTCCCCTTTGTGTCATGTGAAATTAGCCTTGAATGTCATACAGAAGCAAATGGACAGAGCTTATATGGCAAATTATAGTACCACTGTATAGTACAGGGTAGGCAAGTTGCTGTGGAACTACACTTACCAGCATGCCTGGCCTCAGTTTTGCTGTTATGGCACTCCGGACACCCCGTCCTATCGGGTGCTTCCACACTTGCTCTGTTTTCTATTTCATGGGTGCCGTGGGTGGAGGAGGGGTATTTGTAACATTATTTTCCCCAATGTAATTACAGCCAAACCAGCATGTGCCGTTTCTGGCTGCTCAGAATGAGAACATCTGACTGATGTCTTTGATTATCTGTAATTTCATTTATACAACCTTCCATGACAATCTTACAATAACATTACTTTTAGTGAGCTCATTAAAAACCTTTTAAGCGGGTTATCAAGTAATAATAAAATGTGTGCAGCATTGTTCCTCACTAATGGTATGCTGCATCTTTTATGCAGTGTCTTTTGTGCATTTTTAATGCGTCCTTCATCAATATTCATGTTAGGACTGTTGATCAGAGGTGGCTTTGCTGCGCCGTGTAACTGGAAGCACTGTGGGTAACGGCTCGTGCAGCACACAGGTATGGGGAAAGCAAACAGTAAAACAAACACAAAGAAACCCTGAAGGAGCAAAAGTAACGTATTCCAGCTGTCTGTTACACAACACCATGATCCTACAGCATACTTGCCTATGGGGGTCATTCCAACCCGATCGCTCGCTGCAGTTTCTCGCAGCGCAGCAATCGGGTCGGAACTGCGCCGGCGCCGCATTGCGCTGGCGCATGGCATCTTTTGTTACCTAGCAATCGCCTCTGAGATAGAGGCGGTCGCTAGGCGGGAGGGGGCTGAACGGCAGGCGTGGCCGGACCATTGAGGGGGCGGGCCGCGGCGGCAGCGTGACGTGTCACGCAGCCGCTGCGGCCAGCGGGAGCGACGAGCAACTCCCGGCCAGCCGCAGGAGCTGCGCTGGCCGGGAGTTACTCCTCAAATACAAAGGCATCGCCTCTGTGCGATGCTTTTGTATTTGTGCGGGGGGGGCGGACTGACATGCGGGGCGGACTAGCCCTGTGCTGGGCGTCCTCCTGCATGTCTGAGTTAACGATCGTAGCTGTGCTAAACTTAGCACAGCTACGATCAACTCGGAATGACCCCCTTTGCTCCCTCATTCTGCAGGAGACTCCCTGAAATAGAAGCAATCTCCCTGATTCCCTGAATAGTCCAGCAATCTCCCTGATTGCATCTTAACCCCATTGTGCAGCTGTTACATTCTTGGGTGGGGGGGGGGGGGAGAATAAATCACAGATACTGTACATACATTCAAATGGGAACATCAGTGCCATTTCCCTGCATTGGTTATAAAACACAGTGGGGGTCATTCCGACCCATTCACGCGCAGCGGTTCTCCGCTGCGCTTGCGAACGGGTCGGGACTGCGGCTGCGCGGCGCCTGCAATGCGCACATGCATCATTGCCGGGCGAGCAGCGACGCCACCAGCGCAGAAAGTGATTGCAGCAGCGATCGCATGAAGACGGACAGGCGGGAGGCGTTGCGGGGCGGATACTCACCGTTTTCAAGGCGTGGTGAGGCGAATGCAGGTGGATCCAGGCGTTTGGAGGACGGATGTCTGACGTCAATTCCGGGACCTTCGTCGCTGGATCCGTCGCACAGGGTAAGTAACTCTTACCCTGGTCTTGTTTTGCAGGAAACATTTTTTAGCATAGCATTGCTACACAAGCGATCGCAGCCCTGCTATGCTAAAATACACTCCCCCATAGGCGGCGTCAAGTTGATCGCACGAGCAGCAAAAAGTTGCTACGTGCGATCAACTCGGAATGAGGGCCAATGATCCCTTTGGCTACATGCATTTTAAATAAAGTATATGGAACCTCTGGTAAAGCACAATACACGAACAAATTCTCCAAAATATGAGTCTTTTCTTCAACAAGTAGATCTTACTAACTTTGAGGCTCATTTATATTTGGACATAAGTCATTTTTATGACACGCCTCTCAGATGTAGCGGTACACGTCCGCACTGATAGGTGTTACTTTCACATCTCCCTGAAATGCTTTTTCAAAAGTAGGCAAGTATGTCCTATTGTCCTACAGTTACTATGAGGAGCACTGCTAAACTGTATAGGACTTCATTTATGGAGAGATTCTTCTTGCCTTCTGAAAGGAGAAGTGCAGGTGTTACCCACAGCAACCAATCAGACCCCCGCTATAATTTTATGGAATGTACTAGATAAGTGATAGCTGGAATTTGATTGGATGGAATTTAATGGGCAATATCTCTACTTTTCCTCTTCAGAAAGTTTGATAAATCTCCCCTTAGAGTTAAGAAACACATAGCTAGAATTACTCTTAACTGAGTCAAAATGAAGCCTTTAATGAGGAGGGAAAGGCCAGATAGAGTGTGTGGAAGATGGGGGATGCATAAATGTAAGTAAGACCTTCTCTTAACTGTCCCAGAAGGACAGTCCCGTTGTGTCGACCTAGAAAGAGGTGGAGCTGACACTGAAGTGGGCAGAGCCTTGACAACATTTGTATGGTTGCTTAGAGGCACACCCCACTGACAGTGTAAGCATACCTCCCAACTATCTCAATTTTCCTGGGACAGTCCCATTTTTTCAGGACTGTCCCGCTGTCCCACCCGCGGGCCACAGTGTCCCGCGGTGGTGGTGGGGCTGTTGGGAGGCCCCAGTCACTCTGAGAGCAGTGGGGAATAGACGCTGTGCACAGGAGACAGCTGGCTATGCCCCCACTGTGATGAAAATGGGAGGCATGGCAGACAGTCACGGCATTGCCACAAAACCATGCCCCCTTTTACAGAGACCACACACCCTTTCAGGAGGGCGTGGCTTCACCACGCAGAAGAGTCCCGCTTCTGGACTACTAAAAGTTGGGAGGTATGGTATGAGATAAAGGTCAATCTCAGCCTTCTGCCAGTACATATGTAATATCTCTATAAAAGGGTTCGTACCTGAAACTCTGTCGGTCTCGTAATCGGCCGTATCCACTCTTCAACGATGTCTCGGCCAGCGTCTATTCTTCTCCTCACCTGTAAGGCTGGGGCAGAAGGACCAGGAGAACCCCGGAAGGGCAACCCAAACCCAATGTGCTCAAGGACCACGACACATGGAGACGGTGACAACCATTTATTGCACTGACGATATCAGTCACCGCTGTAACTCAATTTTCATTAAACACAGTTGCATAGGTTGAACATTATTACAATATCCTGAGTCTTTCCCTGTCTTATAACAGCATTCACAGTTTTAACACCTCGAAGGTATAACTTTGACCAAATCAAACAATCAAATACTTCACCCGTACTACCAATCATTTGGAGAATAATGTCCTATTAGGGTAAAGTATGTCCTGGCAGTAACGCGGGAGCCCTCCCTAAACTGTCCACGAGGGGGCGTTTGCAGCCAATGTCTCTCTAATAGACTGCTTATACTGAAACAGAGGACTTCTAAGGAGGCGTCAGTGGACGCAAGGTAATCAGTTGTAAACAGGCATGCAAAACCACTTTCTCCATAATATAGAACAGCAGTAATGTCTCACGGTACCAACCGCATTTGTATCCACAGAAAGGTAAGTCAGTTATCATCCAGTGATATAAACTAGTAAACAGACCAGTTCTGGCTTGCACAGTAAGAACAGGGGTTTGCACAGTCCTGTTACCTTTTGTTGAACTGTGTTGTAACAACCGGGTGCAGTATAAGTGTGAAGGTCATAACATGGACCCGTTAGGAGGCGCTATTACATAGGGAGAGTCTTTGACGGAGCTGTTTAGGGTTAGGGGCGTCCCCCTGTCTGACAGGCGGCAGTTAATGATAACCCTCTACTTTACGTGGAAACATCTATGAAGACCCAGGTACAGTACTTCTGTACTTGGGGTTCCTGTAACCGGATAGCTGGGATATTGGGGATAAGTGAGAGTACCCGCGGTATATTTGTTGCTCCTGCTGTCTGCAGCCGTGCTCCCAATCACTGCAGCCTCTCCCGTATGACTGTTATTAGGGGAATCCTCTTCCCACGCGATCTCCCCCCTTCCGGATCTCGAGCCCTTGTGCCGCGGCGTCTTTGATGTTGAGCAGGTGTCAGGAAGCCTCCGTGACCTGAGCCACCTCCCTCTCTTGTCCACGCGGCGGTGTTGTTCCTTCTCTCCGGCCGTGGCAGGCAGCAGCGATTCCAGCGGGTGGGCGCGCTCTCTTCGTTCCCCTCACACCGCGGTCCTCTCTCTCTCCATCTTCCCGCCTCTGCTCCGATCTCCTCAGCTCACTGTTCTCTCAGTCTCCTCACTGCCTGCTCACTCTCCTCAGCTCACTGTTCTGCAGGCTGCTGCAGGACAACCTTTTTATAACTTTGCATTCCCAGGAACACATTCTATCTGGGATTTCCCGCTCTTAGTCTGCAAATGGGTGAGTCATGCACTTTGCATTTTGCAGACTGATCTGTATTGCTATGAGCTGTGCTGTTAACTCCTTCTGTGCTGCAAGCTGTAGGCTGCTGGCACAGTGCTATGCAACTCCAGCAAACATTTTACTTTTTTTTAAAGTCATGCTGGCACCTGTAGTGCCACAGTTGATTTGGGCTGCAGTTTCAGGGTATCACATGCACCCCAGCTAAAATCTTGCGTGTCCTCACGCCTATGGCAGCAGGCCAAAGTCTCTAATATAAATCTCAATTTAAGCATAACAATAAACAGGTGTAAACAAATCGGATATAAGTATACAGTGGAAACGGTTAACAGTTTACTCCCTATACCTTAAAGGCGGGACGCCCTGGGTGCTGCGTCCCGACCTTCTGGTCTCAACCCCAGGGATGTCGCTCTCGTCAGGAGCGGTAATTAGGCTAGGCCGATCCTGGTCTTCAACAGGCCCATTGAACACCGGGTTTGGCGTTATGGGTGGGGCTGAATGCGGTGGTGGTAGTCCACCCATAAACACTAAGAGCTCCATGGGATCGTGTAAGGGTATGCCCCCTAGGGTCTCCCGTCCCTCTGCCACAGGTGGATCTGCGCTTTTCATTGGTAACTCTACGGTGCAGAGCTTGAGTTGGTCCCTTGGTACCACGCTGACTGGACCTTCCGGGCCCTTACGGATCTTGTAGGTGTGTCGGTCGCCCTCAGGAACACTGATCACGACGTACGGGCAACTTTCCCACATAGCGTCAAGCTTGCTGGTACAGTGATTCCGTTTCTTCCAGACAAGGTCCCCAGTCTTCAGTGCCTCCGGTCGGATGTGGGCATTGTAGTTTATCTCTTGGCGCTGCTGGGCATGCTCAATTCTTTTTATTACAATTTCTCGGGCAGCTTCTATCCTCCGCTGGTGCTCACGGACCCAGTCGGTCTTTGGGTCGATGGGAGGGACCACAGCAGGGGCCAATTCCAGGTCCTGGGGTAATTTGCCTCGTCGGCCGAACATGAGGTAGTACGGTGTGAAGCCGGTAGAGCAATGTTCAGTGTTGTTGTAAAGATTAATTCGGGGAGTACGGTCGGCCACTTGGTGCGATCTTCTGCCACCAGGCTCCGGAGCATCCCGATGAGGGTCTGGTTAGCTCTTTCGCACAATCCATTCCCCTGTGGGTGATAGGCTGTGGTCCGAGCTTTCCGACAGCCGTAGTAGGAACACAGTTCGTGAAACAACTGCGACTCAAAGGCAGGGCCTTGGTCGGTCAAGATGCAGTCTGGATACCCATAGGGCCTGGCAAAGTGCTTCAAATACAGTTCAGCAGTGGTTTTTGCAGTGAGGTCTTTAGCCGGGACGGCTACTAGGAATTTACTGTAATGGTCCGTTATTGTAAGGGCATACAGATATCCATTGGTGCTCGACTCCAATTTCACGTGGTCCAGGGCAACAATTTGCAGTGGATGTTGACTCTTAATGGGATGCAGAGGATCCTTTTGGGTAATGTCGGCCTGCCTTTTCCTTGTGCATGGAACACAGTCGCGGCACCATCTTTCTACATCTTCTCGCATGCCCACCCAGAAATACCGTGTGCGTAGGATAGCTTCAGTCTTTTGTGTGCCGAAGTGCCTGGACTTGTCATGGTAGGCCGTGAGCAGAAGAGCAGCTTGATCTTTGGATACAACCACCTGAGTGACTGGTTGGTGGGTACTTGGATCTATGCTGGTACGCACTAGGATCCCCTCCTCCAAGTGAATGCGGTCCCTATGCCGTAGTAACTTTATCAATTCCGGGTCGGCTTTATCCAGTTGGATCCGGGTCAATGGGCGCCGCTGGTGCAACAAGGCCACAAGTTCCCTCAGCACTGGATTCTTCCGCTGCTTCTCGCGCCAGTCGACTGTGGTAGCATCCAGTAGGGCATTCTCCACTCGTGGAGGTCCGGTGACGGATAGGGGGTCTGACGTGACCGTTCGTCCCTTTCGAGAGACTTTAAACACCGGGGTTTCGACATCCTCATCCACATCTCTATCTTCCTCTGTAATGTCCACAGTGGGTAATCGGGAGAGGGCATCGGCGTTCCCGTTGGACTTCCCACTTCGGTAGGATACGGTGTACTGGAAATTTGCTAATCGGGATACCCATCTCTGTTCCAGGGCTCTGAGCTTAGCAGTGGACAGATGTGCCAGCGGGTTATTGTCCGTCATGATGACGAACGGCGTGGCGGCCAGATAGTGTTTAAACTTCTCGGTGACGGCCCAGATGAGGGCGAGTAACTCTAGCTTAAATGCGCTGTAATTCTCACAGTTACGCTCGGTCTTGCGGAGGCCCCGGCTGGCGTATGCAATCACTCTTTCCCGCCCGTCCTGCACCTGGGAGAGTACGGCCCCTAAACCCCGGTGACTAGCATCTGTGTAAACTTGAAATGGTTGTTCATAATCGGGATAGGCCAACAACGGGGCTTCGATTAAGGACGTCTTCAACCGATGAAAGGCTCGCTGCTGTTCCTCTCCCCAACATACCAGGGACGACCCTCTTCGCTCATGACCCGATTGGCCTCTGAGTAATTCGTGCAACGGGGCTGCCACTGCGGCAAATTGTTCAATGAAGCGTCGATAGTACCCCACAAATCCCAAATAGCTTCGGACATCTCTGACGGTCTTGGGGACTGGCCAGTCCTGAACGACTCTGATCTTCTCCGGATCGGGCATCACACCCTCAGCGCTGACGACATGCCCCAGATACTGGACCTTGGGCTTGAGCAGGTGACATTTGCTCGGTTTAAGCTTCAGGCCGCAGTGGATCAACTGTTGGAACACTTCTTCCAAATGTCGCAGATGGTCCTCGTAGTTTCTGGAGAAGATTATCACATCGTCGAGGTACAGCAGGACCATCTCGAAGTTGCGGTGTCCGAGACAATGCTCCATGACACGTTGGAAGGTGGCCGGGGCGTTGCAGAGTCCAAATGGCATCCTTAAGAATTCGAATAAGCCCATTGGCGTAGTGAAGGCCGTCTTCTCAATGTCTTCAGGGGCCATTTGGACCTGCCAGTAGCCGCTGGTGAGGTCCAGTGTGGAGAAATACGCCGCCGTCTTCAAGGCTGTCAGAGATTCTTCGATTCGGGGAAGCGGATAGCCGTCCTTGTGAGTTGCAGCATTGAGCCTGCGATAATCTACGCAGAAGCGCAGGCTACCGTCCTTCTTCTTCACTATCACCAGTGGAGCGGCCCATGGGCTGTGGCTTTCGCGGATGACTCCAGCCTCTTTCATTTCCACAATCATGTTCATCACTGGCTGGTACATAGTTGGGGGGAGAGGCCGGTGGCGTTCCTTGATAGGAGGGGTTGTCCCGGTGGGAATGTGATGATACACTTCATCCGCTTGACCAAAATCTGAAGGGTGTTGGCTGAATGCAGCAACGTTGCGTCGCACCAGCTGTAATATTCCATCTCTTTGGTCAGTGGGGATGTCAACATCGCCAATCTGGATCTCGGCCCACCATGGGGGTTCTTCCTCAGCCGCCGACTTTTCGCCGTCTGCCGCTCCTGATTGAGCCATGGTTACCCCCTGTCTCACGATGTCTTGGAAGTCGATCCAACTGACCTTCGCCACCGGACAATACTTGTAGAGTCTGATGGCATACGAGTGTGGGTTCAGAAGACGGACTGGTACCCTCCCGTGTACCACCTTGGCTAGTGTCCTCGCCACGGCGAACGGCTGTTGTCCGTCCCGGTCACAGGGTTCTACCAGAGCCTCATAGTTTCTTCCCCCCGGACCAATTCTCGTTTTGCACCACACCACTTGCTCCGAATTCGGTTTCAACAGAACAGGTTGGCGGTCGGTGATTCGGGCTTTTCCAATCTCACCCTGACCATTAATGAATTTCCTTCGGCCCTCTAGTACTTTGACGGTCTGTTGCAGGGCCTTTCGCTCCTTAGGGGTTGCGGTCTTCATCTCGTGTCGCAGGGCTTCTACTAGTTCCTCTGGACAGTTTCGCAGAATGTTCATGCCTAGGATCACGGGTGGCAAGTGTGCGTTGGGCGCAGTGGTGATGAGGTATCTTTGGCGAGTCAAGGCGGCGTTTCCTACTTCCACGTCGGCTTCCCAGTAGCCTTGGAAGGCGATGGGTTGTCCATTGCTGGCTAGCAAGTGGAGCCATGTAGTGGGTGGGGACACAATGGTAGCTTCGTCCCAGTGTTGGAGGAACTCCGTGAATCGGATTGTAGAGACTTGTGAGCCCGTATCTAAGAGAGCTGGTATTTCGATCCCATTGATGCGGATGTTCAGGTGAGGGCACTCTCCTAGATACTGGGGCCACCAATCCCGCGATGGCGGACCTGTCAGTGGTTCTCCTCCCAAGGGTCGGTCCCTCGTCTCGGGGTCCCCCCGTTTAAAGGGTCAAGTGGGCAGTTCCGTTCGATGTGTCCGCTCTGGTGACATCCCCTACAAATCGGTCGACCCTGTGGGTCAAACCGATCGGTAGACCTTCGGCCTGACTCCCTCGTGACCTCCCATCGAGGGTGGCGTCTTCCACCGCGTTCTTGACGCCCTTCTCTGCGTCGGCTTCCACTTGGTTCTTTGCCGAGTTCTTCCAGCTTCTGGCTCATCCGAGACAGGCTGAGTGTCACTTCTGACATCTGTCGGTTAAGGGTTTCGATAGGGTCTGGGCGCGCTCTCTTCTTTCCCCTCACACCGCGGTCCTCTCTCTCTCTGTCTTCCCGCCTCTGCCCCGATCTCCTCAGCTCACTGTTCTCTCAGTCTCCTCACTGCCTGCTCACTCTCCTCAGCTCACTGTTCTGCAGGCTGCTGCAGGACAACCTTTTTATAACTTTGCATTCCCAGGAACACATTCTATCTGGGATTTCCCGCTCTTAGTCTGCAAATGGGTGAGTCATGCACTTTGCATTTTGCAGACTGATCTGTATTGCTATGAGCTGTGCTGTTAACTCCTTCTGTGCTGCAAGCTGTAGGCTGCTGGCACAGTGCTATGCAACTCCAGCAAACATTTTACTTTTTTTTAAAGTCATGCTGGCACCTGTAGTGCCACAGTTGATTTGGGCTGCAGTTTCAGGGTATCGCACATAGAAAGTATTAAGACCTTTTGTAGGGAGAAAATGCTATATGCCTACCCAGACAACAGTAAATGCCTAAATGTGTCATTACCATGGGCGAGTCTATAATGCATATAGGGTCTGTAGTACACGCAAGCCCATGAGTCCAGGGAGACCGCACCGCTCACCCTGCCTGCATAGACTATATTTACCTCTCTGCCAGTGCTACAGAAATCACTGGGAAGATGGCGGCAGCACCATTTTCCTAAAGACATGAGCAGTAGAGAAATCACCAGGAAAATGGCGGCGTCCCAGCACCATTTTCCTGGACATATGTGCACACCCAGCCATAGGTGTGCGCAGGGGGGGTGCCTGGTGCGCACAGGCACCCCCTAATGTGTGGCACCCCGATCTCACATGCCTGATGCAGCGATAGCCGAGCAGGCTGATTACTGTCCCCTCTGCTCTGCACCCTGTCAGGACTGCATTACTGACCGGATGCCTGGGTTAATCAAGGGTGCCACTGCCACCGACTTTCAAACTCCCGGCTCCACCTCCATGTACAAAAACAGCATGATGTAATGTGATCACGTCATGCTGCTCGCACTCCCACCCGCCACATGCCCACCTCTCTCCTTCTATGCTATGACAACGCCAGCCACTGATGTGTTTCAAGATGCAGCCAGCGTTCCTCTTAGGAAGACAAATTCAATACTGGCAGGCGGTCGGCAGCAACATTGACACGTCACTCGTTTTTCCAGCAGCAGCAGTTCTAGTCTGCGACTGTCAGTGTCAGTGAGTGACTGACATGTAAGTATGCTGTAGCAGCTTGCAGGGGAAAGAGAGGGGGAGCCAGACCAGGCTGAGGAGGAGCAGTGTAATTGCAGTAAGTGCCATCAGGGGTGTTTGTTTGGTGCACACCACAACATCTGACAATGTATCTGCTTTATTAGGATTGGTACAAGGGTGGATATTTTATATTGCGTTGACTGTCAATAGATGGTGCTAGACACGCCCAAAAGGCGGTGCTATACACACCCCTCAGAAAGTGCACCCCCTAATAAAATGTGCTGCGCACGCCTATGCACCCAGCAAGGAACATTCCCAAAGCCACACCCATCCCATTTGAGACCACACCCCCTTGCAGGGTGCAAAAGGGTCCCGACCTTAGGACACCAAACGTTGAGAGGTATAGACGACAGTTAGTGTCCTTTGTTAGCAAATGCAATTGTGATTTTCTCGGCGACGGAACTGGTAATGTTAGCAAGTGATGCTGTCGCCCAGGACTGAAAGACGCCCAACGCAGGTGCATGCGCATTGCGATCGCACCACATGCACAGTCTGACGCTAATCGCCCACTGTGTACAAACATGATTTAGGAAAAATATTCCTAAGAATAATAATATTCATAATAATAATAATAATAATGTCCCTTTAATTACCCTTTTGGAATATGTCTACTTCATGTGCATTTCAGGAGATATAAAAGGTTAAAAGGCATTCTACGTAAGAGGAACCACCTAGGTCTGAGTAGTGAAGCTCGTTTATATAGCTCTTATTCACTAAGGGTTGATGGAACTATTCCCATCCACTTCTGCTGCAAGACAGAAGCCTTACAGACAGTGTTCAGTAATTTCTATCTAATTATAACCCGCGTCCACAGGCTAAATATATCCCAGTCCTTGGCACAATCCTCAGGTGTTATTAACAGGTGTGAGAGAAATAGTTTGTTTGGCAAACACAGATGCTGCTTGTCGGAAGCGCAATATGAGCGCTCTGCGAGGAAAGCGGTCTCCAGTGATTGAATGTTCTTACCCATTCTCCTAAATTGCACACACAGATCCTTATCTCTCACATGTCAGGAAACGTCTATAAATAGTGAGGCGCACACAACGTGATGCCGTCTTATACACATGTGTATTACTGATTTATGGACGCTCCGTGCTTCGGAGCAGCTGTCAGAGATACACTCATTTAAGTGATACTGCCTTGTGGAATTATCGGCTATGAAATTGGAACAGTCTGAACAATAGACCTTATAATATTGTTGACGCACATGTCAATAAACAGCGGCGGCTGCAGCCCCTGGGCACAGCACCGACCACGTTGTGCAGGGGGGGAACCGCTTAACACATATAACATACACGTTCTGATGTACAGTATGCAATATATGTGCTGGCTGGTTCCCCCCGGGGTTCGAATGCACTGTGTACATCTGTGCCATGTTTTTGCCTGCATTTTCGCAATCACTCTCCGTTAACAAGTTCAAAGGTTACATCCTGTCAATCACTTTTCCATGAATCACACAATGAAAGCGAGACATTAGTTACACTGTGACGTGTGCCCAGGGCAGTCGAGAGCCAGGATGGGCCCAGGTACTTTTAAAGGGGCGTGGCCTAATCACAGGAGGTGTGGCCATGTACCCTTAGAAAAAAATACTGATCAAAAATTGTATTTTAAGCACATCCATGGCCACATTGCAGCTGAGTACACAGCAGACAGGGTCGGACTGGCCCACAGGAGTACAGGGGAAACCACCAGTGGGCCCCACTGCCTGAGTGCCCACTCCTTCCTCTAGGGATCAGGATCCAGACTGTGCACTTGTATTATACATGGTAGATATGTTACATTACACTGCTCTAAACTATTGTGTATTTCAAGCCTCTGTGGAGGCTGGCCACACCCCCTTTGTAGGCTGGCCACACCCCTATGTATGGGCCCCTATCACTGAATTCCCCCGGTGTGCCCTTCATACCCCAGTCCGACACTGACACAGCAGAGTGTGCTGGGCTGAGGAGAAGAGCTGCAGCTGCTGCTGCCAGGAAAGGGGGAGGGGGCCTGGGCCCCTACTGTTCCCTCACTGAGCCCCTCCATCAGACCTGGGCCCGGGTAATTTGTACCCTCTCCCCCCTCTCTCGACACCACTGTGCATGCCCATTGCAATCACAGCACATACTGCACGAACATCCGCTATTGTGTACAAACATGACAGTCCCCCTGAGTGATGTATCAGTAGGCAATCTTTGCTCCTTTTTCTATGGGGTGTGAGTAAAAATGAGCAAAGATATTCAGGGTCGGACTGGCCCACAGGGGTACCAGGGAAACCACCAGTAGGCCCCACTGCCTGAGTGCCCACTCCTTCCTCTAGGGATCAGGATCCAGACTGTGCACTTGTATTATGCATGGTAGATATGTTGCATTACACTACACTAAACTATTGTGTATTTCAAGCCTCTGTGGAGGCTGGCTACACCCCCTTTGTAGGCTGGCCACACCCCTAAGTATGGGCCCCTATAACTGCATTCCCCCGGTGGGCCCTTCATGTCCGACAATGAAGATATTGTTCGCAGAGTGCCGTCCTGCAACCGTCCAACAATTGATTCACCCCACCTCATTTTTATCTGTTGTGCAGGTGCAGGCTGTGCAGCAATATTGTTACAAGAAAGTAAAAACTAATGATGGGGAGGAGCACTACAGCTGATATCAGACAATTTTGAGAGCTCTGTGGTGGGTGATATGTACTTAGGGAAGAGAGGAAGATAAGGGAATGCTATCTTTTTCCAATTCAATTCTTACACATCAGTTATACCCCTTTCACACTGCCAATGCCGGATCCCACCCGGGAATTGGAAACGGGTCCTTCCCGGGTGGGATCCGGCATTGGCCGCTGCTGCTGGCTTCCCCGACCTGGCAATATGCCGGGCGGGGTGCCATAGCAGCGGGGGGGGGAGGTGGAGGCGGCACTGGGAGATGAGATAATCTCCGCGCCGCCTCTCACTGCTGTAGTAAATGGGTCCCGGGACGCATCGACCCGGGAGCCCGTTTACACAGCCACTGACTCGGTATTCAACCCGGGTATAACACTGCTTTATTCCCGGGTTGAATTGCCAGGTCAGGCGACCCGGGATTTCGGCTATGCCCCTTTCACATCGCACGCTGACCCGTGTCGACCCGGCAATATGCCGGGTCGATACCGGAATATTTGTGTGGTGTGAAAGGGGTATTAAACTCTACAGCTCAAAAGTAGAAACTCTGCATGGAAGATGGGCACATGGAGCAAACGCCTTATGGCGGGCACAGAGGGTGGCATGTCTATAAATGGTCCCAGTCGGTCATAAGGAAAAATTACTTCACAGAAATGGTAGTGAATAAGTGGAATGGCCTCCCATCATAGGTGGTAGAGGCTAAGACTGTAGAGCAATTTAAACATGCTTGGGAGAGGCATATGAATATCCTTACAAAGAATTAAGGTTCAAAAAGGGTCGAGATTACCTAAAGGATAAAAAAAATGGGCAGACTAGATGGGCCAAGTGGTCCTTATCTGCCGTCACATTCTATGTTTCTATGTCTGCGAAGGCAGACACACTGCCAGCATGTTTTCCTTTCCAAAAACGCAGCTGACTCGCCCCCGTTTTCCCCATGCAACCCCCGCAGTGGTCCGTTGCCGCCCCTGGCCACCCCGCGAACGCCTCTACTTGTCATTCAGGCAGAGGAGTTCGCAGTCAATTGCATTAGCCGGGCCCTACACACGCAGGACGGG
Organism: Pseudophryne corroboree; assembly: GCF_028390025.1. Taxonomy (NCBI): domain Eukaryota; kingdom Metazoa; phylum Chordata; class Amphibia; order Anura; family Myobatrachidae; genus Pseudophryne; species Pseudophryne corroboree. The sequence goes on from NC_086446.1 coordinate 756,294,628, forward strand.
ATCTGCGCATGCGCACCGGTGCTGTCAACGGGGAAATTAAAGCGATGCAACCTGAATAACTCCCTATTTCAGTAGCTTGCTCATATGAACTTTACATCTTGCATTAGAGTCCCTTAAATAATAATAACTAATAATTCAACCTGGCAAAAATTTGCTGGACAGAACATTTTATCCCGTTTCACCCCCTTAAGAGTCAAATTTCAAAAAATCACTGTTTAGTGGGTGGCTGCAAATAACTGTCACAGTTTCCAGACCACCCAGCAGGTCACATGTTCCAGGTCACCTGGCAGGTGAGCAGGGAGAGTTTCACCAACTGTCCTTTTTTTCCAGAGCACAATAGTGATGCATTGTAAATGTCAGGTAGACGTTTTGCCAAATAACTCCAAAACGAAGCAGCCAATTACGACGCCAATATTTTCTGCAAATCTACAGACCAAAGGGGTGATTCAGTAAGGATCGCTTATGCGCTTTACAGTTGCAATCCTTAGTAAATTAGGCCCCAAGAGCTTTAATTTAGTATAGGATGTGTCCTGAACAGACGACGGCATCCCAGAAATATGTCCCTCATAAAAGTCATCCTTCTCCTATTATTATACAGGTTGAGTATCCCTTATCCAAAATGCTTGGGACCAGAGTAATTTTGGATATCGGATTTTCCCGTATTGTGGAATAATTGCATACCATAATGAGATATCATGGTGATGGGACCTAAATCTAAGCACAGAATGCATTTATGTTACATATACACCTTATACACCCAGCCTGAAGGTAATTTTAGCCAATATTTTTAATAACTTTTTGTATTAAACAAAGTGTGTGTACAGTCACACAATTCATTTATGTTTCATATACACCTTATGCACACAGCCTGAAGGTCATTTAATACAATATTTTTAATAACTTTGAGTATTAAATAAAGTTTGTGTACACTGAGCCATCAAAAAACAAAGGTTTCACTATCTCAGTCTCACTCAAAAAAGTCCGTATTTCGGAATATTCCGTATTTCGGAATATTTGGATATGGGATACTCAACCTGTATAGATACTATCCCAATATATACACACTGTACCAAATTCAGCACAATCTCTAGCTTGATGAAATAGCAGCTATGATACATTGTTTCCGATCCTGATTATGTGCACATTTGGCAGTAATCAGCTACTCTTGGTCCTGTAGGATGATACAGTGCGTCCTAGTTAAGGAATTCTCTTCGTTTATCCCCTTAGGCTTTATTGCTGCCGATGAGTTTCCAGCTGATAGAGATTCTCACAGCGCTCCTCTATAATCTGTCTTCATTCACTCATCGTGTGTGACTTTTATCAGTGACGATGACTTTGCCGAGGCTTTGTACCATGTTTCTCGTTGGGGAGGCGACAGCTGTTGCCCGCAGTTGTTTGAACGGTCAGACGAATTGTCGACGTGAAGGACAGGTCGTATCACAATGTGTCGGTAACATCTGGGCTTCCGTGCCAGAGTGACAGCAAATGAATTGTAATGGGAAAGAGGTGACATTGGTAAGATCTTGATGGATGCAGATCATCAAGTGGGCACTGGAAATCCATTCTGCTAACAAACCCAATCTCTCAGTTCTTCTCTGGTTAACAGGAACTGCATCAAACGAGCGTCAGAATGTTAAGTCTTTTCATCATAGTACCTGGCAGCTCGTTACCATATCAACAGCCTCCTCTCTCTGAGATAGAGCCTGAATTCATCTCCCACGCTCAGGTTGGAGGCGCAATTTGTCTTTGTCAACTCTTCCCTTTGTTAGTTGCTTTCCTGAGAGCTCCTATTGTCCTCACACACTTATCTTCCACTTTACTCTAATTGGGTTGTTGATTTTTATCTAGTTTATCTGCATTGCCGTTAGTTTGTGCTACTATAGTGTTATCATGTGTTATTTCAATCGATTGGAAACATTTCTCCTCCTACCTTCACTTTATGGGAATTATCCACCCCTGCAATATCTGGGGGCTGCCTATCCCTTCACTGTTTGGGGGCTGCCTATCCCTTCACTATCTGGTTGCTACCCATCCCTTTCACTATCTTTGGTCTACCCATCCCTTTACTATCTGGTTACTACCCATCCCTTCACTATCTGAGGGCTACCCATCCCTTCACTATCTGAGGGCTACCCATCCCTTCACTATCTGAGTGCTACCCATCCCTTCACTATCTGAGGGCTACCCATCCCTTCACTATCTGAGGGCTACCCATCCCTTCACTATCTGAGGGCTACCCATCCCTTCACTATCTGGGGGCTTCCCATTCCTTCACTATCTGAGGGCTAGCCATTCCTTCACTATCTGCGGGCTACCCATCCCTTCACTATCTGAGGGCTACCCATCCCTTCACTATCTGGGGGCTTCCCATTCCTTCACTATCTGAGGGCTACCCATCCCTTCACTATCTGCGGGCTACCCATCCCTTCACTATCTGAGGGCTACCCATCCCTTCACTATCTGAGTGCTACCCATCCCTTCACTATCTGAGGGCTACCCATCCCTTCACTATCTGAGGGCTACCCATCCCTTCACTATCTGCGGGCTACCCATCCCTTCACTATCTGAGGGCTACCCATCCCTTCACTATCTGAGTGCTACCCATCCCTTCACTATCTGAGGGCTACCCATCCCTTCACTATCTGGGGGCTACCCATCCCTTCACTATCTGAGGGCTACCCATCCCTTCACTATCTGAGGGCTACCCATCCCTTCACTATCTGAGTGCTACCCATCCCTTCACTATCTGAGTGCTACCCATCCCTTCACTATCTGAGTGCTACCCATCCCTTCACTATCTGGGGGCTACCCATCCCTTCACTATCTGGGGGCTACCCATCCCTTCACTATCTGGGGGCTACCCATTCCTTCACTATCTGGGGGCTACCCATTCCTTCACTATCTGGGGGCTACCCATTCCTTCACTATCTGGGGGCTACCCATTCCTTCACTATCTGGGGGCTACCCATCCCTTCACTATCTGCGGGCTACCCATCCCTTCACTATCTGAGGGCTACCCATCCCTTCACTATCTGAGTGCTACCCATCCCTTCAGTATCTGAGGGCTACCCATCCCTTCACTACCTGAGGGCTACCCATCCCTTCACTATCTGCGGGCTACCCATCCCTTCACTATCTGAGTGCTACCCATCCCTTCACTATCTGAGTGCTACCCATCCCTTCACTATCTGAGTGCTACCCATCCCTTCACTATCTGGGGGCTTCCCATCCCTTCACTATCTGGGGGCTACCCATTCCTTCACTATCTGAGGGCTAGCCATTCCTTCACTATCTGGGGGCTACCCATCCCTTCACTATCTGAGGGCTACCCATCCCTTCACTATCTGGGGGCTACCCATCCCTTCACTATCTGAGTGCTACCCATCCCTTCACTATCTGAGGGCTATCCATCCCTTCACTATCTAAGGCAGGGGTGTCAAACTCAAATTCATCGGGGGCCGCATCAGCAGTTTGGTCCCCATCAAAGGGCCGGTTGTATCTGTAGGTCTATCCAAAATTTACCGCTCCACCTGCCTTATATGTGCCCAGCCATCTGCCCCCTTTTAAAGTGCCCAGCCATCTGCCCCCTTTTATAGTGCCCAGCCATGTGCCCCCTTTTATAGTGCACAGGTCCCCATTTTACACATTGCGGCAGGCACAGGTCCCCATTTTACACATTGCGGCAGGCACAGGTCCCCATTTTACACATAGCGGCAGGTACAGGTCCCCATTTTACACATTGTGGCAGGCACAGGTCCCCATTTTACACATTGTGGCAGGCACAGGTCCCCATTTTACACATAGCGGCAGGTACAGGTCCCCATTTTACACATTGTGGCAGGCACAGGTCCCCATTTTACACATTGTGGCAGGCACAGGTCCCCATTTTACACATAGCGGCAGGCACAGGTCCCCATTTTACACATTGTGGCAGGCACAGGTCCCCATTTTACACATTGCGGCAGGCACAGGTCCCCATTTTACACATTGCGGCAGGCACAGGTCCCCATTTTACACATAGCGGCAGGTACAGGTCCCCATTTTACACATTGTGGCAGGCACAGGTCCCCATTTTACACATTGTGGCAGGCACAGGTCCCCATTTTACACATAGCGGCAGGTACAGGTCCCCATTTTACACATTGTGGCAGGCACAGGTCCCCATTTTACACATTGTGGCAGGCACAGGTCCCCATTTTACACATAGCGGCAGGTACAGGTCCCCATTTTACACATTGTGGCAGGCACAGGTCCCCATTTTACACATTGTGGCAGGCACAGGTCCCCATTTTACACATTGTGGCAGGCACAGGTCCCCATTTTACACATTGCGGCAGGCACAGGTCCCCATTTTACACATTGCGGCAGGCACAGGGCCCCATTTTACACATAGCGGCAGGTACAGGTCCCCATTTTACACATTGCGGCAGGCACAGGTCCCCATTTTACACATTGCGGCAGGCACAGGTCCCCATTTTACACATTGCGGCAGGCACAGGTCCCCATTTTACACATAGCGGCAGGTACAGGTCCCCATTTTACACATTGTGGCAGGCACAGGTCCCCATTTTACACATTGTGGCAGGCACAGGTCCCCATTTTACACATAGCGGCAGGTACAGGTCCCCATTTTACACATTGTGGCAGGCACAGGTCCCCATTTTACACATTGTGGCAGGCACAGGTCCCCATTTTACACATAGCGGCAGGTACAGGTCCCCATTTTACACATTGTGGCAGGCACAGGTCCCCATTTTACACATTGTGGCAGGCACAGGTCCCCATTTTACACATTACGGCAGGCACAGGTCCCCATTTTACACATTGCGGCAGGCACAGGTCCCCATTTTACACATAGCGGCAGGTACAGGTCCCCATTTTACACATTGTGGCAGGCACAGGTCCCCATTTTACACATTGTGGCAGGCACAGGTCCCCATTTTACACATAGCGGCAGGTACAGGTCCCCATTTTACACATAGCGGCAGGTACAGGTCCCCATTTTACACATTGTGGCAGGTGGTGGAAGGAGGGAGAGAGAGAGAAAGAGAGGAAGGGAGAGGGGCTGACTTACATTTGAAGCGGTTCTCGCCGCTCTTCAGCCGCCTCTCCCTCCTCGTCTGCGCGGCTCCCATCTCCCTCCTCCGACGGGGTTTCGTTGAATGACGCGTTTGCGCCGTGACGTCACGACGCAATCGCGTCATTCCGCGAAACCCCGCCCCCCCCCGAGCTGGGCACTCGGGAGAAGGGGGTTTCATGGCGGCGGCACCGCGGGCCATCAGACGAGGTCTGGCGGGCCGGATTTGGCCCGCGGGCCTTGTCTTTGACACCCCTGATCTAAGGGCTACCCATTCCTTCACTATCTGGGGGCTACCCATCCCTTCACTATCTTGGAGCTACCCATCCCTTCACTATCTGAGGGCTACCCATCCCTTCACTATCTGAGTGCTACCCATCCCTTCACTATCTGGGGGCTACCCATCCCTTCACTATCTGGGGGCTACCCATCCCTTCACTATCTGGGGGCTACCCATCCTTTCACTATCTGGGGGCTACCCATTCCTTCACTATCTGAGGGCTAGCCATTCCTTCACTATCTGAGGGCTAGCCATTCCTTCACTATCTGGGGGCTACCCATCCCTTCACTATCTGGGGGCTACCCATCCCTTCACTATCTGGGGGCTACCCATTCCTTCACTATCTGAGGGCTAGCCATTCCTTCACTGTCTGGGGGCTACCCATCCCTTCACTATCTTGGAGCTACCCATCCCTTCACTATCTGAGGGCTACCCATCCCTTCACTATCTGAGTGCTACCCATCCCTTCACTATCTGGGGGCTACCCATCCCTTCACTATCTGGGGGCTACCCATCCCTTCACTATCTGGGGGCTACCCATTCCTTCACTATCTGGGGGCTACCCATTCCTTCACTATCTGAGGGCTAGCCATTCCTTCACTATCTGAGGGCTAGCCATTCCTTCACTATCTGAGGGCTACCCATCCCTTCACTATCTTGGAGCTACCCATCCCTTCACTATCTGAGGGCTACCCATTCCTTCACTATCTGGGGGCTATCCATCCCTTCACTATTTGCAGCATGAGGGGAGGTTATTGCAACGGCAGCGGCTATACATGTGCAGCACATACTCAGAGTATTTGTTTAAGAAAAATGCCCCTATATGTCTGCGGAGTGGCATTGTAGAGACAGAGCTTTCTTGCAACTTCTGTCCCTGCATGCGATTATAGATACATCCATGTGATGTAATCAATAATCGCATTGCGAATTGGGTCGATTTTATCACATTACATCCTCAGATGCGGATGGTGATAAATCTGCCCCTTAGTGTGCACTGTTTCAGCAAATTACCAACAAGTACCAAAATTAGTAACGTCTTAGTCCTACTCAAGATTATAAAAGTTATATTAAAAATATTTATTTTAGCAGTGAATTAAAAGCATATGGTACTGTAGGTAGCATACATACAGAAATTCATAAAATAAGCAAAATAATAATAATAATAATAATAATAATAAAATACATCTTTGAGAACAATATCACAGCCCTAAACAATTACTTAGATGTAACGGACAATGGGGGTAATTCTGAGTTTATCGCAGCAGCAAGTTTTTTAGCAATTGGGCAAAACCATGTGCACTGCAGGGGGGCAGCTATAACATTTGCAGAGAGAGTTAGATTTGGGTGGGTTATTTTGTTTCTGTGCATGGTAAATACTGGCTGCTTTATTTTTACACTGCAATTTAGATTGCAGATTGAACACACCACACCCAAATCTATCTCTCTCTGCACATGTTATATTTGCCTCCCCTGCAGTGCATATGGTTTTGCCCAACTGCTAAAAAATTTCCTGCTGCGATCAACTTGGAATTACCCCCTATATAAACACCATCACTATTGTCTTCTATTCAAAGTATTGATCCTGTTTAATATTTTTGAGGGTTCAGAGGAAAATATTCATCAGACATTTGTGGATAGATTAGGATTTATGTTATCACCAAGCGACCCGCCTCGGCTTCATGTGGGAGCAATATTGAATTTACGATGAGAACCTTTTTTAATTTATAAGATTACTTTGCAGAAAAAGCATAGTTTTTCACATAAATGAAATAAGAACAGAAAAAAGGGAAAAATTTTAATTTTTATATTGGTAAACAGGGCTTACATCAATTTCTCTAGAGAAACCAAATAATACCTATCGTTCTCTATATAATATGAAATAAAGTCTGTCATTGTGATATATCTTTAACGGTTCAGGCAGCGTAAGCCAAGAAAGTGCCTGGATAGACATTTTTTTCTTTAACTAGCTTCACTAAAATCATCACTGCTCGGCTCCCTTTTATAGATTAATGTTTCATACACTTAAACCTTCCTCGACAAATGCTCAATAGAAAATTGTAAAAACCGCATTAATTTCTGTCCAGTGGTTCTCGAGATTAGCCCAAACAGATAGACAGACACCAACTGGGGACTAAGACAGTAATACTAAATATTATTATTTTATACTGTGTATTTTAGAGACGGCTGATGTTGATCCATGGTTACATATGTACTATATAAATGCTAAACATAGAGGTATGTGGTCTATGATATCTCTTGTCCCTGCAATGTTATGTATAATATTTTATATTCCATGTGATATAGTGGATAGTGATTACAGTATCTGCTATATTGGTTACCATAAGCATCTCGGTTACTGTGTCTTTAATGGAACCATCAAATGTTTTATATCTTTTTTATTTTATGAGAGCTCTGTTCTGATCTTGAAGCTTTATTACATTACCCTGGCAACTCATTATATTTCATCCGATAAAGGTAATATTTGTTCTGTAGTTATTATCACAGCAATACACGTTCATTTGGTGTGTTCTATTAAATAAAGCACTTTGGCTGAGTTATGTAACACTATGTGATATACAGTAAGTGTTTCATTTTTCCAAATTATGTAAAGTATGTAACTGAGCGTTTTAAGATTTATATATAACTATATTTACTCATTATTTTTCATGAACACATACAATAGAACCATTTGAATTGTCACATATTCACTATAATGGATAGTATAATATTTATTATTACTGTCTAAATGTTCCTAATCTGTTGTATGCAATGCTTAAAGTGGTCCCAGAGAGGTGGTGGAACTCACACCCCCCCCCCCCCTTCCCCCTGGCACCCATGAAATAAAAGTATTGCACATGCTGTAGTCACCCTCCCCAAAAAAGGGGTGTGGTCTCAAAAAGAAAGGGGCGTGGTTACACAATAGTAACAGTGCACACAGTAGTAGCACCCGAATACACATAATGCCGACAGTAGTAGCACCCCTCAATACACATAATGCCCTCAGAAGTAGCACCCCTTTTACAATGCCCACAGTAGTAGTGCTCCTTATGCAATGTCCACTGTACTGGTAGTGCCCCTTATATAGAGCCCATAGTAGTGGTGCCCCTTATGCAATGCCCCCAGTAGTAGTGCCCCTTATGTCCCCAGGAGTGATGCCCCTTATGAAGTGCACCCTTTACAATGCCCTCATTAGTAGTGCCCCCATTAGTAATGCCCCTGTGTAGTATTGCCCCCAGTAGTAATGTCGCCAGTAGTAATGCCCCCAGTCGTTTAGCCCATGTAGTTTACCCCAAGTAGTAATGCCCCCAGTAGTTTAGCTCCTGTAGTTATACCCCCCTGTAGTTTGCCCCCTTGTAGTTTAGCCCCCCTGTAGTAATGCCCCAATAGTTTAGCCCCCTGTAGTAATGCGCCGCTGTAGTTAGCCCCCAGTAGTTTAGCCCCCTTGTAGTTTGCCCCCAATAGTTTAGCCCCCTGTAGTAATGCGCCGCTGTAGTTAGCCCCCAGTAGTTTAGCCCCCTTGTAGTTTACCCCCTTGTAGTTTAGCCCCTTTGTAGTTTAGCCCCCAGTGGTTAGCCCCCTGTAGCTTGCCCCCAGTGGTTAGCCCCCTGTAGCTTGCCCCCAGTAGTTTGCCCCCAGTGGTTAGCCCCCTGTAGCTTGCCCCCAGTGGTTAGCCCCCTGTCGCTTGCCCCCAGTAGTTAGCACCCTGTAGTTTGCCCCCAGTGGTTAGCCACCTGTAGCTTGCCCCCAGTAGTTAGCACCCTGTAGTTTGGCCTCAGTGGTTAGCCCCCTGTAGCTTGCCCCCAGTAGTTAGCACCCTGTAGTTTGCTCCCAGTGGTTAGCCCCCTGTAGCTTGCCCCCAGTAGTTAGCACCCTGTAGTTTGCTCCCAGTGGTTAGCCCCCTGTAGCTTGCCCCCAGTGGTTAGCCCCCTGTAGCCATGCTGCTAATAGTCACACAAGTAAAAAAAAAAAAAAAGCCACTATACTTACCAAGCCCCGCTCCTGCGTCCGACCGCAGCAATCCTCCTGGGGTCCGGCTCCCCAGCACTATGAGAGAGATGTCATGACGTCTCTCTCACAGCGCGCACTGACAGAGCCGGAAGCCGGAGCTCAGTAGTGAGCTCCTGCCGCCGGCTGTGCAGGGAGAGCCAGGTGCAGCTGGTAACACAATCTCAGCGGGCGCCCAGCATCTCCCTGCGGCGCCGGCACACATCGGGTGAGGTGAGCCGGAGGAGGTGGAACTGCGTTCTGTCTCCAAGTGGAACTGACTGAACGCAGTTCCACCCCTTCCGGCTCACTTTAACTCCTGGTTGTATGTATGTTTGTCTGTTTTGTATTGCCTTTTCTAGCAAAAACTTTCTTCCTTTGGAAAAACAGCATTTGGTGTACAGTATGACATAAAACAAAGGTTCCTTCCCCGAATAATGTGGCTATTTACTAATGCATATTTGCGGGATATGCCCAGAAAACACACATTTTGGAAGGGGGTCGTACTCACAAATAATAAACATCTCCAGGATGCATTGGGGACCAGATATTGGAAATACTGTATCCAGTGGTGCAAGTAGAAATATTTTCTTAGAGTACCGTAAAATAGGCGTGGTCATGTGATGGGGCGTATCCACATGCTGCTAGTGGGAGTGGCTACATGACACTAGCGGCATGGCCACGCGACACAGCCCTTTTTTGCTGGGGATTCTGGAGGAAAGGCTAAAAATATATAGTAATGCCTCCAGCAGAGGCAGAACTCTGGGAGGCAACGGAGTCAGCTGCCGCCGGGCTCCTGCTTTGAAGGGGGGCACCTCTTCTCCTGTTCTGTGTGTTCAGCGACATTAATCAATTAAGTTAATTGACAGCAGCCGGTATCTCTTCCGTAGCCGACTTCCCCACTAGTCACTGCACCTTACAAATCACACCCTCTTTATAATAGATATACTGGAAGCAGACACCTTACTGATGAAGCTATTTGCTCCTATAAAGGAAGCATGAGAATTTTAACTATATGAAGTTATTTCTCTGACAATTACACGTAACTTCATATAGTTAGAATTCTCACACTTTCTATGCAAGAGCAGATATCTCCATCAGTAAGGTGCATGCTTCCAGTGTAAATGGTTGTGGGTTCTAATCCTGGATATGACACAAATTAATTGTCAGAGAAATAATCAGCATTGTGAGTGACTGAGCAGATCTATGTAGTGTGTGGTTGGACCCCTACATAGATCTGCCTAGTTGCAACGGTTTTGTAGTATCTTCATATAGTTAGAATTAGAGATGAGCGGGTTCGGTTTTACTCGGTGTTACTCAGATCTCAAAACGGCATCTTATTGGCTCACGGATGATATATAGGGGGGGGGGGGGACCACCAATATTTTTCTTGCCTCCGGGCAACTGGGATAAACTTACGCCACTGGCCTCCAGTATAATAGAAATATATAGTAATGCCCCAATTTAATAACAATATATAGTAATGCCTCCATTATAACAGGAAAATACAGCCACTGTCGCACTCCCAGTAACCCTGACAAAGTGGGAGGAGCTGTCATGCTGCCATGCACCATGGTCTTGTTGCTTTGTGGTACATTATAATTGTGGTAATGGCAAAGTGTTTGGCAGGTGGTACTGCGTACCCGCTGCCAGTTTCTTAAGGGTACTCCGAGCGTACCCGCATACTTGCACCGCTGACAGTATCTGAAGCAGCCCTCCTATTTTGACCGCAAAAGCAGTCCTCATACGATTATATGGGGGCTGCTTATATACAAATTTACCAAGCGTGGGTTTGCAAATGACATCTTCAGATGGCGGCAGTCATTGTAGCCTATGGGATACATAACAAACATTTTACCAGGAGAGGGATTTGTAGGATCCCTGCCTGGCAATGTCCACCCTTACACTGGCGTATTTATAAGGGGTGCAGTATGTACGGTGCACACGCCCCCCCCCCCCCCCCCAATGTCCAGGGGGCCCACACACCGCACACCCTGCCCCATATTTTTCAATACTTTCCCTCCGGAGTCCAACGTCGGTGGCAGCAGCGTTGCAGAAATCACCAAGAAAATGGCGCGATGGTCATTTTTCCGGAGTTTTGCACATGCACAGTAAGAAAATCACTGGGAAAATGGCCGCAGTAGAGGGACCCATTTACTGTTCTCGTCACTCTGGGGGTGTACCCAGCGAGGCATTTATTCATCGGTGAGAGAGTGCTCTCCCACCCACCAAACCCCCATCCCCCCATATCCTCAGTGAGGCCCTCACACATATATTTAACGTTGCAATATTAAAGTTAACAGAATTTATTGATTCACAGGTTCACATATTTTACCATTTAACTGTCATTATTTATTTTTTGGGGGTTTTAGAAGTTTATCTATCTTTAGTTAGCTATTTCTTAGGCACGTAATGCTGCGTCTTCACAATTAATCAGCTATTAGCTATTCTGTGCCTTTTAAGAATGAGTTATTTTTAAGGCTTAGTTGTCCATTAAGAAAACAACAACACAACACAAGAGCCTAGAAAGTCTTGCTCCAACAGACGCGTTAATGAATCTCAGAGATCAGCGGCAAGGGATTCCCTGTCCCTACGCTTTGTGCCTTATCTCCAGGACATGAAACAATTAAAATCCAGCTCATGAGGGCGCTCAGTATAAATGACACTCCATAAGCTGACCTCTGAAATGACTAGTAATTAGCAATTACATTTATTTTCTGCAGCACAATGATGTACTGTGTGTGAACTGTACTTAATAGCTGGAGCATGCCTGTATATATATATATATATATATATATATATATATATATATATATATATATATATATATATATATTTATTTTGTTTTTAAAAACTTGGCACATGCACCTGTCAGCTGTGACTAGGATAATGAGATGGCACCAGCAGTGCTTGCTCGTTAAGTTGTTTGTAATGCGATTAGACAAGTAAATGTCACTCATTTAGTAAATACATCTAATGCTATGCTACCACAAAGACAAAATGTATATTTATATTTTATTTTGCCACCTTACCTAGTGTTTATAACTTTATTACTATCATTCTCAGCGAGCAACAGCTGTGCATACAGAGAGCCATTGTTCTTGTCTCTGTCCTGTTACTTCTCACAATAGAATGGCTTGTTGCATGTTCTACTGGTGGTCTACTGATCTATTCCCTGTGTTAGGCACCAATAAGCAAATGTTTTGTGTGTAGGGTCCCTTAAAGCCATATACGGTAAAATAAATCTATCTATCTATCTATCTATCTATCTATCTATCTATCTATCTATCTATCTATCTATCTATCTATCTATCTATCTCTATATATCTATATATATATATATATATATATATATATATATATATATACATACAGTGCCAGTCAAAAGTTTGGACACCTTCTAATTCAATGGTTTTTATTTATTTTAATTATTTTTTATATTGTAGATTAATACTGAACACATCAAAACTATGAAAGAACACATACGGAATTATGTTGTAAACGAAGTGTTGAACAAATCAAAATATGTTTTATATTTTAGATTCCTCAAAGTAGCCCCCTTTTGCTTTGATGATAGCTTTGCACACTCTTGGCATTCTCTCAATCAGCTTCATGAGGTAGTCTCCTGGAATGGTTTTGAATTAACAGGTGTGCCTTGTCATGAGTCAATCTGTGGAATTACGTGCCTTCTTAATGTGTTTGAGACATCATTTGTGTTGTGCAGAGGTAGGGTTAGTACACAGTGGACACCCCTATTTGACTACTGTTGTAATCCATATTATGGCACGAACCACTCAACTCAGCGACAAGAAACAACAGTCCATCATTACTTTAAGACATGAAGGTCAGTCGATATGGAAAATTTCAAGAACTTTTAATGTATTCTCAAGTATAGTTGCAAAAAACATCAAACGCTATGATGAAACTAGCTCTTGTGGGTGACCCCAATTAACTTTGCGGTTAACTGCAGGCCACAAAGTTTCCACCATAGGCTAGAATGGAGGACCACGATCCTCCATTCTAGCCGCTGCACTGAGCCTGATTGACAGGCAAGGAGCAAACAGCCAATCAGGAGAGCACCATGACGTGGCGCTCCCTGATTGGCTGACGGGACCTTCACTGACAGTAGTCACGGGGGGTCCCAGCAGTTGGAAAAAGGGGTTTCGTGTGTAAACATGGAACCCCTTTAGTGCGAGGGTTCGACTTCTAGCGGTTTGTTGTTTTTTAATCCCCTGGATGCTACATGGAATGAAGAGGACCGAACTACACCGGATAATAGGTGAGTATTTGGGGCATCTTTTCACAGGTCCACCGTGGATTCTACGGGACAAGAGGACCGAGGGTCTCCGTGGGACAATAGGTAAGTATGTGAGTGTGTAAGTGTGCATGTATGTAAAATAAAGCTTTACTGTCACGGTGTGTGTGTTGTGTTTTTTTGGGGGGGGTATTTTTTTTGTAGTACAACTACAGGTACTAGCGGGCCCATTCTTTCCCCGCATGCTGGCACTTGTGGTTCTCCAAGTACCAGCTTGTGGGGGAGGCTTGCTGGGACTTGTAGTTCTTCTACAAAAAACAATATTCTTTATTTTTACACAAAGGATATCAGCCTCACATCCACCGCACACGTATGGGTGGTCAGCCTCGGGCTTCACCCCTGGCCCTTGGGTGGCTGGAGGGGGGCGGACCCTTTGATTTAAGGGGTCCCCACTCCTCCAGGGTACCCTGGCCAGGGGTGACTAGTTGGGAGGGTAATGCCACGGCTGCAGGTACCTACATAAAAGTGTTCCCCAGCTGTGGCATTATCTCTCTGGCTAGTGGAGCCCGGTGCTGGTTTGAAAAATACGGGGGACCCCAACATCTTTTGTCCCCCGTATTTTTTGAACCAGGACCGGATGCAGAGCCAGGTGCTGGTTGTTTAAATATGGGGGGACCCTACGCAATTTTCCCCCTGTATTTTTACAACCAGGACCGGCTGAAAGAGCCCGAGGCCGGTTATGCTTAGTAGGGGGGACCCCACGCAATTTTATTTTTTATTTTTAACACTTTCAACACTTAGTAGAATGTACACAATGAAGCCCTGCACGGATCTCACTGATCCGGCCGGCCTTAATTGTGTTATGTCTGGCAGTGTTTTACTAATCACTCCCATAAAACATGTTCGACATCGGAACATACAAAAAAAGAGGACTCGGCAGCTTAGTAAATTACATGAAAAAAATCAAAAAGTTGCAAAAAAACCACGACCGATACTGATCGAGATGAATCTCCCACCAAATCGGCACAAATACGATTCTTTGTAAATATACCCCCAAAAGTAACCTCTGCTGCAAAGGATAAGTTCATTAGAGTTACCAGCCTCAGAAACCGCTATTCAACAGCACCTCAGATTAGAGCCCACATAAATTCTTCACAGAGTTCAAGTAGCAGACAAATCTCAACATTAACTGTTCAGAGTAGACTGCGTGAATCAGGCCTTCATGGTCGAATTGCTATGAAGAAGCCACTACTGAGGATGAACAAGAAGAAGAGGAGAATTGGACATTAGACCAGTGGAAATCTGTACCTTGGTCTGATGAGTCCAAATGTGAGATTTTTGGTTCCAACCTCCATGTCTTTGTGACATGCAGAGAAGGTGAGCGGATGGTTTCTGCATGTGGGATTCCCACTGTGAAGCATGGAGGAGGAGGTGTGATGGTGTGGGGAGGTGGGGGGGGGGGGCTTTGCTGGTGACACTGTTGGTGAATTTATTCAAAATTCAAGGCACACTTAACCAGCATGGCTACCACAGCATTCTGCAGCGCCATGCCATCCCATCTGGTTTGCGCTTACTGGGACCATTATTTGTTTTTCAACAAGACAATGACCCCAAACACACCTCCAGGCTATGTAAGGGTGTTGGAAAACCATTCCAGGAGACTACCTCATGAAGCTGATTGAGAGAATGCCAAGAGTGTGCAAAGCTGTCATCAAAGCAGGAGGGGGCAGGGGGCTACTTAGAGGAATCTAAAATCTAAAATATATATATATATACATACATACAGAGAGAGATTTTATATATATATATCAGAATCAGCTTTATTGGCCAGGTGTACTCACGTACACTAGGAATTCTTTGTGGTACAATGCATCGCCAAGCAGCAACATGGAGGAAAAAACGTAGCATACATTACAAACATTACACATATGAGTTCATACTGCACATATGCAACTGTACAGTAGACATATTATACATTTAAGACTAAAAACTAAGGCTGCTTGGCAGAGCAGCACCGAGGCAGCCATCCGCGGCGCCAACTAGAACTCACACAATGCACATAATACAGAAGATTTAAGCATTACATCAAAAGATAAACCACACAGAAAGAATGATTGGTGCATGATTGGTGTAGGCATTTTGAGTAATAACCTCCAGGGGTTGTGTATTCCACCATCACAAGGCACCAGGTGCGGCAGCCATCTTAGGCGCACGTGTAGGATTACCCACGGTGGAATAGTCCACCCCTAGAAGAGAACACAAAACGGGGAGATTGCACAGTCCTTAAGTTCAGAGTAGGGTTCCAATAAAAACATCAGGTCCACGCATTTTTCATCCCATCCACAAGCGCACCAGATAAGGCAGCCATGTTGGGCGCACTACAAGGTTACACAGTGGGAGATGAGCCATACAAGGGCCAAATGCATGTATGGGACAACTGACACGTGTGTAGGAGTATGCTATGCCCTGCTTGGAAAGATCCAAATGAAGCACACCCCGCCCACAGGGGAACCATCCGAGGCAGCCATGTGGGGCGCACTGCATAGGTTACTGCTGGCAGGGTGTGCAACCAATGGAGGTACACATTACGGGAATAGCACACAGTGGGGTGGAAGTACCGTGTAAGAAGAAAGAGAAGAGAAAGACACATTTGCAGGAAAAAACTGTACTAACATTATTTTGTGAAAAAGATAAATGTCCTGGTCTCATGAGAGCAGTGCGGGTGGGTGTGAGAATGTGGGGTGCACACTAATGTCCAATGGAACTGACCCAGCAAAGTCTGGTCCTGATGCGCACGTCCCTCAGTTCCCTGCTGAGCTTGAGGGGTAGTCCCGGGGGCAGTCATGATGTTCTTGGACACAGAAGTAGTAGGCATTGGTCCTGGTGTTCTCATGGCAGAGGTGAGGAGAGGCCACATAATGTTCCAGATTTCTTTCTTGATGCTGTTTAATGTTTTTTTAACTGTTCATTTTCAAGACGCTTAGAGAAGGAACGCTTTGAGTATTGGAACGCACAGCTGACATGCACAGCTGTGCATGGTTGAAGTTACAGATATACTATGGGAAATTGACCCAACTACAGCTGAGGCAAATGTTCCACTAATCAAAGGTGTTACATTACACAGTGATTGACTAAACAAACACCAGCCCAGTGAGCCTTAATTAAATATGCGGTACTGACCAAGCTTTGAAACGCAGGTATTTTACATTACAAACAAAAGCAAAAATCACAAAACTGTCTAACAAATGATTTGAACATACATTTGGAATATGGATGTTTTGCATAGGTGCAGATAGCAATAGCCAGATTACATGGGGAGATTTGAACATACATTTGGAATATGGATGTTTTGCATAGGTGCAGATAGCAATAGCCAGATTACATGGGGAGATTTGAACATACATTTGGAATATAGATGATTTGCATAGGTGCAGATAGCAATAGCCAGATTACATGGGGAGATTTGAACATACATTTGGAATAAAGATGATTTGCATACGTGCAGATAGCAATAGGCAGATTACATGGGGAGATTTGAACATACATTTGGAATATAGATGTTTTGCATAGGTGCAGATAGCAATAGCCAGATTACATGGGGAGATTTGAACATACATTTGGAATATGGATGTTTTGCATAGGTGCAGATAGCAATAGCCAGATTACATGGGGAGATTTGAACATACATTTGGAATATGGATGTTTTGCATAGGTGCAGATAGCAATAGCCAGATTACATGGGGAGATTTGAACATACCTGAGGATGAGAAGAAAAAGGAAGATGGTTAAGTTCAGTCCAATGCAGGAACTGTTTTTTTAACTGTTCATTTTCAAGACGCTTAGAGAAGGAACGCTTTGAGTATTGGAACGCACAGCTGACATGCGCAGCTGTGCATAGTCTATATATTCTCCCATAGCTTTCATCCATCCTTGGTAAATCACCTCTTGTATTTTATACGATTAAATAATCCGATACGTTAAACTTTAGGGCCATTTTGTTCATGTGATGTATATGATCTTAAAGGAATTTTTATTGATGTTACAAACATTCACAATAGTGTTTAAAGATTTATTGCTAATTTTATGAATAAACAATTTTTAATATAAATGTTTTGACTTTCTGAGGTGGTTTATCTCCCATGAGAATTCTGTTCTTCTTTCATTCTATCTTCCGTACCTATTCTGACAGGAGGTATTTCTCAGTGGTCCGAGGTCTTTTCAATTTAGCGCACTAGAGGGTCTTAATTGTTTTTATATATATATATATATATATATATATATATATATGTGTGTGTGCAAAGAGATGGTACAGCGCCACTTGTGAGGCGAAAAATCTCAGTAAAAACTATGTAAATAAACTATAAAATTTCAATAAACACGCTAAAAGCCCACGTAACCTTATAAAATGGTGTCAGCCCAACCCTAAAAATGCAACATTGGTATAGTATTGTTAAAAAGTATAGGAAAATGGGGGGATAGGGATAGAGGCGACAAGTGCGGCTAAAAAAAACAGTGTTTTTACGTGTTTTAAAAACGCCAAAAGATGTTATAAAATTATAAAAATTATTTTTAATATATATGAGAGTAAAAACAGTTTAAAAAAAAGGGGGTTTTAAAATACAAGAAAATTGTTCTATTTAAAACAATACAAAGGTAATAAAAGGATAGGAATTCAAAAGTTAACTTAAAAGCAGTGGGTGGTCAATACAGGTCCAACGCATTTCGTCTCAGCAGACTTCTTCAAGGGGTCTGCTGAGACGAAAAACGCGTTGGGCCTGTATTGACCACCCACTGCTTTTGAGTTAAGTTTTGAATTCCTATCCTTTTATTACTTTTGTATTGTTTTAAATAGACCAATTTTCTTGTATTTTAAAACCCCCTTTTTTTGAAACTGTTTTTACTCTCATATATATTAAAAATTATTTTTATAATTTTATAACATCTTTTGGTGTTTTTAAAACACGTAAAAACACTGTTTTTTTTAGCCGCACTTGTCGCCTCTATCCCTATCCCCCCATTTTCATATATATATATGTGTATATATATTCTCCCATAGCTCTCATCCATCCTTGGTAAATCACCTCTTGTATTTTATACGATTAAATCATCCATTACGTTAGACTTTAGGGCCATTTGTTACATTGTGAAAGCTGCTGATTAGAGCCGGCATCACAGGCTCAGGTAAGTGATTGTATCAGGTTTTGCAGCTCACTGCATCCCGGTTTACTGTTCTCTTTTGTAATATTAACAAAGCAGTCAGACAAAGAATTATTGCGGAGGGGAATTCAATTCTACTCGATATGCCACCAGACATAACTGTAATGTCCGGCTGCGCATATTACCATCTCTTACACAATGCTCCCCAATTCACCTGCACGACTGTATGGGGTACAAGGAAAGATTGCAGAGAAACTGACCATAAACTGCCTCACCCCACCTATCCAAGGGCAATCACTGGACCATAGACACAGTTGTACCAAGTGCACCAAGGTACATGGTATATTATATACATAGTATACAATCGTCCCCAGCATCCTCCACCCCAAATTACTTCGCCTAGGGGTCCCAGAAGCTACCTGTTCCTGGATAATAGACTTCCTGACAGATAGGACACAGGTGGTGAAAGCGGGGGAATTCACCTCTCAAGCGCGGTCCATTAGTACAGGGGCCCCTCAGGGCTGTGTCCTCTCACCCCTGCTCTTCTCCCTGTACACAAATGACTGTACCTCAGAGGCGCAATCAGTAAGGATCATCAAATTCGACGATGACACCACCGTCATCGGCCTCATCAAGGATGGGGACGAATCGGCCTATAGACGGGAAGTAGACCGGCTGGCCCAGTGGTGCATCCACAACAACCTTGACATCAACCCCCTCAAAACTGTCGAGATGATAGTGGACTTCAGGAAGAAGTCATCTAGTCATCTAGTGCACCTCCGCTAACGATTGCTGACAGTGTGGTATCGCTAGTGGACTCCTTCAAGTTTCTAGGGACCACAATCTCCAGGGACCTTAAATGGGGGTCCAACGCTGACGCCACTGTTGGGAAAGCGCAGCAGAGGTTGTTCTTCCTCAGGCAACTAAGGAAGTTCAACATCCCACAGAAGCTCCTGCTCCTTTTCTACTCCACGATTGTGGAGTCGGTACTGTGCTCCTCGATACTCGTATGGTACAGCTCCGCCAGCGCGAGGGACAGATGAAGGCTCCAAAAGGTGGTCAGAACCGCAGAGAAGATCATCGGGCCGACCTTCCCTCAGTCCAGGACCTGTACTTGTCCAGAGCTAAAAAGCGGGCAATGAAGATAGTAAAAGACCAGCTACACCCCAGCCACAGCATGTTTAACTTGCTTCCTTCAGGCAGGCGTTACAGGGCTGTCCCCGCCAGATCCACCAGAAGCCTCAAAAGTTTCTTTCCCCAAGCTCTCCGCCTGCTGAACTCCTGAACATTGACTGACTAGACATACATGTAACTAACTTGTGTCCCTACGGTATACCTATCTGTGTAACTTTACTTGCCCCCCCCCCCCCCCCCCCCCCACACACACACACACACACACACCTGCTTACCTGTTACCTACTTGGCTGTTGTATAGCAAACCGAAGACAAATTCCTAGTATACGCAAGTATACCTGGCCAATAAAGCTGATTCTGATATAATATGCATATATGTTTGGCTTATGTGAGGGGATCAGGTCTTTAGGTCGACAGTAACTAGGTCGACCACTATTGGTCGACAGTGACTAGGTCGACAGGGTCTCTAGGTCGACATGTTCTAGGTTGAGAGGTCAAAAGGTCGACATGAGTTTTTCACAATTTTTTCTTTTTTTGAACCTTTTCATACTTTACGATCCACGTGGACTACGATTGGAACGGTAATCCTTGCCCGAAGCATGGCGAGCCATGCGAGGGGACACTGTACAAAGAAAATGACACCAATTTTTTTTTAAACTCATGTCGACCTTTTGACCTGTCGACTTTGACCATGTCGACCTAAAGACCCTGTTGACCTAGAAACCCTGTCGATCTAGTTACTGTCGACCAATAGTGGTCGACCTAGTTACTATCTACCTTCCATACCACACCCTGTGTAATTGTGTGTGTATTATGCTACCCGGTTTCTATCTGAGGGGTTGTATTGCTTATCACATACTTATTATCCTACGGGGCAATCTGTCATTTTTGCAAATAATTATATATTTTCATAATGTACCCATAGGCGTGCGCAGAACATTTTATTAGAGGGTGCACCGTCGGAGGGGTGTGTTTGGCACCACCTACTGGGCGTGTCTAGCACCACCTTTTGGGCGTGTCTAGCACCGCCTATTGGCACTCAAAGCAATATAAACATATGCCCCCAGCGGTGCACCTTACTCAATACCCCCAGCGGTGCCAGATACACACTTGCCCCCAGCGGTGCCAGATACATACTTGCCCCCAGCGGTGCCAGATACACACTTGCCCCCAGCGGTACCATATACACACTTGCCCCCAGCAGTGCTAGATACATATGCCCCCATTCGTACTCACCCTTCTCTGTTGCCAGTGTCGCCGATTTCAGTCTCTGCCACTGAGTGGAGGAGAGCGCAGTGCGCGTCTCTCCTGTGCCATACTTCACTGAGTCCCTGTCTGTCTCCGGCGGCCATTTGAAATATGGCGCCGGCTTGTGAGCCAGTCAAGAGCCAGTCTGCGAGCTCTGATTGGCTGACAGCCGAAAGACGTAATTACTGCCGGAGACGGGGACACACAGTGAGGGGCAGGAGAGATGCGCACAGCGCTCTTCTCCCTTCAAGTTCAGCTTCAGACTGAAACGGGAATCGGCGGCAGCAACAGGCGTGTGGGGGGTGCCGGACATTAGGGGGTGCCTGTGTGCACCAGGCACCCCCCCTGCGCACGCCTATGAATGTACCGGTGATATGTTCTAGCTTTCTCACACTGGCGTTTATAACATATGAGCAATGTGTGCGGTGCACACGCGCCCCTAGGTCGAAGGGGGACCCTCACCACACACATTGCACCCATATTTTCATACTCACCTCTCCGAAGCCCATCGCCGGGCACTGCAGCTGCAGCCATCGTGGCCAAAAAACACATAAAAAATGGCCGCAGCACATGCGCAGTTCGACTTTTGTCTCCAAAATATGGCCATGTTTCAGGAGACCTGCACATGCGCAGCATACTCCGGCATATCGCTGGAGCCTACAGAGCCCCTGCTTCCTCATATACCTTTATATACTGTCGATTTATGCAGTACATATATGATTTTGCATCACAGTTGCCTGGATTTATACAATCTGGATTTGTTTGTGCGCTCTGAAGTAATTTTATTTGTACCAATTCCAAAGTATTTCCAAACTGATTACCACTTTGCAGTCCTTGCAAGCATCTATTACATCTCCCGTCACAGTCAGGCACGTCATTTGGCACGTCCTGTATTTGGTGCGTACAAATTTTCTCCACTTGAGAGCCAGAAGTGATGTGTCTCCTGCTGTGACAGTCTCTTCCCATGGTCACTTGCAGCCCTGCCTGCGCAGGATTGTATGTCTGACCATTTGGCCAAGCTATAACATATATAGCGTCTCAGTTGGGGAAGCACTGAAAATGCCAGCATTCAGGACACCAACGCTGGAATCCCAACAGGTGGTAAAATACTGACGCTCAGAATCCCGACCACCGCCCCGTATTCCCACTTGACTGGTATACTGACAGCTAGAGATGAGCGCCTGAAATTTTTCGGGTTTTGTGTTTTGGTTTTGGGTTCGGTTCCGCGGCCGTGTTTTGGGTTCGAACGCGTTTTGGCAAAACCTCACCGAATTTTTTTTGTCGGATTCGGGTGTGTTTTGGATTCGGGTGTTTTTTTCAAAAAACACTAAAAAACAGCTTAAATCATAGAATTTGGGGGTCATTTTGATCCCAAAGTATTATTAACCTCAAAAACCATAATTTACACTCATTTTCAGTCTATTCTGAATACCTCACACCTCACAATATTATTTTTAGTCCTAAAATTTGCACCGAGGTCGCTGTGTGAGTAAGATAAGCGACCCTAGTGGCCGACACAAACACCGGGCCCATCTAGGAGTGGCACTGCAGTGTCACGCAGGATGTCCCTTCCAAAAAACCCTCCCCAAACAGCACATGACGCAAAGAAAAAAAGAGGCGCAATGAGGTAGCTGTGTGAGTAAGATTAGCGACCCTAGTGGCCGACACAAACACCGGGCCCATCTAGGAGTGGCACTGCAGTGTCACGCAGGATGGCCCTTCCAAAAAACCCTCCCCAAACAGCACATGACGCAAAGAAAAAAAGAGGCGCAATGAGGTAGCTGTGTGAGTAAGATTAGCGACCCTAGTGGCCGACACAAACACCGGGCCCATCTAGGAGTGGCACTGCAGTGTCACGCAGGATGTCCCTTCCAAAAAACCCTCCCCAAACAGCACATGACGCAAAGAAAAAAAGAGGCGCAATGAGGTAGCTGTGTGAGTAAGATTAGCGACCCTAGTGGCCGACACAAACACCGGGCCCATTTAGGAGTGGCACTGCAGTGTCACGCAGGATGTCCCTTCCAAAAAACCCTCCCCAATCAGCACATGATGCAAAGAAAAAGAAAAGAAAAAAGAGGTGCAAGATGGAATTGTCCTTGGGCCCTCCCACCCACCCTTATGTTGTATAAACAAAACAGGACATGCACACTTTAACCAACCCATCATTTCAGTGACAGGGTCTGCCACACGACTGTGACTGATATGACGGGTTGGTTTGGACCCCCCCCAAAAAAGAAGCAATTAATCTCTCCTTGCACAAACTGGCTCTACAGAGGCAAGATGTCCACCTCATCATCACCCTCCGATATATCACCGTGTACATCCCCCTCCTCACAGATTATCAATTCGTCCCCACTGGAATCCACCATCTCAGCTCCCTGTGTACTTTGTGGAGGCAATTGCTGCTGGTCAATGTCTCCGCGGAGGAATTGATTATAATTAATTTTAATGAACATCATCTTCTCCACATTTTCTGGATGTAACCTCGTACGCCGATTGCTGACAAGGTGAGCGGCGGCACTAAACACTCTTTCGGAGTACACACTTGTGGGAGGGCAACTTAGGTAGAATAAAGCCAGTTTGTGCAAGGGCCTCCAAATTGCCTCTTTTTCCTGCCAGTATAAGTACGGACTGTGTGACGTGCCTACTTGGATGCGGTCACTCATATAATCCTCCACCATTCTATCAATGTTGAGAGAATCATATGCAGTGACAGTAGACGACATGTCCGTAATCGTTGTCAGGTCCTTCAGTCCGGACCAGATGTCAGCATCAGCAGTCGCTCCAGACTGCCCTGCATCACCGCCAGCGGGTGGGCTCGGAATTCTGAGCCTTTTCCTCGCACCCCCAGTTGCGGGAGAATGTGAAGGAGGAGATGTTGACAGGTCGCGTTCCGCTTGACTTGACAATTTTGTCACCAGCAGGTCTTTCAACCCCAGCAGACTTGTGTCTGCCGGAAAGAGAGATCCAAGGTAGGCTTTAAATCTAGGATCGAGCACGGTGGCCAAAATGTAGTGCTCTGATTTCAACAGATTGACCACCCGTGAATCCTTGTTAAGCGAATTAAGGGCTCCATCCACAAGTCCCACATGCCTAGCGGAATCGCTCCGTGTTAGCTCCTCCTTCAATGTCTCCAGCTTCTTCTGCAAAAGCCTGATGAGGGGAATGACCTGACTCAGGCTGGCAGTGTCTGAACTGACTTCACGTGTGGCAAGTTCAAAGGGCATCAGAACCTTGCACAACGTTGAAATCATTCTCCACTGCGCTTGAGACAGGTGCATTCCACCTACTATATCGTGCTCAATTGTATAGGCTTGAATGGCCTTTTGCTGCTCCTCCAACCTCTGAAGCATATAGAGGGTTGAATTCCACCTCGTTACCACTTCTTGCTTCAGATGATGGCAGGGCAGGTTCAGTAGTTTTTGGTGGTGCTCCAGTCTTCTGTACGTGGTGCCTGTACGCCGAAAGTGTCCCGCAATTCTTCTGGCCACCGACAGCATCTCTTGCACGCCCCTGTCGTTTTTTAAAAAATTCTGCACCACCAAATTCAAGGTATGTGCAAAACATGGGACGTGCTGGAATTTGCCCATATTTAATGCACACACAATATTGCTGGCGTTGTCCGATGCCACAAATCCACAGGAGAGTCCAATTGGGGTAAGCCATTCCGCGATGATCTTCTTCAGTTGCCGTAAGAGGTTTTCAGCTGTGTGCGTATTCTGGAAAGCGGTGATACAAAGCGTAGCCTGCCTAGGAAAGAGTTGGCGTTTGCGAGATGCTGCTACTGGTGCCGCCGCTGCTGTTCTTGCGGCGGGAGTCCATACATCTACCCAGTGGGCTGTCACAGTCATATAGTCCTGACCCTGCCCTGCTCCACTTGTCCACATGTCCGTGGTTAAGTGGACATTGGGTACAACTGCATTTTTTAGGACACTGGTGAGTCTTTTTCTGACGTCCGTGTACATTCTCGGTATCGCCTGCCTAGAGAAGTGGAACCTAGATGGTATTTGGTAACGGGGGCACACTGCCTCAATAAATTGTCTAGTTCCCTGTGAACTAACGGCGGATACCGGACGCACGTCTAACACCAACATAGTTGTCAAGGCCTCAGTTATCCGCTTTGCAGTAGGATGACTGCTGTGATATTTCATCTTCCTCGCAAAGGACTGTTGAACAGTCAATTGCTTACTGGAAGTAGTACAAGTGGGCTTACGACTTCCCCTCTGGGATGACCATCGACTCCCAGCGGCAACAACAGCGCCAGCAGCAGTAGGCGTTACACGCAAGGATGCATCGGAGGAATCCCAGGCAGGAGAGGACTCGTCAGAATTGCCAGTGACATGGCCTGCAGGACTATTGGCATTCCTGGGGAAGGAGGAAATTGACACTGAGGGAGTTGGTGGGGTGGTTTGCGTGAGCTTGGTTACAAGAGGAAGGGATTTACTGGTCAGTGGACTGCTTCCGCTGTCACCCAAAGTTTTTGAACTTGTCACTGACTTATTATGAATGCGCTGCAGGTGACGTATAAGGGAGGATGTTCCGAGGTGGTTAACGTCCTTACCCCTACTTATTACAGCTTGACAAAGGGAACACACGGCTTGACACCTGTTGTCCGCATTTCTGGTGAAATACCTCCACACCGAAGAGCTGATTTTTTTGGTATTTTCACCTGGCATGTCAACGGCCATATTCCTCCCACGGACAACAGGTGTCTCCCCGGGTGCCTGACTTAAACAAACCACCTCACCATCAGAATCCTCCTGGTCAATTTCCTCCCCAGCGCCAGCAACACCCATATCCTCCTCATCCTGGTGTACTTCAACACTGACATCTTCAATCTGACTATCAGGAACTGGACTGCGGGTGCTCCTTCCAGCACTTGCAGGGGGCGTGCAAATGGTGGAAGGCGCATGCTCTTCACGTCCAGTGTTGGGAAGGTCAGGCATCGCAACCGACACAATTGGACTCTCCTTGTGGATTTGGGATTTCGAAGAATGCACAGTTCTTTGCTGTGCTGCTTTTGCCAGCTTGAGTCTTTTCATTTTTCTAGCGAGAGGCTGAGTGCTTCCATCCTCATGTGAAGCTGAACCACTAGCCATGAACATAGGCCAGGGCCTCAGCCGTTCCTTGCCACTCTGTGTCGTAAATGGCATATTGGCAAGTTTACGCTTCTCCTCCGACAATTTTATTTTAGGTTTTGGAGTCCTTTTTTTTCTGATATTTGGTGTTTTGGATTTGACATGCTCTGTACTATGACATTGGGCATCGGCCTTGGCAGACGACGTTGCTGGCATTTCATCGTCTCGGCCATGACTAGTGGCAGCAGCTTCAGCACGAGGTGGAAGTGGATCTTGATCTTTCCCTAATTTTGGAACCTCAACATTTTTGTTCTCCATATTTTAATAGGCACAACTAAAAGGCACCTCAGGTAAACAATGGAGATGGATACTAGTATACAATTATGGACTGCCTGCCGAGTGCAGACACAGAGGTAGCCACAGCCGTGAACTACCGCACTGTACTGTGTCTGCTGCTAATATATAGACTGGTTGATAAAGAGATAGTATACTCGTAACTAGTATGTATGTATAAAGAAAGAAAAAAAAACCACGGTTAGGTGGTATATACAATTATGGACGGGCTGCCGAGTGCCGACACAGAGGTAGCCACAGCCGTGAACTACCGCACTGTACTGTGTCTGCTGCTAATATATAGACTGGTTGATAAAGAGATAGTATACTCGTAACTAGTATGTATGTATAAAGAAAGAAAAAAAAACCACGGTTAGGTGGTATATACAATTATGGACGGGCTGCCGAGTGCCGACACAGAGGTAGCCACAGCCGTGAACTACCGCACTGTACTGTGTCTGCTGCTAATATATAGACTGGTTGATAAAGAGATAGTATACTCGTAACTAGTATGTATGTATAAAGAAAGAAAAAAAAACCACGGTTAGGTGGTATATACAATTATGGACGGGCTGCCGAGTGCCGACACAGAGGTAGCCACAGCCGTGAACTACCGCACTGTACTGTGTCTGCTGCTAATATAGACTGGTTGATAAAGAGATAGTATACTCGTAACTAGTATGTATGTATAAAGAAAGAAAAAAAAACCACGGTTAGGTGGTATATACAATTATGGACGGGCTGCCGAGTGCCGACACAGAGGTAGCCACAGCCGTGAACTACCGCACTGTACTGTGTCTGCTGCTAATATAGACTGGTTGATAAAGAGATAGTATACTCGTAACTAGTATGTATGTATAAAGAAAGAAAAAAAAACCACGGTTAGGTGGTATATACAATTATGGACGGGCTGCCGAGTGCCGACACAGAGGTAGCCACAGCCGTGAACTACCGCACTGTACTGTGTCTGCTGCTAATATATAGACTGGTTGATAAAGAGATAGTATACTCGTCGTAACTAGTATGTATGTATAAAGAAAGAAAAAAAAACCACGGTTAGGTGGTATATACAATTATGGACGGGCTGCCGAGTGCCGACACAGAGGTAGCCACAGCCGTGAACTACCGCACTGTACTGTGTCTGCTGCTAATATATAGACTGGTTGATAAAGAGATAGTATACTCGTAACTAGTATGTATGTATAAAGAAAGAAAAAAAAACCACGGTTAGGTGGTATATACAATTATGGACGGGCTGCCGAGTGCCGACACAGAGGTAGCCACAGCCGTGAACTACCGCACTGTACTGTGTCTGCTGCTAATATAGACTGGTTGATAAAGAGATAGTATACTCGTAACTAGTATGTATGTATAAAGAAAGAAAAAAAAACCACGGTTAGGTGGTATATACAATTATGGACGGGCTGCCGAGTGCCGACACAGAGGTAGCCACAGCCGTGAACTACCGCACTGTACTGTGTCTGCTGCTAATATATAGACTGGTTGATAAAGAGATAGTATACTCGTAACTAGTATGTATGTATAAAGAAAGAAAAAAAAACCACGGTTAGGTGGTATATACAATTATGGACGGGCTGCCGAGTGCCGACACAGAGGTAGCCACAGCCGTGAACTACCGCACTGTACTGTGTCTGCTGCTAATATAGACTGGTTGATAAAGAGATAGTATACTACTAATATTATATATACTGGTGGTCAGGTCACTGGTCACTAGTCACACTGGCAGTGGCACTCCTGCAGCAAAAGTGTGCACTGTTTAATTTTAATATAATATTATGTACTCCTGGTTCCTGCTATAACCTATAACTGGCACTGCAGTGCTCCCCAGTCTCCCCCACAATTATAAGCTGTGTGAGCTGAGCACAGTCAGATATATATATACATTGATGCAGCACACTGGGCTGAGCAGTGCACACAGATATGGTATGTGACTGAGTCACTGTGTGTATCGTTTTTTTCAGGCAGAGAACGGATATATTAAATAAAACAAACAACTGCACTGTCTGGTGGTCACTGTGGTCGTCAGTCACTAAACTCTGCACTCTCTTCTACAGTATCACAGCCTCAGGTCAATCTCTCTCTCTCTCTCTCAACCCTAATCTAAATGGAGAGGACGCCAGCCACGTCCTCTCCCTATCAATCTCAATGCACGTGTGAAAATGGCGGCGACGCGCGGCTCCTTATATAGAATCCGAGTCTCGCGATAGAATCCGAGCCTCGCGAGAATCCGACAGCGTCATGATGACGTTCGGGCGCGCTCGGGTTAACCGAGCAAGGCGGGAAGATCCGAGTCGCTCGGACCCGTGAAAAAAAACATGAAGTTCGGGCGGGTTCGGATTCAGAGAAACCGAACCCGCTCATCTCTACTGACAGCCAGCATCCTGTCTATCAGTAAAACATACCGAACCCCTCAGATGCCTATAGTTCCCTGAGTCAATAATGGGAGATGTACATTATTAAGCATTGGAGAGAGATAGAGTGGAGAAGTTGCCTAAATCAGCTTCTAGCTTCTATCTAGCACACATCTGTGAAATGACAGTTATAAGCTAATTGGTTGCATTGACGATGACGCATTCTAAAAAGCATGAAAAAATAAAGGTTTGGAAGAAAAGGGAAAGGATGAAGGAAACATAAGCAGTAACTTTAGTACCGCAGCTGCTTTATCTAAAGAATATTGTGGTAAAGCTAAAGCAAAGCAGGATTGTCCTACTTCATTGCCCCTCACTTTATTGCATGTTATACGTAAACTGTCAGAAGGTAATAAATATTATTGTGTTACAGTGTGTCAAGAGACACACAAACTACTGTGGTGTAGACCTTTAACTTATACTGCTGACCTGCCTCCCAATACATCATAATCATTAGCCATCTTGTTTAATAAGCTATGTTACATTGATTTGTTTTTCTCCTGTAAATCATTACGTTTTGTCTGTTAAAATCAATGAATGTAGATGATTATCTGCTACATTTAACTCTTTAGCAGAATGGTTGTACTGCCCAGGTTTAGCCACCTGAGGGCACTATAGCTGCAGCAAGCTAAATGCTCTCATAGCGGAAGCATGCAATAATGCAAGCAGGGAGTTGCATGACTACTAGGGTGTACACTCTATATCCTAGTAAGCGGAACCTATGCAGTCGCTTTAACAGATCCATTTATTATCAGGTTTTTGACCTGATAATTATAATATCTTATCACTGATATTTGTTTCTATAAGAAATGATGTACCTCTGGAATGTATCATTGCACACATGCAGGGAGAGGGTCTCCAACAGGAGCTCATTCCTGCGATGTGTTAAATTAAAGTGATCATTTCCTGATAGTTACGCGTACGTCTACTGTGTATGTGCAACCAGCTGACCCTGCATGTGTAAGTAGTGAGTGCCGAGGAGCGATCCTACTAAATCATTTTGTACAAGAAAAAGTTTTTAGTTGGTGTATACCAACTGTATTATGCTACTACCTATTATACTGTACTGTCACTGAGAAGTCTCATCTGAAGCTGTGTTGGACAAATGCAGTCCTCAGGGCACCATAACAGGGCATGTTTTCCATCTCTTCCTGCTGGAGCACAGGTGTATTAATTCCTGACTCGCATATTTTAACATTTCCACAGGTGGAACTACTGTGATTATCTCCCTTGTGATTCTGTGAGGAGACCCAGAAAACATGCACTGCAAGGATTTCCTGGAGGACTGGATTTGGAAAACACTGATGTACAATGTTGATAATAGTCCTGTAAGCCTGAATATAATGCAGTAGAGCTGATAAGGTTGATAGACATACATTTAGCAACCTGATAAAAGTTAGACAAGAGGATTCCGGCGTCGGTATTTCAAGTGCCGGGATCCCAACAGTCGGCATCTTCGTGGCATTCCATACAGAGCTTTACAGCAAACGTCCATGTGTGTATCTTACATGCAGTATTATGGAGTTCTGCCTTGTCCATGGTGCTGAAAACCAATTTTATAATGCAGACAGTAACGGGGGCAGTGCAATGATTTGCTCTCAGATAGAAGTGGATACATTTTTTCTTGTAATCAATCTGACTTTTCTGCATCTTATAATTGTAAATAAGGTATTAGGCAGCCATATTTGGCATGTTGTTTTATAAGCAGCAATACGATTTCATAGGAGGACTCTAGACTTTGATCGTTGGACCTAATACATTTTTGTACTCGCTTGCCTACGTAACTGCGTTTTCTTAGATTACGGAATTGCTATGTTGGCTATGCAGACTGGCCGCGGCAGTATCAGTGCTGGCGCTATGTTTCTCTATGCAGATAGCGGCAGATACACACCCTGAAAACGGCCATGACACGCCTGCGTTTGTTTCCGCCACACCCCGTTACGGACTCTACCTGTCATTGACACTGTGTTAAAGTTTTCAGTGTGACCGCGATCGCAAAGGCACCTTGTCGTGTGCGCAGTGCAGCACAGGCATAGTCTGACGATAATCGCACAATTGCATGAACATCCGCTTTGTGTACAAACATGAATTGAGCCCTTTGTTTCCTACATCCCCTAAACTCTCTCGAATCATGGAAACAATGAGGTTCCCTTCTCCAGGATATCTCCCGTGTCACTGATCATCACCTCAGTGGCTGACACCCAATATTTGTATATGGAGCATGCAGAGGCGTTTCTAGGGAGGAGGGGACCCGTGTGCAGACTCCGTGTGTGGGCCCTCACCTCTCCTGTAGCCGTCACCGCCGCTGCTAGTGCTCTCAGCACTGGGACTCTGGCACAGTGCCATAGTCTACAGCGCATGCGCAGGACTCCAAAAAAATGGCCGCCACACAATTTTTTTGGAGTCCTGCACATGCGCTGTATGCCAGAGTCTCTAGTGCTCAGTGCGCTAGCAGCGGCGGTGACGGCTACGGGAGAGGAGGGGGCCCACACACAGTCACCCATGGATGCTGGTAAAGTAAGTATAGAAGAAATGGGTGCAGTGTGGGCCCCCTCTGGACCCAGGGGCCTGTGTGCACCGCGCACACGGCGCCCATTATAGATACGCCAATGGGAGCATGGCTAATAGATGTGGGCAGTACGAATATCTGCAACTTGACAACCCTTCAGACTTTGAATATTCTCCAGACTTGCAGTAGATGCCATCAGTTGTACGTCCCAGGAATGAAATCCTATGAGTCTCCTACTTTTGGTGAAGGGGCCTTGGAGACAAATAATATAGTGATATCACTTGCTGTACTGGTGTATTCCACAAAGTTGCTGCCCGGACTTTACTGCGATCTTAACGAGTTACTGTACAAATTATAGCCAAGGTGTAAAATTCAGCTTGATGTGGAGTTTATTAGGATATGGGAGAATAAGTAGTATCTTTACCCTGACCCATCTTCCCCCCTCCCCCAAAAGCTCCAATGATCCATAACCTCTATGTTCTCTCGGTGGTTGCCATCGATAATAGCCATCAATGGCACATAAACCATCTATGGTGAACCATCGATGGTTTGCACCACCCTGACAGGCCAGCACTAACAAGTGCTGGCCGGGCAATCGGCCAATAAAAAATAAGAATTTACTTACCGATAATTCTATTTCTCGTAGTCCGTATAGTGGATGCTGGGGACTCCGTCAGGACCATGGGGAATAGCGGCTCCGCAGGAGACAGGGCACAAAATTAAAAGTTTGACCACTAGGTGGTGTGCACTGGCTCCTCCCCCTATGACCCTCCTCCAAGCCTCAGTTAGGATACTGTGCCCGGACGAGCGTACACAATAAGGAAGGATTTTGAATCCCGGGTAAGACTCATACCAGCCACACCAATCACACTGTACAACTTGAGATCTGAACCCAG
This sequence comes from Pseudophryne corroboree, assembly GCF_028390025.1. Taxonomy (NCBI): domain Eukaryota; kingdom Metazoa; phylum Chordata; class Amphibia; order Anura; family Myobatrachidae; genus Pseudophryne; species Pseudophryne corroboree. Next base: position 756,327,008 of record NC_086446.1, read on the forward strand.
TTAACAGCATGATAACAGAGGAGCCTCTGAAAAGATGGCTTCCAACAATAATAACCCGATTTTTGTAACAATAACTATGTACAAGTATTGCAGACAATCCGCACTTGGGATGGGCGCCCAGCATCCACTACGGACTACGAGAAATAGAATTATCGGTAAGTAAATTCTTATTTTCTCTGACGTCCTAAGTGGATGATGGGGACTCCGTCAGGACCATGGGGATTATACCAAAGCTCCCAAACGGGCGGGAGAGTGCGGATGACTCTGCAGCACCGAATGAGAGAACTCCAGGTCCTCCTTAGCCAGGGTATCACATTTGTAGAATTTTACAAACGTGTTCTCCCCTGACCACTTAGCTGCTCGGCAGCGTTGTAATGCCGAGACCCCTCGGGCAGCCGCCCAAGGTGAGCCCACCTTCCTTGTGGAGTGGGCATTTACAGATTTTGGCTGTGGCAGGCCTGCCACAGAATGCGCAAGTTGAATTGTGCTACAAATCCAACGAGCAATCGTCTGCTTAGACGCAGGAACACCCAGCTTGTTGGGTGCATACAGTATAAACAGCGAGTCAGCCTTTCTGACTCCAGCCGTCCTTTAAATATATATATATATATTTTTAAGACTCTGACAACGTCGAACAACTTGGAGTCCTCCAAGTCGCTAGAAGCCGCAGGCACCACAATAGGTTGGTTCAGGTGAAACGCTGATACCACCTTAGGGAGAAACTGAGGACGCGTCCGCAGTTCTGCCCTGTCCCAATGGAAAATCAGATATGGGCTTTTGTACGATAAAGCCGCCAATTCTTACACTCTCCTGGCCGAAGCCAGGGCCAGTAGCATGGTCACTTTCCATGTAAGATATTTCAAATCCACCGATTTGAGTGGCTCAAACCAATGGGATTTGAGAAATCCCAAAACTACATTGAGATCCCACGGTGCCACTGGAGGCACAACCGGGCTGTATATGTAGTACTCCTTTGACAAAAGCTTGGACTTCAGGAACTGAAGCCAATTCTTTCTGGAAGAAAATCGACAGGGCCGAAATTTGAACCTTAATGGACCCCAATTTGAGGCCCATAGACAATCCTGTTTGCAGGAAATGTAGGAATCGACCCAGTTGAAATTCCTCCGTCGGAGCCCTCTCCTTCAGGATCCGGCGTTCAACCGCCATGCCGTCAAACGCAGCCGCGGTAAGTCTAGAGGTAGAGTGCACGGATCCTCCGTGCGCATCTCTTGAAGTTCCGGGTACCAAGTCCTTCTTGGCCAATCCGGAGCCACGAGTATCGTTCTTACTCCCCTTCGCCTTATAATTCTCAGTACCTTGGGTATGAGAGGCAGAGGGGGGAACACATACATTGACTGGTACACCCATGGTGTTACCAATGCGTCCCCAGCTATTGCCTGAGGGTCTCTTGACCCGGCGCAATACCTGTCCAGTTTTTTGTTGAGGCGGGACGCCATCATGTCCACCTTTGGTTTTTCCCAACGGTTCACAATCATGTGGAAGACTTCTGGGTGAAGTCCCCACTCTCCCGGGTGGTGATCGTGTCTGCTGAGGAAGTCTGTTTCCCAGTTGTCCACTCCCGGAATGAACACTGCTGACAGTGCTATCACATGATTTTCTGCCCAGTGAAAAATCCTTGCAGCTTCTGCCATTGCCCTCCTGCTTCTTGTGTCGCCCTGTCTGTTTACGTGGGCGACTGCCGTGGTGTTGTCCTACTGGATCAACACCGGCTGACCCTGAAGCAGAGGTCTTGCCAGGCTTAGAGCATTGTAAATTGCCCTTAGCTCCAGTATATTTATGTGAAGTGAAGTCTCCAGGCTTGACCACACTCCCTGGAAATTTCTTCCCTGTGTGACTGCTCCCCAGCCTCTCAGGCTGGCATTCGTGGTCACCAGGACCCAGTCCTGAATGCCGAATCTGCGGCCCTCCAAAAAGGTGAGCACTCTGCAACCACCACAGAAGAGACCCCCTTGTCCTTGGAGACGGGCTATCCGCTGATGCATCTGAAGATGCGATCCGGACCATTTGTCCAGCAGATCCCACTGAAAGGTTCTTGCGTGGAATCTGCCGAATGGAATCGCTTCGTAAGAAGCCATCATTTACCCAGGACTCTTGTGCATTGATGCACTGACACTTTTCTTGGTTTTAGGAGGTTCCTGACTAGCTCGGATAACTCCCTGGCTTTCTCCTCCGGGAGAAAAACCTTTTTCTGAACTGTGTCCAGAATCATCCCTAGGAACAGCAGACGTGTTGTCGGGATCAGCTGGGATTTTGGAATATTTAGAATCCACCCGTGCTGTTGTAGCACTACTTGGTATAGTGCTACTGCGACTTCTAACTGTTCTCTGGATCTTGCCCTTATCAGGAGAACGTTCAAGTAAGGGATAATTAATACGCCTTTTCTTTGAAGTAGAATCATCATTTCAGCCTTTACCTTGGTAAAGACCCGGGGTGCCGTGGACAATCCAAACGGCAACGTCTGAAACTGATAGTGACAGTTTTGTACCACGAACCTGAGGTACCCTTGGTGTGAAGAGCAAATTGGGACATGGAGGTAAGCATCCTTGATGTCCCAGGACACCATAAAGTCCACTTCTTCCAGATTCGCTATCACTGCTCTGAGTGATTTCATCTTGAACTTGAACCTTTGTATGTAAGTGTTCAAAAGATTTCAGACTTAGAATAGGTCTCACCGAGCCGTCCGGCTTCGGTACCACAAACAGCGTGGAATTATACCCCTTTCCTTGTTGTAGTAGGGGTACCTTGACTATTTCTTGCTGGGAATGCAGCTTGTGAATAGCTTCCAACACCGTCTCCCTGTCGGAGGGAGATGTTGGTAAAGCAGACTTCAGGAATCTGCGAGGAAGAGACGTCTCGAATTCCAATCTGTACCCCTGTGATACTACCTGCAGGATCCAGGGGTCGACTTGCGAGTGAGCCCACTGCGCGCTGAAATTCTTGAGACGACCCCCCCACCGGACCTGAGTCCGCTTGTAGGGCCCCAGCGACATGCTGAGGACTTTTCAGAAGCGGGGGAAGGCTTCTGCTCCTGGGAAGGAGCTGCTTGCTGCAGTCTCTTACTCTTTCCTTTGCCTCGGGCAGATATGAATGGCCTTTTGCCCGCTTGTTCTTATGAGAACGAAAGGACTGAGGCTGAAAAGACGGTGACCTGAGGTAGGAGGTGACCTGAGGTAAAAAAGGTGGATTTTCCGGCTGTTGCCGTGGCCACCAAGTCCGATAGACCGACCCCAAATAATTCCTCCCCTTTATACGGCAAACTTCCATATGCCGCTTGGAATCCGCATCACCTGACCACTGTCGCGTCCATAAACTTCTTCTGGCAGAAATGGACAGCGCACTTACCCTTGATGCCAGAGTGCCAATATCCCTCTGTGCATCTCGCATATAAAGAAAATGCATCCTTTAAATGCTCTATAGTCAATAAAATATTGTCGCTATTCAGGGTATCAATATTTCCAGTCAGAGATTCCGACCAAACCCCCCCAGCACTGCACATCCATGCTGGGGCGATTGCTGGTCGCAGTATAACATCAGTATGTGTGTATATACTTTTTAGAGTATTTTCCAGCCTCCTATCAGCTGGATCTTTGAGGGCGGCCGTATCAGGAGACGGTAACGCCACTTGTTTTGATAAGCGTGTGAGCGCCTTATCTACCCTAGGGGGTGTTTCCCAGCGCGCCCTAACCTCTGGCGGGAAAGGGTATAATGCCAATAACTTCTTTGAAATTAGCAACTTCCTATCGGGGGTAACCCACGCTTCATCACACACTTCAATCAATTTATCTGATTCAGGAAAAACTACAGGTAGTTTTTTTTTTTCACACCCCACATAATACCCATTTTTGTGGTACTTGTAGTATCAGAAATATGTAACGCCTCCTTCATTGCCGTGATTATGTAACGTGTGGCCCTACTGGAAAATACGTTTGTTTCTTCACCGTCGACACTGGAGTCAGTGTCCGTGTCTGTGTCTATGTCGACCGACTGAGGTAATGGGCGTTTTAAAGCCCCTGACGGTGTTTGAGACGCCTGGACAGGTACTAATTGGTTTGCCGGCCGTCTCATATCGTCAACCGACCTTGTAGCGTGTTGACACTATCACGTAATTCCATAAATAAAGCCATCCATTCCGGTGTCGACTCCCTAGGGGGTGACATCCCATTACAGGCAATTGCTCCGCCTCCACTAACATCGTCCTCATACCTGTCGACACACACGTACCGACACACAGCACACACACAGGGAATGCTCTGATAGAGGACAGGACCCCACTAGCCCTTTGGGGAGACAGAGGGAGAGTTTGCCAGCACACACCAAGGCGCTATAATTATACAGGGACAACCTTATAGTAAGTGTTTTCCCTTATAGCAGCTTAATATATATTAATATCGGCAAAATATGCCCCCCCTCTCTGTTTTAACCCTGTTTCTGTAGTGCAGTGCAGGGGAGAGCCTGGGAGCCTTCCCACCAGCGGATCTGTGTGGGAAAAATGGCGCTGTGTGCTGAGGAGATAGGCCCCGCCCCCTTCACGACGGGCTCTTCTCCCGGTTTTTTCTGTAATCCTGGCAGGGGTTAAATACATCCATATAGCCCAGGGGCTATATGTGATGTATTTTTAGCCAGTAAAGATAATTACATTGCTGCCCAGGGCGCCCCCCCCCCCCAGCGCCCTGCACCCTCAGTGACCGCAGTGTGAAGTGTGCTGAGAGCAATGGCGCACAGCTGCAGTGCTGTGCGCTACCTTAAGAAGACTGGGACGTCTTCAGCCGCCGATTTCTGGACCTCTTCTCTCTTCAGCATCTGTAAGGGGGCCGGCGGCGCGGCTCCGGTGACCCATCCAGGCTGTACCTGTGATCGTCCCTCTGGAGCTAGTGTCCAGTAGCCTAAGAAGCCAATCCATCCTGCACGCAGGTGAGTTCGCTTCTTCTCCCCTTAGTCCCGCGTTGCAGTGAGCCTGTTGCCAGCAGGACTCACTGAAAATAAAAAACCTAACAAACTTTTATTCTAAGCAGCTCTTTAGGAGAGCCACCTAGATTGCACCCTTCTCGGCCGGGCACAAAAACCTAACTGAGGCTTGGAGGAGGGTCATAGGGGGAGGAGCCAGTGCACACCACCTAGTGGTCAAACTTTTAATTTTGTGCCCTGTCTCCTGCGGAGCCGCTATTCCCCATGGTCCTGACGGAGTCCCCAGCATCCACTTAGGACGTCAGAGAAATGGGGGGTGGGGTTTAGCGGGCCACCAGGGGAAAGGGCAAAGCTCCGTGCCCAGAGGGGAAAAAAACTCTTTAGTTCCACTCAGCCATCGATGGCAGAGAACCACTTGCCCTCTGCCATCGATGGCAAAACCATCAACCATCACTAGTGCTTATACAGGTCTGCTGCTACTGTTGTGTGTCTGAATGGCAGTGTAGGAGGAGATGAGATGTTGGGTAGTATGGTGTATACACGATGAGGCCGTAGCTACCATAGGTGCCGGGTGTGCAGCTGCTATGGGGCCCCGAGCTGAGAGGGGCCCACCTTCCCTGTCACAGTTACATGTGTTATATACAGGGTGTAGCTACCATAGGTGCAGAGAGTGCAGCTGCTATGGGGCCCCGAGCTGAGAGGGGCCCACCTTCCCTGTCACAGTTCCATGTGTTATATACAAGGGTGCAGCTACCATAGGTGCAGGGAGTGCAGCTGATATGGGGCCCAGAGCTGAGAGGTGCCACCATACCTGTCACAGTTACATGTGTTATATACAGGGTGTAGCTACCATAGGTGCAGGGAGTGCAGCTGCTATGGGGCCCAGAGCTGAGAGGGGCCACCTTCCCTGTCACAGTTACATGTGTTATATACATGGGTGTAGCTGCCATAGGTGCAGGGAGTACAGCTGCTATGGGGCCCAGAGCTGAGAGGGGCCACCTTCCCTGTCACAGTTACATGTGTTATATACAGGGTGTAGCTACCATAGGTGCAGGGAGTGCAGCTGCTATGGGGCCCAGAGCTGAGAGGGGCCACCTTCCCTGTCACAGTTACATGTGTTATATACATGGGTGTAGCTGCCATAGGTGCAGGGAGTACAGCTGCTATGGGGCCCAGAGCTGAGAGGGGCCACCTTCCCTGTCACAGTTACATGTGTTATATACAGGGTGTAGCTGCCATAGGTGCAGGGAGTGCAGCTGCTATGGGGCCCAGAGCTGAGAGGGGGCCACCTTCCCTATCACAGTTACATGTGTTATATACAGGGTGTAGCTACCATAGGTGCAGAGAGTGCAGCTGCTATGGGGCCCAGAGCTGAAAGGGGCCACTTTCTCTGTCACAGTTACATGTGTTATATGAGGTAAATAGCTACACCTGCAGCATGTAATACATGTATGTTGGAATGATGAATTCTAGATGCGCAAGACACGGCTTGGAGTTTTCCCTGGTGATCCAGTCTTGATTAATGTTGGGTACTCACAACTGTTGGGAGTACTTTTGTATTAGAAGCTATGCGAACAGAGATTGTATGCAAGCCAAACACCCAGTCATATGATACATCCCTTTACTAATTCATGACAATGTGCTTATTTTGACAAAAATAACCTGTTCTCCAAATATAGCAGCTATTTCCCGGCGCTGTTTTGTTTTTGAACTGAGCTGCAGTTAATATTTTATGTTGGGCTAATCAATAAAATCAGTGAAGGGATTAAAGTCTTTTGTTTTATTTACTGCGCTGAAAGCTCGATCTAAAGATTCCAGTAAAATCTTTAGAAATTGGATGAGACAAATGTTCCCGCTGGGCGTCTGTGTCAGGAGCGATTCACTACTGTATGATTAATAGCTTTCTGAAATAAAACATTTATCATCATCATCATCATCATTTTTCTTTACAAATTCAGAACATCTGTGCACCTTGTAGATTGAGAGTAATGATCCCCACGGTGCACTGTTCAATACCAGCAATACTGGAATGTCACAGCGCATCGGCCACTATTTTGATAAAAGAATATGGACACATTTGTAAATGTTACATGGTTAAGTCGCCGTAACCACCATTAGGCAACCCCGGCTCCTGCCTATGGCACAGTGTGGACTGAAGCCTGGATTACCCTATCCTGTGTGTTTTTTTAGACACAGAAGGAGCCAAAACAAAATTTGCAGTACCCCCATTACTGTCCAATTACGGATTTTACCTATGGGCTGAAAGACTGCAGCCCCCCTCCGCCCTCCCTTCCGAGGTAAAATCCGCCTCCCAGCTCAGTGTTAGTGAAGCCAGATGCAGTCCGTGACTGCATTGGCTACACTGTGACTGGATGTGACTTCCTATTGGAAGTCCTACCTGCCAGTCACCCTCAGGACCAGCAGTCCCATTGGGTGGTGTTTCCTCCCTCCTGGACTGCCAGACCGGGCTGCAATAGGCGGAGAGTGCTGGCTTCCTGTAGGAAGCCGCTTCCTGCCTCTCACGCAACCCAATACAGCTTCTATGGGCTGCAGCTGATGCAGTCCATAGAAGTCGGGGGTTTGTACATGTGCAGTCAGACCATGGTGTGTGCGCATGCGCCGTCCTGGCGTTTCCTGGATAAATTGCACAGGTACCGGGACCTGGGATTCCATGTCTCCTCACCAGGCTGGGGGCATCGGCAGCCCCCCTACGTAAAGCAAGTAGAAATTTCTTGTGACAAAGCATCTAAGTTGCGCCAAGCGTCTTGTACTATATGATGCAAGAACGCTCGGTAAATGGGAACCCATCTGTATATTCCATATCAAGCATGTACACCTTAGTCACCCTGTACTGATTTATATATATCTCAAACAAGATAAAACCTTTATGGTTAAAGATGATTTGCAGTAAATAATTACAGGGAGAAATATCACTGAGTTCTGTCTAATTTTCCTGTATGGTTAATAGAAACCTTCTCCCCCCACGACGTTTTATTCCTTGGGATCATACATTTTTCATACCGTACACATTTATTACCTCCTTGTGTGTATATAAATAGCAGCTGTCAGTGTGCGCTGCGCAGATTGTCATTCATCCTGTACTTTATATCTCTGTCCGTGTTGTAGATTTTACAGTTTTAGTGATATTGTTGTTATATTCTGTCGTAGTGGATAACATTGATGCACTATGGGGGTAATTCAGATCTGATCGCTCGGCTACGTTTTTTGCAGCCCTGCGATCAGATAGACGCTGCCTACAGGGGGAGTGTATTTTCGCTGTACAAGTGTGCATTCCTATGTGTTAGCAGAGCTGCTAAAAATCAGTTTATGCAGTCTCTGCGCAGCCCAGCACTTACTTCTCCAGTGCGATTGAATCCTGCTGATCGGGCCGGAGCTGACGTCAGACTCCCTCCCTGAAAACGCTTGGCAGAACTACGTTATATTACGGACATTCCCTGTAAACGGTCAGTTACCACCCACAAACGGTCTCCTCCTGTCAATCACCTTGCAAACGGATCCTTCGTACCAGCGATGCCCATCGTAGCTGTCTGATGCGTCTGCGCATTGCGGTGCATACGCATGCGCAGTTTGGACCTGATCGCCCGCTGTGCGAAAACGCACAGCATCGATCAGATCTGAATCACCCCCTATGTGTGGTTATTCTTGTAGTTTTTATTTATGCATGCTTTACATATTGTCTTTTATTTTATAGTACAGATGTGTCCTCTTCCAGCCTTGCTGCGTAGTGTAGGCAGCGCGGCTTCAAAAATATGCGGGTGCAATTCAGTGGGAGAGCTGCAGCTGTGAACTCCCGCAGCCTCCCGTGGCATAGCGTAAGGTGCAGACGCCGCAACAATACAACTGTTTGCGTACACAGGGCATAAATGGGAGTAGTACATAAACCCGATGGTTTACACACTGATCTGATGTCTGTATGTCAGTGCAGGACCTGTTTTACGCATGTACAGCGTGAGTCTTGCGTCATCGTACGAAGTGCCCCCAAGCCACAGTGGGAGTGGGGAGGGGAGGCACCGGCCTATGTTCCGTGAAACACCCCTGTTTTCTGGGTGTGCAGAGGTCTGGGTCTGCCCGGTAGGACGCAGATTTCCTGGCCTCGTAAGCAGCTAGGAACCAGCCAGTCTGAGTAACCTGCATACAACCATCATGTCCAATAGTCGCAATGTTGATCCAATCCTGCGCCTTTGGATGCAGGCATCTGATCTGCAATGGACAATACCAAAAATTTCGGAATCAGGCCCCGTCTTAACAGCACTGTAGGCCCTGGGCGAAGCAATGAACTGGGACCACTGCACACCCATTCACAGGAATAAATTAAAGAAAATATCTTAACTTACCCATCCTGAGGTCTCGCACTGTCTCTCCACATGCTTCCATACAGTGAATGTCTATCAGCACTTTGATTGGTGGATATCTTTAGCCATCCACCACTCAGCATTCTGACATTCACTGTCTGGCTGCTGGCTGGGAGTCAGGTAGCAGACGCTGCTTGGCCACTCTAATTATGTGTAATCATAGTGGCTGGGCAGTATTCTCTACTTGCTTCCCAAGAAGCTCCGGAGGCACCAGCTCGGGGGGCAGATGCTCCTGCCTCTTAGAATGCTGGCGCCTTGGGCCCTGGACATTAAGGTGGCCCTGACTACTATATGGCTGTTGCACATTTCGATGGTGCAATCGATGGTGGCCTCTAAAGACGCACCTAGTGGTACTGCAGCATCTGTAAATGCTCAGAGTCAGCATCTCAGGCCTTGCAGATTCATATGCATGCTTGTACACCTGAGGAAGGGCTCATTCTAGCATTGGCATAAAGCGACTACAGTAAAAGACAATAACGCCGTTCCAGCAACATGCGACACAGAACCAGGCCCTTGGTGTCTATAAGAAATATCTGAGCTTCTGCAATTTAGACATTTTTATAGTTTTTTTTTTTTTTGTATAGGTTATAACCGACATAGCTCAAGTTCTTGGAAATACAATTGATTTACTTTTGTTTAAATGGAACACAATTAGCAAATATCTTGGTCAGTCATTAACTAAATTACCCAAGCAGGCAAAATATGGATTATGGGAACATATCATTTGAGGAAAAACTCTGTGGTCAGAACCATTTGCATAGTAAATTAATGGCCAGAAGCAAATCCCAATAATGAGGATTGGGTTCTGTGGCTCTAAATGAGGGAAAAAAAGAACATCAATATGGTTGGAGCTAGAGATCTTATGGGAAAGTCTTGGATCATTTCTATCACTTCTCCCTTGTCAGTGTTGTAGTCAGGGGCAAACACAGGGCTAGCATGACAGAGTGACAGTTGGAGCTGGACAGTCCTGTTTGCTATGAGACAGTAGGTTCCTGGATGTATGTAGACATACAGGGGTATATGCAATAGCGGGCGAAATCGCGGCAATTATCGCCGTTTTTTCAATTCGACCAAATTCGCCAGGTGAATTCCGGAAGGTGGCTTCCGGAATTCACCATATGCAATGAAAAACGGATTCGCCAGAGTCGCGGGCGAAAATCGGCCGATTTTGCGGATTTTACCGCGATTTTAAAAAACGGGAAAAAACGGGGAAAAACCCGAAAAAAAAATGGCGTGGGGTCCCCCCTCCAAAGCATAACCAGCCTCGGGCTCATCGAGCTGGTCCTGGTTCTAAAAATGCAGGGGAAAAATCGGGCAGGGATCCCCCGTATTTTTAAAACCAGCACCGGGCTCTGCGCCTGATGCTGGTGCCAAAAATACGGGGGACAAAACGAGTAGGGGTCCCCCGTATTTTTAACACCAGCATCGGGCTCCACTAGCTGGACAGATAATGCCACAGCCGGGGGTCACTTTTATACAGTGCCCTGCGGCCGTGGCATCAAATATCCAACTAGTCACCCCTGGCCGGGGTACCCTGGGGGAATGGGGACCCCTTCAATCAAGGGGTCCCCCCCCCCCAGCCACCCAAGGGCCAGGGGTGAAGCCCGAGGCTGTCCCCCCCCATCCAATGGGCTGCGGATGGGGGGGCTGATAGCCTTTGTGTTCAAAAAAAAAGATATTGTTTTTTCCATTAGTACTACAAGTCCCAGCAAGCCTCCCCTGCAAGCTGGTACTTGGAGAACCACAAGTACCAGCATGCGGGAGAAAAACGGGCCCGCTGGTACCTGTAGTACTACTGGGAAAAAAATACCCAAATAAAAACAGGACACACACACCGTCGACAGTAAAACTTTATTTCATACGTCGACACACACATACTTACCTATGTTCACACGCCGACATCGGTCCTCTTCTCCATGTAGAATCCACGGATACCTGAAAAGAAAAGATCAATTATACTCACCTCAACAGGCTCCAGAGATAAATCCACGGACTTGGCAAAAAAAGAAAGCGCATTTACCCGCACCAAAAACGGACTGAAAGGTGTCCCATGCTGACACATGGGACACCTATCCACGATTAAGATCTGTCAGTGACAGTTGTCACTGACAGGTCTCTAAGCCAATCAGGAAGCGCAACTTCGTTGCGCTAACCTGATTGGCTGATCGCTGTGACAGCGCATCGCACAGCTCCCTCCATTATATTCAATGGTGGGAACTTAGCGGCTAGCGGTGGGGTCACCCGCCGGTCACCGCTGACCGGCGGGTGACCTCACCGCTAGCCGCTAAGTTCCCACCATTGAATATAATGGAGGGAGCTGTGCGATGCGCTGTCACAGCGATCAGCCAATCAGGTTAGCGCAACGAAGTTGCGCTTCCTGATTGGCTTAGAGACCTGTCAGTGACAACTGTCACTGACAGATCTTAATCGTGGATAGGTGTCCCATGTGTCAGCATGGGACACCTTTCAGTCCGTTTTTGGTGCGGGTAAATGCGCTTTCTTTTTTTGCCAAGTCCGTGGATTTATCTCTGGAGCCTGTTGAGGTGAGTATAATTGATCTTTTATTTTCAGGTACCCCGGGATTCTACATGGAGAAGAGGACCGATGTCGGCGTGTGAACATAGGTAAGTATGTGTGTGTCGGCAGTGTGTAATAAAGTTTTACTGTCGACGGTGTCTGTGTCCTGTTTTTATTTGGGTATTTTTTTTCCATTAGAACTACAGGTACCAGCGGGCCCGTTTTTCTCCCGCATGCTGGTACTTGTGGTTCTCCAAGTACCAGCTTGCAGGGGAGGCTTGCTGGGACTTGTAGTACTAATGGAAAAAAACAATATCTTTTTTTTTGAACACAAAGGCTATCAGCCCCCCCATCCGCAGCCCATTGGATGGGGGGGGACAGCCTCGGGCTTCACCCCTGGCCCTTGGGTGGCTGGGGGGGGGGGACCCCTTGATTGAAGGGGTCCCCATTCCCCCAGGGTTCCCCGGCCAGGGGTGACTAGTTGGATATTTGATGCCACGGCCGCAGGGCACTGTATAAAAGTGACCCCCGGCTGTGGCATTATCTGTCCAGCTAGTGGAGCCCGATGCTGGTGTTAAAAATACGGGGGACCCCTACTCGTTTTGTCCCCCGTATTTTTGGCACCAGCATCAGGCGCAGAGCCCGGTGCTGGTTTTTAAAATACGGGGGATCCCCTGTCAATTTTTTCCCCGCATTTTTAGAACCAGGACCAGCTCAATGAGCCCGAGGCTGGTTATGCTTTGGAGGGGGGACCCCACGCCATTTTTTTCCCGGATTTTACCGTTCCAGCAATAAAAAAAAAAAAAAAAAAAAAAATATTATTTTAAAAAATATATAAATAATATTTGTGCCTCCCCCAAAAAAAAAAAAAAACCTAATCCCTTCTAATATAAATAGATCTGCTATTCCTAAAAAAAAAAAAACACAAAAAAAAACATGTTTAAAAATTTTTTATTTGTTTTCACCCTCCAAAGTGTGGCGGAGTGAAAATCGCGAATTTGCTGTCTAAAAGCACTGCAGGCGAATTTCCAAACTTGAATTGAATATGCTGGAGGCGAATTGCAGCATCTGTACCATTGCAGAAAAGGCGAATTCGGAAAAAGGCGAATTGAGAAAAGGCGAATTTTGACGGGCCGTTTTTTTGCGAAAAATGACTGCACTGCATAGGCGAATTGATTTTTGGAGGCGAAAACGGCCCGGAATTCGCCTATTTTGCCAATTCGCCCGCTATTGCATATACCCCACAGTATTGGCGGAATGCACTGCCTTGTATCATGGTAGGGGCAATGCGGCAGTTTGGAGAGAGATAAAGTACTAACCAATCAGCCCCTAACTGCCATGTTACAGACTGTGTTTGTAAAATGACAGGAGCTGATTGGTTCGTCATTTATCTAATTCCAAGCATTGATACATATGCCCCATTGTCCCAGAGTGTAGATGCCATGTCACACTTTCCAGTCCACCCCTGACTCTGGGGTCTATTCATGAAGCAGTGAAAAGGGTAGAGAAGTGAGCAAGTGGAGAAGTTGCCCATGGCAACCAAGCAGCATTGAGGTAACGTTTATAATTTGCATACTATACAGTTGTATAGAGCAGCTGATTGGTTGCCATGGGCAACTTCTCCACTCTTTTCACTGCTTCATGAATAGACCTTTCTGTCTTCTTGCTTGCAGCCATTGCACTTCATACCAGTGGCGTAAGTTCGTCACAGTCGTCCGGAGGCAAGATAAATATTGGTGCCCCCCTATGTTCTGAAAAAAAATTATATACTGTGTTTATTCATTTAATTGTCTTTTATTTTAAATCACACATATCTTAGCAGTCATACCCAGGATTAGAACCCATGACCTGTTACACTAACAGCAGACACTTTATTGATGGAGCTATTTGCTTCTGTAGAGGAAGCATGAGAATTCTAACTATATGAAGTTACGTGTAATTGTCAGAGAAGTAACTTCATATAGTTAGAATTCTCATATGTCCTATACAGGACCAAATAGCTTCATCAGTAAGGTGTCTGCTTCCAGTGTAATAGGTTGTGGTTTCTAATCCTGGATATGACACTTGTAAAATGTGTATATTCAGTATAATAAAGAGGGTGTGATTTGTAAGGTGCAGGGACCAGTGAGGAAGTCGGCCACTTAAAAGACAGCGGCAGCTATCAATTAACTTAATTCAATTATGTCACAGAATGGGAGAAGAGGTGCCCCCCTTCAGAGCAGGAGCCCGGCGGCAGATGACTCCATTGCCTCCCAGAGTTCTGCCTCTGCTTCATACATCTTGATACTGTGACCTGTAGCTCTCGGCCCTGCACCGTCACATGTCTGAACAACACACCGCCTTCCATATGCTCTATCTGATGATCTTTCTGAAGAGTGGTGAAGCTGCCCATAGCAACCCAATCGACTTATAGCTTTCATTTTATAGAATGCACTTGATAAATGATAGGTAAAATCTGATTGGTTGCTAAAGGCAATGTCTCCCCTTTTCCAATCTTTACACATATACCAAAAAGTACGACCCTAGCACACCATAAGTCAGGCACCCTTTATGTTTTATGGTTCCAACACCCCAGTGTGCCATTTCGTGGGGATAAGTCTACTGACAATGCACAATTTTTCACGTGCACTATGGTGCAAAATAAATGTATTATTTAATCAGAGTTTTTATTACATGTACACACTTAAGTGTATGATAAAGGGTACTCATGTAACTGGATAGATCAGTTCATGTATTGACTACAGATCAAACACAGATATTGTATTTCCAATGTCAAGTAAATCTGCAAGGTCACAAAGCAGCGTTCTTTCCTTCTCATCATATACAGAAGGTAAATTATAGAGGCTGAACATACGTAATGTGCATTACGTGGTACTCACAGACCTGTTATGTATTAGAGCCAGTAGTGAAACCATTGTATCCTACTGGACTGATTGTGTGTAATTCACAAATAGAGTGGCTGAGTAGTATCCTCTACCTGCCACCCAGGAAGCTCTGGAGGCACCAGCCCTGGGGGGGGCAGATCCCCCATAAATCCAACCTGCTCCAACTCTGAGGCCCCTAGAATTTTGGATCCCTGGGCAGCTGCCCAGTGTGCCCATACGACGTTACGATTGCCCTGAAGCTGACCTCACAATTGAGAGCTGACCAATTGTGATGGTTTTCAAGGTCCTACAAGTTTATGAGGCCTATTTATGCATCTTTTATTGCGCCTATTCACAGCTATAAGAGACGCTACTCTTAGACTTATTTATCATTACAGTCATGGCGGCACAGCCCCTCCGATAAGAGGCAGTCCCGAAGATGACCATGGAGTCCTTTCACCTTTTGTATATTTAATTTCTCTCCTTAAGATCCTACAAACCGCACGATTATCCGTATTTTTGCACAAAAGCTTCTGCCCTTATTTAATTTGGAAGTTATGGAAGCTGCCATGTTCTCTGATTGACCATAGACCTGAATAGTGTCTGTATGAACAAACTGCAAAGACAGTGCAATGCAGGGCCGCAGGGAGAATGGTGTTCTGTGGCATTGTACACCTATTATTATGCAAATGTTGTTGTTTCTTTAAGGTAAGTGCATGGATATGTTTTCTGGAGCGTAAGTGGCTTCCACTGTTCGGAATAAATAAGCCAAGGTTGGTTCCCTTATCCACTTGTTCTCATAATTTAAATATCAGCAGCAATTTTTTTATTGTATAATAATTGGAGCCGTATCGCCCCAGAAATTTGCTCTGTGCTGTCATAGGGGGACCCATAATATAAGAGGGTCACGGTGTCTTTATTTTGAGATGAGGGGTTTCATTGCGCGCGATCTCCCTGCTTTGCTAGAGACCAGCATTCAGACCTCAGCACTGCAGCAGCCTAAACTTTGCCAATAAGATGCTGCGCTCTCACTGATGAGAGGCTTTCTCAAATCAATCTTAAGTTACCTCAGGCAAACCAGCAGGCGCCTCCGATCTCCAGCAAATGTACTTCTAATGGGCTTGTGGTCTGCAGGCCGCCCAGGCACTGTGCTGGAAACACATACACTTTGCTTCATCTTCAGTGCGAGATCTGTCTGCAGGCACCCAGTTAGCCAGGCAACCATACTCATAGGCTGCACCGCAGGATTGCTAGTTTTTAGACTGTAAAGCACTCTGGCTATTAATGACTAGACATGAAGGGGATGAAACTTCTCTTAATATTATCGGTCAGCTTAAATGTGGGCGGGGCCTAATCAGTGAGTGCTCCTCCAATGGGCAGTGGGACAGACGAGCGCTGTAGGTTGTCCATGCATTGCCATCTGCTCCTTAAGAACCAGCACTGTAGGTTGCACCCGGACATCCAGGTGTGGTCACTCTTATTACATTTAGTGAGCATGGGTTCAAGACAAGTGCACACCCTGCACCCATATGTTTTAATACGTCAGAGTCCTGCGTCGGCAGCAGCAGCGCTGCAAAAATTCAACAGGAAAATAGTGCAGAGCTATTTTCCTGGTGTTTCGCTAAGAAAATCACTGGGAAAACGGCCGTCACACCATTTTCCCAGAGACCCGCGCATGCACGCTAGACTCTGAGACAGCGCTAGGGTCGCCTAGCGCCCAGAGCTACGGTGCCCCCTCCTCCATTCTATATACACCTCCTATCTCGCACTATATGGCATATAGACTCTAGGGAGTATATTTACTCTGCATGTGACCCCCATGAGGCACCCTGGCTCTAACAGTACAAATCTCCAGTAACCTGCAGTAATCACTGCAGTGCAAAGGAAGCTAAAGTCAGATTTTCTCTGGGTCACTTAGTGCATGTTCATAGTTTTGTAGCTGATTGCAGACGTTTATTTACTAGTAAGGGAACACTGGCCCTAGTGGTGAAACTGAGAATGCATCTCTAAGGGGGAGATTTATCAAATCTTGGAAAGAGATAAAGGACCGACCAATCAGCTCCTAACTGCCATGCCATGTTACAGGCTCTGGGGCATACTTGCCGACTTTATTGCAGCTCTCTCCAGGAGAGAGCAGCCATTTCGGCTCAGCAGGGTGCGGGGCAGTGACGTGACGTACAGAGGGGGCGGACCAGAGGCAGAACGGGGCGTGGCAGAGGCGGAACTGGGGCATGGCTAATGGATCGCGCCATGTAAGCCACGCCCCCGCCGTGTAATGCCGCTATTACCTGCATTATACTGCAGGGGGCGTGGCTATGATGACGCGATTCAACAAGAATCGCGTCATCGACTGCCCGGATCGTCCACTTTACTCGCTAAGTGGGCGGCCGGGCAGGGGGGACCCCAGAAATCGGGAGACTTGCCTGCTCTTCTGGGGGGACGGGAGGGTCACCCGATTTTCGGGATCCTCCTGGCCATTTTGGGAGAGTAGGTAAGTATTCTCTGGGGTCTATTTACTAAGCCTCAGGTGGAGATAAAGTGGCCGGAGATAAAGTACCAGCCAATCAGCTCCTAACTGCCATGTCACAGGCTGGGTTTGAAAAATGACAGTTTGGAACTGATTGGCTGGTACTTTATCTCCGTCCTCCACCTGAGGCTTAGTAAACAGACCCCTGTGTTTGAGAAATGACAGTTAGGAGCGGATTGCTTGGTACTTTGGGGGTCATTACGAGTTGAGCTACGATCAGGCACTCAGACATGCGGGGGGAAGCCCAGCACAGGGCTAGTCCGCCCCGCATGTCAGTGCAGCCCCCCCCCCTCTACCCGCAGAAATGGAAAAGCATCGCACAGAACCTCTTCGCTGGCCCAGGTCACAGCGGCTGCGTGTGTTGTCACGCAGCCGCCGCGGCCCGCCCCTCCCAACGTTGGCCGGACCGCGCCGCTGTCCAGCCCCCTCCCACCCAGCGACCACCTCTGCCTCAGAGGCGATCGCTAGGCAACGACGGCTGGCATGCGCCGGCGCATGTGCAGTTTCAACCCGATCGCTGCGCTGCGGTAAACTGAAGCGAGCGATCGGGTCGAAATGACCCCCTATATCTTTCTCCACTTTATCTCTCTTGAAGGTTTGATACCACTTCCTGAAAGTCACTGGCCTTTGCTTGCTTTAGTAGTGGATAATATGTTGAATAATATGGAAATATATTTGATGCTTTAGTCCATCTTTTAAAATGGTTGTTATTTATCATACTGACTTTGGGGGTCATTCCGAGTTGATCGCTCGCTAGCAGTTTTTAGCAGCCGTGTAAACACATTGTCGCCGCCCACTGGGGAGTGTATTTTAGCTTTGCAGAAGTGTGAACGCCTGTGCAGCGGAGCGCCTGCAAAACCTTTTTGTGCAAAACAAGACCAGCCCTGTAGTTACTCTTCGTGTGCGTTGATTCTAACGACGGAGGGATGGCTTTTGACTTCACACACCCGCCCAGCGTTTGCCCAGCCACGCCTGCGTTTTCCCAGGCACGCCTGCGTTTTTCTAAGCACTCCCTGAAAACGATCGGTTGACACCCAGGAACGCCCACTGAAAGCTTCGCTAGAACCTGTGCAAAACCACGATGCTGTTTGTACCTGTATGTCGCACGTGCGCATTGCGGTGCATACGCAGATTAGCCGTTTTTTTCACTGATTGCTGTGCAGCGAACAACGGCAGCTAACGATCAACTCGGAATGACCCCCATTGTTAGGGCAATAATATTGTTATGGCCAACAAATGGATATACAGATGGCAGCAGTATTTGTGGGATGTACACAAGTGCTGTAGTATAATGTAAGAGGGAAACACTGGTTGCGGATGAGCAGTTTGTTACACAGAATCATTACCTATTTCCCTTTAGGAAAAGATAAGTGCCCCACACATGTACACCCTTCTGTATACCCTGTCCCTGCATGTCTTCCTGAAGAGGAGGGGTGGAGGTGTCCCAAAGTCGGTAACCCTATTTATTGTCTGTGCTAATGTCATTCATAGAACTGTTTTTATATGAACATGAATAACATATCATGGTTTCAGTATGTTACACAATTACAAGAAAAGTAATAGAAATCACATTCATTACTGAACGCTGGAATATCGTATCCCCTCCGGCATAATCACTTAGAGACGTGCTCTCCAGAGTTCCTAGTTAAACCTCCAGAATAGCGGAAGTGTTCCGCGTCTCTGATTAGGAAGTACCAGGAATCCGGTTTCCTGTAGTGGATTATTTATATATTTATATATTTCTTATCCACAATCATTGGGTAGGAAAAGATAATGTGCTAGGAGTGGATTAGGTTTTTATTAACCCCCTCATTTCTGATCCAGTGACATATGTAACAATGGCCCTCATTCCGAGTTGTTCGCTCGCTAGCTGCTTTTAGCAGCATTGCACACGCTAAGCCGCCGCCCTCTGGGAGTGTATCTTAGCTTAGCAGAATTGCGAACGAAAGATTCGCAGAATAGCGAATAGAAAATTCTTAGCAGTTTCTGAGTAGCTCGAGACTTACTCCTACATTGCGATCAGTTCAGTCAGTTTCGTTCCTGGTTTGACGTCCCAAACACACCCAGCGTTCGCCCAGACACTCCCCCGTTTCTTCAGACACTCCCGCGTTTTTCCCAGAAACGCCAGCGTTTTTTCGCACACTCCCATAAAACGTCCAGTTTCCGCCCAGAAACACCCACTTCCTGTCAATCACATTACGATCATCACAGCGATGAAAAAGCTTCATTATGCCGTGAGTAAAATACCTAACTTTTGTGTAAAATAACTAAGCGCATGCGCTCTGCGAACATTGCGTATGCGCAGTTAGCGGATAACCGCAGTATAGCGAAAATCGGCAACGAGCGAACAACTCGGAATGACCTCCAATGTATGATGCTGCTGTCATTATGGGCCTGATACAGAGGTGGACCCTATTTTATTCACCACTGTCCTACGGCTACGGTTGCTCAGAATGTCCATCGGAACTAAGCCGCCGGTGTCATTGCAGCTGTGTTTAGGTTCAGACGCAGTCGCTGGCTATGATACGCCGGTGTATGGGTATCCGCCCCTTGTAACCTTCCATAAACGCCCAATGACTGTCAGTCTCTCTGCATCAGATTCTCACTGCGATCATCATCAGTAACCAATCACAACATGTGCAGAACAACGCTCCAAGTCTTGGAGAGAGTACCAACCAACCAGCTCCTGTCATTTTTTTAAACCCAGCCCGTATCATGGCAGATAGGAGCTGATTGGCTGGTACTTTATCCATACTTACCTACTCTCCCGGAAGCTGCGGGAGGCTCCCGTTTTTTTGGGTAGCCCCCCCGCACCCCCGGAAGAGTGGTCAGGTCTCCCGCATCCTGCTCGCACCCTAGTGATTCGCGGGTCCATCGGGTGGAGAAGGGGTTAAAATGACGCAAATCGCGTCATTTTAGCCCCGCCCCCTTCCCGCGGATCCGCGAATCGCGGCATTTCCCGATGCTGGGGGCGGGGCTTAGTGATGTCACAATCCGGCCCCGCCCCCCGAAGACACTTGCAGCGTCTCCTCTCCGGGCTTCTCTTGGAGAGGAGAAATCAAATGTAGGTAAGTATGACTTTATCTCTTTCTCCAAGGCTTAAGTACATAGACCCCTTAGACATAGGGGGGGGTAATTCAGATCTGATCGCTATGCAGCGATTTTTGCAGCCCTGCGTTCAGATAGTCGCCACCTACAGGGGGAGTGTATTTTCATTGTGCAAGTGTGCGATCGCAGAGATGTACAAACAGATTTTGTGCAGCCTCTGCGCAGCCCAGGACTTACTCAGCCGCTGCGATCACAGGCTGTCCGGGACCGGATTTGACGTCAGGCACCCTGCCTGCAAACGCTGGATTCCGCCTGCGTTTTTCCGGACACTCCCTGAAAACGGTCAGTTCCCACCCACAAAGGGCCTCTTCCTGTCAATCTCCTTGCGATCGCCCGTGCGAATGGATCATTCGCACAATCCCGTCGCTAACCGGCGAACCCTGTTGCAGCTGTCTGTCGCATCTGCGCATTGCTGTGCATGCGCAATTCGGATCTGATAGTTCGTTAAAACGCACAGCAGCGATCAGATCTGAATTACTTCCATGCTCAGTACAAAAACCAGCGGCCAACTCTGAATAAAGCCTTATACAGTATATAATTAGTCTAAATCGCCCCTGTCATCGTTAAATCTCAAATTAACTCCGTAGTAACAAAGAAAATTGAATTAATGAATTGTTGCTACATGTAATCACTTAAAATTAAGTGCAGGAACTAAATTATTTCTGCTCATTTGATAATTAAATTGATTTGCAATTTAGCGTTATTTACATTGCTTGTAACCTATCAACTTGTGAGCCGGAAATAGCAACACCACATAGATCCTCCCGCCTCTATTTATTACAGTAGAATCCAACAGACAGACAGGACCATTGTTAAGTGTAACTGAAGGTCATTCAGACCCGATCGCATGCTGCGAAAAAAGGCAGTGTACGATCGGGTCTGAACAGCGCATGCTTATGAACCGCAATGCGCAGGTGCGTCGGCCACCAGCGACAGAGATCGCCAGGTAGCGACAGAACTAACGAAGAAAGTGATCGCACCGGCGAACGCAAGAAGATTTAGTGTTCACTCTAGGCTGTTTTAGCAGGGCGCCGCGCCCTGCCCATTTTTTAGCAGGCAAAACCCGCCCTGCCCCTTTTGCGGCGCCCTGCTAGAACAGCCGCCCGCTTCCTGCCCTCCCGGCGTGTATAGATGCCGTGCGCATGCGCGCGGCATCCATTCACGCATTGGGAGAGGGCTGGGGGAAGCCCAGCACCGACGGAGGTGCTGGGCACACCCCCAACAGTGACGTTGCCGGCCACAGACGCTCTCTATAGTAGCGTCTGTGGGCCGCACCGCCCCCTAAAATGACGTAGGCGTGGCCACGCCCCCTAATTTGCGCGGTCGCGCCCCCGTTTCGGACGCGCGCGCGGCTTCGTCGTGCGCGTACACATGTGCCCCCGGAGTCCGGCGCCCTGCCCCTTTTCACTCCTAGAGTGAACACTAAAGATTGACAGGCAGAAGGTGTTCGTGGGTGGCAACTCGCCGTTTCCAGGAAGTGTCCAGAAGTCATCACCGGCCCAGATCGTGGCAGCGGCTGAGTAAGTCCTGGGCTGTGTAGAAACTGCACAAACTTTTGTTTGCGCAGCTCACTGCACAGCCGATCGCACCCCTGCACAGCGATTACCCCCTCCCCTTTAGGCGGCGATTACTTGGTCACAAAAAATAGCCTGCGTGCGACCAGGGCCAATATTTACTATGAATTCGAGTTTGTCCGATTTGTGGGGTTTTTTTTTTCTAAGTCCCAATCCGGGAATTCACTAAACACCAATCTCGGCAGTGTTTGGACTATTCGTAATGGTTTGATTTGCAAAGTTCCGAAATACGAATGAATAGACCATCGGTCAAACGCGGCTGTGATTTCATACAATACGGGCATTCACTATTCATTTGTATTTGGGTGTTAGTTTCTGAGTGCTCAAGTGCGGGTCTGTTTTTTTTAGATTCGTTAAAAAAAGCAGCAAAAAAATAGACCTGCTTTTTCCAGTCGAGTTTGGATAATCATGCACGGATCAGTGAGATCTGTGCATGGTTATCTATGGGAAAGGGTCTGTTTAGTGTAAAAACTGGAAAAGAAATTGCGTGGGGTCCCCCCTCCTAAGCATAACCAGCCTCGGGCTCTTTGAGCCGGTCCTGGTTGGAAAAATATGGGGGAAAAATGACAGGGGTTCCCCCATATTTAATCAACCAGCACCGGGCTCTGCGCCTGGTCCTGATTCCAAAAATACGGGGGACAAAAAGCGTAGGGGTCCCCCGTATTTTTGAAACCAGCACCGAGCTCCACTAGCCAGGTACATAATGCCACAGCCGGGGGACACTTTTATACTGGTCCCTGCGGCCCTGGCATTACATACCTAACCAGTCACCCATGGCCGGGGTACCCTGGAGGAGTGGGAACCCCTTAAATCAAGGGGTCCCCCCCTCCAGCCACCAAAGGGCCAGGGGTGAAGCCCGAGGCTGTCCCCCCCATCCAAGGGCGGCGGATGGGGGGGCTGATAGCCTTTTGAAAAAATTTGAATATTGTTTTTAGTAGCAGTACTACAAATCCCAGCAAGCCTCCCCCGCAAGCTGGTACTTGGAGAACCACAAGTACCAGCATGCGGTGGAAATCCGGGCCCGCTGGTACCTGTAGTACTACTACTAAAAAAATACCCCAAAGAAAACAGGACACACACACCGTGAAAGGATAAGTTTATTACATACATGCACACCTCCATACATACATACTTACCTATGTTCCCACGAGGCTCGGCCCTCTTCTCCATGTAGAATCCTTGGGGTACCTGTGAATAAAATTATACTCACATAATCCAGTGTACCTTCTGTTCTTTGTATAATCCACGTACTTGGCAAAATAATAAAACGGAAACCCGACCACGCACTGAAAGGGGTCCCATGTTTACACATGGGACCCCTTTCCCCGACTGCCAGGACCCCCCCTGACTCCTGTCAAAGAGGGTCCCTTCAGCCAATCAGGGAGCGCCACGTCGTGGCACTCTCCTGATTGGCTGTGTGCTCCTGTAGTGTCTGTGAGGCAGCACACGGCAGAGATACAATGTAGCGCCTATGCGCTCCATTGTAGCCAATGGTGGGAACTTTGTGGTCAGCGGTTGACCGAAAGTTTCCTCACCGCTGACCGCAAAGTTCCCACCATTGGCTACAATGGAGCGCATAGGCGCTACATTGTATCTCTGCCGTGTGTTGCCTCACAGACACTACAGGAGCACACAGCCAATCAGGAGAGTGCCACGACGGGGCGCTCCCTGATTGGCTGAAGGGACCCTCTTTGACAGGAGTCAGGGGGGGTCCTGGCAGTCGGGGAAAGGGGTCCCATGTGTAAACATGGGACCCCTTTCAGTGCGTGGTCGGGTTTCCGTTTTATTATTTTGCCAAGTACGTGGATTATACAAAGAACAGAAGGTACACTGGATTATGTGAGTATAATTTTATTCACAGGTACCCCAAGGATTCTACATGGAGAAGAGGACCGAGCCTCGTGGGAACGTAGGTAAGTATGTATGTATGGAGGTGTGCATGTATGTAATAAACTTATACTTTCACGGTGTGTGTGTCCTGTTTTTTTGGGGGGTATTTTTTTAGTAGTAGTACTACAGGTACCAGCGGGACCGGATTTCCACCGCATGCTGGTACTTGTGGTTCTCCAAGTACCAGCTTGCGGGGGAGGCTTGCTGGGACTTGTAGTACTGCTACTAAAAACAATATTCACATTTTTTTCAAAAGGCTATCAGCCCCCCATCCGCCGCCCTTGGATGGGGGGGGACAGCCTCGGGCTTCACCCCTGGCCCTTGGGTGGCTGGAGAGGGGGGACCCCTTGATTTAAGGGGTTCCCACTCCTCCAGGGTACCCCGGCCAGGGGTGACTAGTTGGGTATGTAATGCCAGGGCCGCAGGGACCAGTATAAAAGTGTCCCCCGGCTGTGGCATTATGTACCTGGCTAGTGGAGCCCGGTGCTGGTTTCAAAAATACGGGGGACCCATACGCTTTTTGTCCCCCGTATTTTTGGAACCAGGACCAGGCGCAGAGCCCGGTGCTGGTTGATTAAATATGGGGGAACCCCTCTCATTTTTCCCCCCATATTTTTTCAACCAGAACCGGCTCAAAGAGCCCGAGGCTGGTTGTGCTTAGGAGGGGGGACCCCACACAATTTTTTTCAGATTTTTTAAGACTTTAATCAACTTTTTAAGGTACACAATGAAGCCCTGCACGGATCTCACAGATCCGGCCGGGATTCCTTGTGTTTTGTCAGGCAGTGTTTTACTCATCACTCCCGTAAAACACTGCCTGATATTACGAATCACATCGACATCGGAAAAAACGATTGTGCAAAACTCGGCAGCTTAGTGAATGATCGTATCAGGATTCAAAAAGTTGCAGTAAAATGCACCCGATACCATTCGAGTTCAAACACCCTTCAAAACGGCCAAAACACAAATCTTTGTAAATATACCCCCAGGTCTGAATTAGGTCAATGTTTCTGTATTTTAGAAAACACTAAGCAAATAAGTTGCTTTGTTAACTAAGGCAACATTAGTGACAGTGTTTGAGAATCACCTTATTTCTGGCCTCTATGCATGAGATACATATACTTAGAATATACTTAGTTAGGGCAGTGGTTCTCAAACTCAGTACTCAGGATCCAAAACAGTTTTCCAGGTCATCCAGCAGGTGCACAGGTGTATTCATAACTCGCTGACACATTTTTTGGGGTCCTGAGGACCGAGTTAGAGCATCATAATGTTCTGCAGAACACAAAGATGTGTGAACTAACAATAATCAGTACACAATGAGTTACTATACAAGGGAGCGTGCAGCTGGCGGGGGATGTGGGAGACTTGCACACAGTTCTGGGTGGGGGAGCGCCATTCAATTTTCATAAGCCTCCCGGCCGTTCCGGGATAGTAGTCAAGTATGCCTGCAATGTGTCTTGGTGTGAAAGTGTAAACCCAGGCTAAGTGTCCAGGTCCGAGATCCTGGTCATTTCCAGAATTATTCCCCTGGACTGGTCCAGATACGCTGCAGTGTGATAGGGGGGACCCGGGTTATTCTACCTGGGCTATGGTTGAAAGCTGCTCATTGGCAGATTGTCAGGTCAGAAGCGCTATGCCATGACATCACCTTCAAGCCATCCACTTTTTATGACTTCACACGTTTTGCAGGGCAGATATCTTTGCAACAGGCTATCAGGAAACACAGGTTTCTCTTTGAGGTTTGGCTGCAGGCAGGACATCTTGTGGGTCAGGTAATAAAAGGAAATGCAACGCAGAGGGAGGATCTCAGCTATGGCTTCACAGCACCTGCTCATATTCTACAGCTCAGTGCAGCAACAACAACAACAAAATAATAATAATAATAATAATAATAATAATAAGAAGAAGAAGTAGCAGAAGTGGGTGAAACATGAGGATGCCATACATATCATTAAGTCTATCATGAATGAAGTGGGTAGGACTGGATAATGCAATTTGCACCATCATGACACTTCCCCAGGGCCTCCATGAGACAGGTTGGGCCCCAGTATAAATCCCAAGTTGGTGCATTGGTGGTGTGTTGCTGAAGGAGACATGGTATACCCTGTAAAGGCAGTGTGTCTATGCCTATTTGCATACCTCCCAACATGACCCTCTCCAGGAGGGACACAATGCTCTGCTTCTGGACTTTTCTCTTAATTTATAATTGCCAGCACCTGTGTTGA
This sequence comes from Pseudophryne corroboree, assembly GCF_028390025.1. NCBI lineage: Eukaryota > Metazoa > Chordata > Amphibia > Anura > Myobatrachidae > Pseudophryne > Pseudophryne corroboree. The sequence goes on from NC_086446.1 coordinate 756,353,015, forward strand.
ACAGGTTAATGGATAAGAAAGGTGTTTCAGCACAGGTGATGGCAATCATACATTAAGAGGGAAGTCCAGGAGCAGAGCATCCTGTCCCTCCTGGAGAGGGTCATGTTGGGGAGGTATGCATTTGGCAGTCCCGGACCCCAGGTCAACATGATCAATAGTTTGACAGTGCTTAAGGTCAACAGGTTCAAAAGGTTGTCATGACAATGGTCAACACACATGGTTGACACAGGTTTTTTTATTTCATTTTTTTCATTTATTTTTTTACTTTTTCATCACTTACTGTCCATGTGGACGACGATTGGGAATAGTAACCTTGCCCGAAGCGTGGCAATCGAAGCAAGCCCGTGAGGTTACACATTTCCACTAAATTGGCTTACATGTGGCTAAACATACACAATTTGTGTTGACCTCTTGCTTGTGTCGAACTTTTGTACCTGTCGACCTTTTTCATGTTGACCTTTTGACCCTGTCAGCCTACTGCATGTTGACCGTATTGGGTCCACCTATTGACTGTTGACCTATTTCTGTTCAACCCCATGATCCACACCTCTCCTGGTAATTTGGGAAGAATAAGCAACTCCTCAATCTGTTACGGGACGGAGAGCAAAGTCAAGTCCCGACCCGAAGTGGCTTTTCATCTTCCATGATAGCTCAGATGGGGACTCACTATGGCCCATCTGCCATTACTGGGCCATGAGAGTTCTAGGTACTTAATACCTCCCCCTCCCTCTCTATGCCCCTAAAGCAGGGAGGACTCTGGAGTTCATTTAATAAAATTACATTTAGGTGGACAAATTGCTCAAAACCATAGCAACCGATCAGAAACTTGTATTTATTGTCACACTGACTAGACAGAAAAAAGCCAATTCCTGATAGGATACTGTGGTCCATCACATGTGCTGCACCTAAACACAATGTCAATAAAGGAGCCATACTGTAGTCTAGATGGGTTGAAAACTGCAGATTGCCATCTTCATTGCTTGACCTGCTGTACGTACATACCTTTCCATTGCTTGATGTCACAGCAGCCCTCTCTCTATTACTGGAGCCAGCACTCTCTTTCATTGCACTCTAGCACTGGCAGAAGTAGCAGCCTGTCTCTCTTTGTGTACTCTGCTCTCCTCACTCTGTAGATGACTTAATGTCCTCACAAGGTTATCTGATCTCTCTGAGCGCCGTGATCTTGGCAATGATTGTCCCACAGTGATGTTATTCCTGCCACCGCAGTGTAACCATACATTCACAGCATCTATATTCTGCTGGCTACTAACATGTCTGGCAACTGTGTAATATTACACTCCGGGAGATCTCTGGGATTGAAGATGCATGTGTTTTCTGTAAGGGGTGGAGAATCCATGGGATTAAGAAGAAGCGGTGGTGCTATGGTGACATGATTTTTTGAGAATTGCTTCATCGCGCCTCCTGTCTCGCCCATTTCATTTAGATTTGGGCAGAATGCTGGAGGGTAACTTACTATCAGCCATCATTTGATTATCACTACAGATGGGCTGGAAAGAGTTGCAGGAGGTTGGGGGAGAGGTTGGGGATCGCCCGGTCTCTGACACCCAGAATGGTCTCTTCTCATATCAGGCCTAACTGGCCCAGAAAGTTTTCATGGCCCAGTGGATAGTATAGCTTGGGCGTTGCAGGTATGGTGCTGAGAGCTCCTCACACACTGATTGGTGAATTGTGGATCTCTCCACCAATCAGAGTGCTAATAGCTGTCTAATGGATATGACTGCAGAAGGTAATCTTCGGTTCCACAAGAGATGGCACAGACCTGTGGCCTGATCCCTCCGCTTGGCCCTTCTCACCTCCCACTTCAGATGTTCCTCCCCTCTTCCTCCTTCATCTTCTCTAACTCTCTCTGCACATGTTATATCTGCCCCCCCCCCCCCTGCAGTGCACATGGTTTTGCCCAACTGCTAACAAATTTGCTGCTGCGATTAACTCTGAATTAGGCCCACTGTCCGAATAGCTCAGATAACAAATTCTATTTCTAGGGGTAAATGTACACTAAAGCTTCTAAAACAGAGAATTGGTGATGTAGCCCATAGCAACCAATCAGATGCTCTCTATTATTTCTCTGTTGCCTTTTAGAAAATGATAGACAGCATCTGAATGGTTGCTATGGGCAACATCACCAATTCTTTAGTAAATGTACCCCACACTATGGTGATCATTCCGAGTTGTTCGCTCGGTAATTTTCTTCGCATCGCAGCGATTTTCCGCTAACTGCGCATGCGCAATGTTCGCACTGCGACTGCGCCAAGTAAATTTGCTATGCAGTTAGGTATTTTACTCACGGCATTACGAGGTTTTTTCTTCGTTCTGGTGATCGTAATGTGATTGACAGGAAGTGGGTGTTTCTGGGCGGAAACTGGCCGTTTTATGGGAGTGTTTGAAAAAATGCTGCAGTTTCTGGGAAAAACGCGGGAGTGGCTGGAGAAACGGAGGAGTGTCTGGCAGAACGCTGGGTGTGTTTGTGACGTCAAACCAGGAACGACAAGCACTGAACTGATCGCACTGGCAGAGTAAGTCTCGAGCTACTCAGAAACTGCACAGAGGTCTTTTCACAATATTGCGAATCTTTCGTTCGCAATTTTGAGAAGCTAAGATTCACTCCCAGTAGGCGGCGGCTTAGCGTGTGCAAAGCTGCTAAAAGCAGCTTGCGAGCGAACAACTCGGAATGAGGGCCTATGGGTGTGTGTGTGTGTGTGTGTGTGTGTGTGTGTGTGTGTGTGTGTGTGTGTGTGTGTGTAGAGAGAGAGAGACAGCGTTACTAGTATGTAACACAATGATAAACTGTGGCAATGAGTGCAAGTTTATTAAACTGAACATTTAGGAGCATATTTACCAAACCTCTACCCACAGCAAAAGCACTTGAGAAAAGGTCATTTTACAATTAGGGTAGGTCACTAAGCACCTGGTGCTGGAGAAATCGCTGAGCTCTCCTACATTATACTGTAGTATACCGCCATCCTCCTACATCTCAATGGTGACAGTGTAATTAGCCAATTTATCAAGCTGGGAAATCTTAATAATGCCAGGGGTGCTGGGCATGCCCCCACAATGGCAAAAATGGGGGCATGGCCCGCGTTTGCAGCTCCCTCCATGAGGCCACGTCCCCTAATGTTGGATGCGCGCCTCTGTCCCTCCTCCCCACTTTCTAAAGTTGGGAGGTATGGAGTTAGGCACTAGGGGAAGAGTTAGGCACTAGGGTTACGGTTAGGCACAAGGGGGAGGGTTACGATTAGGTACTAGGGGAAGGTTTAGCTACAAGGAGGAGGGTTAGGGTTAGGCACTAGGGGGGGTTACAGTTAGGCACTAGGGGGAGAGTTAGGGATAGGCACTAGGGGAAGAGCTAGGGTTAGGCACTAGGTGGAGGGTTACAGTTAGACACTAGGGGGAGAGTTAGGGTTAGGCACTAGGGGGAGAGTTAGGGTTAGGCACTAGGTGGAGGGTTACAGTTAGACACTAGGGGGAGAGTTAGGGTTAGGCACTAGGGGGAGGGTTAGGGTTAGACACTAAGGGGAGAGTTAGGGTTAGGCACTAGGGGGAGGGTTACGGTTAGGCACTAGGGGGAGAGTTAGGGTTAGGCACTAGGGGGAGGGTTACGGTTAGGCACTAGGGGGAGAGTTAGGGTTAGGCACTAGGGGGAGGGTTAGGGTTAGGCACTAGGGTTAGGGTTAGGCACTAGGGGGAAAGTTAGGGTTAAGCACTAAGCGGAGAATTAGGTTTAGACACTAGGGGGAGGGTAATGCTTTAGGGTTAGGCACTAGGGGGAGGGTTAGGCACGAGGTGGAGGGTTACGGTTAGGCACTAGGGGAAAGGTTAGGCACTAAGGTTAGGGTTAGGCACTAGGGGGAGGGTTACGGTTAGGCACTAGAGGGAGAGTTAGGGTTAGGCACTAGGGGGAGAGTTAGGGTTATGCACTAGGGTTAGGATTAGGCACTAGGGGAAAGTTAGGGTTAGGTACTGGGCGGAGAAATAGGTTTAGGCACTAGGGGGAGGGTTAGGCACTAGGTGGAGGGTTACGGTTAGGCACTAAGGTTAGGGTTAGGCACTAAGGTTAGTGTTACGCACTAGGGGGAGGGTTACGGTTAGGCACTAGGGGGAGAGTTAGAGTTAGGCACTAGGGGGAGGGTTAGGCACTAGGGGGAGAGTTAGGGTTAGACACTAGGGGGAGGGTTATGGTTACACACTAGGGGGAGAGTTAGGGTTAGGCACTAGGGAGAGAGTTAGGGTTAGGCACTAGGGGGAGGGTTACGGTTAGGCACTAGGGGGAGGGTTACGATTAGGCACTAGGGGGAGAGTTAGGGTTATGCAGTAGGGTTAGGGTTAAGCACTAGGGAGAAAGTTAGGGTTAGGCACTAGGCGGAGAATTAAGTTTAGGCACTAGTGGGAGGGTTAGGCACTAGGGGGAGGTTTAGGCACTAGGTGGAGGGTTACGGTTAGGCACTAGGGGAAGGGTTAGGCACTAAGGTTAGGGTGAGGCACTAGGGGGAAGGTTAGGCAGTAGGTGGAGGGTTACAGTTCGGCACTAAGGTTAGGGTTAGGCACTAGGTGGAGGGTTACGTTTAGGCACTAGGGGGAGAGTTAAGGTTAAGTACTAGGTGGAGAGTTAGTGTTAGGCACTAGGGGGAGGGTTATGATTAGGCACTAGGGGAGAGTTAGGGTTAGGCACTAGGGGGATAGTTAGGGTTAGGCACTACGGGAGAGTTAGGGTTAGGCACTAGGGGGGAGGGTTACAGTTAGGCACTAGGGGGAAAGTTAGGGTTAGGCACTAGGGGGAGAGTTAGGGTTAGGCACTAGGGGGAGGGTTATTGTTGGACACTAGGGGGAGAGTTAGGGTTAGGCACTAGGGGGAGGGTTACAGTTATACACTAGGGGCAGAATTAAGGTTAGGTACTAGGGGGAGAGTTAGGGATAGGCACTAGGGGGAGGGTTAGGGTTAGGCACTAGGGAAAGGGTTATGGTTAGGCACTAGGGGAAGAGTTAAGGTTAGGCACTAGGGGGAGGGTTAGGGTTAGGCACTAGGGGAAGGGTTAGGCACTAAGGTTAGGGTTAGGCACTAGGGGGAGGGTTAGGCACTAGCTGGAGGGTTACGGTTAGGCACTAGGGGGAGAGTTAAGGTTAGGCACTAGGGGGAGAGTTAAGGTTAGGTACTAGGGGGACAGTAAGGGTTAGGCACTAGGGGGAGGGTTACGGTTAGGCACTAGGGGGACAGTAAGGGTTAGGCACTAGGGGGGAGGGTTACGGTTAGGCACTAGGGGAAGAGTTAGGGTTAGGCACTAGGGTTAGGCACTAGGGGGAGAGTTAGGTCCAGGCACTAGGGGGAGGGTTAGGCACTAGGGGGAGAGTTAGGCACTAGGGGGAGAGTTAGGGTTAGGCACTAGGGGGAGCATTACGGTTAGGCACTAAGGGGAGAGTTAGGGTTAGGCACTAGGGGAAGGGTTATGGTTAGGCACTAGGGGAGAGTTAGGGTTAGGCACTAGGGGGAGGGTTACGGTTAGGCACTAGGGGAAGGGTTAGGCACTAAGGTTAGGGTTAGGCACTAGGGGGAGGGTTAGCCAGTAGGGTTAGGTTTAGGCACTAGGGGGAAAGTTAGGGTTAGGCTCTAGGTGGAGAATTAGGTTTAGGCACTAGGGGGAGGGTTAGGCACTAGGTGGAGGGTTACGGTTATGCACTAGGGGAAGGGTTAGGCACTAAGGTTAGGGTTAGGCACTAGGGGGAGGGTTAGGCAGTAGGTGGAGGGTTACGGTTAGGCACTAGGGGGAGAGTTATGTTTAGGCACTAGGGGAAGGGTTAGGGTTAGGCACTAGGGGGAGAGTTAGGATTAGGCACTAGGGGGAGGGTTAGGCACTAGGGGGAGAGTTAGGATTAGGCACTAGGGGAAGGGTTATGGTTAGGCACTAGGTGGAGGGTTACGGTTAGGCACTAGGGGAAGGGTTAGGGTTAGGCACTAGGGGGAGAGTTAGGATTAGGCACTAGGGGAAGGGTTATGGTTAGGCACTAGGTGGAGGGTTACGGTTAGGCACTAGGGGGAGAGTTATGTTTAGGCACTAGGGGAAGGGTTAGGCACTAGGTGGAGGGTTACGGTTAGGCACTAGGGGGAGAGTTATGTTTAGGCACTAGGGGAAGGGTTAGGGTTAGGCACTAGGGGGAGAGTTAGGATTAGGCACTAGGGGGAGGGTTAGGCACTAGGGGAAGGGTTACGGTTAGGCACTAGGGGGAGAGTTATGTTTAGGCACTAGGGGAAGGGTTAGGGTTTGCTAATGAGGGGGATTAAGGTTAAAAATCACACAAAAAATATGTATCAACCATTTGCTTGTTGACCTTTTGAGCCTGTCAACATTTTGAACATGTCAACCTTAGTCCATGTTGGCCATTTAACTATTTACTTTTTGACCCTGCCAACCTTATGCCTCTGGACTATCTGCTGTTGCCCTATTAACTGTGTAACCCTCCACTTCTGTCTGAAGCAACCAAGGTAACGTATTACCTAATGCTAATGCCAGTATGCGCCAATGTATTCAGAATCAGCCCAAGTAACCGTATGTAGAATAGAAATCAAATCACTTTTGGGGAAGTCTCTTGCTTGTTTGTACACTTGTATGCTCCGGAGCTAAGTGTGTGTAAGTATGTGTGATCGAGTGGAGCACGGTCTCATGGATAGGGAAAATTGTCTATGAAACCAAGCGTATAAGTAAGGGCGGTGCTGTTGCTGATATGTGTAAAACTCTGTATATGGGTGGCTATCTGCATTCAGGACCTAACTCACAGATGCACACATACCCAATGGTTTATGTGCATTTATGATGTTTTCAGGGCCAGTAAGCTTGCGAGCAGGGCCCTCCTACCTCTATGTCTGTCTGTTTTTACCCAGTTTTGTTCTATTACTGTTGTTCTAATTGTAAAGCGCAACGGAATATGCTGCGCTATATAAGAAACTGTTAATAATTAATAAATAATAAAATCCTAACTTATAGGCACACTGGGCAGCTACCTTGGGCCCCGTAATTGTAGGGGGCTCAGAGCAAGGGTGAGTGGTGGTTACCCAATCAGAGCTGCAAGGCAGCTTTCTGTACCTGCCTCCCAGACAGTGAATGGCTGTCAGCATGCCGATTGGTGGATGGCTGGAGCTATCTACCAATCAGAGTGCTGACAGCCATTCACTGTATGCAAGCATGTGGAGAGACTGTGCAAAATGGCAGGCGGGGCATGTTATGATTTGTGGGTGGGAAGGGGCCCCAGTGCATTGCTTTGCCCTGGGCCTACTAAGCTGTGAAGATGGCTCTGGATGTTTGTAGTACCAGGCATGTGCAGAAAAGGTTCTGAGTCGTCACACTCTCACTGCCTCCAAAGCCACAGCATGTCACTACGTTTGGGGTGGGCAAGGGGTGGTGACAGCAACCGATTTTACAGAATGGGGCTTTTTCACCCCCGTTTTGTAGGCCTGACGAGGCCAGGGTTTGCATCTGTCAATGCAGATTTTCTGGTCCTGGCAGCATGAACACACCGGCATCCTGAGTAACCTCAGGGTTACTCAGACGATCGATGTTCTGCTTTTTTGGAAACAGCAGCAGATCACAGAAGACGGCAGTGGGAGTCTACTTACACAAGACGCCTTCTGCTGCTTTTACGTACATCTTTGTATCAGGCCCTCAGTTTCTCCATTGCAGAAATCACCCTAGGTGGTTCTGTGCTCCTCAGCTTGCAGAAGTGCGCTCAGATTTTTTTCCAAAGCAAATGGAGCTACGGAGCAATGGGGCTGAGCAGGCGAAGAGTAGACATTTTCACTGGCCGACTTCAGAGAGAGCGAGAGAAAGCAGGGTCGGCACTAATGCTTTTGTCGACCCCTCTTGTTGCACAACCACCCTGCTTCCTACCTTGATGAGAGGCAGGGACAGCATCAGTGGCGTATTTTAACTATGGGCTGCAGGACTCCAGCCCCCCCAGGTGAAATCCACCAACCATGACTGCTCTGGCTTCACTGTGACTGGCAGTGACTTCCTATTGGAAGTCCTACCTGTCAGTCACAGACACTACAAGCAGTCCCATTGGGAGGTGTTTCCTCCCTCCGGGACTGCCAGACCGGGATGAGATTAGTTTTGTCAGCCCTAGCCGGCTACTATGGGCTGCAACTGATGTCCGGGTAGTGGCAGCCCCTCTACCACCGCCGCTGGACAACATCCTCTCCTCCTGGGACTGGATGTGTTATGCTTCGCTATGACATCATAGTCACATATTATGTCACTCATTTAGTGTTTTAGACACCCCTAACCATTGGTATCCTAGAAATTTAGCTAGGTTCAACTAATGGTAGTGCTGTCCCTTGGAGTTAGTACATCTGTCTAGTTTTTTGCAGATCATTGCAAAACAAGATTTAATTTCGCAGAGTAAGAATGTTAAAATGTTATTAAACGGTAGAGCGGACAATTATTTTAATTGAAAAAAAAAACATTTTTTATTTGAAAAAAGAGAGCAAAAAACACATACTTTGGGTGTACCTTGCTGTGTTGAAGGTTGGACTATGGGGGTAATTCAGAGCTGTTCGCACGCTAGCTATTTTTTGCAGTTCTGCAATCAGGTCAAAACTGCGCATGCGTATGCACCGCAATGCGCAGGTGCGTCGTACGGGCACAAAGCGGGTGACATCTAAATTGCAGTGTAAAATTAAAGCAGCCAGTATTTACCCTACACAGAAACAATATAACACACCCAAATCTAACTCTCTCTGCACATGTTACATCTGCCACACCTGCAGTGCCCATAGCGGGTCATTCCGACCTGTTCGCACGCTGCCATTTTTTGCAGCACAGCAATCAGGTCACTACTGCGCATGCGTATGCACCGCAATGCATAGGTGCGTCATACGGGTACAAAGAGGATCGTTGCTGAGCGATGGATTTAACGAAGAATCCATTCGCACAGCCGATCGCAAGGAGATTGACGGGAAGAAGGCGTTTATGGGTGTCAACTGACCGTTTCCTGGGAGTGTTTGGGAAAACGCAGGTGTGTCCAAGCGTTTTCAGGGCGGGTGTCTGATGTCAATTCCGGGACCAGACAGGCTGCAGTGATCGCAAGGGCTGAGTAAGACCAGACCTACTCAGAAACTGCACAAACTGTTTTAGCAGAGCACGGCTGCACAGGCGTTCGCACACTTGCAAAGTGAAAATACACTCCCCTATAGGCGGTGACTATCTGATCACAGCGCTGCAAAAAGTAGTTAGCGAGCGATTAACTCGGAATGACCCCCATGGTTTTGCCCAACTGCTAACAAATTTGCTGCTGCGATCAACTCTGAATTACCTCCTATGATGGAACATGTTTTCCCCTCCCCAGCAAACCTATGTGTACTCCTAATTTGTGGAGGAATCACCCAGGAGTAAAGAGAGGGTAGCATCTTAAACACCATACTATTTGTCATTGACGTCTACTCGTAAATAGAGATTTAAGGGTCTATTTACTAAGCCTTGGACGGAGATAAAGTACCAGCCAATCAGCTCCCAACTGTCATTTTTCAAACACAGCCTGTGACAAGACAGGAGCTGATTAGCTGGTACTTTATCTCCGTCTACTTTCTCTCCATCCAAAGCTTAGTAAATAGAACCATTAGTAACTTTGCTATAAACTTCCATAGTGCAGTAATAGCAACTACTTGGGCTATTAGGTCCGGTACACACTAGGACGACTCGGATGTCGGTCGACGGGACAACCAGTGTAAAGATACATTGGTTGCCTGTACACACTGAACGATATAGTGCTCGACCGCATAATATATTGTTCATGGCCGCATTCAGATGTATGCCGTCGTCAGCTGGGTCATCTCATCTGCCGTATAGCACATCAGATGGGACGATCCAGATCGACGACGACGTCCATACACAGTAGATGATATGGCCGATATGTCGCTCTGATCTTCAATATCGGATTATATATTGTGTAATGTGGAGTAGTGATTTAAGGGGCAAGTACAGGGGGTGCATCAACTTAATTTGTGCAAAAATGGCCCCCGGGCCTCTTAGCATAATAACAAGATATGGGAGGGTTCTTTGCTGTCACAGGAGTCAGGGAAAACTCCAACATACTCTTCCAAACATTTCATTACAAACTTTAAAAAAAATAAAAAGTATCTGAGAATGTCATTCTGGGACATAGGCATACTTACCTACTCTCCCGGAAGCTGCGGGAGGCTCACGTTTTTTGGGGTAGCCTCCCGCACCCCCGGAAGAGTGGGCAGGTCTCCCGCATCCTGCTCGCACCCTAGTGATGCGAGCAGGATGAGAGATAACCTCCCTTCGCGGGTCCGTCGGGTGGAGAAGGGGTTAAAATGACGCAAATCGCGTCATTTTAGCCCCGCCCCCTTCCCGTGGACCCGCGAATCGTGGCATTTCCCGATGCGGGGGCGGGGCTTAGTGATGTCACAGTCCGGCCCCGACCCCGAAGACACCTGCTGCGTCTCCTCTCCGGGCTTCTCCCGGAAAGGAAAATTAAAATGTAGGTAAGTATGGACATAGAGCCTAATTCAGCATGGATCGCAAAAGCAAAATCTTTCTGTAATGGGCAAAACCATGCGCACTGCAGGTGGGGCAGATGTAACATGTGCAGAGAGAGTTAGATTTGGGTGGGTTACTGTGTTTCTGTGCAGGGTAAATACTGGCTGCTTTATTTCTACACTGCAATTTAGATTTCAGTTTGAACACACCCCACCAAAATCTAACTCTCTCTGCACATGTTACATCTGCCCCACCTGCAGTGCACATGGTTTTGCCCATTAGAGAAAGATTTTGCTTTTGCAATCCATGCTGAATTAGGACCATAATCTGATGACAGGCAGCATATGATTTGGCCCTTTCCAAAGTGACTTTGCAGGACCCATTGCAGGACATGATGTGTCCCTTGTGACTTTGCACGTACCTAACCACACACACACACACACACACACACACACACACACACACACACACACACACACACCTGATTGATAAGAATCAGTGCTTTCACAGTGCAATCTGATTATCACAACAAGATTTGCATTGCAGATAATGGATTACTGTTTTGTTTTTTATCCCTGAACAAGAAAAAAAGAAAAACGTTTAACCCAGAACTTAATGTCACCAAACGTGGAGAAGAGGACACCTAATATCTATCATCGGTATCCATAGTAACTGCATTAAGCAAATCAATGCTGATGATGGTGTCACCGAAATGGGAGGGCATGCCTCCCCTGCCTCTATCCCACTCTCTCGCTCCTTCTGCCTTCTTCTTTCCCTCTAGTTTATTTTTGTTGCTCTTCTCCCTCTTTCTCTTACTTTTTTCTTTTTCTTCCCAATCTCCCTTTCCGTACTTTTCCTTTCCTTTGTCCCTCTTGGTTTTTTTCCACTTCTGTAAACAGCCCTTGACCCACAAGGTGAACAAAAAGGAGTCCTTACTTGTCTCCATTTACCGTACCTCCGGACCATCAACTCTCGCCTCTAAGTGCGTGGGTTTGGCAAACAACATTTATTTTCTCTTTGCCAAAGTCTCTTTTTTTTTTTTTTTAACTGATGGAGATGGTTATGAGAAGAAGTCGGGACTTCTGTGATAGCAACACCTTCTCTCCTTCCTCCAGCTCACCTAATACTTAATTTTGATATTTCTTTTTGGGAATAAAAAAGCCAAAAACATTTTTAATGGGGATTTGAAGAGGACAAAATGTGATTGCCTCAGCAGAGATGTTCGGGTGACTCCAGTTAGGAAGTTGGCGGAGGTCTAAGGGACAGGGAAGAAAGTCAACTTGAATTTCGGTCTCTTAGGTGCCATGCTATCAGACCACCATGAATCTCGAAGGACTTGAGATGATAGCAGTTTTGGTTGTCTTAGTTTTGTTTGTTAAAGTTTTGGAACAATTTGGCCTTTTTGAACCTGTAGCAGTGGAAGGTAACGTATACATACATAAATACATATTTACTGCATGGATTGTGTTGCTTAAATTGTCGTCGTCGTCTTCCCAGATAATTGTGTTAAGTATAAGGAGCTGAGCCAGAGTAATTAATAGTTTGCCTAGAGCAATTCATTTGACAAGCACTTGATTGCATGTCTTGAGTTAATCAGCTGCTGCGGAACTGGTTAACTGTTTTTATCTTCTTATTATTTTACTGAACATATTACAACTGATTTGACCCTTGATAGGACAGTATATAGTAATGTCTTGCTGTGTATTATTCCAGACTCGTGATTGATTTCAGAATACTGCATGTGATTCTTGCGCAGAATTAAGAAAATATGTTATAAATAGTTTTAACCCCTTATAACATACAGCTACTGCATATTATGGTTGAAGTTGATAACGATAAAGATTTGACTTGTTAATAGGAGATTGCAACAAACTTACATTCATGTGTTGCAAATAACTAATATATATATATATATATATATATATAATGTTCATTGTACATAGAATGCGTATAAGATAGTATTAAAGTCTATTACATTACCGAGTGCAGAAGTAATCTGCTGAGTAAATGTTGACATCATGTATTTTGAATAAGAACAATAACAATAAACATTATTTTCAAAATAAGATAAACAAATAAACACCTTACCCCTGGATGAAACAGAGCATGTGCTGTGGGATGGAAATCTCTAACAATATCACATTACTGATGGCTTAAAAATCTCAATTTTCCATCACTGCTTAATGCTCATTAATTTGCAACAGTAAATAATTAATTGGATTCTGGAAATGTTTTGTGTAAAAAATATTGTGGGAAAAAAAAACCTTGACTTGCTCACAATACTCAACACAGAAGTAGTGATAATACTGAAATGAACAGTTATGACTTATAGAGTGTATTAAGAGACGCAAAGTATACGGCACTGCAAGTTATATTCCGAAGCCAGAAAGAAGCACGTCCACTTCTCCCCACTGCTGTCTCTCCCTCCTCTGTGTTTAAGTATTTATGAAGGTGTTGATCACAAGCAGAGTGGATTTCGAGAGAGGAATATAGATACATTTCTCCCCAGACAGCAGAGATCAATGCTCTTTTCTACTATAAAATAACATATATTTTTTATGCTTTTAGATATACGTTACTTGCACTTTGTGCTCTTTTATTCTGTGGTTTCATCTTTACTTGTCAACCTTCGATGAATTTATTTTAATTTCTTTAAAATACTTGTGGGGTATATACACAGTCCCTCTGATGGATGTAAATCACCCTGCCCTCATTCCTTATGTATTATTGTTCCATTCGGACTAATATGTCGCTGTGTATGAAGGTTATCTGGCTCCTGAAAAAAACTCAGTGGCTCTTCACCCTCAGACAACTTTGACTTATTGTTTGGTACACAGAAAATATGAAAGTGGGGCCCACCTAGAAGGTTGTGGTTCCCACAAGGCTGTGAGCTGAGCTCCATGGTCAAAGCAAAGTCCCAGTCCAGCCTTCAAGCGGGCCTCAGGAAACGCAATTCTTAGTCCATTGGCGGGAGGTTTGCCAGAGGGGCGTGATGCTGGCGAACTCCAAGTCTTTTTTTAAAGTGGCAGTCATTTAACAAGGCATGGTTTTGCTTTGTAAATAAAAGCCGCTTTAAAAAAAATAAATCAGAGTTTAACCGGCATCCCGCACCTTCTGCAAACTCGGACGCCGTTACCTCCCGTCGCATATGTTTTATGGGGATGAGAGTTCTGATTGTATCCAGGGGACTTGCTTGAATATTTGGGTCAGTGCGTGCCCTCCTGCAACTTTTACTAAATCATTACTTAAGCTTTCAATCTTTTCTGCATGCTTCCTTGATGGTAAAACGAGAATAAACTATCCATTTTGCCCGATGATATAAATGCATAACTGGAAAGCACAGAAGGAAAGAGTAGTAGCAATTTACATGTGGATTTGTATCTAAAAGTCTATTGTGGTCAGAGTTTGTTTTTAAGTATTGCAGCAAAATTGCATCTGTTACATGGGGCGAGATGCATCAAAGGAAAAAATGTGGGCAAACTAAATTTTCGGAGGTTTGCCCACATCTCTCCTATGCACCAAGCTCCGGAATGCAATACATTCCGGACCTCGTTCCCGGAAAGCAACGTATCTGTAGATGACATTGCCAAATAGAGGCCTATGGGCTTCTTATTGCAAAGTACACTGAGAGGGATCCAATCGGATCCCTCCCAGAGTCCCCTGCGACGCGCATGTCATCCGACGAATGTGCAGAAGGACTCCTGGGTAATATACCCAGAAATCCTTGTATAGCAAAAGGACAGCTGTGCTTTCGATGATGCATGCAATGCTTGATAAATCCCGCCCATGGTCACAAACATTAATTTCCATGGAACGCGGCCGGCCCTTACTATTGTTTTAGTGGATTACATTATTTACATGAGATTATTACAGTGTGTATTATTACAGTATGTCATATGTCAATTGTTAAAGAATAAATGTTGAGAATTGCATCCAATATATACAATAAGGTGAATTTCACTGTGCATATGGTCATTAATGAATAACCGGTACAATTCTAGGCATATTTAGGGGCATAGTAATCACCCACTGTATTTTTAGTGTGGCTGGGGTGTGATAATTACACCCCGAATAGCAATGTGGTAATAAATATTACTACTTGCATTTTCCATTCCCTAGGTGCTGGGGCAGAGCTTCCAAAAAACCCTATAGCGGCAAATGACTAGCTGGTAACAAAAATGTAAATGTACTTTAAAAAAAATAATAATTTTTTATGAATTCCTGCGATTTATAGAAATCACTGGTATAGAAGCATCTAATCATTGCAGTAATTTATCTATCTAATATTTAATATTGGGCCCACAGAAAAATGTTTACATAATATTGCAGATATTAAGGGGGTTACTTTCTTCAGATTAGATTCATGTGTTGTTTTGTTTATTCCTCATCACAACCTTTACTAAATGCATTGTTTTTGTTTCTGGATAGCGTTTAACTCTGCTTCTCTACCATGTCTTTATAGCATCAGGCAAAGTTTGTTTATTGAAGTTGCACTGAATACAGTAAAATGCAGCTGCCGAGATCTGGGGCACTTTAAGACAGTAGGGGGCAATCTTTGTGCGGGCCCCCTCCTCTCTCTCTCTGTAATTATGAGTAAACTCTGAAACTGTGCTCACACCATGGGCCTAATTCAGACCTGATTGCAGCAGCAAATTTGTTAAAATTGGGTAAAACCATGGTGGGGGGGGGGGGGGGGATAATTCTGAGTTGATCGCAGCAGGAATTTTGTTAGCAGTTGGCCAAAACCATGTGCACTGCTGGGGAGGCAGATATAACATGTGCAGAGAGAGTTAGATTTGGGTGGGGTGTGTTCAATCTGCAATCTAAATTGCAGTGTAAAAATAAAGCAGCCAGTATTTACCCTGCACAGAAATAAAATAACCCACCCAAATCTAACTCTTTCTGCACATGTTATATCTGCCTCCCCTGCAGTGCACATGGTTTTGGCCAACTGCTAACAAAATTCCTGCTGCGATCAACTTGGAATTACCCCCCAAGTGCACTGCAGGGGGGGCAGATGTAACATAAGCAGAGAGAGTTAGATTTGGGTGGGTTATATTGTTTCTGTGCAGGGTAAATACTGGCTGCTTTATTACTACACTGCAATTTAGATTTCAGTTTGAACACACCCCACCCAAATCTAACTCTCTCTGCACATGTTACATCTGCCCCATCTGCACTGCACATGGGTGGTCATTCTGAGTTGTTCGCTCGTTGCCGAGTTTAGCTATATTGCGATTAGTCGCTTACTGCGCATGCGCAAGGTTCGCAGAGCGCATGCGCTTAGTTATTTTACTCAAAAGTTTGGTATTTTACTCACGGCATAACGAGGAATTTTCATTGTTCTGGTGATCGTACTGTGATTGACAGGAAGTGGGTGTTTCTGGGCGGAAACTGGCCATTTTCTGGGCGTGTGCTAAAAAACGCAGGCGTGTCAGGGAAAAACGCGGGAGTGTCTGGGCGAACGCTGGGCGTGTGTGTGACGTCAAACCAGGAACGAAACTGACTGAACTGATCGCAGTGTAGGAGTAAGTCTCGAGCTACTCAGAAACTGCTAAGAAATTTCTATTCGCAATTCTGCTAATCTTTCGTTCGCAATTCTGCTATGCTAAAATACACTCCCAGAGGGCGGCGGCTTAGCGTGTGCAATGCTGCTAAAAGAAGCTAGTGAGCGAACAACTCGGAATGAGGGTCATGGTTTTGCTCATTTGCTAACAAATTTGCTGCTGCGATCAACTCTAAATTACCCCCATGTTTCCGGTGATTCCTCCCAGAAAGTTAAGTATAATGAATGGGTGGCGGTGTGCAGTGTGGGCCCCCAGGACCAAGTTTTAGATACACTCATGGTCATGGCCTGGATACAAATGTATCCAATATAGAAAGTGCAAAAGAACTGTCTAGTATTCTTGAGCAAATTAAATGAGTTTTCCTGATAATATAAAGACATTCTTCGGAAGCACAGAATGGATCTAGAAAACACAAAAATAACACCAAAATCGAAATGAACTTCCACCAACTGGACACTTAATAAACAAAATTAACTAGCACAAAACTCTAGGCCCTAATTGTGTTTGATAGACGTTGCAGAAGCCAAGGGCCTAATTCAGAGCTGATCGCAGCATCAAATATATTCTCTAATGGGTAAAACCATGGGGGTAATTCCAAGTTGATCGCAGCAGGAAATTTTTTAGCAGTTGGGCAAAACCATGTGCACTGCAGGTGGGGCAGATATAACATGTGCAGAGAGAGTTAGATTTGGGTGGGTTATTTTGTTTCTGTGCAGGGTAAATCCTGGCTGCTTTATTTTTACACTGCAATTTAGATTGCAGATTGAACTCACCCCACCCAAATCTATCTCTCTCTGCACATATTATATCTGCCCCCTCTGCAGTGCACATGGGTGGTTATTCCGAGTTGTTCGCTCTGTAATTTTCTTCGCATCGCAGCGATTTTCCGCTAATTGCGCATGCGCAATGTTCGCACTGCAACTGCGCCAAGTAAATTTGCTATGCAGTTAGGTATTTTACTCACGGCATTACGAGGTTTTTCTTCGTTCTGGTGATCGTAATGTGATTGACAGGAAGTGGGTGTTTCTGGGCAGAAACTGGCCGTTTTATGGGTGTGTGTGAAAAAAACGCTACCGTTCCTGGGAAAAACGCGGGAGTGGCTGGAGAAACGGAGGAGTGTCTGGCCGAACGCTGGGTGTGTTTGTGACGTCAAACCAGGAACGACAAGCACTGAACTGATCGCACTGGCAGAGTAAGTCTCGAGCTACTCAGAAACTGCACAGAGAAGTCTTTTCGCAATATTGCGAATCTTTCGTTTGCAATTTTGCTAAGCTAAGATTCACTCCCAGTAGGCGGCGGCTTAGCGTGTGCAATGCTGCTAAAAGCAGCTTGCGAGCGAACAACTTGGAATGAGGGCCATGGTTTTGCCCATTAGCTAACAAATTTGCTGCTGCGATCAGGTCTGAATTAGGCCCCAAGTACAAATCAGTGTACGGTAATGTTATCAGAAGCTCTCTGCTTAATATAATATATTGGGCTAAGTGTGATGTCATCATTTGCGTTCGTGTCTGATACATGACATCTTCAACCTACACATACAATAAATATAGCTACTGCACAGCATTTAATGTGACATGCCATTAACATTACACTGTACAAACTGACATTCTCCTCGTAGGATTAGTTAATGTGCAAAGTTTAAAAGCTATGGGGCTGGTTCCGAGTCGCACACACCAGCCCACGCAGCAGCGCTATTGGCGGTCGCCTTCCTGTGACTTTATTAAAATGTCGCTACAAACTCCTCCCCATGTGTACATCCGTGCGGCCGAGTGTGCAAGGACTGACAAGCCCTATCTCAGATGCAGTGTCTCCATCTGACCGTGCCCTACTATGCTGGCAGGTGTATGCAGCTGTCTGCATGGACACGCCCCCGACATTCCCAAAACACGCCCACTGAACGGACCATATTTGCATACACTATTAGCCTCCTACCAATCACCGACCATGAGCATCACAATATTTCTGATCCCGTCTGACCTGACAGCAGCAGCGCCTCTCTGTGGACTGTGTGGGGAATACATGCCCCCTGCGTAGCAGATTTAAGACATTTTTGCGCATGCACAATTGTAAATTATCACTCAACTACATGAACATCCTCCTTGTGCTGCTCGGAATCGGGCCCAACCAGTGCTCCGGACCTGTATAAAGCACAAGTGCAATGTGGTCTGCTTGGGACTGACATAAGGGTCTATTGGCAGCACTGCTCAGTGTCATTATATGGGGCATACAGTGGAACGTAACCATAAGGGTGGCAGAGCAAGTCCTGCTCATTTTTTCTTTAAAAAAAAAACAAAACAAAAGATTTCAGGAAAATTCTGACTTGTTCTGAAGGTACATTAATTTTTTTTTGCAATATCCCACTTTTAATTGAATTCCCCCCAGAGAGTCTGTACTACTGGCCAGTGTCTAGCATTGAGGGGCCTCTACAAAATGTTGCTGTGGGGCCCACAAAGTTCTAGTGTGCACCAGCATATTCCATAGAACAATCAATCAGACTTACTGGGATTTTTTTTTTTGTGTTGAAAGTTAATGAGACATGCAAAAGGGAAATAGTATTTTTTTCCCTTATAATGGTTGGTATATAAAGCAGTCCCAGTTATAAATAGCGGAGCCACAGTGGCCCTTCCCTAGAGCAGTAACAACACAGGGGCCACAGATTACTCCTTCTTTCATCATCTTTTCTATGTTTCCTTATATGCCATGACCGTAGCTTGTTACCCCAGGTTTGGACTCCCACTGTGTTTAATCACAGCCACGTAGGGTTACCCACCTCATCCCTTTAATTCTGGACACATATTAATTACACAGGTTCTGTGGCTGGCTGACTTCAAGACTCCATTTCACCTGGTTTTAATCAGCCACAGAACCTGTGTAATTAATGTGTCCAGAATTAAAGGGGTGATGTGGTAACCCTACAGCCACGCCAGTGCTGTCCTAAAACATTGCAGAACTGTGTCAGTGGCATCCTGTAATGTCTGGAGACCAATAGTCAACACCAAGAGTCAACAGGATAACATTGTCTTCAGTGTGACTTATTAAGTGCATTTGATGTAAAGAAGGACAAACTCTCATCCTGAAAGAATCCAATTACACCATGTGTATTTGTAGATGCTTAGAGCAGGGCTGTAACTATGGGTAGGTAAGTAATGCAGGTGGCAGCGCCGTTGCACCCAGATGGCGTCAGCATTTGCCTTACAATGGCCCCCTGCACCTTAGAGAGCCAGCCAGTGCTTCCTGGTGCTTCCGCCTCAGCGTAATGTCACATGATCAGGGGCGGGCCAGCACTGGGCGGAATATCACCCTGCTATGTCCCTGGCCTAGGGGAATAGGAGAGCTGATTGTCACCTCTGATGTAGGTGCTGGATCATCTCAAGAGTAGATGATGATTTACTAAAACTCCATAGGTAAGTGGAGGTGTTTCCCATAGCAACCTATCAGATGCTAGCTATCCCATACCTAGTACATTGTAGAGAAGATAACTAGAATCTGATTGGTTGCTGTAACCAACATGTCCAATCATTCTTACCACTGGAAACAGTGATCCCTATTCAAATATTAATTTAAAATATGGACTAATGTGCACTCCACTGTAAATTATAAAGTCACTGATGAGGCCACCTTCCAGATGCTTTTAAACAGATTATGGTTCTCCATGGTGACTTCTAATATCCATAGTAATTTACACTAGCAGGTGTGTTATTCCATATAATACGTACCTTTTCCTATTAGTGACATCTTGTATATAATAGTACTAATAGTAACAGGAAAACGAAAATATAACTTTGCCCCAAAACTTTGTGTGGTAAGTGTAGGATCAAACCAAGAAAGTTGACGCAGGTCCTGAATTATTGATTACAAACCATACAATCTCTTTGAAGCTTTCAAAGGATAATTTCATAGCACTTTTGGAAACTTTTCAAAAGTAGATATTTCAAGTACATTGACTTAATCGATCGATTTCTTGGCAGCCTTAAAGAATTGCTAATCAGAGGATGTGAATATAACAGCTTCTTGGTTATAAGAAGATCTGCATTTGGAAATGTGTTTTATGCTTCAAAGAGGCTGCCGCATTAGAAGGTAATATAATGAGAAAATGGTCAAGTTTTGCTGAGAAACAAATCAGTTTCTAATTGTTATTTTTTTAAAGCAACGTTGTACTTCTGTAAGCTAACCTCCCAAACTTGCAGATGAGGGAGAAAATGGAAAAGGGGGTGTGTTCTTGTGATATGGAGGTGTGGCTCTGTGTCATGCTCTCGTTTTTTGCCCAGCTACTGCTGCAACCAGCTGACCAATTTAACCCATTTAAAGCTACAGTAGGGCACATAGGCACCCACCATCGTTGTATGTGACCTCATGATGTCACAGAATAGGGCCGTGGGGGGGGGGGGTAATAATTATATATATATATATATATATACCTCCCAACATGACCCTCTCCAGGAGGGATAGCATGCTCTGCTCCTGGACTTCCTTCTTAATTTATGGTTGCCATCACCTGTGCTGGAACAACTTTCTTAACCATTAACCTGTTCAACACAGGTGTCAGCAATCATACATTAAGAGAAAATCCAGAAGCAGAGCATTGTGTCCCTCCTGGAGAGGGTCATGTTGGGAGGTATGTGTATATACATATAACACACCCTGTTTCTGTCTAGTTCAAAATTCCTTTCCCAGGCCCATGTCGGGATCTCGGATTTATCTAATACATAATTAATGTGCTGATTGATAAGCCTGGTCTGGCCCAGATCGGTTACAGCTTGGTCTGAGGGGAGACCATACAAGAAACAAAACCCTGCAGTGAAGTCTAACGATAGCTAGCAAATAACATTAGAGACTGAAGGAAATGTAAAAGATTACAGCAAAAACATTGTTTAAGTTCGCAGCTGGTGGTAATTCTGAGTCTACACGTACTGTAGCAGGTAGATTCCAGTCTGTGCTTACCGGCCTAATGGAATGTTCTTACATTGCCTCAATGCTAACGGCAGATTGTCCGCAGAGTTACTATGAAAATGTTGGTAATTGAAAAAATTGGGCATTTGTTTACATTACCCACAATTAAATTAAGCAACGGGATGTATTGCTTTGTACATGTCCTCCTGTACTAGTACTAAATAGGGTGCTTTATTTTATATCTTGCTCCCGGGTTATTAATCTTGCTATGCTCCAGCCATAGTTGTTTAAAGTCATTTTCCTTGAATATTAGTTCTGATTTGATCATGGCTGTTATGAGAGTGTGTCCACAGCGTCCCAGGGTAATAATAATGGTGTGGTGCACGCACAGATCAGAGTTACCTTGGTGGGGAAGTCCTTATTCGGTAACAGCTCTTCACTATTCCACACCACTGCAGAGAGGCAAGGATTTCCCAGACACAGAGGTTGTATATCTTGACATCTTTCAAATACTATTTGGCCCACCAGCACATCATTGCAACATACTGCATACTGTATGCAGATGAAGATACTTCAAGCCTTGGAGAGACATAAAATACCAACCAGGATCAGCTTCTATATTAAGCACAGCCTGTAAAATGAGTTAGGAGCTGATTAGCTGGTACTTTATCTCTCTCTAAGACTTGATACGTCTCACCTTCCTATAGAAATAGCAACACAGCTGTGGCCAATCTACAACTCTCTACCCAAATCTACCTCTCTAAACTTATAAAATGTGATTTCCAGCTGCAAGTCATGCTTACTGATCATGCTATCCCTGAGCCTGGGACTGTCTGAGGGGCCAGGTCCGCTAACTAGGTGGAGTAACCGGGTTCAGTGCTTCACAAGGAATTGTATGCAAAATGCGGTATAGCCATGACTCCACAAATTGCCTTGCCTCCTGTCTCATACCCAGGGCCTGTCTTAGTAGCCCTGATCATGGACCTCCCCCATGGTGTTTTACCACAATTTTGGAATTACATTCCAGGGGAAGGTCTGCAATGTAATTCATAGCCAATCGTATCACCATGGTTACTGACCTCATTCAAGAAGGATGGGCAAGTGTGCTATAGGGGCTCGGGGTGATGTCATAGGTCATTTGCCCTGCAGGTTACTATTCCCAGTCGTAGTCCACGTGGATTGTAAAGATCGAAACAGTAAAACATTTTTTTTTTAAACTCATGTCGAGCTTTCTATGTGTCAGCCTGTCCTGTGTCAACATTTTCACTGTGTCTACCTTTTTCCCATGTCGACCAACAGTGGTTGACCTATTGACTGTCGACCTAAGTACTGTCGACCTACCATCCGGATACCGTCTGATAGGCATGCAAAGGTCTGATGATGTTCATGTATGGAAGTCTGGTGGGCTCCAAGGGGTATATGGGAGGACTGATGGACTCTAAGGGGTATGTGGGAGGTGTGATGGGCATATGAAAAGGTTGGAGGCCATGCCTTTCACGGCATATTTAGATTGTTTTTTTTTACTCTTAGAGGCAGATGTACTAAGCCTTTAAGAGAGAGAAAGTGGAGAGTGATAAAGTACCAACCAATCAGCTCCTAACTGCCATGTAACAGGCTGTGTTTGAAAAGGGACAGGAGCTGATTGGCTGGCACTTTATCTCTCGCCAAGCCTTTAGTACATTTGCCCCTTAGCCCCTGATAGATTGGCAACCCCTGGTCTAAATAATATAAAAGTTGCAGATACCTATAAAATACTGTACTAATATAATATAAAAGTTGCAGATACCTATAAAATACTGTACTAATATAATATAAAAGTTGCAGATACCTATAAAATACTGTACTAATATAATATAAAAGTTGCAGATACCTATAAAATACTGTACTAATATAATATAAAAGTTGCAGATACCTATAAAATACTGTACTAATATAATATAAAAGTTGCAGATACCTATAAAATACTGTACTAATATAATATAAAAGTTGCAGTACACATATTATTAACTAGTACTTGTAAAGGAGAACTCACACTACAGTCATTTCATCTTATGGTAACAGAATATTTGTATATATTTGTTGAACTTGGATATGACGGCAGATAAGTAAGCATACTGTATATCTGCCGGCGTGTTACATCAGCCTTTGATAAATATCATTCTCCCGTCCTCTGCCATGCAAGGAAGCAAGTGCATCTTTAATCCAAAATTGAATTTAGATTAGACTATCATTGCTGCCGTTCGTCTCCTGGTCAGACGCTTACGCAGCGTAATCACAAGAAGTCACTTTCAGTGACTGTCACGCGACTGGAAATATAAAGTGAAGGTCACCTTGGGAGGACTTGTGGATCCTGCTCATGGTATGTCTGGAACTACTCATTGGAACATGCTGTAGTTTGCTGAAGCAAGCAGGATATACGTATGTCTATTCTTCACTTCCTTCCTGCTAGTACTATATATTCACCGCTTGTAAATGGAGTACAATGCTTCACTGTGAGGGCTGGGATAAAATGCGGACTCTCATTAAACACAGTGAGGGCCATGAGAATCCATGTTCATCAGTTTACCAGGATATGACATCACTGAATCTCCAGGGTCATAGTTCATTAATAACTCACCTCAGTGATGTCTTCACTTCATAGCGATGGTTCGATAAAACAAATGGTCACTCGATCAGTTTTTAAACAGCAAGTAATCAAAAGGGAGGAGGGCATAAAAAATTTTCTCTGACGTCCTAAGTGGATGCTGGGGACTCCGTCAGGACCATGGGGATTAGCGGCTCCGCAGGAGACAGGGCACAAAACTAAAGCTTTAGGATCAGGTGGTGTGTACTGGCTCCTCCCCCTATGACCCTCCTCCAAGCCTCAGTTAGGTTTTTGTGCCCGTCCGAGCAGGATGCAATCTAGGTGGCTCTCTTAAGGAGCTGCTTAGAAAAAGTTTTTAGGTTTCTTATTTTCAGTGAGTCCTGCTGGCAACAGGCTCACTGCATCGAGGGACTTAGGGGAGAGAAGTTCAACTCACCTGCGTGCAGGATGGATTGGCTTCTTAGGCTACTGGACACCATTAGCTCCAGAGGGAGTCGGAACACAGGTCTCACCCTGGGGTTCGTCCCGGAGCCGCGCCGCCGACCCCCCTTGCAGATGCTGAAGATTGAAGGTCCAGAAACCGGCGGCAGAAGGCTTTTCAGTCTTCATGAAGGTAGCGCACAGCACTGCAGCTGTGCGCCATTGTTGTCACACACTTCACACCAACGGTCACGGAGGGTGCAGGGCGTTGCTGGGGGCGCCCTGGGCAGCAATGTATAATACCTTATTCTGGCTAAAAATACATCACATATAGCCCCTGGAGGCTATATGGATGTATTTAACCCCTGCCAGGTCTCAGAAAAACGGGAGAAGAAGCCCGCCGAAAAGGGGGCGGGGCCTATTCTCCTCAGCACACAGCGCCATTTTCCCTCACAGAAATGCTGGTGGGAAGGCTCCCAGGCTCTCCCCTGCACTGCACTACAGAAACAGGGTTAAAACAGAGAGGGGGGGCACTTATTTGGCGATATGTATATATATATTAAAATGCTATAAGGGAAAAACACTTATATAAAGGTTGTCCCTGTATAATATAGCGTTTTTGGTGTGTGCTGGCAAACTCTCCCTCTGTCTCCCCAAAGGGCTAGTG
Source organism: Pseudophryne corroboree (assembly GCF_028390025.1). NCBI lineage: Eukaryota > Metazoa > Chordata > Amphibia > Anura > Myobatrachidae > Pseudophryne > Pseudophryne corroboree. Next base: position 756,377,645 of record NC_086446.1, read on the forward strand.
GGGTCCTGTCCTCTATCAGAGCATTCCCTGTGTGTGTGCTGTGTGTCGGTACTTGTGTGTCGACATGTATGAGGACGATGTTGGTGAGGAGGCGGAGCAATTGCCGGTAATGGTGATGTCACTCTCTAGGGAGTCGACACCGGAATGGATGGCTTATTTAAGGAATTACGTGATAATGTCAACACGCTGCAAGGTCGGTTGACGACATGAGACGGCCGGCAAACCAATTAGTACCTGTCCAGGCGTCTAAAACACCGTCAGGGGCGTTAAAACGTCCTTTTTACCTCAGTCGGTCGACACAGACACGGACACTGACTCCAGTGTCGACGGTGAAGAAACAAACGTATTTTCCTTTAGGGCCACACGTTACTTGTTAAGGGCAATGAAGGAGATGTTACATATTTCTGATACTACAAGTACCACAAAAAAGGGTATTATGTGGAGTGTAAAAAAAAAAAAAAACTACATGTGGTTTTTCCTGAATCAGATAAATTAAATGAAGTGTGTGATGATGCGTGGGTTTCCCCCGATAGAAAATTATTGGCGGTATACCCTTTCCCGCCAGAAGTTATGCCGCGTTGGGAAACACACCTTAGGGTGGATAAGGCGCTCACACGCTTATAAAAACAAGTGGCGTTACCGTCTCCAGATACGGACGCCCTCAAGGAGCCAACTGATAGGAGGTTGGAAAATATCCTAAAAAGTATATACACACATACTGGTGTTATACTGCGACCAGCGATCGCCTCAGCCTGGATGGGCAGCGCTGGGGTGGCTTGGTCGGATTCCCTGACTGGAAATATTGATACCCTTGACAGGGACAGTATTTTATTGACTATAGAGCATTTAAAAGATGCATTTCTATATATGCGAAACTCTGGCATCAAGAGTAAGTGCGATGTCCATATCTGCCAGACGATGTTTATGGACACGACAGTGGTCAGGTGATGCAGATTCCAAACGGCACATGGAAGTATTGCCGTATAAAGGGGAGGAGTTATTTGGGGTCGGTTCATCGGACCTGGTGGCCACGGCAACAGCTAGAAAATCCACCTTTTTTACCCCAAGTCACATCTCAGCAGAAAAAGACATAGTCTTTTCAGCCTCAGTCCTTTCGTCCCCATAATATCTGCCCAGGGATAGAGGTAAGGGAAGAAGACTGCAGCAGGCAGCCCATTCCCAGGAACAGAAGCCTTCCACCGCTTCTGCCAAGTCCTCAGCATGACGCTGGGGCCGTACAAACAGGTGCGGTGGGGGGTCGTCTCAAGAGTTTCAGCACGCAGTGGGCTCACTCGCAAGTGGACCCCTGGATCCTACAAGTAGTATCCCAGGGGTACAGATTGGAAATTCGAGACGTCTCCCCCTCGCAAGTTCCTGAAGTTTGCTTTACCAACGTCTACCTCCGACAGGGAGGCAGTATTGGAAACAATTCACAAGCTGTATTGCCAGCAGGTGATAATCAAAGTACCCCTCCTACAACAAGTAAAGGGGTATTATTCCACACTATATTGTGGTACTGAAGCCAGACGGCTCGGTGAGACCTATTCTAAATGGAGTCACTCAGAGCAGTGATAGCGAACCAGGAAGAAGGGGACTATATGGTGTCCCTGGACATCAAGGATGCTTACCTCCATGTCCAAATTTGCCCTTCTCACAAAGTGTACCTCAGGTTCGTGGTACAAAACTGTCACTATCAGTTTCAGACGCTGCCGTTTGGATTGTCCACGGCACCCCGGGTCTTTACCAAGGTAATGGCCGAAATGATGACTCTTCTTCAAAGAAAAGGCGTCTTAATTATCCCTTACTTGGACGATCTCCTGATAAGGGCAAGGTCCAGAGAACAGTTGGAGGTCGGAGTAGCACTATCTCAAGTAGTTCTACGACAGCACGGGTGGATTCTAAATATTCCAAAATCGCAGCTGTCTCCGACGACACGTCTGCTGTCCCTAGGGATGATTCTGGACACAGTCCAGAAAAAGGTGTTTCTCCCGGAGGAGAAAGCCAGGGAGTTATCCGAGCTAGTCAGGAACCTCCAAAAACCAGGAAAAGTGTCAGTGCATCATTGCACAAGGGTCCTGGGAAAAATGGTGGCTTCTTACGAAGCGATTCCATTCGGCAGATTTCACGCAAGAACTTTTCAGTGGGATCTGCTGGACAAATGGTCCGGATCGCATCTTCAGATGCATCAGCGGATAACCCTGTCTCCAAGGACAAGGGTGTCTCTTCTGTGGTGGCTGCAGAGTGCTCATCTACTAAAGGGCCACAGTTATGCATTCAGGACTGGGTCCTGGTGACCAGGGATTCCAGCTTGAAAGGCTGGGGAGCAGTCACACAGGGAAAAAATTTCCAGGGAGTGTGATCAAGTCTGGGGACTTCTCTCCGCATAAATATACTGGAGCTAAGAGCAATTTACAATGCTCTAAGCTTAGCAAGACCTCTGCTTCAAGGTCAGCCGGTATTGATCCAGTGGGACAACATCACGGCAGTCGCCCACGTAAACAGACAGGGCGGCACAAGAAGCAGGAGGACAATGGCAGAAACTGCAACGATTCTTCGCTGGGCGGAAAATCATGTGATAGCACTGTCAGCAGTTTTCATTCCGGGAGTGGACAACTGGGAAGCAGACTTCCTCAGCACGACCTCCACCCGGGAGAGTGGGGACTTAATCGAGAAGTTTTTTCCACATGATTGTGCACCGTTGGGAAAGACCAAAGGTGGACATGATGGCGTCCCGCCTGAACAAAAAACTGGACAGGTATTGCGCCAGGTCAAGAGACCCTCAGGCAATAGCTGTGGACGTTTCTGGTAACACCAGGGGTGTACCAGTCGGTGTATGTGTTCCCTCCTCTGCTTCTCATACCAAAGGTACTGAGAATTATAAGACGTAGAGGAGTAAGAACTATACTCGTGGCTCCGGATGGGCCAAGAAGGACTTGGTACCCGGAACTTCAAGAGATGCTCACAGAGGACTCAGGGCCTCTGCCGATAAGAAGGGACTTGTTTCAGCAAGTACCATGTCTGTTCCAAGACTTACCGCGGCTGCGTTTGACGGCATGGCGGTTGAACGCCGGATCCTAAGGGAAAAAGGCATTCCGGAAGAGGTCATTCCTACCCTGGTCAAAGCCAGGAAGGAGGTGACCGCACAACATTATCACCACATGTGGCGAAAATATGTTGCGTGGTGTGAGGCCAGGAAGGCCCCACGAAGAAATTTCAACTCGGTCGATTCCTGCATTTCCTGCAAACAGGAGTGTCTATGGGCCTCAAATTGGGGTCCATTAAGGTTCAAATTTCGGCCCTGTCGATTTTCTTCCAGAAAGAATTGGCTTCAGTTCCTGAAGTACAGAAATTTGACAAGGGAGTACTGCATATACAACCCCCTTTTGTGCCTCCAGTGGCACTGTGGGATCTCAACGTAGTCCTGGGATTCCTCAAATCACGCTGGTTTAAACCGCTCAAATCTGTGGATTTGAAATATCTCACATGGAAAGTGACCATGATGTTGGACCTGGCCTCGGCCAGGCGAGTGTCAGAATTGGCGGCTTTGTCTCACAAAAGCCCATATCTGATTGTCCATTCGGACAGGGCAGAGCTGTGGACTCGTCCCCAGTTTCTCCCTAAGTTGGTGTCAGCGTTTCATCTGAACCAGCTTATTGTGGTACCTGCGGCTACTAGAGACTTGGAGGACTCCAAGTTGCTAGATGTTGTCAGGGCCCTGAAAATATAGATTTCCAGGACGGCTGGAGTCAGGAAAACTGACTTGCTGTTATCCTGTATGCACCCAAAAAACTGGGTGCTCTTGCTTCTAAGCAGACGATTGCTAGTTGAATGTGTAGTACAATTCAGCTTGCACATTCTGTGGCAGGACTGCCACAGCCAAAATATATAAATGCCCATTCCACAAGGAAGGTGGGCTCATCTTGGGCGACTGCCCGAGGGGTCTCGGCTTTACAACTTTGCCGAGCTGCTACTTGGTCAGGGGCACACCCTGGCTGAGGAGGTCCTGGAGTTCTCTCACTCGGTGCTGCAGAGTCATCCGCACTCTCCCGCCCGTTTGGGAGCTTTGGTATAATCCCCATGGTCCTGACGGAGTCCCCAGCATCCACTTAGGACGTCAGAGAAAATAAGATTTTACTTACCGATAAATCTATTTCTCGTAGTCCGTAGTGGATGCTGGGCGCCCATCCCAAGTGCGGATTGTCTGCAATACTTGTACATAGTTGTTGTTACAAAAAAATCGGGTTGTTATTGTTGTGAGCCGTCTGTTCAGAGGCTCCTACGTTTGTCATACTGTTAACTGGGTTCAGATCACAAGTTATACGGTGTGATTGGTGTGGCTGGTATGAGTCTTACCCAGGATTCAATATCCTTCCTTATTGTGTACGCTCGTCCGGGCACAGTATCCTAACTGAGGCTTGGAGGAGGGTCATAGGGGGAGGAGCCAGTACACACCACCTGATCCTAAAGCTTTAGTTTTGTGCCCTGTCTCCTGCGGAGCCGCTAATCCCCATGGTCCTGACGGAGTCCCCAGCATCCACTACGGACTACGAGAAATAGATTTATCGGTAAGTAAAATCTTATTATCTCGTAAAATGCTCATTTGTATCAAACCTCTGAGAGGGAAAGTACCACCCAGTCATGGGTGCAGCTGGTAAGTAGGCAGGCAGCAGTGCTGAGTTAGGGTATCTGGATTACCCACCCTGGGTCTCAGTGGCAGTGGGGGCTCTCAGCGGTGAGCTCCTATAGTGCATGCATGTGCAACCCTCCAACTATGCAGAGCCGGCCTTAGGCATAGGCAAACTAGGCAAATGCCTAGGGGCACAGCATGCCTATATTCTGTGTATGACTGCGGCTCTATCTGCATACGAAATGCATTACTAATGTGTAGCATTATGTGTATAAGGTATGCTACAGTACTTTGTGGCGTAACGTGCTGTATAGAAAGGGCACTACTGTGTGATCTAATGTGAATAAAGAGCAATATAGTGTGGTGTTATGTGAATAAGGGGCACTACTGTGAGGAGTAACATGGTACTACTGTGTGATGTAGCATGAATAAGGGAAACTATTTCATGATATAAATGGGAATAAAGTTGCAGTACTGTGTCACGTAATTTCAACTGGGGGTGATATTGTGTGGCTATGCCCCTTACCAGCAAGAACACGCCCCATTTTGAGCTGCGCGCCGAAAGTGCACACTGTTCCTATTTAAAATATAGGGGGTAGGAGCACCAAAATGAGGACTGCTGTGGATGAGGGGTGATGGTGCTGGGAAAGAGGTACAGGGTCAGAGGTGGAACTAGCACCTGTGCAAGGGTGCACCAGCCAGAATCTTGCCTAGGGCATCATATTGTTTAGGGTCGGCTCTGCAACTATGCATGTAGCAGACAATTCTGATTCTCATCACATACAGCTGGAACACTTTCCATTGTGCAGACTGTAGAAAGACTGTGGTTTCAATCACAGTGTAATCTCTCACTACTTTCGTTTGCCCCCTGTACCGTGACTTACTAAGCCTTTGCTGTCTTTCTTCTGAGTGCAAGCTCCTGGCTTGAGAGAGACAGACGCTCTGAAAATTGTGGTAGAGCGTAAGTAGCCTATGTCAATTGTTTATCTAAACGAAAAATCCTCATATATGTTTTTGGTTTTCGTCAGGATGACTATTACACGCCTGCCACTGCAAATTTAAAAGTAGGTAACTGACCTGCTATGGTTTGCTAATTTAGCTTTTTGACCTACAACAGAAGCCTTTTGGCCAATAGTTAACAGCCGTTGGAGGTATCTTTTGTAGTTTAGAGATGAACGGGAGCGATAATGAGTCATCGCACCTATTTTTAACAAAGCTCTACTGGAACGTTAGGATTGGAACAAACTGTGCATATTATCTTCACTGAAATACAAAAACTATCATAGTAACTTAATTTTTTTTTATAACGACTAAAAGAATATAAGCATACACGCTATGTAATGTCTGTCTATTATGATCAATGAAGTGGAATGAAGCGAGAAGGAATACAAATCTTTTTCATTTATAGTGACCTATCGACAGAACATTTTCCTTGCTCAAGTGAGTGCTCTTGAGTGTTTTATGCTTAAACAAATGTTTACAAGTCTTTGATTTATTTGTTTTCCACCTTTCAAGACAGCAGCATTCAATAAAACCTAAGCTCCGTTGAGAGAACTGAGTAGAGACAGATGTGAAAATCCATTTACTGGTCAGGAACTGATGTAATTCCTATAGGAGTGTCATAGGTCACTTCCAGCACGTGCAATATTTCCAGGTTATGATTCTCAATGATATGGTATTGATTTGAGAGGTGGTTTGTGATTCATCGGGAGAGACTTGGAAGTCTGTATCGATGCTGCCGCAGGTAGGACCTGAGGATTTACCGGTCTGCAGTTGGAACTAGAGTTATTCTATAATTGCTATGCGGGTCAGCCAGTGGGGGGCCATATACATGCTCAGGTCTTGGGTAAGGAAAAAAACAAAACTAAAAATATACTGAGTGCATACAGTTGGACACATCTCAAGTCATGTCCAGCTCAAAATACAGGAGCATTGGCATCTCGTGTTTTTAGGCAGCACGGTAACTGGGCAGCAGTGCGCCCTGTGCCGGCCTCCCCCCATTACCCTGTGATATCATGATGTCACACCTAGGGGGTAGGGCCACCAGCTCAGGGGAGTAGAGCTTCCCTGTGATATCATGATGTCACACATAGGGGGCAAGGCAGGGCCATACTGCCCATCTGGCACTTCTGGCAAATGCCAGAAGGGCTGGCGGGCTGGTCCGGTCCACAGAGAGCCAGGACGGCCACGCGCAGTGCAGCTCCTGGCTCTCTGGTTTGTCCCCCACTGCTGCCGCCACCCGTAGTTCCCCATTGCTAAGCATTATGGGGGCGTTATGCGAGTCACACCCCCTGACTCGCACCACACCCTCATTTGCAGTGTCCGCATGCCCCTTTCATGTGCACATGGATGCCAGTGCCCGGAAAGAGGCCCCAGTCCGTCCCTGGGGCAAAGCCACCAGCTCAGGGGAGTAGAGCTTCCCCGTGATATCTTGATGTCACACCTAGGGGGCAAGGCCACCAGTTCAGGGGAGTAGAGCTTCCCCGTGATATCATGATGTCACACCTAGGGGGCAAGGCCACCAGCTCAGGGGAGTACAGCTAAGGATGGACACTCAGGGCAGGTTTAGGTTTTCATTCCCAAATTTTACATTTCCCATAGGATTCAGAATCTTTTACTTATAGTTAAAGTTGTCAAAGATGAAAAAAACAATAAAAAATGTAGCCAATTATTGGACAAATTAAATGTACTGATATTTCCTAGTTGCCATTGCGATCAACAAATGAATTTGTGATTGCCTCAACTCTGCGGTGTGTGTTTTAGTTGCTGAAGCACTAGACTAGATCTTTCCTAACAGAGGGAATATGCCATACAGCGAGATATTTAATTATGTCATACTTAATTATGTGCAGTATTGGATTAGTACTGAATCTGAAAGCCTGTTATCCAGAAAGTTTCACAATACGGAAAGTGGAAAAATTAAAATATAGTTGGAGATTGTAATTTCATTCATCACCAATTAGATATAAACCAAATACTTACACTGTTGATTCATCACCAAATACTTCTCCCCTGGCACATACTCATACCTGATTTGGTTCTGATTTTCTAGCTATATTTCTAGTTATACTTTCAGATTGCCCTTCTGACACCAGTTGCTAGGATCCTTTCAGGCTCACTGTCAGTCGGCAGTTTTGCGACCGGTAAAATCTTTCAAAAATATTGTCGTTTTTGTAGCTCTTAAGCCTCCAGTATTTCAGTTACAGTATGATCCACAAGTGTGCACTAAAACATGAGGTTTTGCAAGGAGGAGCAATATAGCCTCTCCATCTAAGGTGGAACAGAGTTGTTTAAAGATATTATAATCATAGCACAAGAAAAGAACTTCACCTGGGTATAATTAGGAAATCTCATATCGAGGGGAAAAGCACAACTGTTTTGGTGCCAAAGCCTGATGGCACAATACAAATTTGTAATGATTAGCACACATGAAATGCCATGTATAAATTTGATCCAGTACATACCTAATGCCTATGGTAAATGAGCTGATAGATCAATTTAGGTAATCCTCAGTAACCTACTACCCTGGACCTAATAGTGTTCTGGCAGGTTCTTCTCCCCAAAGGGTTCTTGACACTGGATGGCCTGTTCCAGTGCTGAGTACTGCACTTTGGCTTACAGAGAGACAGGGTATATTCTAAAGAAAGTAAATGGGATTTTGTTTGTTACACCATGTAAAATATTGATTACTATATGAAATCTTCCATAATACAAGCAGGTACTATTAACCTGGAACATGTACTATTAACCTGGAACGTGCCACAAGAGAGATAACGGAGCCAAAAACAAACCAGTCATAGCACCTTTGGTAATTTACAGTGATAAAAAAAACTATTATAGGAGGGTTATCAATAACTTTGTCACTAAATCAAGTATAGTAGTTAGTTATTATGCAAGACTGTTGGCTGTATAGGTATCATCTGACTCCTGAATCCTTTCTTTGTAATTGCCATCTCCGGTTTCTGACCTCTGACCTGTTTGAACACCTGCTGGAATTCCTAATAACTAATAACAGGTCATGGTTCATTACACAAGGGATTGTTGAATTACATACGCTATTTAATGCTAATTGCTTCTCCTGATTTCTAGTTTGCAGCTCCTATTTCTGGTTTCTGAACTTGGCATGTTCAAACACCAATCATAGTGACTGGCAGGGCTGCCATCAGTAATTGTGGGGCCTGGGACTGAAAAAATACACAGGGACCCCCCTAAAAAAAAACCGATTCTGCCACACCGCTCCACCCCTATGTGATGTCACACATTGTGACGTTACATATAGGTGGAGCTTTAACGGATCTGCACGAACAATTCACAGGAGAGCTGATGCACAGGGAAGGCTTCTTTTAAGAAGTTCTCCCTGCGAATCAGCCCGCTGTTGTTGTGCAGCTCTCCAGGTATCAGCACCAGGAGCCAAGGGAGGGCCCAACTCTCTGTAAGGGCCTGGGACTCCATTCCCTGCAGCCCCCCCCTGATGGCTACCCTGGTGACTGGTTATGATAAATTCCACAAGAGAGTATTGTATCTGATAGTAAATAACAGAGCAACTAATCTTTCATTATTTCCCACTTTTTGGAGAGTTTCCTGCAGCAGCTCCCAGAATCCTGGGACTACCACTCCTGCACGCTCCTCTCCGCCTGATGCTGATCCTTGTCCATGTTTCCCAGCCGGAACAATGATTCTCCATCTGCCCACTCCAGAACTTGATGATCAAAAACATTGTGTAGCCTTGGCTCCTACTACTACTGAAATGAAATGGCCCATAGAGTTGATAAATGTTTGCTAGCACTGCTAATATTTTATTTTGAGGCACAGTGCTAATATTGTACCTTAGAGTGGAGTATATGCAGTTAGGGATAGGCTGATATTCCTTCCCACTAAGGCATATAAGTAGGAATCCAGACCAGGCTTTCATTAAGACACACTTGACAGGTATTCCTCTAGTAATTGATCTCGCGGGATGCAGTCAGTTTACCTCCAATCAAAATCCCGACGTTCAAAATCCCGACACCAATTGACCGATGGTCAAAATCCCGACAAGGTCAAAATCCCGACATGGACAAAATACCGACATTTAAAATACCGACAAGGTCAAAATACCGACATGTAAAATGCAGACAGGTCAAAATACCGACATCAGTTTTTCATGATTCTTTTCATTGAAACCGACTTGTTCATACTTTACCATCCCAGTGGACCTGGAGGGGGAATATAATAGTGTGCCCGAAGCATGGCGAGCGCAGCGAGCCATGCGAGGGGACGCGGTACACTTTATATGGTGTCCATGTTGACTTATGTCGACATACACACAAAAAAAACAACAAAAACCGCATGTCGGTATTTTGACCTGTCGGCATTTTAAATGTCGGTATTTTGACCTTGTCGGTATTTTAAATGTCGGTATTTTGTCAATGTCGGTATTTTGACCTTGTCTGGATTTTGACCATCGGTCAATTGGTGTCGGGATTTTGAACGTCGGGATTTTGATTGGAGGTATTTCATACCGATCCCGATCGCATACTGAATTACATAAGAAGGTCTAAACTATAAAAGTTAAATGGTATTACCTGGCGCTCACAATCACCTACCTGTACAGTAAATATTTTTCATTTTTAAGACGAAGCATAATCAAAATATGCAAATCGGAAAAACACCATAATACATACATTGAGCACTGAGATGCAGTTAGCGCCACATGTACATAAAAAAGGATTCAAAAACTTTCACGACACAATCAATTTAACCCTTGGGGGCCTGTGTATCAATAAATATTTGTGAAATATTCCCCCCCCCCCCTCCCCCCCCAAAAAAAAAACCCACAAAAAAAACCCCTCATTCCTGGGCTTAGCCCTGATAGCTGATGCTATTTAAAAAATGGCACTAGCCTACGGGCTGTGGATCGTTAAAGGTACTGGAGAGGGAGCCGCCGGCACATTTCCCTGCACTCTCTGCTCACACATGTGCAGTCAGCCTGGAATAAATTCCAGAACCACCCACTTAACCTCCCTAAAATACTCTAGTTATCTCTATACAGTTTAAACAAAATTTACATGTGTTCTTTCCATACTTAAACAACCCTTTGATTCCAGGTTTGCTGGTAACATTGTAATATGAGCACTTTCTATATGTATGACTTGCAAGCAACCGTCTTGTCTCATTGCAGAGCTCCCAGTTGTGAACGCAGCGCAATTATGCTGGTACCACTGGCGTATTTATAATGAGTGCAGTGTATGCGGTGCACACGGGGTCCAGGGGGGCCCACACCGCACACTATGCACCCATTATATTTGTAATACTTATCCTCCGGAGTCCCGCAGCGAAGCAACAGCCCTGCAGAAATCACTGGGAAGATGGCGCAGCACCATATTCCCGGTTTTTTGCGCATGCACAATAGGAAAATCACTGGGAAAAAGGCCGCTGCGCCATTTTGCCAGAGATCTGCACATGTGCTCTAGACTCTGGGACAGCTCTGGGGATCCCTAGGGACTATGGTGGTCATTCCGAGTTGTTAGTTCGTTATTTTTTTTCCGCAACGGAGCGATTAGTCGCTAATGCGCATGCGCAATGTCCGCAGTGCGACTGCGCCAAGTAAATTTGCTATGCAGTTAGGTTTTTTACTCACGGCATTACGAGGTTTTTTCTTCGTTCTGGTGATCGTAATGTGATTGACAGGAAGTGGGTGTTTCTGGGCGGAAATTGGCCGTTTTATGGGTGTGTGCGAAAAAACGCTACTGTTTCTGGGAAAAACGCGGGAGTGGCTGGAGAAACGGGGGAGTGCCTGGGCGAACGCTGGGTGTGTTTGTGACGTCAAACCAGGAACTAAACTGACTGAACTGATCGCAGATGCCGAGTAAGTGTGGAGCTACTCAGAAACTGCTAAGAAGTGTCTATTCGCAATTCTGCTAATCTTTCGTTCGCAATTTTACTAAGCTAAGATTCACTCCCAGTAGGCGGCGGCTTAGCGTGTGCAAAGCTGCTAAAAGCACAGAGTCACAGCGATACCGCCGGCTAGAGAGGAGGCGGCCCTGGCGCAATATACAGTAAATAATTAATAATAAATAAATGGGGATTTTTTTAGCTAACCAGAAAAAAAATGACCTCTCTAAAGATGGAAGGATCACTAGTTTTCTTTTTGTAGTTATTTTACCCTTTCACAATAAGAAGCAGAACACATGGCTGAATGTCACAGGTAGAGTATATCGAGCAAGTGATTGCCGAGAGTTTATTCTGCAGCAGCTTCTGACGTAAATCTATACCAGGTGTAACTAGGAACTATGATTGAAATATTAGGGGGGGAAAAATCAATTTCAAGAAGAGTGAGATTTTTCACCCAAATCATAGGTTACTTTTATCTCTCGCTTTAGAAACCCCTGAACCCTCTTAAGCACCCATAAAAGATCTAGCTGTGATGCGTAGGTCAAAGCTTCCATACTTCTTCAGTCATGGGTCACTCTGTTAGCCAGAGGCGTGACCTCAGTAGTTCCTGTCTGATAGAGACCAATGATATTACAGATTTATGTGTATGACAATGTCATTGGTTGGTGAGGTGATTGTGACTGATAAAGTGTCAAGTCTGACCATTGCAGCATGTAATTAGATATTAATAATACTATCTCATTTACAGCATACAGGCAGTCTATAACAATCCAACACAAAACCAGACCTCCAATAAAAACTATTTATTTCCTGCTCACTGAAGTCAGAATGTGACCATGTCTTTCCAGGAGCCATCTCCCTGAATTTAAAGTTTATGTTGGGTTATGCACTTGGGGGAGGCTGCGGGAGGGGGTGGTTAGGGGGTAACTGGGGAGGAGGCGGTTAGGGGGAGGCTATGGGAGGGAGCGGTCAGGTGGAGGCTGGGGAGGGGGCGGTTAGGGGGAGGCTGGGGTGGGGGCGTTTAGGGTTAGGCTGCGGGAGTAGGTGGTTAGAGTTATGCTGCAGGAGAGGTGTGTTAAGGTTAGGCTACAAGAGGGGTAGGTTAGGGTTAAATACTTACCGGGACCCGTTGAAATTTTTATGCCTTCGGCATCCTGATTGTTGGGATAGTAACTGCTGGGATTTCGTACCCAACCTCTTGGTACATTCATTGGTAGTGTGCCTCTAGATATTTATCAAAGTGTATGTACAAGGGTTTCCTGATATGGGAGAACTTAGTGGCATCTGGGCAAACAAATAAGTCACTGCCATACAAACGCGAGCGCTCACCATCTTATCTGTATGTCTTGCAGACTTATATTTTGTTGCATTCTTTTTCTTTTTTAATATCCGCCAACTGTTTATCTCGGTATAAACAGCCGGACTCTTAGAATCCAATTCCTGCCTGTTCCATTAGTCTTAGAATCCAATTCCTGCCTGTTCCATTACTTTACTCTGAAACTACAATAACGTTTGTGAATCAGAAAACAAAAGGGTAAGACAGCTACAAAGTAACACTAACCCAAACATTTACATTGTCAGCTTTGGCACTAGAGGACGCCTGTAGTTTATACGGTACGCAGTTCCATTGCCGCCAACCGGCTCACAGGGGCTATTCCCACTCGTGGGGTGTCCACTACACCCACAGAGTGGGAATAGAACCTGCGGCGAACGCAGCAAGCCAGCCACTAGCGCTCGCCCCACTGCCGGCATACTGACTGACCCCGTTTATACACCCTGCAGCTAGCACTAAAAGCAGGTAACTGTGTAGCTATAGTCGTCACCCCATCTTTAGAGTGAAACTACTTAGGGGGGATTCAATTTTTTGATAAAAAGCTGCTATTCAATTGTCCGCAGAAAATGAAGAGCGATAATTCTCTATAAGTTTAATGCAAATTTCTTTCAACCACCTGCTGAGCAGGGGAAAATCCCTAATTTAAGGTAAAAATGTTGGGATGTGGTTCAGAATCCCTGGGACACCCCGTTAATGACTAAATAGGCACTTAGAAGTTTTTAATTATTTTTAATTGCCCAATAACGACATGTCATTTTTGGGGCGAAAAAGTGCAAAATTATGGAAACTGGGGTACAAGGTATAAGACAGGTATAGTGGGGTAACAAAAGAAAAAAAGGCTGCGCTGAATTTCAGAAATATAATGTAAAGAGAGCCAACGTGTAAATTGTAAAATGAACAAATTTAATAAATAAAAAACTGTAAAATATAATAGCATTAAAAACAATAAAGAATGAATGAATATTGCTCAGTCACTTGTCTCAAAGTATCAACACAATTCAAGGACTTATAACGTGTTGCAGCTGTAGTATGTAAAGCTGAAGTCCATGTTCCGTAGCTGGAAATGAATACTGCTGATTGTGCACAACAGTGAACAGAGGGTGCAATAATTAAGGTCCAATGGTAGATAGAATGAATGTGGCCAGTGAACATTCAGTAATTGATACCTCTCCGATGGGCTGATCCGTATACCGGGCGTCCCCGGTCGGGTGTCCTGCGTTGCCCACAAGTGCTGTGCAGCGGAGAGGAGATGGAGTGCTGTATGCTGTCGGCTGGCTTAGGCGGCGTGAATAACAATCACCTTTGAAAAAGTCACGTGGAGCGTGACGAAACGCGTTAGAACCCGCCTCTCTACACACTTGCTCAGGTGTCTCACGTCTGGTGCAGAGCTCAGTACTTCCAGACGGCTACGCTCCTGACTGTCTTTTTGTTCCCAGCGGCTGCTGTTATTCACTTATACACTTATATGTTATACACTTCTACGGCATTTGCGTATCTTCCCAAATCCACTGTGATGGAAGACACAGCACCGACCCAATTTGCTTTCAAATCATCATCATTGGGTACTGGCCAGGGGTGGATTCATAGATCAAGCCGCCTCTAAGCACACCCGCCACCACCACATCACTGCTCCTTTCATTTTGGGGGCCAGTCCAGATGCCTTGAGACTGCCAAAGCAGCCTCAAACTCACCCTATTATGGGTATGGGACTCAGGGTCAACAGTAATTGGGTCGACGCCTATTGGTCGACAGTTACTAAGTCGACACCTAAATAGGTCGACACATGCATTAAGTCGACATGGAAAAGGTCGACACAAGTTTTTCATGTTTTTTGGGTTTCGTTTTCTTCGTAAAGTGACCGGGAACAGGTTACCGTTCCCAATCGTAGTCCACGTGGATCGTGAAGTATGAAAAACTTTAAAAAAATGAAAAGAAAATGTGAAAAACTCATGTTGACCTTTTTCCATGTCGACCTAGTGACCATGTCCCTCCAAAAGCTACCATGGGCGCAGCCATGTTTTCCTAATCCAATGTTACCTTTCAGCCTATCAGCTGCACTCTGCTCTCAGCCTGATTACACAGCAGCTGCACTCTGGTCTCTGGTTAATCAGCCAGCCAATCCCTGCTTCCCAGCAGGTATAAATATCCTGTTCCTGGGGTGGAAAGATGTCAGTGCTTCAATTGTCTTCAGTGATTCCAGTGTGCAGTTCTCCCATGGACTTTCTCTGCAGTACAGACTGACTCCCTGGTGATTATACTCTGCAGTGTAACCGACACTCCAGTGATTAACCCTCTACAGTCTACCCTGATTCACCTGTGTCTGAACTCCGGCTTCCCAGCAGCCATTCTCCAGCTTCTTCTCCAGTGATCCCCAGTATCACTTCATGCTTCACCTGTGCTTCTAAGTACAATAGTGCATTTCTATCTGCGAACCCCAGCTTCACTCAAAGCTTACCAACGATCCCAAAGTAACCATTGGTGTTCCGTCATCGATTCCAAGTCACCATCGGTGTTCCGTCATCGATCCCAAGTATTTCTCTGAACTGTGTTTCCTATTACCAGTACCAAGTCATCAGTATTCCTCTGAACTGTGTTTAATAAAACCTTTGAACTTTCCCTTGTTGTCGTGGTCACGCCTTCGGGCATTTTTTCTAAAGGTTCCCTGCATGTCCAAGAACCCTGTACTGCCTCCCAGGTACACATATACCTCAGCCCCTACAACTGAGGCTTCCCCCTGGTCAGCACCAGCCCTCAGTTGTGACAGTAAGCACTGACCTAATGGATCCAGCCGGAGACCAGGTCCAAGTGACCAGGCCGATGCAAGAACTTGCAGCCTGCCTTGAACGTCAGGAGACTGCACAGGGCCATGAGATCCGCTGTCTCCAGGACCTCTACTCTCGGCTGGATGGAATACAAGTAACCCTCCATGGTTCAGGGGCGTCCAGTGTGCCGACTGCAGTACCTTTGGTGGTATCCCCACCCACCATTCCCGTTTCTGCTCCTTGTCTCCATGTACCGACACCTGCCAAGTTTGATGGTTCCCCAAAAGCCTGTCGGGGTTTCCTAAATCAGTGTGAGATATATTTTGAGTTACAGCCTGACAGTTTCCCAACTGACCACACCAAGGTTGCTTACATCATCTCCCTCCTCAGTGGCTCCGCCCTCGATTGGGTATCACCTCTATGGGAGAAGTCTGATGCCCTGCTCTCTTCATATGCAGATTTCGTGGCAACCTTCAGGCGCATCTTTGATGAACCAGGTCGTGTGACCTCTGCCTCCTCTGATATCCTCCGGCTACAACAGGGGACACGAACAGTCGGTAAATATCTGGTACAGTACCAGATCCTAGCGTCCGAACTTTCCTGGAATGATGATGCTCTTTACTCAGCCCAAGGAGGGGCGTCTGTGTCTACAGCCCAAGGAGGGGCGTCTGTGTCTACAGCCCTAGGAGGGGTATCCAATGTTCAAGCTCTAGTAGGGGCATATGAGTCTTCTCAAAAAGGAGTTTCTGATCTGTCAACCCCAGGAGGGGTGCTGGAGAAAACAACCCTGAGAGAGGTGTCTGATTCATCAACCCCAGGAGGGGTCACCAAAGTTTCAGTCCCAAGGGAAGTATCCAGAGCCAAGTTCCCAGATGGAAATTTTTGTGCTACAGATGCAGTTATGAACTCCTGTTTGCCGTCTTCAGAGAGCACCACCCTGTTGGCATCCAGCATGGACCAGGTCCAGGATGGTCTAACTGAACACTCGGATACCACTCATTCCGGTTCTAACCGGATTCTGACTCCTTCAGTTCCAACTGATTCAACTGTCTTTAGACTCAATCCGGTTCCATCCGTCTGTCTGAAGATTCCTTCGGTTCCAGCCGATTCCGATATCTCTGGACCCAATCCGGTTCCATCCGTAGGTCCAAAGACTCCTTCAGTTCCAGCTGATTCAACCGTCAATCCAAAGACTCCTCCGGTCCCAGCCTGTTCAAGCTTTTCTGGACCCAATCCGGTCCCATCCGTCTGTCCAGATCAGCCTCCTTCGGTTCCAGCCGATTCCAATACCTTCGGATCTAATCCGGTCCTATCCGTCGGTCTAAAGTCTCCGCCGGTCTCAACCGGTTCAAGGTTGTCTGGACTTAATTTGGTCTCGTCCATAGATCCGGTACAGTCTCCTCTGGTCCCAGCCAGTCCAAGTTCATCAGGATTCAATCTAGATCCTTCCATTTGTTCAGGTAAAGAACTTATAAGAAGTGTCCTGGGGCCACTCCTAAAGGAGGGGGTGCTGTCACGATCTAGGTAATTCCTTATCAGTATTTACCTTCCAAATGCCTCCTGAGACTGTCCCAGTGTTCCAAGCCTGGATTCCATCTGCACTGTCTGTGTGCAGCATGCTGCATCTCATTGTCTCAAATCTCTTTACTGTGATTCTGGCAGCTTCATGGTTAAAGCTCACATTCAAGTTACAAAAATCTTTCCCTCCAAAAGCTACCATGGGCGCAGCCATGTTTTCCTAATCCCATGTTACCTT
Source organism: Pseudophryne corroboree (assembly GCF_028390025.1). Lineage (NCBI taxonomy): Eukaryota > Metazoa > Chordata > Amphibia > Anura > Myobatrachidae > Pseudophryne > Pseudophryne corroboree. The sequence continues at coordinate 756,394,996 of NC_086446.1, forward strand.
TCAGCCTAACAGCTGCACTCTGCTCTCAGCCTGATTACACAGCAGCTGCACTCTGGTCTCTGGTTAATCAGCCAGCCAATCCCTGCTTCCCAGCAGGTATAAATATCCTGTTCCTGGGGTGGAAAGATGTCAGTGCTTCAATTGTCTTCAGTGATTCCAGTGTGCAGTTCTCCCATGGACTTTCTCTGCAGTACAGCCTGACTCCCTGGTGATTATACTCTGCAGTGTAACCCGACACTCCAGTGATTAACCCTCTACAGTCTACCCTGATTCCATACCTCCCAACATGACCCTCTCCAGGAGGGACACAATGCTCTGCTTCTGGGCTTTCTCTTTCTCTATGATTGCTGGCACCTGTGTTGAACAGGTAAATGGATAAGAAAGGTGTTTCAGCACAGGTGCTGGAAATCATACATTATTAGGGAAGTCCAGGAGCAGAGCATTCTGTCCCTCCTGGAGAGGGTCATGTTGGGAGGTATGTGATTCACCTGTGTCTGAACTCCGGCTTCCCAGCAGCCATTCTCCAGCTTCTTCTCCAGCGATCCCCAGCATCACTTCATGCTTCACCTGTGCTTCTAAGTACAATAGTGCATTTCTATCTGCGAACCCCAGCTTCACTCAAAGCTTACCAACGATCCCAAAGTAACCATCGGTGTTCCGTCATCGATTCCAAGTCACCATCGGTGTTTCGTCATCGATCCCAAGTATTTCTCTGAACTGTGTTTCCTATTACCAGTACCAAGTCATCAGTATTCCTCTGAACTGTGTTTAATAAAACCTTTGAACTTTCCCTTGTTGTCGTGGTCACGCCTTCGGGCATTTGTTCTAAAGGTTCCCTGCATGTCCAAGAACCCTGTACTGCCTCCCAGGTACACATATACCTCAGCCCCTACAACTGAGGCTTCCCCCTGGTCAGCACCAGCCCTCAGTTGTGACACTCTGTATTGTTCTCTGTATTGTATTGCAGCTGAGAACAATAAATTAATGGTTTATGTTAATAAACCATGTTGTGCCTAGGTGCAGCAAACTAGTCAAGATAACTGTGGACCCATCTGTAATTCATGCAAACAATGCTTCACCTCTGCGCCACTCCCTAGAGCTGCACCTATGTGCACGGAGAGGCCTTTATGCGTACTTGCCTACCCTTTGCTCTGCGCCTCAGGGGTTTTACATCTTGTTAATGAGGTCACATGTCTATACTGCGACTTTCTTCATTCATACTGTATCAAGTGACCTATGGTTTCCAGCTACCCGAGGACGCAACACGAGCTGTACTTATCCACACAGATAACAGTCCATGCGCCAGCCTGCACCCTTAATGTTAGGCTGCGCTCAGACTCCACTTTCTCTGTATCAGCCGCACCAGGGGACTGTGTTCAGTGATGACATGCGAAGGTCAGATAAAGAGACAGTAATATCATTCCCCCGGTTCTCATGGCAACAGTGTTTAACATTCCTGCGCTACGTCACGGTTAACCTCTTCATTGCCAGGCATGAACTTGATGGAGCCCTGCCCATGTGATGATTTCATATTAAATCTACGGTCCTGATTCCATGACAGATGACGCCATGTACTGTGGGGGGAGATTTTAGTTGTATCTGACGTGGTGATGGGGGAAATACCAGTCCTAGTTTTAGAGCCGGATGCATGGAATCTGAGCTGATGGAAATAAAATGACATACATTGAATTCCCCAGACAATGCTTCTGCTGGAGCTCATGCCATCAGTGATGGATTGCAATGTTTATGAAGGAAATGGCTTTCTAATAAGGGACAACTCTCCCTATTACTGTAGGAAACACAATTTTTCTGGAAAAAAATGAAGATTTATATCATACCTTTAGTTCCTGGGGATGAGAAGGGCAGCGACCACAAAGAGGAGCTGGGAGTGATCTGATGATGTCATTAATGGGGCTGATTCTGAGTTAGGAGAAAGAAAGGCAAGTCACTTTGCACCTGGAACAGACCATGCTACAATGCAAGGGATGCAAATATATGTTGTTTTTTTGTTTTGATTTTTGCATGCAGGGTAAATACTAGATGCTTTTGCATGCAGCCCGCAGATGCTGGATAGCTGTATTTTATACACTGCAATTTAGAACTGAGTTTGGACACACCCCACCCAAATCTAACTCTCTCTGCACATGTTACAGCTTCCCCACCTGCAGTGCAGCATGGCTTTACCAAGATGCTAAGTTACCATGGGGGTCATTTCGAGTTGATCGCTCGCTAGCAGTTTTCAGCAGCCGTGCAAATGCATTGTCGCCACCCACTGGGAGTGTATTTTAGCTTAGCAGAAGTGCGAACGTTGTATTGCAGAGCTCCTGCAAAATAATTTAGTGCTGTTCCAGAGTAGTTCAAAACCTACACAGCGCTTGCGATCACTTCAGACTGTTTAGTTCCGGATTTGACGTCACATACCCACCCAGCGTTCGCCCAGCCACGCCTGCGTTTTCCCTGGCACGCCTGCGTTTTTCCAAACACTCCCTGAAAACGGTCAGTTGCCACCCAGAAACGCCCTCTTCATGTCAATCACAACCAGTGCGACTGAAATGCATCGCTAGACCTTGTGCAAAACTGCATCGTTCTTTGTGACCATACGCCACGCGTGCGCATTGCGCCACATATGCATGCGCAAAACCGCCGTTTTTTAGCCTGATTGCTGCTCTGCGAACAAATGCAGCTAGCGATCAACTCGGAATGACCCCCCATATCTCAGTGAAAAGAACGAGAGACCATTGTACTCCAAATCTTCCCTGTTGCTCTGCCTTTAAAAGTGCACAGTACAAATATTTATATTCTCTCTATTGGAGCTTTAATATTTGTTGACTTCGGTTTAGCTGTTTAACACTGTACAAGTTCCCAAGTGTGCGCCTACTCACATACTGTACTCATCCTTTTCTCTTTTTGTGAATGTCAGTTCCTGGCCAGGATTGGATTTGTGGAAGGACCACCATATAGGTCCATTTCTGGAGAGGAAGTCTGCATTTGTTTCAGAACTATGACTTTTTTGCTGCGGAAGATGCACCCCTGCGTCTGCACGTGCCATATGTGCGTACACACAATTTTACTGGGCTCGGCCTGTGTTTGCGCTCTCCTTCCCATTTCCACATCTTCAGCAGTAAGGGGACACAAGTGTCAGATATACGCAAGTCTGCATTGGTGCATATAGGTACATATGCATATGTGGCATATACGTGCATCAAATTGCAGGCCTGCTCTGCATAGATTTGTGCAACACAGCACAAACTGGTATATGTTAATCTCTGCAACAGGACCTTTGTGTTCGCTTTGGTATGTCAAATATATCACATGACCAAAGTATAATGTTATGTGACTACAGTATGTCATGTGACTATAGTATAATGTCATGTGACTACAGTCTCCAGAATACTGGGTCATGGGGGGGAAGCAGGAGAAAAAAAGCTTAATTGTGAGATGTCCTTTTATTCAAAATCATGTCTTCTGACACTGGCATTTTAATGCACCATTTGCAACCAAGTTTTATTTAGCTGCTCTCAGCATTAATAATGCATGGGCAGGAGCTTAATTTAACACTTTGTTGGGATTGTTGCAAATAGTAGCAATGCTTTGTACACATTATGGCAGACAGCGTGCCCTTTTTACACAGTACGGCAGACAGCGTCCCCCTTTTTACACATTACGGCAGACAGCGTCCCCCTTTTTACACATTACGGCAGACAGCGTCCCCCTTTTTACACATTACGGCAGACAGCGTCCCCCCTTTTACACATTACGGCAGACAGTGACCCCTTTTTACACATAATGGCAGACAGTGACCCCCTTTTTACACATTACGGCAGACAGTGACCCCCTTTTTACACATAATGGCAGACAGTGACCCCCTTTTTACACATAACGGCAGACAGTGACCCCCTTTTTACACATTACGGCAGACAGTAACCCCCTTTTTACACATTACGGCGGACAGTGACCCCCTTTTTACACATAATGGCAGACAGGGACCCCCTTTTTACACATAACGCCAGACAGTGACCCCCTTTTTACACATTACGGCAGACAGTGACCCCCTTTTTACACATTACGGCAGACAGTGACCCCCTTTTTACACATAATGGCAGACAGTGACCCCCTTTTTACACATAATGGCAGACAGTGACCCCCTTTTTACACATAACGGCAGACAGTGACCCCCTTTTTACACATAACGGCAGACAGTGACCCCCTTTTTACACATAACGGCAGACAGTGACCCCCTTTTTACACATAACGGCAGACAGTGACCCCCTTTTTACACATAACGGCAGACAGTGACCCCCTTTTTACACATTACGGCAGACAGTGACCCCCTTTTTACACATTGAGGAAGACAGAATATAAAGAAAGAAAGAATTATACTTACCCTCTCCGCTGGCTCAGGCTCCTCGTGCAGCTTCTGGCAGATGATGATCCCGGGCAGGAGAGAAGGTGGAGGAGGGAGGTAGAGGAGGGAGCCGCAGCAGCGCTGTGTTATTGGTGGAGGCGCTGCTGCTGCTGTCCCTTTCCTTCCCCATAGGCTGTCCTCCGCCGCTGTGAATGCTGGGATGCGCTTCCCGGCATTCACAGCGGCGGAGGACAGCCTATGGGGAAGGAAAGGGACAGCAGCAGCGCCTCTACCAATTACAGTGCGCTGCTGTGGCTCCCTCCTCCACCTCCCTCCTCCTCCTTCACCCCCGTAGCCGCTACTCCTCTCCTGTCCTCGGCGGCGGTGGCCCGCAGCACACAGCGGCATGTAATGAGTCAGTTTGACTCATTACATGCCGCGCTGCTTTGGGCCCCTAGACATTGGCTGGCCCTAGTGCAACGCACTGGTTGCACTGGCGGTAGTTCCGCCACTGACTGTATAGCTCATTGGCAGAGCCGGCCCTAATCAATATGATGCCCTTGCAAGATTTTGGCTGGTGCCCGCTAGCACTGCTGCTAGTTCCACCTCTGACCCTGCACCCCTTCCCATCATCATCACCCCTCAGTCATAGCAGTCCTTATTTTGCTGCTCCTACCGCCTATATTTTAAATAGGAACAGTGCACACAAAAAGAGGCATGTTCTTTTGAGAAGGGGCATGGGCACACAATAGTACCCCCAATTCAAATTACCCCACACAGTAGTGCAACTTTATTCACATTATATCATGCACTAGTCTCCCTTCTTCAGGTTAAATCATACAGGAGTACCACTTTACCTTATATATACGTTTTTCCTTCAGTAGTGCCCCTTATTCACATTACACCACACCATATTGCTCTTTATTCACATTACACCACACACACAGTAGAGCAACTTATACACAAAAGCCACACATTAGTAATGCCTTAATACACATAGTACCACAGTAATGCCCCTTACACATATGACACACATTAATGCCATTATACACATAATGACAAACATAATGTCCCTTACACATATGCCGAACACTATTGCACAATGAACCTGCCCATACACAGCACTCACACAGCCGCTAACACTGTGACCTCTGCCTCTGCTTGGATACAGATGTGTCCTCATACATCTTGCCTCAATATGTCCGTCCAGCTCTGCTAACGTTGGGCACCTTTTTTTTGCAGAAAATGCATCTTATTTTCATTGCTATGTGACTAGGACGCACAAGCAGATTCTGCTGATTAAAATGATAATTAGCATGCCTATATTCTGCGGCTGTATCTGCATACAAAATGCTATGTTACGGTGTATTCCTGGAAATCATTATAATGCAGCATTTTGAATGCAGATACAGCTGCAGTCCCACACAGAATATAGGCATTCCGCATATCATTTTAATCAGCAGAATCTGCTTGTGCCCCTAGGCATTCCAAATGACCTAGGCATTTGCCTAGTTTGCCTATGCCTAGGGCCGACTCTGGTAATTGGTATGGCCTCATCTAGAATACTGTGTCCAGTTCTGGAGGCCATATCTTCAAAAGGATATTAATAAATTAGAGACTGTACAAAGAAGGGCAACTAAAATGGTGCATGGTTTACATCACAAAACATACCCAGAAAGACTAAAAGATATCAATATGTATAGTTTGGAGCAGAGAAGGGAAAGGGGGGACATGATAGAAACTCACATATATCAAGGGTTTTAACAAAGTCCAGGAGGGAAACATCTCTAAATGAAGATAAGCAATAGGACAGGAGGACATGCACTGAGACTGGAGGAAGGTAGGTTCAGGGAAAATGTGGGGGAAAATCACTTCACAGAAAGGGGGTCATTCCGAGTTGATCGCTCGCTAGCTACTTTTAGCAGCCAAGCCACCGCATAGTCGCCGCCCACGGGGGATTGTGTGTTCGCTTTGCAAGTGTGCGAACGCCTGTGCAGCTGAGCGGGACGAAAAAGTTTTGTGCAGTTTTTGAGTAGCTTTGTACTTACTCAGTCGCTGCGATCACGTCAGTCTTTTTGGTCCCGGAATTGACATCAGACACCCTCCCTGCAAATTCCTGGACACGCCTGCGTTTTTCCAAACACTCCCTGAAACCAGTCAGTTGACACCCATAAACGCCCTCTTCCTGTCAATCTCCTTGCGATCGGCTGTGCGAATGGATTCTTCATTAAATCCATCACCCAGCAATGATCTGCTTTGTACCCATAAGACACGCCTGCGCATTGCGGTGCATATGCATGCGCAGTAGTGACCTGTTCGCTGAGCTGCGAAAAACGCCAGCGAGCGATCAACTCGGAATGACCCCCAAGAGTAGTGGACAACGGGAATAGCCTCCCATTAGAGGTGGTAGAGGCTAAGACAGTAGAGCAATTTAAACATGCAGGAGATAGACATAAGGATACCCTTACAAAGAAATAAGGATCAAGTAAGTATGGAGGAAGACCTGGCCAAGAAAGAAATGCGGAGCATTTTCGAAATGGGCACCTTATATCCAGCAGGTCTCAACCTAGATTTCGAGACGAAATGGTTCTTGTGACTCTTTCAACCAAAAGAATTAAAAAGTAAAAAGACCAGGGTAGAGTACTAGAGTACACTCTGGGTAGGGGGTTTAATCATACATCTGTCTAAACATTCAATCCATGCATTTTTTAGCAAAATAACATCCTCTAAAGAATCATTGGGGTATTTATGCTCCATTTATAATAGACTCTTTTATAATGGATCACAATAGTCAGGGGTTACCCACACCCAAGTTTAGTCCAATGTAGTCATGTTTTGTATTTTGACTCACTGGAGATATCTGAGTTCTCCGCATTAAGATTATTCTATAACATAAAACTCTTTTTCCCTTTTTTTCTTTTTGAAATAATTCTATTTATCTCCAATTCCATTTCATCCAATGTCTGGTCATTTTTATTCTTATTTTCCCCACATATACCTACTCGGAGGGGGGAGGGGAAAAAAAAAAAAAGGGGGATTTTTTATGTATATTTTTTCATATATCTTCTTATATGTTTTTTACATATAGAAAAAAAGAAGAAATCATCAAGACCCGTTTAATAAGAATAGTAAAGTACATCATATATTTTTTGGGTCAAAGGTTTGCTATTCATAAGGCCAGCCAAGTGTGCTTATATAATTCAACTGATTTCATTGATACTCATGTTTACCTGCGCTCCATCATGTTTGGAACGCAGGAAATAAGAAACATCTCGATCAGGATGGGGACGGGTGATGCGGTCACAATGCGGGATGACGTCATCATCGAGCAAGACGCTACACCGCATAACCATAGCAACCAGATAACCCGGACGCTGCATTGTATAGCGGTACCATGACAACCACGTCTTAGAGCGTGATCATGGTGAGCCGCTCACTGCAGCGTCGCCCTGAATCATAGATCAGGTCACTTCCGCCGGATGTCCGGCGGAAGTAATGTGCGTTCCAGGAGAAATGGAACGCGGAGCATATTTTATTCCATTCAGAATCCTCTTCAGCTCTATTCTTTGTAATAATAAAGTATTTTATTTCTGTAATATATTTAATATTACATCTATTCACACAATAAGAAGTTTGTAAAGTCCTCATATGTATTTATGTAACAAGACCCGCCCAGGAAGGGGCGGAGGCGAGATACCATGCCAGGTATAAATAGATGGGCAAGGCACACCTCACATGCACCTTGAAAAAGACAGATAGTTGAAACGCGTTGGTGGGAGCATGTGACAAGTTGGATCACCTCGGCAACCAGTTTTTTCCAGCCAGAAAGCGGTGAGATTTCCCGGGATAAGATCTTGTCTTACTGTCTGACTATGCTGTATTAGATCTTTGATTTCTGGTTTCCTTGTGGAGATCCCACTTTTGTTTTATCTATGGAAATATAATTTTAATTGTTTTACAAATAAATCCATTGCGAATCCTCATACGTCTCCACATTTGCATGCTTTTTGTTGAGCAAACTACAAAGTGAGGAGACATTTGAGGACGACAGGACGACTTACCCATAAAGAAACCGCTACATGAAAGACCGGCATCTTTTGAAGTAAGCCTGAATGTGAGCGGCTAATTTTAAAAGAATATATGTACTTTTAGAAGATTACATGTATTGTGTGAATATACATAATACATAAATCAAGAATCCAAAGAAACCTTTATAAGCTTGTTTGGAAATAATTTTAAGTAAGCATACATGTGAGGAGCCCCTCTCACTTTGCACACCGAGGTGAACCTGTATGGCTAGAACATCACCTCCCATAGACACTTCATCATAAAGGAATCTGGGAAAAGACATTTACGATTTTCACATCTGGGATATTATTCTGAACTAGTGTGTACCATTTATGTCTTTTTACATGTTACCATTTGGTTTTGGACACTAACGAAAAACCCGATTGAGAGGTCCTTGGACTCTGGACTTTCATCCATAAGGACATTGCCTAGTTTCAGCTGTGTCTAGGGTAATTATATATATTTTTTCTCGTTGATATATTTTTTCTCGATATATTTTTTCTCGTTGAATTGTTTGCGCCACCGGTTGGTCCCCATCCCATTGTTTTGCACTGTAAGGATCAAGTAAGGTTGAGGTAAAAATATAGTAAAAAAGGGGCAGACTAGATGGGCCAAGTGGTTCTTATCTGCTGTCACATTCTATGTTTCTATGGTAACTCATCCGTAACTTACTGTTTACAATATTGCCCAGTGTGTATGCTGCTGCTGATGGCTGATGCACGCTCCCAGGGAGTCGTTAACAACTTCCTCTGTCGTCTGTACATGCAGCTCAATCTGACGATATCGTCAGATGCTGCATGTTCGGGCCAGCTTCGTCATGACGTCACTGTGCAGTATTGCTAACCGTATCACATAGTGTGTGTCGGCGGCCCACCCCGGGAGGGTAAACACTAGGCGATATTGCTCCTGCTACGATATCCCCTAGTGTGTATGGACCTTTAGTGTGCCTTGAGGACCCACTTGTCATAAGCATTACTGATGTGATGACATCAGAACTCATAATAAGCAATATTTTGTATGGGTTTTACTTTCTTCATTATATACTATTCACATAGTTACAATCATGTTACCGAAGTTCCCTTCTTTTTTTTTAAGCTTAGACTAGGTTATCGCATTATATGAATTAAAGTTAATATTTATAGTCCTCTCGGATTATCTTTTGGCGGAGGAAGAAATCGTTAAATTATATGCCATTAGATTTCTGTGTGAAATCTGCCCTCTTGTGGTCAGAAGCTAAAATGCATTTCACAACTTGTAAAAACGACAATACTGTACCAACTTAAAATGTCACTTGTTCACTCACTGAACCTCTCTTTATGTTACTTGTTCAGGGCCGGCTCTACCATTAGGCAGCTTTAGGCGGCTGCCTAGGGGCACCGGGCCCTGGAGGGCGCCACTGAATTCATCTAGCAAAAAAATGAAACTGTATGCGGCCTCCTCCTTTTACACTGCGCTGGCTGCTGCTGCGCTGGCTGCTGCTGCCGGTCTAATCAGCTGCAGCCGCCACTATCAGGCTGTACCACATAGTGCCTCAGTGCATCCTTCATGCTGACACATGTAACATTAAGTCAAGTGAAGGCACATAAGAGGCGGATGTACCTATGACTCCCGAGGGGCATCCACATAGCTGCTCCTCATAGCCCTGATGCACCTTCTCTAGACCTCTGGATTCCGGATCTCAAGCAGCACCTAACTACATGTCTGCACCCAGCAGCGTCGTTGTAATGCTGCTGTCTTCCTCAAAGGGGAATACTGCCAATGCTGAAGGTAAACAAGAAAACAACTTAAGGTAAGTAAGCCATGGGAGATTTGGGGGTCCGCAGACAGTACAGATCTTACAGCCCGATGGGTGGTTTGCATTTGTAAACAAGGGTTGGGGCAGGGAGACCTGGCGCTGGCTTAAGTTGGTCGGCATTCCAAACCCAACCCCAATTAAATATCCCCAGACCCCGTATACAGTGTGTCTGTGTGTGTGTGTGTGTGTATATATATATATATATATATAAATAAATTAAATTGGCCTCATTGTCCTATATGATTCCCAACATGCTGGCTAGCGTGTATACATAAAGAATAGATGGCACTCAAGGACTTTCAAAGTTAAAGCAACATTTTTTTGACATTGTTACAATATACTTTATCACTTCAAAAGTCTTTGAGTGTTGTCCATTTTCTCTGTATATGTATAATGATGCAATTCACCCCAGCCCTCCTAGTGGCCACCTGCATCTCCCCTCCGGGAGGTTGTGGGGGGGGGGGTTGGTTTGTAGGTTAGGGGGCGCTGGGCTGAAGTTTTGCCTAGGGTGCAGAGAGATCTTGCACCGGCCCTGTACTTGTTACTTACACTAGCTCACATTTTTTCTGATTAAAGTTAAATTCTGAAATGCAGCGGTGGTTTATGAGCGGAGAGGGCCCATGCCATATGTTGGTTTTGTGTGGGTTCCCTCCTCTCTGGAAGAGCAGTAGATGCTGGCTTTGTGCTTGAGTCTACTTGTTGGTCTCCGGGAACATGGCACCTACACCATGTTCCTGATGACGTCTCTACCCATACTTTCCTACTGTTAAAGCCTCCTTTCCAGGAGAAGCCTAGATAGAGACTGCTGGCCACTTTGGCTGTCACGTCACTAGGTCCCACCCCATTGCGTCAAAATGCTGGGATTTGTGGATTCGTAGGTAGGGAGGCTAAATGATGCAATTATGCATTATCTAACCCCGCCCCCTCCATACATAGCTGCAAACCCAGATACTGTATAAGCTTCTTTTCCTGCCCGCTTCACTAGGAAGATCTGGCCACTCTACTGTGGGTGCGGGGGACTAGCGGCACCGATGTGACTGTCTGTTACTTTGCGCCATCGGTATGCCCTCATTTCACAAAACCACCTTGTTGTCTTTAGATAGTATGCAGGACAATAGACATTAAACAAAAGTAAAGGACCGCTCAATAAGGCTGCAACTAATTTAATTGCTGTTTATATATTTAAACACTTAAAAGAAATAACAAATGTTTGGCATATTTAGCTAATCAATGTGCCCAATCTCAGAAGAATACCTCATGAATTTATATTGTTTATAGAACATTTTTTCTATATGTAAATCATGACACAAAGAGGACCATTAATCACGCCATTGTATCATCTGCATTTCATTCTGACAGATCAATACTCTTATTATTTTATTAGACGTTGCCATTGTCCTAAACTGTCTGCTCATTCTTCTGCCTGAGATGATCCAGGTTCAACTTGTGGCGTGATGCTATATACCAAGGGAGACGTGAGAATACTTATATGGGCAAGTCCTATAGAGGTCTCTAAGCTGCCCAAGGTAACTCCAGGGATACAGCAGTGCCCCTGCACAAAAGGGTACAGTATGTTATACTGCTCGTCAGGATGCCAGCGGTCACATGACCGACACCAGCATCCCGGAGGGGGTGAGTATTGTTACCCCCTCCCCTCCCTTACCCTAACCCTTGAGGGGTGGCGGCTGGGGCTAAAGCCCCCTAGTGCCTAACCCTAACAGTCCGTTACCCAGGAAGCTTTGGAATGTCGGCTGTCTGTGTACCGGTGTCGGAATTCCAGCGTCGGTCACATGACCGTCCATCGGAATGCGCACAACCATACAATAACTTTGAGGCAAAGAAGATAACAGTGTATTGTAAAAAATCTATTTAATATAATTGTTCTATTACATGTTCATTGTAGGAGATTGCTGTGTTTCCTGATGAACTTAGAGAGCAGGGGGTATATTTATTTACTAATAATCTGTTTTGTATTTTCCACCGATTTTTTATTGATTTTTAGTAGAGATGAGCGCCTGAAATTTTTCGGGTTTTGTGTTTTGGTTTTGGGTTCGGTTCCGCGGCCGTGTTTTGGGTTCGAACGCGTTTTGGCAAAACCTCACCGAATTTTTTTTGTCGGATTCGGGTGTGTTTTGGATTCGGGTGTTTTTTTCAAAAAACCCTAAAAAACATCTTAAATCATAGAATTTGGGGGTCATTTTGATCCCATAGTATTATTAACCTCAATAACCATAATTTCCACTCATTTTCAGTCTATTCTGAATACCTCACACCTCACAATATTATTTTTAGTCCTAAAATTTGCACCGAGGTCGCTGTGTGAGTAAGATAAGCGACCCTAGTGGCCGACACAAACACCGGGCCCATCTAGGAGTGGCACTGCAGTGTCACGCAGGATGTCCCTTCCAAAAAACCCTCCCCAAACAGCACATGACGCAAAGAAAAAAAGAGGCGCAATGAGGTAGCTGTGTGAGTAAGATTAGCGACCCTAGTGGCCGACACAAACACCGGGCCCATCTAGGAGTGGCACTGCAGTGTCACGCAGGATGGCCCTTCCAAAAAACCCTCCCCAAACAGCACATGACGCAAAGAAAAAAAGAGGCGCAATGAGGTAGCTGTGTGAGTAAGATTAGCGACCCTAGTGGCCGACACAAACACCGGGCCCATCTAGGAGTGGCACTGCAGTGTCACGCAGGATGTCCCTTCCAAAAAACCCTCCCCAAACAGCACATGACGCAAAGAAAAATAGAGGCGCAATGAGGTAGCTGACTGTGTGAGTAAGATTAGCGACCCTAGTGGCCGACACAAACACCGGGCCCATTTAGGAGTGGCACTGCAGTGTCACGCAGGATGTCCCTTCCAAAAAATTGTCCCCAATCAGCACATGATGCAAAGAAAAAGAAAAGAAAAAAGAGGTGCAAGATGGAATTGTCCTTGGGCCCTCCCACCCACCCTTATGTTGTATAAACAAAACAGGACATGCACACTTTAACCAACCCATCATTTCAGTGACAGGGTCTGCCACACGACTGTGACTGATATGACGGGTTGGTTTGGACCCCCCCCAAAAAAGAAGCAATTAATCTCTCCTTGCACAAACTGGCTCTACAGAGGCAAGATGTCCACCTCATCATCACCCTCCGATATATCACCGTGTACATCCCCCTCCTCACAGATTATCAATTCGTCCCCACTGGAATCCACCATCTCAGCTCCCTGTGTACTTTGTGGAGGCAATTGCTGCTGGTCAATGTCTCCGCGGAGGAATTGATTATAATTCATTTTAATGAACATCATCTTCTCCACATTTTCTGGATGTAACCTCGTACGCCGATTGCTGACAAGGTGAGCGGCGGCACTAAACACTCTTTCGGAGTACACACTTGTGGGAGGGCAACTTAGGTAGAATAAAGCCAGTTTGTGCAAGGGCCTCCAAATTGCCTCTTTTTCCTGCCAGTATACGTACGGACTGTGTGACGTGCCTACTTGGATGCGGTCACTCATACAATCCTCCACCATTCTATCAATGTTGAGAGAATCATATGCAGTGACAGTAGACGACATGTCCGTAATCGTTGTCAGGTCCTTCAGTCCGGACCAGATGTCAGCATCAGCAGTCGCTCCAGACTGCCCTGCATCACCGCCAGCGGGTGGGCTCGGAATTCTGAGCCTTTTCCTCGCACCCCCAGTTGCGGGAGAATGTGAAGGAGGAGATGTTGACAGGTCGCGTTCCGCTTGACTTGACAATTTTGTCACCAGCAGGTCTTTCAACCCCAGCAGACTTGTGTCTGCCGGAAAGAGAGATCCAAGGTAGGCTTTAAATCTAGGATCGAGCACGGTGGCCAAAATGTAGTGCTCTGATTTCAACAGATTGACCACCCGTGAATCCTTGTTAAGCGAATTAAGGGCTCTATCCACAAGTCCCACATGCCTAGCGGAATCGCTCCGTGTTAGCTCCTCCTTCAATGTCTCCAGCTTCTTCTGCAAAAGCCTGATGAGGGGAATGACCTGACTCAGGCTGGCAGTGTCTGAACTGACTTCACGTGTGGCAAGTTCAAAGGGCATCAGAACCTTGCACAACGTTGAAATCATTCTCCACTGCGCTTGAGACAGGTGCATTCCACCTACTATATCGTGCTCAATTGTATAGGCTTGAATGGCCTTTTGCTGCTCCTCCAACCTCTGAAGCATATAGAGGGTTGAATTCCACCTCGTTACCACTTCTTGCTTCAGATGATGGCAGGGCAGGTTCAGTAGTTTTTGGTGGTGCTCCAGTCTTCTGTACGTGGTGCCTGTACGCCGAAAGTGTCCCGCAATTCTTCTGGCCACCGACAGCATCTCTTGCACGCCCCTGTCGTTTTTTTAAAAAATTCTGCACCACCAAATTCAAGGTATGTGCAAAACATGGGACGTGCTGGAATTTGCCCATATTTAATGCACACACAATATTGCTGGCGTTGTCCGATGCCACAAATCCACAGGAGAGTCCAATTGGGGTAAGCCATTCCGCGATGATCTTCCTCAGTTGCCGTAAGAGGTTTTCAGCTGTGTGCGTATTCTGGAAAGCGGTGATACAAAGCGTAGCCTGCCTAGGAAAGAGTTGGCGTTTGCGAGATGCTGCTACTGGTGCCGCCGCTGCTGTTCTTGCGGCGGGAGTCCATACATCTACCCAGTGGGCTGTCACAGTCATATAGTCCTGACCCTGCCCTGCTCCACTTGTCCACATGTCCGTGGTTAAGTGGACATTGGGTACAACTGCATTTTTTAGGACACTGGTGAGTCTTTTTCTGACGTCCGTGTACATTCTCGGTATCGCCTGCCTACAGAAGTGGAACCTAGATGGTATTTGGTAACGGGGGCACACTGCCTCAATAAATTGTCTAGTTCCCTGTGAACTAACGGCGGATACCGGACGCACGTCTAACACCAACATAGTTGTCAAGGCCTCAGTTATCCGCTTTGCAGCAGGATGACTGCTGTGATATTTAATCTTCCTCGCAAAGGACTGTTGGACAGTCAATTGCTTACTGGAAGTAGTACAAGTGGGCTTACGACTTCCCCTCTGGGATGACCATCGACTCCCAGCAGCAACAACAGCAGCGCCAGCAGCAGTAGGCGTTACACGCAAGGATGCATTGGAGGAATCCCAGGCAGGAGAGGACTCGTCAGAATTGCCAGTGACATGGCCTGCAGGACTATTGGCATTCCTGGGGAAGGAGGAAATTGACACTGAGGGAGTTGGTGGGGTGGTTTGCGTGAGCTTGGTTACAAGAGGAAGGGATTTACTGGTCAGTGGACTGCTTCCGCTGTCGCCCAAAGTTTTTGAACTTGTCACTGACTTATTATGAATGCGCTGCAGGTGACGTATAAGGGAGGATGTTCCGAGGTGGTTAACGTCCTTACCCCTACTTATTACAGCTTGACAAAGGCAACACACGGCTTGACACCTGTTGTCCGCTTTTCTGTTGAAATACCTCCACACTGAAGAGCTGATTTTTTTGGTATTTTCACCAGGCATGTCAACGGCCATATTCCTCCCACGGACAACAGGTGTCTCCCCGGGTGCCTGACTTAAACAAACCACCTCACCATCAGAATCCTCCTGGTCAATTTCCTCCCCAGCGCCAGCAACACCCATATCCTCCTCATCCTGGTGTACTTCAACATCTTCATCTTCAATCTGACTATCAGGAACTGGACTGCGGGTGCTCCTTCCAGCACTTGCAGGGGGCGTGCAAATGGTGGAAGGCGCATGCTCTTCACGTCCAGTGTTGGGAAGGTCAGGCATCGCAACCGACACAATTGGACTCTCCTTGTGGATTTGGGATTTCGAAGAACGCACAGTTCTTTGCGGTGCTTTTGCCAGCTTGAGTCTTTTCAGTTTTCTAGCGAGAGGCTGAGTGCTTCCATCCTCATGTGAAGCTGAACCACTAGCCATGAACATAGGCCAGGGCCTCAGCCGTTCCTTGCCACTCCGTGTGGTAAATGGCATATTGGCAAGTTTACGCTTCTCCGACGACAATTTTATTTTAGGTTTTGGAGTCCTTTTTTTACTGATATTTGGTGTTTTGGATTTGACATGCTCTGTACTATGACATTGGGCATCGGCCTTGGCAGACGACGTTGCTGGCATTTCATCGTCTCGGCCATGACTAGTGGCAGCAGCTTCAGCACGAGGTGGAAGTGGATCTTGATCTTTCCCTAATTTTGGAACCTCAACATTTTTGTTCTCCATATTTTAATAGGCACAACTAAAAGGCACCTCAGGTAAACAATGGAGATGGATACTAGTATACAATTATGGACTGCCTGCCGAGTGCAGACACAGAGGTAGCCACAGCCGTGAACTACCGTACTGTACTGTGTCTGCTGCTAATATAGACTGGTTGATAAAGAGATGTCTATGTAACTATGTATGTATAAAGAAGAAAGAAAAAAAAACCACGGTTAGGTGGTATACAATTATGGACGGACTGCCTGCCGAGTGCAGACACAGAGGTAGCCACAGCCGTGAACTACCGTACTGTACTGTGTCTGCTGCTAATATAGACTGGTTGATAAAGAGATGTCTATGTAACTATGTATGTATAAAGAAGAAAGAAAAAAAAACCACGGTTAGGTGGTATACAATTATGGACGGACTGCCTGCCGAGTGCAGACACAGAGGTAGCCACAGCCGTGAACTACCGTACTGTACTGTGTCTGCTGCTAATATAGACTGGTTGATAAAGAGATGTCTATGTAACTATGTATGTATAAAGAAGAAAGAAAAAAAAACCACGGTTAGGTGGTATACAATTATGGACGGACTGCCTGCCGAGTGCAGACACAGAGGTAGCCACAGCCGTGAACTACCGTACTGTACTGTGTCTGCTGCTAATATAGACTGGTTGATAAAGAGATGTCTATGTAACTATGTATGTATAAAGAAGAAAGAAAAAAAAACCACGGTTAGGTGGTATACAATTATGGACGGACTGCCTGCCGAGTGCAGACACAGAGGTAGCCACAGCCGTGAACTACCGTACTGTACTGTGTCTGCTGCTAATATAGACTGGTTGATAAAGAGATGTCGTAGTAGTATGTATGTATAAAGAAGAAAAAAAAACCACGGTTAGGTGGTATACAATTATGGACGGACTGCCTGCCGAGTGCAGACACAGAGGTAGCCACAGCCGTGAACTACCGTACTGTGTCTGCTGCGACTGGATGATAAATGATATAAAAAATATATATATATCACTACTGCAGCCGGACAGGTATATATTATATATGATATAATGACGGACCTGCTGGACACTGTCTGTCAGCAGAATGAGTTTTATTTTTATAGAATAAAAAAAAAAACAACACACAAGTGAAGTCACACGACGAGTGTTTAACTTTTTCAGGCAATCACAATATAAGTATACTACTAACTATACTGGTGGTCAGTGTGGTCAGGTCACTGGTCAGTCACACTGGCAGTGGCACTCCTGCAGCAAAAGTGTGCACTGTTTAATTTTAATATAATATTATGTACTCCTGGCTCCTGCTATAACCTATAACTGGCACTGCAGTGCTCCCCAGTCTCCCCCACAATTATAAGCTGTGTGAGCTGAGCAGTCAGACAGATATATAATATATATAGATGATGCAGCACACTGGGCTGAGCCTGAGCAGTGCACACAGATATGGTATGTGACTGAGTCACTGTGTGTATCGCTTTTTTCAGGCAGAGAACGGATATATTAAATAAACTGCACTGTCTGGTGGTCACTCACTATATAATATTATGTACTCCTGGCTCCTGCTATAACCTATAACTGGCACTGCAGTGCTCCCCAGTCTCCCCCACAATTATAAGCTGTGTGAGCTGAGCAGTCAGACAGATATATAATATATATAGATGATGCAGCACACTGGGCTGAGCCTGAGCAGTGCACACAGATATGGTATGTGACTGAGTCACTGTGTGTATCGCTTTTTTCAGGCAGAGAACGGATATATTAAATAAACTGCACTGTCTGGTGGTCACTCACTAGTAAACTCTCTGCACTCTCTACACTTCTACAGTACTCCTCCTAGTCCTAAGCTCCAGTAAATCTCTCTCTCTTATAATCTAAATGGAGAGGACGCCAGCCACGTCCTCTCCCTATCAATCTCAATGCACGTGTGAAAATGGCGGTGACGCGCGGCTCCTTATATAGAATCCGAGTCTCGCGATAGAATCCGAGCCTCGCGAGAATCCGACAGCGTCATGATGACGTTCGGGCGCGCTCGGGTTAACCGAGCAAGGCGGGAAGATCCGAGTCGCTCGGACCCGTGAAAAAAAACATGAAGTTCGGGCGGGTTCGGATTCAGAGAAACCGAACCCGCTCATCTCTAATTTTTAGTAAATTTACAGAAGACGCCCCCTGCAGGAAGAACATTTTATCGCACAGTAGCTGCATCCAGAGACACAACTGCTGTGTGAATATTGGCCCTCATTCCGAGTTGTTCGCTCGTTATTTTTCATCGCATCGCAGCGATTTTCCGCAAACTGCGCATGCACAATGTTCACACTGCGGCTGCGCCAAGTAAATTTGCTAAGAAGTTTGGTATTTTACTCAAGGCATTACGAGGTTTTATTTTTCGTTCTGGTGATCGTAGTGTGATTGACAGGAAGTGGATGTTTCTGGGCGGAAACTGGCCGTTTTATGGGAGTGTGTGAAAAAACGCTGCCGTTTCTGGGAAAAACGCGGGAGTGGCTGGAGAAACGGGGGAGTGTCTGGGCGAACGCTGGGTGTGTTTGTGACGTCAAACCAGGAACGAAACTGACTGAACTGATCGCAGTGGCAGAGTAAGTGTCGAGCTACTCAGAAACTGCTTAGAAATTTCTATTCGCAATTTTGAGAATCTTTCGTTCGCAATTTTGCTAAGCTAAGATTCACTCCCAGTAGGCGGCGGCTTAGCGTGTGCAATGCTGCTAAAAGCAGCTTGCGAGCGAACAACTCGGAATGAGGGCCTTTGTCCATTTTTGACTCGGGTTCTTAGTTGTGACGGTGATTGCTGTGTTATATTATAATGGAATTAAGGTGAAGGAGACTGTTTGTTTAATATTCCAGTAACCTTGGTGACATGAAAAGTCCCCTGTGTTCCGTTAAACCATTCTGACGCCTGCAGCTATTAAGTTCAACAGCTGCAGGTGTCGTTGCACAGTCACCACAGTAGGGATACCTCTGTCCCTGGTTGTGGTGGTGACCACCTCCGGGCTGCATGTGAGATCTCGCGGGAGTAGCGAGATCTCACAAGCGCACTGCAGCCACCCTAGAGGAGAGAGACCGCATGAGCTCTATGCTGATGCGCTGTGTGCGCTGACAGGCATCGTAGGAGGGGAACGATTTCACTCCCCCTCTCCGCCAGCCCAGATGTTAATACATTTCTGCACTGATGCTTCCCGCTTCACCTCAGCAACGTGACAAAGCGGGAAGAGCCATACAGGCACGATATATGCCAATACAATACATCTGTCCCTTTGTACTTAATGGAATAGGTCATGTGGGAGGGTATGTGATATCAGGAATGGTGGTCACATGATAACTGCCTCTGCTGTGAGTAGGAGGTGATTAATCACATTATGCAAACAGCAATAACACACTGTAACCATTAGCAACCAACCACACATCAGCTGTTACCAATGCCTCTAGTCAGACTAATGAAAGTTAATAGGTTGCTATGGGTTACAGCACGATTGCTCTTTGCAGCACGCTATTTGATAAATACCATCATCTTATACCAGAACATGTATATATATTAGTATCTGCGTGTGTGTGTAGCAGCTACATATAGGGGGTAATTCTGAGTTGATCGCAGTTGGGCAAAACCATGTGCACTGCAGGGGGGGCAGATATAACATTTGCAGAGAGAGTTAGATTTGGGTGTGGTGAGTTCAATCTGCAATCTAAATTGCAGTGTAAAAATAAAGCAGCCAGTATTTACCCTGCACAGAAACAAAATAACCCACCCAAATGTAACTCTCTCTGCACATGTTATATCTGCCTCCCCTGCAGTGCACATGGTTTTACCCAACTGCTAAAAAAATTTCCTGCTGCGATCAACTTGGAATTACCCCCATAATCAGGTCAGGCATGCGATGTGAATTGATCCTGATGCACATCGCTCGCGGTGTGCCTTTATCACATCAGGGACCCAGCAGCCAATTCAAGGAAATGAAATGTAAAAATATTCTTCGAGAGTACTTCTTATTACATATGTTCCCTAAAGCATTAAGTACAGGCCAGATATGTAGTGCTGTGGAACCGGAAAGGCTGCGGCTGAGATGTTTTCTCTCAGCCCATATAAAGGAAGCCGCCATCCTGTACTTCCTCCCGCTCTCAGGATGTCATCCTATAAAGCGAGTGTAGGCTCCTGGAGAATGAGATGTAAAGACCTGGAACTGAATCTTAGTGTATCATACTTACCCACTGCGCATGCTACGGGTCTGGTTCAGTGATAGACGCTCATGTCGTCACAGCGGCAATCCCGTACGAAAATATGCAAACGTCTCGCCCGCTGGGATTTATATTGCGAGGCTCACTGGAGTCACCCGCGATCCGCCGCTTGTGTATGAAGACACAAGCGTCAGTCGGGTGTGGAATAACACATCTACAATGTCTAGAAAGATAGTCAATAGTTTGACAACATTTGGTCGACATGCATTTGGTCAACAGGTACAAAAAGTCGACGGTGGTTATGGTTGACTGACAAAAAAGGTCAACAGGGGCAAAATGTCGACATGACAATGCATACTTGTCTACCCTTCCAGAAAAGCCGGGAGGCTCCCGAAGATCGGGAGGCACTCTTCCCCCCCCCCCCTTTATCCCCTCCCGGGGTAGTGGGCTAGTCTCTCGTATGCTGCTCGCCCCCTGCCGCATCCTACCGCTCACCGCATCCCCCTCTTCTCAGAAGTGGGAGCGGCAATGACGCGATTCATGCTAAATTGCATCATCGTAGCCCCGCCTTGGGGGCATTGTAAAGTGGGGGGGGGCTATAATGACACAATCACATCACCATGCCCCCACGCCGCCTCCTACGTGACCTGGCTTCTCCCTCCCGGAGGGAGCAGCCAAAATCTAGGCAAATATTGGATAATGCCTGACATAATTTTTTTTTTTTTTTTGTAGGCCACAACTTGTATATCCCATGTTATGTGACTACCATCAGTGCAATCGTGTACCCTTCTTTTTTACTAACAGAGCCCTTGCTTACATCACAGGTGGCTCAAAACGTTCTGTCAGCTGACAACCGTTCTGTTTCTTAATTGGGCATTCCCAGGCTCCAAGGCGAAAAGATAGTGCGGCCTTGCTGCATATACTGTAGGTGTGACTTCATGATTTGGAGGTGTAGCCTGATCCGTGGTTCTTAAGTCTGGAATATATTTGCTCCAGATAACCAGAGGAGAGAAGAGAAGGGGAGGAGCGAGGGAAAGAGCCAGAGGAGGGGAATTTGAGGAACTGGAGGAGAGTAAGAGGAATTATGTCTGTGCCCTGATTGGTCTGGCCATTCTGTCTGCCAAAGTGAGGGAAAAGGAGGATTTCAAAGTCAGATGGGCCAAATCCATCGCCCAATTGGCCGCTTCATCTGCCTAATCTGCACCTGAAAATAGTGATGGAATGGGGTCTCTTACATTTACCTCTCCACTTCAACCATGCTTTCCTGCAGATGGGAGTGGGGTTGTATGAAACTCTAGAAATTCTGTACAATTTGGCTCAAATTATGCTTCAAAGTTGCACATTGCTAGTAGAAGGAATTAAAAGCAAGGTGAACCCATATAACTTCAGAGCAGATCCTGATTTCACAGGACTCCTGGGGTTAGGGACAACTTTATCACCCCAGTGATGCCAATATAGTGGAAACATGACCATAAGTTCCCTGCCTACTATATCAAAGCCGGGCACCCCTTCTATGGCTGCCAAACACAAGAGGCTCCCCCAATGGTACCTTATGATTGGCTGGCAGTGGCGGCGAGTCTCTTGGATGCCAGTCTTTGATCATTTTGTGGTGATCATCCAGCCAAAGTATTGATAAAGAATTGTTAAACTCCCTCCCGCCCCATCCGCTGAATCACTCTTCTCTCTCGCTTGGGGATGTTATGGGGAGTGGCGGGAAAAATGCAGGCGTGTATGACCTTTTTAGGGTATCTCTCAGCCTGCAACTACGCACCTGCGATCCCTACACAGCTGCAAGGCCCCGGCATCTTACGTCCCGCAGCCATGCTGCACAACTATAGTAGTATTTAAATCGACTGATCTGTGACTGTTGCTGCATCTTTGTATACAGCTGCTGGGACTCGCAACGTTGTCGGTGGGCCCAATACAAATCCAGCCGGCTGCGTCATTTGCATATTTTCACACAGTCTCTATATACATAAACTGGATCTATATATTTAACATTACAGCACACTACACGTCATCCACTCCACAGCTCGGTGAGGCAGACAGTTCTAAGAATTGTCCTGTGGCAAAATGCATTAAGAAATTTGACTTTCAAAGCATGTTTTTTTTAATCATTCAATTTTAAAACCAAAATCAGCCAACAGGCATCTCTGGGCCATGTAGTAAGGGTTACATCTGATGCTGAGAAGGTCTTCAATAATCTCACTTATTTAACAGTTTCTCTTGCAGAACAAAGACCATTATACAGTGTATAGTGAGTGTGTATGAGGAGTATGTCGTGTTGTCTTCTTTAACCACTTAGGGGGACATTTACTAAGCAGTGATAAGAGCGGAGAAGTGAGCCAGTGGAGATATTTCCCCATCAACCAATCAGCAGCTCTGTATCATTTTTATAGTATGCAAATTATAAATGTTACTTCAGTGCTGATTGGTTTCCATGGGCAACTTCTCCACTGGCTCACTTCTCCACTCTTATCACTGCTTAGTAAATGTCCCCCTTAGTGGCAGAAGAATGTCCACCGCTTTGTGGTCAGAGCAGTGTTTATGTGTTGGAGAATGTGTCAGACTCCCTGCATGGGCGTAACTAAAGTGGGTGCAAGGGGTGCCGTTGCTATGGGGCCCAGAGGCTTAGGTGGGCCTGCACCCAGGTTATAAAGTTGCCTACCTATTTCCCAGATTTGCCTGTGTCTGATCCACTGCCTGGGTCCGATCCATTACCCAGCCTTAATTGTGTGACATGACATTTTCAGTGAGAGGAGTGTGTAGTGGGGTTGCGGTCGTTAGGTCGACACAACTTAGGTCGACACTCATTAGATCGACCACTGAAGGTTGACAATGCCATTAGGTCGACATGCATTACGTCAACATGGACGTTAGGTCGACATGTACTTGGTCGACAGGTCAAAAGGTCAACATGAGTTTTTCACATTTTTTGGGATTTTTTCATACTTAACGATCCACGTGGACTATGACTGGAATGGTAATCTGTGCCGAGCGAAGCGAGCCATGCGAGGGGCACGGTGCACCAATATGGATTCCCCGTCACTTTACGGAGGAAACTGCACCAAAAACAGTTAAATACCTCATGTTGACCTTTTGACCTGTCGACCTAGTACATGTCGAACTAACGCCCATGTCGACATATTGCATGTCGACCTAACGAGTGTCGACCTAAATTGGGTCGACCCCACGACCCATACCAATGTAGTGGATGATATCATGGTAATGGGGCACTGTACGTGGCATAATATGTACTGGAGGGCACTGCAATGTGACACAGTATGAACAGGGGACACTCTTATGTGGCATAATATGTACTGGGGACACTGGATGTCATAATGTGAAATCATACCTCACAACTGTCCTGATTTTGACGGGACAGTTACTGTTTTTTTGGGACTGTTTCTCTGTCCCACCCGCAGGCCGCAGTGTCCCATGGTGTGTGTGTGTGGGGGGCTGACAGTTGGAAGACTCCTGTCACTCGCTGCTCTGCTTAAAAGAGCAGCGGTGAATAGTTACAGCGTCTATTCAGTGAAGACAGAGGGACTGGGGGCAGCCAGCATCTCAGAGAGCGCTGGTCATGCCCGCTTTAGTGACGGTAAACAGGGGCATGACTCGTGATCACGGCACTGCCGCAAGGCCATGCCCCCTTTCATTTAGGCCGTGCACCCTTTCAGTTGCGCTACACACGGTCAGGAGTCCCGCTTCTAGATTCTGAAATGTTGGGAGGTATGTGAATTGGGGATACTGTGTGGCATAATGTGTGCTGGCAGCCCTACAATGTGACATCTTGTAAACTAGGGAACTACTATGGGGCATTATATTATCTAGGGCACTACTATGGGGCATTATATTATCTAGGGCACTACTATGGGGCATTATATTATCTAGGGCACTACTATGGGGCATTATATTATCTAGGGCACTACTATGGGGCATTATATTATCTAGGGCACTACTATGGGGCATTATATTATCTAGGGCACTACTATGGGGCATTATATTATCTAGGGCACTACTATGGGGCATTATATTATCTAGGGCACTACTATGGGGCATTATATTATCTAGGGAACTACTATGGGGCATTATATTATCTAGGGCACTACTATGGGGCATTATATTATCTAGGGCACTACTATGGGGCATTATATTAACTAGGGCACTACAATGGTTCAGAGATTGAATTAGGGAACTACTGTATTATGGAGCATAAAATTAATAACTGCTGTGGAGAGGTCTCTCTCAAGAATCATTGGGACAGGGGCCCTTCAATATGTTGCTATGGAGCCCACAAAGTTCTAGTTACGCCCCCAAGGGTAGCCACTGTTTATCTCAGTAATAACGCGTCCCACAAGAAAGTTAGTTATTCATACTGTTGGGTAGAAACAATAGTACTGTATATTAACCTTTAAATTAGGTATGTCAGGCAGAAGTCTGATATGAAGTATTAGGAGTTTATCCAGGGAAATTGCAGGATCCAAAATTATGGGGGGAATTCAATTGGGAATGAGGTTTAGCGAGGTTAAAAAAAAACGTACCCAATTTTAGATACCACGGATACGCAGGCTCACAATACTCACCTTCCGGAGTCCCACGATGGACTCAGCAGCCATGGCAAAAAAATCACTCCCAAAATGGCTGCCGTACATGAGCAGTAGGTAAATAGTCTCTGGACCATGGCGGGAGCCATGTTTATGGAGACCTGCACATGCGCAGTAGAGTCCGGCACAGTGCCGGAGTATACGGCGCAGTGGAGAGGAGGAGCCACCTGGAGTCTGCACATGGGCCCCCTCCTCTCTTAAAACGCCCCTGTCTCACTTTATACTGGGGGTTCCTCACACACACACACACTCATACACACTCACACACACTACATACTCACCAATTCTGCAGAAGACCCGGCTCCCGATACTGGATACAGAAGTACCTGCTTGAAAAGGTGAGTAATTACAGTCTAGTTACTGTAAGCTAATTAGAAACTTCCAATTGCTTAATTAGACCTCAGGTGTTAGCAGAGCCGGCCCTAGCCAATTTGATGCCCTAGGCAAAATTTCTCTTACATCCTAGAGGATGCTGGGGTCCACATTAGTACAATGGGGGTCCACCAGGAGCCATTGGCACTTTAAGAGTTTGAGAGTGTGGGCTGGTTCCTCCCTCTATGCCCCTCCCACCAGACTCAGTTTAGAAAATGTGCTCGGAGGAGCCGGTCACAGCTAGGGG
Source organism: Pseudophryne corroboree (assembly GCF_028390025.1). Classification (NCBI taxonomy): domain Eukaryota; kingdom Metazoa; phylum Chordata; class Amphibia; order Anura; family Myobatrachidae; genus Pseudophryne; species Pseudophryne corroboree. The sequence goes on from NC_086446.1 coordinate 756,420,842, forward strand.
AGCTCTACAGGGCTTTTTTAGTTAAAGTTATTTTTAGAGTTTATTTTTTTACAGGAGGCTGTTGGCAACAGTCTGCCTGCAACGAGGGACTAAGGGGGGAGCAGTGTCCACCCTGCGGGGTCTGAGCCACTGTCTCCGCTGACTAGACACTGAGCTCCAGAGGGTTCTGATCGTTCTCCACCACAGGGGACCGCTCTTCCCAGCAGCATGCCGCCAACCCCTTACAGTGCTGAAGAGTGGTGAGTGAGACACCGACCCCCCTAGCAAGCAGGGGGCCGGTGTGAAGATGGCGGCAACGGGGAGGGAGAGCAGTATTAACTGCGCTTCTGTGAAGGTTTAGAGGCACATGGTGCGGCGCTGTGAGGGGCACCCTGAGCCAGCGCTTACCCCCACACTGGTCCACAAGTCTGTTGGGGTCCGCGGATCTCAGCCAGCAAGTTTTACCTCAGGCCAGTATAATCTATGAAGAGCGGGAAGACAGCACCATTAAGGGGGCAGAGCTTCTCCTCAGAGTGGACTCAGCACTGTTCCAGCGCCATTTTCATGCCTGCACAGCGCTGAGAGGAAGAACAGGTCGCTACACAGCAACTCCAGCTATCTGTACACGGTACCAGGGGGCTGTAGAAGGGGGAGGGGAGGCTGTAAACGGACTGTGTCTCCTATTACGGGACACAGTCAGCGCTGACAAGGGGTCTCCCTTTGGTAAAAGCGCTGTGTGTGGGTTGGCTCCGATCTCTGTGTCTCTCTTGCCATTCTTGGGGGGGGGGGGGGGGGGACTCTGTCTGCCCCCACGTGTGTTTGTGTGTGTGTGGAGTGTTTAATGGTCTCCTTTAGCTATGTCCAGGGATACTGTGTCATATGCTGCAGAGGATTTATCCTCCCAGGATGATCCCATTCCATGTAATCAGGATAGCACTGGTTTAGCACAGATGCCAGCAAGGGAACCAGAGTGGTTTTCCTCTATGAAATCTTGGATTTCTCAGATTTCTGACAGGGTTGCGAGTAATGCATACTTACCTTAGCGCGCCCCCTTCCCGCGGACTCACAAATCGCGGCATTTCCTGATGCGGGGGCGGGGCTTTGTGATGTCACCGTCCGCCCCCCCCCCCCCCCCACACCGAAGACACCTGCAGCGTCTCCTCTCTGGGCTTCTCCCGGAGAGGAGAAATACAATGTAGGCAAGTATGAAGTAACCCAGGTATTACAGAGCTCTATGGCTGTATGGCCTGGTTCTGGTACTACAGGACGCCCCGTTATATACCCCCACAAACGTGCGCTTGTGCATGTCACACAAGACGACACGGATACCGATTCTGACACTACAGATGGTGATGAGGATGTGTTGCGGGGGTCCGCATCTCTTGCAAAGGGGGTGCAATTGTTGATAGAGGCTATCAGGGATGTGTTAAATGTCAATGATACCACACCTGAGCAGGTTGAGGAGGCTTTTTTCACTGAAAATAAAAAAGCTCGCTAACCTTCCCTGCGTCAATGGAATTGAATGCTATATTTGAAAAAGCATGGGTAAACCCTGAGAAAAAATTCCCTGAGGAGGATAGGAAAACATGGGAAAACCCGCCGGTTGTTGACGCCTCTGTGTCCAAACTCTCAAAGAAGGTGGTTTTACCTGTTCCAGGATCTACCGCCTTAAAGGAGTTGGCTGATAGGAAAATTGATAACACGCTTAAATCAATGTACACTGCTTCAGGGGCCATATTACGTCCCACTATTGCTACTGCATGGATTGCAAAGGCAATAGTAAAGTGGTCGGCTACCTTACTTGAGGATTTGGATACGATGGATAGGGATGACGTTGAATTGTATTTACGCAACATACATGATTCTGCAGGTTTTATGGTAGAATCCATAAATGGCCTGGGTTCCATGGCTGCGGGAATATCTTCCATGTCTGTTTCAGCTAGTCGGGGACTGTGGCTGCGCCAGTGGTCGGCCGACATAGAATCCAGAAGAAGTGTAGAGTCCCTACCCTATACAGGTCAGGCTCTCTTTGGGGAAGCTCTAGACGCGTGGATATCCACTGCTACAGCGGGTAAGTCTCCGTTTCTTCCCTCAGCAGCACCTGCTCTGAAGAAATCTTTCTCTTCATCTGCAACGCAGTCCTTTCGGCTTAACAAGCCTAGAAAGGCCAATACTTAAGTTCCAATACCTTCTTCGGGGAGGTCGGGTTAAGTCCAAGAAACCTGCCGCTGCAGGTTCCCAGGAACAAAAAAAGCCTGCTTTGGGTACGCCAAAGTCCTCCGCATGACGGTGGACTGCATGCCCCTGTGGTGGGGCCAGTGGGAGCGAGACTCAGACACTTCAGTCATGTCTGGGTATCGTCCGGCCTGGATCCCTGGGTGGTAGATGTTGTTTCTCAGGGATACAGGCTGGAATTTCAAAGTCTCCCTCCCCATCGCTTTTTCAAGTCAGGCTTGCCAACTCTGTTGGAGGACAGCACTGTACTACAAGACGCTGTCCCAAAGCTGGTAGAGGCACAGCTCATTGTGCCAGTACCATCTCACATGCTGAACAATGGATACTATTTGAACCTTTTCATGGTACCAAAACCGGATGGTTCGGTCAGGCCCATTCTGAACCCAAAATCATTGAACCCCTTTCTAAAGGAGTTCAAGTTCAAGATGGAGTCTCTCAGGGCGGTGATATCAGATCTGGAAAAAGGGGAATTCCTGGATATCAAGGATGCGTACCTCCACATTCCGATCTGGCTGCCGCATCAGGCTTATCTCCGCTTCGCATTGCTGGACTGTCATTTCCAGTTCCAGGCACTGCCATTCGGCCTCTCCACAGCACCGAGGGTGTTTACCAGTTTACCAAGGTGATGGCGGAAATGATGATTCTCCTCCGCAAGCAGGGTGTGAACATCATTCCATATCTGGACGACCTGCTGATAAAGGCATCGTCCAAGGAGAGGCTTCGGCAGTCCATTGTTCTCACAACGCGACTGCTCCAGAGTCACGGTTGGATTCTAAACCTTCCAAAGTCACATTTGGAACTAACCCAGAGGTTGTCATTTCTTGGAATGATCCTGGATACGGAAGTGCAGAGGGTGTTTCTTCCGCAGGAAAAGGCGTTGGTGATGCAAGCCATGGTCCGGGATGTCCTGAAGCCACCCCGGGTGTCGGTTCATCAATGCATTCGCCTATTGGGAAAGATGGTGGCCTCTTACGAGGCTCTCCAGTACGTGAGGTTCCACGCTCGGACCTTCCAACTGGATCTCCTGGACAAGTGGTCGGGATCTCACCTCCACATGCACCAGAGAATTTGTCTGTCGCCAAAGGCCAGGATTTCACTGCTCTGGTGGCTCCAATTGCCTCACCTTCTGGAGAAACGCAGGTTCAGGATTCAGGGCTGGGTCCTTCTAACCACGGAGGCGAGCCTTCGGGGCTGGGGAGCAGTCACTCAAGGAGTAACCTTCCAAGGACGGTGGTCAAGCCTGGAAGCCGGCCTGCCCATCAACATCCTGGAACTAAGAGCCGTCTACAACGGTCTTCTTCAGGCGGCCTCTCTTCTGAGAAATCGGGCCATTCAAGTGCAGTCGGACAACGCAACAACAGTGGCTTACATAAACCGACAAGGCGGAACGAAGAGCAGAGCGGCAATGTCAGAGGTGACAAGAATACTCCTCTGGACAGAAAAGCATGTGTTAGCGCTGTCAGCCATCTTCATTCCGGGAGTAGACAACTGGGAAGTAGACTTCCTCAGCAGACACGATCTCTATCCAGGAGAGTGGGGACTCCACCCGGAGGTGTTCAAGGAAATAACAGATCTTTGGGGTTTACCCCAAATAGACATGATGGCCTCTCATCTCAACAAGAAGCTTCAACATTATTGTTCCAGGTCGAGGGACCCATAGGCAGTGGCAGTGGACGCCCTGGTGTCTCCGTGGGTGTTCCAGTCAGTGTACGTGTTTCCACCACTCCCACTCATCCCAAGAATCCTAAAGCTCATAAGGAGTACAAGGGTTCAAGCGATCCTCATTGCCCCAGACTGGCCAAGAAGGGCTTGGTACGCGGACCTTCTGAATCTACTGCAAGAAGAGCCTAGGCCTCTTCCTCTTTGGGAGGACCTGCTGCAGCAGGGGCCGTTCACCTATCAAGACTTACCGCGACTACGTTTGACGGCATGGAAGTTAAGTGCCTGATTCTTGCTCGGAAGGGCATTCCGAAGAAGGTTATTCCTACCTTCATACAGGCTAGGAAAGGTGGAAGAAATATGTCTCTTGGTGTGAGTCCAAGAAGTGTCCTATGGTGGAGTTTCAACTGAGACGTTTCCTCCTCTTCCTGCAAGCAGGAGTGGATACGGGCCTGAGTTTGGGTTCTGTGAAGGTCCAGATTTCAGCCTTATCCATTTTCTTTCAGAAACAATTGGCTGCCCTCCCTGAGGTTCAGACCTTTTTGAAGGGAGTTCTGCATATCCAACCTCCCTTTGTACCGCCTACGGCGCCTTGGAACCTTAACGTGATGTTGCAGTTCCTCCAGTCGGATTGGTTTGAACCTCTACAGGAGGTAGAGGTCAAATTTCTTACATGGAAGGCAGTCACTTTGTTGGCCTTGGCTTCTGCTAGACGTGTGTCCGAGCTGGGGGCTTTATCCTGTAAAAGCCCTTACTTGATCTTCCACAAAGAAAGAGCTGAGCTCCGGACTCGTCAGCAGTTTCTTCCGAAGGTTGTGTCGGCATTTCGTATCAACCAACCTATTGTGGTGCCAGTGGCTACTGACTCCTCAATTACATCAAAGTCCTTGGATGTCGTAAGGGCTCTGAAGATATATGTGAAGAGAACTTCTCGTCACAGGAAGTCGGACTCTCTGTTTGTCCTCTATGATCCCAAGAAAATTGGGTGTCCTGCTTCTAAGCAGACGATCTCTCGCTGGATCAGGTTCACTATCCAGCACGCTTATTCTACGGCAGGGCTGCCGTGTCCAAAATCTGTTAAGGCCCACTCTACTCGTAAGGTGGGGTCTTCCTGGGCGGCTGCCTGGGGTGTCTCGGCAGTGCAACTTTGCCAAGCTGCAACTTGGTCTGGGTCGAACACGTTTGCAAAGTTCTACAAGTTCGATACTTTGGCCTCTGATGATCTGAAGTTCAGTGAATCAGTTCTGCAGGAGCCTCAGCGCTCTCCCTCCCGTTCTGGGAGCTTTGGTACATCCCCATGGTACTAATGTGGACCCCAGAATCCTCTAGGACGTAAGAGAAAATAGGATTTTGGTTACCTACCGTTAAATTATTTTCTTGTAGTCCGTAGAGGATGCTGGGCGCCCGCCCAGCGATTCGTTCTCCTGCAAATGTTATTTGATTCAGTACAGCTTCGTTTTAGTTGAGTACTGCATTGTTACTTGGTAAGTAATGTTTCAGCAGTTGCTGAGTGTTCAAGCTGGTTGACTTGATGTGCCTTGTATGTGTGAGCTGGTGTGAATCTCACCACTATCTGTGTATAATCCTTCTCTCGAAGTATGTCGTCTCCTCGGGCACAGTTTCTAGACTGAGTCTGGTGGGAGCGGCATAGAGGGAGGAGCCAGCCCACACTCTCAAACTCTTAACGTGCCAATGGCTCCTGGTGGATCCGTCTATACCCCATGGTACTAATGTGGATCCCAGCATCCTCTACGGACTACGAGAAAAGGATTTATCGGTAGGTAACCAAAATTCTATTTTTGGCTGGTGCCCTATAGCACCGCCGCTAGTTCTGCATCTGACCCAGCAACACTCAGGCAGTGGGGCCCACCGGGTGGTTACTCAGTGGGCCAGTTCAACCCTGCATAATGCCACACAGTAATGCCCATAATACACATAATTTCACACAGTAATGCACCTTACACATATGCCCCACATTAGTAATGCCCATAATACACATAATTCCCCACATTAATGCACCTTACACATATGCCCCATATTAGTAATGCTAGTAGCTTTTTTAATAAAACTTATGACTTCGTTTTGTGAGATGGGGTGGCAGGATGGGTGGGTACGTGCTTGCGCTCACACCCGTTAAAGGGGCACCCATACAAGGATGTGACCTCACAGGGTATGCCGTCCTTCACAAGCCTCACCCTTTATTTTTGCTTGCTCGTTGGAAACAGATAGCAGCAATGTCCAGATACTGCCACATTTGCTAGTTATACAAAAAGACCAGTATCAAACATGTAGCAACTGTCCATTCTCTTCACTGTTCAGTGTGTTTCCTGGTGTCTGTTTCTCCCGACAACTGCATGCCCAGTCAGACGTGTCCGAAAGTCACGCTGCACTGATGTTTTATATAGAAATAATGCAGTGCAACTTACTGACCACGTTACAGTGCTGGATGGCAGGGGAATTTAATGGCATGGACTGACTAGGAAACAAAGTGTGGGGAGAACACTGCCCATGTTATGTCCCTGCAGCCACCTGGGGATAAGGGACATAAGGAAGAATGGACACACACAGGATGACAGGGTTCCCCTCCCCCATGTGCACAAGCTGTATAGGTGATGTCAGTCTTCAAAAATACACGTGGTATCATAAGGAGCCATCCAGTAATAACCTCATAGAGTCAGTGAAAATGTCACATGTCCAGGAATTGCAGTTACCAGGCTTCTGCTGTCTCTCACCACTCAGGGGCATTCAAGCATGTCGGAGGTAGTTTAACAAACTTTAAGGGACAGTGTGCATTCTATTTGACAAATGTAAACAGCAGTGTATACAAGTACTGATTGAATACATTTAGAAAGTAACAGATAGTTTGCAGACTGTCCCTCCCAGCATGAGATACTGCAGGGACATGCTTGGATGCCCTAGGCAAATGCCTAGCCTGCCTATAGCTAAGACCGGCTCTGGGGGTTAGTACCACCGGGGTGCCAGAAAACAACCTAGTTTTCAGTCCCCTTATTGAATAGCAAAACCCTGTGGCTACAGGAAAACCCAGCGCCACTCTTTTTTAAAAATTTGCCGCCCACAATTGAATTCCCGCTATGATTGTAATTGGCAAAAGTAATACTTTAAATAAAACTTTAGTTTTTATCACACTGATCAGCTCTGTTTAGGTGGCAACAGAATCTGATGTTACAGCAGCTTTCTTCTTTTTTTATGTCTCTTTCGGTCTTCGCAGTGATCCGACACAAGCGCCGACACTATACACAGCCTGTCTTGTTGTCTTTGATGGCTTTGAATCTTTTGAGCTAAAAGTTTTCCCTTTCTTCATTTTTTTAAATTTTATTTTGAAAGCATGTTTTTATAGTTTGTTTTCTTGTGTTCATGCACAGAACATAGAGAATTTGTTGCATTTAACTAATTGGGGCATATTCACTAGTATGCGGCAATTGGTTCCGCTAATTATAATTTCTTATGGCCTCATAACGCAGAAATTGAGTTTCTATGGAATGTACCAGTGGGTGGTCTTCAGTATGCCGGCTGTCAGGATCCCGGCGCACAGTATACCGGCACCGGAATCCCGACAGCCGGCACACCGACACTTATTCTCCCTCGTGGGGGTCCACGACACCCCCTGGAGGGAGAATAAAATAGCGTGGCGCGCCCGCAAGGGGCTCATTTGCGCTCGCCACACTGTCGGTAAGCCGGCGGTCGGGCTCCCGGCGCTGGTATGCTGGTCGCCGGGAGCCCGACCGCCGGCATACCATACTACACCCGTACCAGTAATACCACTTGTAAAGTGCAATTTAATAAGCTGGCGCTATATAAGAAGAATCACATGGGGGGTGGGTATGAAACGCAGTGGGTAGCATTATCTTCTGCATTAAACGGGCATATAATTGGCATAGATGGGCAGATATTGCATTAGCATAAGGTAGCATATAGCATGTCTTGGCTAAATGGAATATCAGCTGCAGATGTACCCGACGTGTGAATAGATTATACATACACAACTGCATGGCTCATCTGGACATTGCAGTCCAGTTCGCAATACCCCAAACTGTCACTGTCCCACATCCAAGGGTGTAGCTCCCATAGGTGCAGTCAGTGCAACTGCTATGGGGCCCAGAGCTGAGAGGGGCCCACATTCCCCGTCAAAGTTACACGTGTTATATACATTTTTCGCCATTGGGTAGTACATAGGGGTCCTTTTAAACTTTTTTCTTGCGACCTGCAATATATCTAGGTATGCCCATTGACCTGCTCATTGTAGTGTGGTATAAAATGAACTGGAGGGGATTTTAATGTAATATAATATGAACCGGGGCACTGTAATGAGGCACAGTATGAATGTGGAGCACTATATATCATAATGTGAATTGAGTGGCCTATTTTGTGCGGCATAATGTGTACTGGCAGGTCTGAAATGTGACATTGTGTGAACTTAAGCACTACTAACATTAAATATGGCTCTACTATGGGTCAGATAATGAAGTAGGGCACTATTATAGGTCATAAAATGAACAACTGCTGCAGAGAAATGTATCTCTAGAAGCATTGGGACGGGGGCCCCTTCAAAATTTTGCTATGGGGCCCACAAAGTTCTGGCTACGCCCCTGCCCACATCATATGTTATACAGGGTTGTGCATGCACCTCAAAAATTTTAGTGGCCTCACAACACACCAGGCCGCATTTTGGGGGAGTGACTGCTCGTGATAATGACCCCCTATACTCATCATGCTGGGGGTTTGCTCAGCGCTGGGGGTTAGGACTGCTGGGCAGCCCCCAACCTTTTTATACTGTATGCATTTTACTGTCACTAATTAATACTTACATAAGAATAAATAGATTTATTGGGGCACAAGTATTAAATGACTTTATTAGAAGGGACTAATAATAATAATAACAAGCTGTTTTGCCCATTTTCATCTGGAAAAAGGGGTGCTGGGCCCTTACCCTCTTAGGAGTCGAATCTGGAAAAATCCCTGCTGAGTGGGTGGCTGCAAATAACTGTCACAGATTCCAGACACGTTCCAGAGCACAATGGTAATGCATCCAAAACAAAGCAACCACTTATAATGTCAATATTTTTCTGCAAATCTACGGACTAAGGCCCTCATTCCGACCTGATCGCAAGCAGGCTACTTTTAGCACTGCTGCGATCAGGTAGTCGCCGCCTACAGGGGAGCGGGGATTAGCTGTGCAGAGCTGCGATCCGCTGTGCAAAGACAAAAAGTTTGTGCAGTCTCTGCACAGCTCAAGACTCACCCGCTGTGATGATCCTTCCTAGAGCTGACGTCAGGATCCCTCCCTGCATTCGGCTGGACACACCTGCGTTTTCTTCGGCACTCCCAGAAAACGGTCAGTTGCCACCCCCGGCCGTCCTCTTCCTGTCAATCTTCTTGTCAATCTTCTAGCGTTCGCCGCTGCGAACGCTTTGTTCGTTATTCTCATTGCTGCCTGGCGACGGCTGTTGCCGCCCGCGTGCATGCACAGTTCTGACCCGTTTGCGGACGGGTTGGAATGACCTCCAAAGACCTTTAATTTGATATATGATGTGTCCTGCTCAGACAACGGCATTATAAAAAATATGTCAGTCATTATAGTCACCCTTCTGCTATTAATACAGTATATAGATAATAATAATAAAAATAATGAATTATGCATACAATATAATATTAATGATTGAGTCAATAATTAAATGGCACACTTGGTGTACTATAAGTGCCTGTATGAACATGTCTCCGTCATTAATTAATTCAACTAGCCCCAATTCACATAAATATTTGAATGACCCTGATGTTTAAATTATAAATAGTATTAACCCATTCATATTTTAAAACGTTATATTGTCCAAATAATTAAAAATGTTATTTGATTTTTACATTTGCCTCCAATAATAAATGACATACATACAGTAATTATGCTCCATACTTATATGACCCCACACATTTCCGAACATTTAAAAATTAATATTAAAAAAAAATCATCTTAGAGGAACTTGTTTGTTTTTGCCCCTAAAATACAACATCGATTTAGACAGATTTCCATCGATTTAAAATATATGAAAACGGACCTTCTGTAAATAATACCTCTTGGTAGTTTAGAATGTGGCTATAGTGGGTGTGGCTATCATTTCAGTAGGCGTGGCCAACGCCATAGATGTGTCTTTTACTAGAAAAACATTGGGGTTTTTTGTTGGATTTTTATGCTGCACACAACGGAGCCACTCATAGTAACATAGTTGTTGAGGTTGACAAGAGGCGAAATGCCCATCGGGTTCAGCCTGTATTCTGTGTCTAGCTGTGCACGTTATAATGCACCAGCTGAAGCAGTGCCGTAACTACGTGTGTGCCAGGTATGTCTGGCACACCGCGCAGTCGCACTGAGAGCGCAACGGCCAGTGGCTTGTAATGAGTCAATTTGACTCATTACAAGCTGCCTGTGCCGGAGGAGGAGAGGGAGCAGCGGAGGAGGAGGGAGGGGGAGGAGGGAGCCGCAGCAGCGCTATGTAATTGGTAGCGGCACCACTGGAGCTGTCCCTCTGCTTACGCATTGGCTGGCCCGGCGCTGCTGTGAATGCTGGGATGCGCTTCCCTCATCCCAGCATTTACAGCAGCGGTGGCCAGCCAATGCTGAAGGAGAGGTACAGCTGCATACGGCACCGCCGGTAATTACAGTGCGCTGCTGCGGCTCCCTCCTCTACCTCCCTCCTCCTCCTTCTCCCCTGCCACCCAGAGCTGCCAGCACCGAGGAGCCTGACTGCCTGAGAGATGGTATCATCTATTCTATCTGTCTGTCTGTCTGTCTGTCTAGTTAATATGTAAAAGGGGGACTCTGCCTTAATGTGTAAAAAGGAGACGCTGTCTGCCGTAATATGTAAAAAAAGACGCAGTCTGCAGTAATGTGTAAAAAAGGTGACGCTGTCTGCCGCAATGTGTAAAAAGGGGGACGCTGTCTGCCGTAATGTGTAAAAAGGGGACGCGGTCTGCCGTAATGTGTAAAAAAGGAGACTCTGTCAGCCGTAATGTGTAAAAAGGGGATGCTGTCTGCCGTAAAGTGTAAAAAAGGAGACTCTGTCTGCCGTAATGTGTAAAAAAGGGGACACCGTCTGCCGTAATGTATAAAAAGGGGGACTGGCTGCCGTAATGTGTAAAAAGGGGACGCTGTCTGCCGTAATGTGTAAAAAGGGGGACTATCTGCCGTAATGAGTAAAAAGGGGGACCATCTGTCGTAATGTGTAAAAAGGGGGACGCTGTCTGCCGTAATGTGTAAAAAGGGGGACGCAGTCTGCCGTAATGTGTAAAAAGGGGACGCTGTCTGCCATAATGTGTAAAAAGGGGAAGCTGTCTGCCGTAATGTGTAAAAGGGGGATGCTGTCTGTCGTAATGTGTAAAAAGGGGACTCTGTCTACGTAATGTGTTAAAAGGGGAATCTGTCCGCCGTAATGTGTAAGAGGGGCTGTACCTGGTGTAGTGGCGCTACTGTGCGGCGTAATTTGAATAATGGAGACTACTATAATATGTAATGTGAATTGGTATTATTTTGTTGCCACACCCCTTCCCCATGAAGCCACGCCCCTATCTATTGGTCTGTCTACCTAATGTGTAAAATGGGGACTCTATCTACCTTAATGTGTAAAAAGGGGACGCAGTCTGCCGCAATGTGTAAAAAAGGGGACGTCTGCCGCAATGTGTAAAAAGGGGGACGCTGTCTGCCGTAATGTGTAAAAAGGGGACGCAGTCTGCCGCAATGTGTAAAAAAGGGGACGCTGTCTGCCGCAATGTGTAAAAAGGGGACGCTGTCTGCCGCAATGTGTAAAAAGGGGGACGCTGTCTGCCGTAATGTGTAAAAAGGGGACGCTGTCTGCCGTAATGTATAAAAAGGGGACTCTGCCGTAATGTGTAAAAAGGGGAATCTGTCCGCCATAATGTGTAAGAGGGGTTGTACCTGGTGTAGTGGCGCTACTGTGTGGCGTAATTTGAATAATGGAGACTACTATAATATGTAATGTGAATTGGTATTATTTTGTTGCCACACCCCTTTCCCATGAAGCTACGCCCCTATCTATCGGTCTGTCTACCTAATGTGTAGAAGAGGGACTCTATCTACCTTAATGTGTAAAAAGGGGACGCTGTCTGCCGTAATGTGTAAAAAGGGGACGCAGTCTGCTGCAATGTGTAAAAAAGGGGACGTTGTCTGCCACAATGTGTAAAAAGGGGATGCAGTCTGCCTTAATGTGTAAAAAGGGGACGCTGTCTGCCGCAATGTGTAAAAAGGGGACGCTGTCTGCCGTAATGTGTAAAAAGGGGACACTGTCTGCCGTAATGTGTAAAAAGGGGACGCAGTCTGCCGCAATGTGTAAAAAAGGGGACGCTGTCTGCCGCAATGTGTAAAAAGGGGGACGCTGTCTGCTGTAATGTTTAAAAAGGGGATGCTGTCTGCCGTAATGTGTAAAAAGGGGACTCTGCCGTAATGTGTAAAAAGGGGAATCTGTCCGCCATAATGTGTAAGAGGGGTTGTACCTGGTGTAGTGGCGCTACTGTGTGGCGTAATTTGAATAATGGAGACTACTATAATATGTAATGTGAATTGGTATTATTTTGTTGCCACACCCCTTCCCCATGAAGCCACGCCCCTATATTTCTCTATCGTCCTAGTGGATGCTGGGGTTCCTGAAAGGACCATGGGGAATAGCGGCTCCGCAGGAGACAGGGCACAAAAAGTAAAGCTTTAGGATCAGGTGGTGTGCACTGGCTCCTCCCCCTATGACCCTCCTCCAAGCCTCAGTTAGATTTTTGTGCCCGGCCGAGAAGGGTGCAATCTAGGTGGCTCTCCTAAAGAGCTGCTTAGAAAAGTTTAGCTTAGGTTTTTTATTTTACAGTGAGTCCTGCTGGCAACAGGATCACTGCAACGAGGGACTTAGGGGAGAAGAAGTGAACTCACCTGCGTGCAGGATGGATTGGCTTCTTGGCTACTGGACATTAGCTCCAGAGGGACGATCACAGGTACAGCCTGGATGGTCACCGGAGCCTCGCCGCCGGCCCCCTTGCAGATGCTGAAACGAGAAGAGGTCCAGAATCGGCGGCAGAAGACTCCTCAGTCTTCTTAAGGTAGCGCACAGCACTGCAGCTGTGCGCCATTTTCCTCTCAGCACACTTCACACGGCAGTCACTGAGGGTGCAGGGCGCTGGGAGGGGGGCGCCCTGGGAGGCAAATGAAAACCTTTTTTGGCTAAAAATACCTCACATATAGCCTCCGGGGGCTATATGGAGATATTTAACCCCTGCCAGAATCCGTTAAGAGCGGGAGACGAGGCCGCCGAAAAAGGGGCGGGGCCTATCTCCTCAGCACACAGCGCCATTTTCCCTCACAGAAAGGCTGGAGGGAAGGCTCCCAGGCTCTCCCCTGCACTGCACTACAGAAACAGGGTTAAAACAGAGAGGGGGGGCACTAATTTGGCGTTAGAAATATATAAAAAAGATGCTATAAGGGAAAACACTTATATAAGGTTGTCCCTATATAATTATAGCGTTTTTGGTGTGTGCTGGCAAACTCTCCCTCTGTCTCTCCAAAGGGCTAGTAGGTCCTGTCCTCTATCAGAGCATTCCCTGTGTGTGTGCTGTGTGTCGGTACGTGTGTGTCGACATGTATGAGGACGATGTTGGTGAGGAGGCGGAGCAATTGCCTGTAATGGTGATGTCACTCTCTAGGGAGTCGACACCGGAATGGATGGCTTATTTAGGGAATTACGTGATAATGTCAACACGCGCCAAGGTCGGTTGACGACATGAGACGGCCGACAAACAATTAGTACCGGTCCAGACGTCTCAAAAACACCGTCAGGGGTTTTAAAACGCCCGTTTACTTTAGTCGGTCGACACAGACAGGGACACTGAATCCAGTGTCGACGGTGAATAAACAAACGTATTCCTTATTAGGGCCACACGTTAAGGGCAATGAAGGAGGTGTTACATATTTCTGATACTACAAGTACCACAAAAGAGGGTATTATGTGGGATGTGAAAAAACTACCGTAGTTTTTCCTGAATCAGATAAATTAAATGAAGTGTGTGATGATGCGTGGGTTCCCCCCGATAGAAAATATGGGCGGTATACCCTTTCCCGCCAGAAGTTAGGGCGCGTTGGGAAACACCCCTTAGGGTGGATAAGGCGCTCACACGCTTATCAGAACAAGTGGCGGTACCGTCTATAGATAGGGCCGTCCTCAAGGAGCCAGCTGACAGGAGGCTGGAAAAATATCATAAAAAGTATATACACACATACTGGTGTTATACTGCGACCAGCGATCGCCTCAGCCTGGATGTGCAGAGCTGGGGTGGCTTGGTCGGATTCCCTGACTAAAAATATTGATACCCTTGACAGGGACAGTATTTTATTGACTATAGAGCATTTAAAGGATGTATTTCTATATATGCGAGATGCACAGAGGGATATTTGCACTCTGGCATCAAGAGTAAGTGCGATGTCCATATCTGCCAGAAGATGTTTATGGACACGACAGTGGTCAGGTGATGCAGATTCCAAACGGCACAAAGGTGTATTGCCGTATAAAGGAAGAGGAGTTATTTGGGGTCGGTCCATCGGACCTGGTGGCCACGGCAACTGCTGGAAAATCCACCGTTTTTACCCTAAGTCACATCTCTGCAGAAAAAGACACCGTCTTTTCAGCTTCAGTCCTTTCGTCCCTATAAGAGTCATATCTGCCCAGGGATAGAGGAAAGGGAAGAAGACTGCAGCAGGCAGCCCATTCCCAGGAACAGAAGCGTTCCAACCCTTCTGACAAGCTCTCAGCATGACGCTGAGACCGTACAGGACCCCTGGATCCTACAAGTAGTATCCCAGGGGTACAGTTTGGAATGTCGAGACGTTTCCCCTGCGCAGGCTCCTGAAGGCTGCTTTACCAAGGTCTCCCTCCGACAAGGAGGCAGTATGGGAAAAAATTCACGAGCTGTATTCCCAGCAGGTGATAATTAAATTACCCCTCCTACAACAAGAAAAGGGGTATTATTCCACACTATATTGTGGTACTGAAGCCAGAAGGCTAGGTGAGACCTATTCTAAATCTAAAAAAATTTGAACACTTACAAAGGTTCAAATCAAGATGGAGTCACTCAGAGCAGTGATAACGAACCGGGAAGAAGGGGACTATCTGGTGTCCCGAGACATCAGGGATGCTTACCTCCATGTCCCAAATTTGCCCTTATCACTAAGGGTACCTCAGGTTCGTGGTACAGAACTGTCACTATCAGTTTCAGACGCTGCCGTTTGGATTGTCTACGGCACCCCGGGTCTTTACCAAGGTAATGGCCGAAATGATGGTTCTTCTTCGAAGAAAAGGCGTCTTAATTATCCCTTACCAGGGAACAGTTGGAGGTCGGAGTAGCACTATCTCGGATACTGTTACAACAGCAGGGGTGGATTCTAAAGATTCCAAAATCGCAGCTGATCCCGACAACAAGTCTCCTGTGCTTAGGGATGATTCTGGACACAGTCCAGAAAAAGGTGTTTCTCCCGGAAGAGAAAGCCAGGGAGTTATCCGAGCTAGTCAGGAACCTCCTAAAATCAGTGCATCATTGCACAAGGGCCATGGTAAAAAAATGGTGACTTCCTTCGAAGCAATTCCAGTCGGCAGATTTCATGCAAGAACTTTTCAGTGGGATCTGCTGGACAAATGGTCCGGATCGCATCTTCAGATGCATCAGCGGATAACCCTATATCCAAGGACAAGGGTGTCTCTCCTGTGGTGGTTACAGAGTGCTCATCTTCTAGAGGGCCGCAGATTCGGCATTCAGTTTTGGATGTTGGTGACCACGGAGGCCAGCCCGAGAGGCTGGGGAGCAGTCACACAAGGAAAAAATTTCCAGGGAGTGTGATCAAGTCTGGAGATTTTTCTCCACATAAATATAGCTAAGGGTAAATTTATAATGCTCTAAGCTTAGCAAGACCTCTGCTTCAAGGTCAGCCGGTATTGATCCAGTGGGATAAAACATCACGGCAGTCGCCCACGTAAATAGACAGGGCGGCACAAGAAGCAGGAGGGCAGTGGCAAAAACTGCAAGGACTTTTCGCTGGGCGGAAAATCATGTGATAGCACTGTCAGCAGTGTTTCATTCCGGGAATGGAAACTGGGAAGCAGACTTCCTCAGTAGGCACGACCTCCACCCGGCAGAGTGGGAACTTCATGGGGAAGTTTTCCACATAATTGTAAACCGTTGGGAATTACCAAAGGTGGACATGATGGCGTCCCGTCTGAACAAAAAACGGGACAGGTATTGCGCCAGGTTAAGAGACCCTCAGGCAATAGCTGTGGACGTTCTGGTAACACCGTGGGTGTACCAGTCGGTGTATGTGTTCCATCCTCTGCTTTTCATACCTAAGGTACTGAGAATTATAAGACGTAGAGGAGTAAGAACTATACTCATGGCTCCGGATTGGCCAAGAAGGACTTGGTACCCGGAACTTCAAGAGATGCTCACAGAGGACTTATGGCCTCTGCCGCTAAGAAGGGACTTGTTTCAGCAAGTACCATGTCTGTTCCAAGACTTACCGCAGCTGCGTTTGACGGCATGGCGGTGGAACGCCGGATCCTAAGGGAAAAGGCATTCAGGAAGAGGTCATTCCTACCCTGGTCAAAGCCAGAAAGGAGGTGACCGCACAACATTATCACCACATGTGGCGAAAATATGTTGCGTGGTGTGAGGCCAGGAAGGCCCCACGAAGAAATTTCAACTCGGTCGATTCCTGCATTTCTTGCAAACAGGAGTGTCTATGGGCCTCAAATTGGGGTCCATTAAGGTTCAAATTTCGGCCCTGTTGATTTTTCTTCCAGAAAGAAGTGGCTTCAGTTCCTGAAGTCCAGAAGTTTGTCAAGGGAGTATTGCATATACAACCCCCTTTTGTGCCTCCAGTGGCACTGTGGGATCTCAACGTAGTTCTGGGATTCCTCAAAACACATTGGTTTAAAACCAATCAAATCTGTGGATTTGAAGCATCTCACATGAAAAGTGAACATGCTCTTGGACCTGGCCTGGACCAGGCGAGTGTCAAATTGGTGGTTCTTTTTTCTCAAAAAAGCCCATATCTGTTTGTCCATTCGGACAGGGCAGAGCTGCGGACTCGTCCCCAGTTCTCTCCCTAAGGTGGTGTCAGTGTTTCACCTGAACCAGCTTATTGTGGTGTCTTGCGCCTACTAGGGACTTGGAGGACTCCAAGTTGCTAGATGTGGTCAGGGCCCTGAAAATATAGGTTCCAGGACGGCTGGAGTCAGGAAAACTGACTTGCTGTTATCCTGTATGCACCCAACAAACTGGGTGCTCTTGCTTTTAAGCAGACTTTTGCTAGTTGGATGTGTAATACAATTCAGCTTGCACATTCTGTGGCAGGCCTGCCACAGCCAAAATATGTAAATGCCCATTCCACAAGGAAGGTGGGCTCATCTTGGGCGGCTGCCCGAGGGGTCTCGGCTTTACAACTTTGCCGAGCGGCTATTTAGTCAGGGGCAAACACGTTTGTAAAATCCTACAAATTTGATACCCTGGCTAAGGAGGACCTGGAGTTCTCTCATTCGGTGCTGCAGAGTCATCCGCACTCTCCCGCCCGTTTGGGAGCTTTGGTATAATCCCCATGGTCCTTTCAGGAACCCCAGCATCCACTAGGACGATAGAGAAAATAAGAATTTACTTACCGATAATTCTATTTCTCGGAGTCCGTAGTGGATGCTGGGCGCCCATCCCAAGTGCGGATTATCTGCATTACTTGTACATAGTTACAAAAATCGGGTTATTATTGTTGTGAGCCATCTTTTCAGAGGCTCCGCTGTTATCATACTGTTAACTGGGTTCAGATCACAGGTTGTACAGTGTGATTGGTGTGGCTGGTATGAGTCTTACCCGGGATTCATAAATCCTTCCTTATTGTGTACGCTCGTCCGGGCACAGTACCTAACTGAGGCTTGGAGGAGGGTCATAGGGGGAGGAGCCAGTGCACACCACCTGATCCTAAAGCTTTACTTTTTGTGCCCTGTCTCCTGCGGAGCCGCTATTCCCCATGGTCCTTTCAGGAACCCCAGCATCCACTACGGACTCCGAGAAATAGAATTATCGGTAAGTAAATTCTTATTTTTTTGTGCGCGCCTAGGGCACACACTGCCCCTTTTTTACATAGAGGGGGGGCGCCAATGACTTATCTTGCACACAGCGCTAAAATGTCTAGTTACAGCACTGAGCTGATGTAATGGTTTCGTACCATTTGTCAACTATATTTCGTACAACTCCCAGATACTTAATGTCAATAAATTAAATGCTGTAGCCTTGGATACTTTTTTCAGCTAGAAAGCTGTCCAATCTGATTTTGAATGTATTTACAGAGTCCGCCATTATTACCTTCTCCGGCTGGGAGTTCCAAATCCTTATTGCCCTTACCGTGAAGAACCCTTTCCTACATTTTGTATGGAAATTTTCTCTCCTCTAACCTCAGTGAGTGCCCACATGTCCTATACAGAGTTCTATTAATAAACAAATCCCCTCCAAACCCATTATAATCACCCTTTATATATTTGAAGATAATAATAATGTCTCCTCTTAGATGCCTCTTTTCTACTGTATACATATTTAACCTAGTAAGCCTTTCCTCGTACTCCAGTGTCTCTAACCCTTTAATCAGTTTAGTAGCTCACCTTTGAACTCTTTCGAGTTCCCCAATATCCTTTTTATAATATGGTGCCCAGAATTGAACACAATATTCCAGGTGTGGACGTACCAATGATTTGTACAGCGGTAGGATTACATCCTCGTCCCTTGTCTCAATACCCCGTTTTATGCATGCAAGGACTTTACTTGCCTCCTTCGCTGCATTTTGACACCGTGTACTGTTAGTAAGCGTATTATCTATGAGCACCCCCAAATCTTTTTCCACTACTGTAACCACTATATTTTCCCCATTAAGTGAATAGGATGCAAGTTTGTTTTTAATCCCAAAATGCATAACTTTGCATTTTTCAATATTGAGCCTTATTCCCCATTTAGACGCCCAGGATTCAAGTGATTCTGTAGAGACTCCACATCTATTTCCGAATTAATTACCTTACACAGTTTAGTATCATCTGCAAAGATTGACACTGTGCTTCCCAGGCCTATTCCTAGGTCATCAATAAATTTATTGAACAGTAGCAGGCCAAGTACGGACCCTTGTGGTATACCGCTGACTACTGGTGCCCAGCTTGAGAACATCCCATTGACCACTACTCGTTGTACCCTGTTATCCAGCCAATTACCTATCCATGTACAAACAGTATATCCTAGGCCAAGTTCCCTTAATTTGATGATCAGTCTCTTGTGAGTCACTGTATCGAAGGCTTTTGCAAAATCTAAATAGACCACATCCACTGCTTTTCCCTGGTCAAGATTATCGTTCCCTTCCTCGTAGAAGCTAATTAAGTTAGTTTGACATGATCTGTCCCTCACAAACCCATGCTGACTCTTGCTAATAAACGTAGTATTCCACAGATAATCCTCTATGCTATCCCTCAAAATTCCTTCCAATATTTTACCCACTATAGAGGTTAAACTAACTGGTCTATAGTTCCCAGGATAAATTTTAGATCCCTTTTTAAATAATGGCACTACCTCAGCTATATGCCAATCCATCGGTACCATACCCAATTTAATGGAACTATAGAAAATCAAGTATAAGCGTCTTGCAAGCTGTGCCTTAAGCTCCATAATGACCCTCGGATGAAAACCATCTGGTCCCAGTGATGTATTAATCTTTATGTTGCTTAGTCTCTCCATGACTACTTCCTCACTTAAACAAGCATCTAGCCAAGAATTGTTACCTTCACTGTCGTTATGCACTACTAACATCGTCTGATCCTCCCTGGTGAATACTGATGAAATAAAGCTGTTCAGTGTATCCGCTTTTATTTTGTCATCGTTTCCCAAGACTCCCAGTTCATCTTTTAATGGGCCTACGTTCTCCTTTTTTAACCTTTTACTGTTTATGTATTTATAAAACTTTTTGGTATTGGCTTTACTCTCTATAGCGATTTGTTTTTCGTTTACAATTTTAGCTGCTCTTATTACTTTTTTGCTTTTTTATTGCATTTCTTGTAATACTCTTTCTAACACCCCTCCCCCCCGATGTTAGTATTTTCCCTTATGCTATGGACATTATTTTCTATATACCGTACTGTTGAACCATAATCGTCATAAGTTAATAATTTGGGAATTTCATGGGCAATACCTATGTCAGTAATTCCTGTGTCAATGCCCTGCAAATACACTTGCTGGCTGAACTTTCCCTCCCCCCGTTCACCACCCTCAGTTTGTTCACCACCCCCATCCTTACTGTACTCACTGTTTGACCCATAACTTCTATCTAAAACCTCCCCCCAGGCTCCTAGTTTAAAAGCTCCTCCAACCTTCTAACCATCCTGCACCGCAGCCCCCTCCTCATTCAGGTGCAATCCATCACGACAAAAAAGATGGCGCCTGACTGAGAAGTCCGCCCAGTGTTCCAAGAACACAAGCCCCTCCTTCCTACACCAGTCTCTAAGCCACACATTTACCTCCCTAATCTCCCTCTGTCTCCCTTGGCTAGGACGTGGCACAGGTAATACTTCTGAGAATATTATCCTAGATGTCCTTGCCTTAAGTTTTTTGCCAAATTCCCTATAGTCTTTCTTAAGGACATCCCACCTACCACTAACTTTGTCATTGGTGCCAACATGCACCAAGATCGCTGGGTCTTTACCAGCCCCTCCCAACAATCTATCTACCCGGTCTACTCATCTCCATTGATTGCGGCTCTGAAATACCTCACAACAGCCCGCAAATCAGGACAGTCCTCTGGAATCAGGGCTTTGTCTCCAAAATCTGGACAGTTGGAAGGTCTACAAAAAACATCCATATTAACTCTTTGGGCCCCTTGAAATTGATACCCCTTTCAGACTAGAAAAAATGTCCCAGGTTATTGCACTTGAACGCGCATCAACCTGGGACTTTGCTTAGGCCCTCATTCCGAGTTGTTCGCTCGGTAAAAATCTTCGCATCGCAGCGATTTTCCGCTTAATGCGCATGCGCAATGTCCGCACTGCGACTGCGCCAAGTAAATTTGCTATGCAGTTAGGAATTTTACTCACGGCTTTTTCATCGTTCTGGCGATCGTAATGTGATTGACAGGAAATGGGTGTTACTGGGCGGAAACAGGCCGTTTTATGGGCGTGTGGGAAAAAACGCTACCGTTTCCGGAAAAAACGCAGGAGTGGCCGGAGAAACGGAGGAGTGTCTGGGCGAACGCTGGGTGTGTTTGTGACGTCAAACCAGGAACGACAAGCACTGAAATGATCGCAGATGCCGAGTAAGTCTGAAGCTACTCAGAAACTGCTACGAGGTGTGTAATCGCAATATTGCGAATACATCGTTCGCAATTTTAAGATGCTAAGATTCACTCCCAGTAGGCAGCGGCTTAGCATGAGCAAATCTGCTAAAATCCGCTTGCGAGCGAACAACTCGGAATGAGGGCCTTAGTCTGAAAGGGTCCTGAAGGAGTATCCCGGGTCGTGCGTCCTGGCATTTCATCCAAGGTCGAGACCTGGGCTGACGCCGGAATCGACGCGGAATGTATGCAGTGTGAACGTGTAAGCCGGGTCAAGGTGACCCGGCACCCGTTCTCTGCATAGTAGGAGGCGGCGCTTGGAGATGATCATCTCCAGGCAACGCCTCCTGTAGCGTTGGCAGTGACGTAATCAACCCGGCAATATGCCAGGTAACGTCGCAAGTCTGAAAGGGGTCTCAAGCCAGGTCGCATCCCAGGAAACACCGGTGTTCAGAAAATATACTGCCGTTCCTTGTCCTGCATACATGCGTTTGCAAATTAAATTAAGCCTGGTTCAAACTGACTTCTCCACCATTCGGATGTGATCCATCCACACCATTCATTTTATCAGGGTCCAGCCACTTAATGTTTTATGGGATGTTAGTTGTTGTTTTTTTGGATCAAATGCCAATAATTCCACTTTTTCTATTTTTGCAGCAAAATGAAGAATAAATGGAAATTAAACAGTTTTTTAAGAATTGCAGACACGCGCAGAATATAAATTAAAGCCCAGTTGACTTTTACTTGGCCTGAAAGCACAGTGTGGATACTCCCTACAGAGTGTAGCTGGAAATAATAATTTAAGCAAATCTCTGAGGCCACAGACTCGTTTGCAGCCGTCACGGTAGACCTTGTTTTTCCACTAATAGCTGTTTTCTGCAGTAATGTCTATCCAGCCTTTTACCGAACTCATTCATTTAACCCTGTGATGGACAGGGACATGAGACACCATCTCTTTAGTAGGTCTCCAGTGCTCATTGGATTCACTCTTCTAATGCATTTTAATTTGTAATAAATGGCTGTTCAGATGCCTGTCTTATCCATAATAGTAGGACAACGGAAATGAATTAGTCTCCTTTCAGATTATATAGGGCTTCAAAAGGATACTAAATGGTGCTTGGTGGTGGCCTAACTGGTAGGAAATGTTTCATATGTTGCCGCATGACGCCATACACTAATTTGCATCTGTTGTCAATAGAACCTAATCGTGAGCGCGTTTCTCACCGGACAGATGGAAGTTTATGTTGGCCCATGGAAGACAGATGTTTGTGGCATAGCATCTAGAGATAAATTCATTGTTTGCAAGGCATGGGTCCTGCATGACCTCGATTGGTCATCCCTACCTACCTGCTTCTCACCTACTGTGGCCCAGGGTTGGGGCATGTCAGCATTTACTCTTCTTGCAAGTGTGGTTCTTTGCTTGGCTCTGTCATTATAGGCCAGCACCGCATTCTAAGCCCATTACTAACACGAAGGAGTCTCAGCTTCACCGATACGAGGCTGCCAGATGTTGCACCTTCATATTCGCACCCGATGCCTGGAAGCTTTGTTTCCCGGTGATCCTCTTTCTTCACCATCATATTATGCTGTGTATCTGTGCAGTGGACTTAGGGGCTAATTCAGACCTGATCACTATTTTCGTATAGCCTGCGATCAGGTCTACACTGCGTATGCACTGCAATGCGCAGGCGCGTCGCACTGGTACAAAGTGGATTGCCGCTCAGCGATGGGTTGTGTGATGGATCCATTCGCACAGGCGTTCGCAAGGCGATTGACAGGAAGAAGCCGTTTGTGGGTGACACTGACCGTTTTCTGGGAGTGTCTGGAAAAACGCAGGCGTGCCCAAGCGTTTGCAGGGCGGGTGTCTGATGTCAATTCCGGCACCGGACAGGCTGAAGTGATCGCAGCGGCTGAGTAAGTCCTGGGCTGCGCCAAATCTGTTTGTATAGCTCTGCTACACATGCAGTCGCACACTTGCAATCCTAAAATACACTCCCCTATTAGCCCCTATGTCTGGTAGCTATACTTGTGTTACATATAGAGAGATTTTATAAAAGGATACTTAAGAAAAATTGGCAGGTGCATGCTTGAAAAGTGCTCAGTTAACTCGCTATTTAAAAGATACAGTAAACTTCAAATATTGTATTGCTGCTTTAATTGTGCACGGTTGTTGAACATAACAGTGCAGACAGCCAATTTTTTCGGGAAGGACCACTCTTCATAGCCATTAGTTCTTACTGCATATTAGTTCATTAAAAATTAGGTGGGAGACAATGGCGTCGTAACGGGAGGAAGGGGGGGTTCAAGGGGGAAGCATACCCCCCCCCAAACATGTAAGAGACTTACGTGCTGAGGTGGGGGAGCGCTTACCTCCAGATCCCTGCTGAGAATCCTACTTTAAAAAGTCTGCCGCCGGCGCCGCAGCGTGCTGCCCCCTGTCCTAGCCAATTCTTCACTGATGCACTACAGGGAGGAGGCGGGGGTGGCCCAGCATGGCCACACCTCCTCCTAGTAATGCATCCCTGAAGAGTGAAGAGCCGGCCAGGACACAGTCTGCAGTAGGAGACTAGGAGTCTCCACAGGGATCTCGAGGTAAGCAGGTGGGGGGGGGGGCGAATCGGGTGAGGGGGAGCACCAAATGTATTTTTTACTATGACCCCCCAACCACAAACAATTCCGGCGCCCCTGGTGGGAGATTTATCAAAGCTTGGAGAGAGATAAAGTGGAGAGAGATAAACTGGAAGCCAATTAGCGCCTAACTGCCATATTAGGGTGTTCAGTATGATTTGCCGCTGGACGGGATGCCGGCTGTCAGTATACCGACAGCAGCATACCGTCCATTATAACATCGACAGACCCCCATTCAGCCCCCTAACCCTCACCTTTTCCCTACCCTAACCCTCCCCGCTTGGTGCCTAACCCTCCCTCGCCTTCTAAGTGCCTAACCTTAACCCTCGCCGGTCCCTAACCCTCCCTCCCCGGTCCCTAACCCTAGCCTTCTCGTCCCTGCTCCCTAATCCCAATCCCCTTCTCCTGCCTAAACCTACCCCCCCCCCCCCCCCCATCCCCACGGCAGGACCCCAGCACGTCCCGCTGCAAGGATGATCGGGACGCCGGCTGTCGGTAATGTAACGCCGGCATCCCAAGCGGCGTCGGTATGTGGACGCTGGCATTGCATCCTCCTTCGGGATCCCGCCGTCGGTATATTGACCGCTGGGATCCCATCCGTCAGGAAGCTAACTGCTTTCCATATTAGAGGCGGTCTTTTAAAAATGACAGTTAGGAGCCGATTGGTTGGTACTTTACCTCTCTCCACTTTATCACTCCAAGCAGGGGTGTAGCTAGAAGTTTGTGGGCCCCATAGCAACATTTTGAAGCATCCCCTGTCCCAGTACTTCTAGAGAGACACCTCTCCACAGCAGGGGTTCATTTTATGCCTCCTAATAGTGCCTAGTTTGATGATTGAAGCTTGCGAGCAGGGCCCTCCTACCTCTGACTGTCTGTTATTATTACCCAGTTTTGTTATATCACTGTTGTTTCCATCTATAAAGCGCAACGGAATTAGCTGCACTGTATAAAAAAATTAATTAATAAATAGTTTCTTTTAGGAACCATAGTAGTGCCCTAGTTCACGTTATGTCACACTGCCAGTACATATTTTGCAACACAGTACCCCAAATTCACTTTATTCCATACAGTGTCCCTAGTTCATATTATGCTACACTATAGTTCCTCCACTTCATACTGTGCCACATTACAGTGCCCCAGATCATATGTAACATTATAATGCCCTCCAGTTTATTTTATATCATATTACAGTGAACCGGTCCGGGACATAACTGGATATATTGTAGGCCACAAGGCAAAAGTTTGTATGGGCCCCTATCAACCACTCTATGGTTAAAATATAACACATGTAACTGTGACAGGGAAGGTGGCCCCTCTCAGCTCTGGGCCCCATAGTAGCTGCACTCCCTGAACCTATGGTAGCTACACCCTGTACATAATAACACATGTAACTGTGACAGGGAAGCTGGCCCCTCTCAGCTCTGGGCCCCATAGCAGCTGCACTCCCTGCACCTATGGTAGCTACACCCTGTACATAACACATGTAACTGTGACAGGGAAGGTGGAGCCTCTCAGCTCTGGGCCCCATAGTAGCTGCACACCCTGCACCTATGGTAGCTACACCCTGTACATAACACATGTAACTGTGACAGGGAAGGTGGAACCTCTCAGCTCTGGGCCCCATAGTAGCTGCACTCCCCACACCTATGGTAGCTACACCCTGTATATAACACATGTAACTGTGACAGGGAAGGTGGCCCCTCTCAGCTCTGGGCCCCATAGCAGCTGCCCCTATGTACCACCCAATGGATAAAATATAACACATGTAACTGTGACAGGCAAGGTGGCCCCTCTCAGCTCTGGGCCCCATAGCAGCTGTACACCCTGCACCTATGGTAGCTACACCCTTGTATATAACACATGTAACTGTGACAGGGAAGGTGGCCCCTCTCAGCTCTGGGCCCCATAGCAGCTGCACTCCCTGCACCCATGGTAGCTACGCCCTTGTATATAACACATGTAACTGTGACAGAGAAGGTGGGCTCCTCTCAGCTCTGGGCCCCATAGCAGCTGCACTCCCTGCACCTATGGTAGCTACACCCTGTACATAACACATGTAACTGTGACAGGAAAGGTGAAACCTCTCAGCTCTGGGCCCCATAGTAGCTGCACACCCTGCACCTACGGTAGCTACGCCCTTGTATGTAACACATGTAACTGTGACAGGGAAGGTGGCCCTCTCAGCTCTGGGCCCCATATCAGCTGCACTCCCTGCACCTATGGTAGCTACACCCTGTATATAACACATGTAAGTGTGACAGGGAAGGTGGGCCCCTCTCAGCTCTGGGCCCCATAGCAGCTGACTCCCTGCACCTATGGTAGCTACACCCTGTATTTCTCTAACGTCCTAAGTGGATGCTGGGAACTCCGTAAGGAACATGGGGAATAGCGGCTCCGCAGGAGACTGGGCACAACTAAAGAAAGCTTTAGGACTACCTGGTGTGCACTGGCTCCTCCCTCTATGACCCTCCTCCAGACCTCAGTTAGAATTTTGTGCCCGGCCGAGCTGGATGCACACTAGGGGCTCTCCTGAGCTCTTAAAAAGAAAGTAATATTTAGGTTTTTTTATTTTCAGTGAGATCTGCTGGCAACAGACTCACTGCTATGAGGGACCTAGGGGAGAGAAGCGAACCTACCTGCTTGCAGCTAGCTTGGGCTTCTAGGCTACTGGACACCATTAGCTACAGAGGGATCGAACACAGGCCCAGCCTCGGTCGTCCGGTCCCGGAGCCGCGCCGCCGTCCCCCTAGCAGAGCCAGAAGCAAGAAGACGTTCCTGGAAATCGGCGGCAGAAGACTTCGGTCTTCATTAAGGTAGCGCACAGCACTGCAGCTGTGCGCCATTGCTCCCCAGGCACACTACATACTCCGGTCACTGATGGGTGCAGGGCGCTGGGGGGGGGGCGCCCTGGGCTGCAATATAAGTACCTTACTTGGCAAATTAACACATAATATAGCCTTTAAGACTATATATGTGTAAAATCCCCTGCCATAACTGTATAAAAAAAGCGGGAGAAGCCCGCCGGAAAAGGGGCGGGGCTATCTCCCTCAGCACACTGGCGCCATTTTCCCTCACAGCTCCGCTGGAAGGATCGCTCCCCAGGCTCTCCCCTGCAGTTCCAGACTACATAGGGTAAAAAAGAGAGGGGGGGCACTAAATTTAGCCGCAATCTGTGATATATAAGCAGCTATAAGGGGTAAAATCACTGTGTAGTGTGTATCCCTGTTTTATATAGCGCTCTGGTGTGTGCTGGCATACTCTCTCTCTCTGTCTCCCCAAAGGGCTTTGTGGGGTCCTGTCCTCAGTCAGAGCATTCCCTGTGTGTGTGCGGTGTGTCGGTACGGCTGTGTCGACATGTTTGATGAGGAGGCTTATGTGGAGGCGGAGCAGGTGCTGATAAATGTGATGTCACCCCCTGCGGGGTCGACACCTGAGTGGATGGATATGTGGAAGGAATTACGCGACAGTGTCAACTCCTTACATAAAAGGTTTGACGACATATCAGATGTGGGACAGCTGGCTTCTCAGCCCGTGCCTGCCCAGACGTCTCAAAAGCCATCAGGGGCTCTAAAACGCCCGCTACCTCAGATGGCAGACACAGATGTCGACACAGATACTGACTCCAGTGTCGACGATGATGAGACTAGTGTACATTCCAATAGAGCCACACGTTACATGATTACGGCAATGAAAAATGTGTTGCACATTTCTGATATTACCCCAGGTACCACAAAAAAGGGTATTATGTTTGGGGAGAAAAAACTACCAGTGGTTTTTCCCCCTTCTGATGAATTAAATGAAGTGTGTGAAGAAGCGTGGGCTTCCCCCGATAAGAAACTAGTAATTTCTAAAAAGTTACTAATGGCGTACCCTTTCCCGCCAGAGGATAGGTCACGTTGGGAGACATCCCCTAGGGTAGATAAAGCGCTCACACGCCTGTCAAAGAAGGTGGCACTACCGTCTCCGGACACGGCCGCCCTAAAGGAGCCTGCTGATAGGAAGCAGGAGGCTATCCTGAAGTCTGTTTATACACACTCAGGTATTATACTGAGACCAGCTATTGCTTCAGCATGGATGTGCAGTGCTGCAGCTGCGTGGTCAGATTCCCTGTCAGAAAATATTGATACCTTAGACAGGGACACTATATTGCTAACCATAGAGCATATTAAAGACACAGTCTTATACATGAGAGATGCACAGAGGGATATTTGCCGGCTGGCATCTAAAATAAGTGCAATGTCCATTTCTGCCAGGAGGGGTTTATGGACTCGGCAGTGGACAGGGGATGCAGATTCTAAAAGGCACATGGAAGTTTTGCCTTACAAGGGTGAGGAGTTGTTTGGGGATGGTCTCTCGGACCTCGTTTCCACAGCGACTGCTGGGAAGTCAGCATTTTTACCCCATGTTCCCTCACAGCCAAAGAAAGCACCGTATTATCAGGTACAGTCCTTTCGGCCCCAGAAAGGCAAGCGGGTTAAAGGCGCGTCCTTTCTGCCCAGAGGCAGAGGTAGAGGAAAAAAGCTGCAGCATACGGCCAGTTCCCAGGAACAAAAGCCCTCCCCCGCTTTCTCTAAGTCCACCGCATGGCGCTGGGGCTCCACAGGCGGAGCCAGGTACGGTGGGGGCCCGTCTCAAGAACTTCAGCGACCAGTGGGCTCGCTCACGGGTGGATCCCTGGATTCTACAAGTTGTATCTCAGGGGTACAAGCTGGAATTCGAGACGTCTCCCCCTCGCCGTTTCCTCAAATCTGCCTTGCCAACAGCTCCCCCGGACAGGGAGGCAGTGCTGGAGGCAATTCACAAGCTGTATTCGCAGCAGGTGATAGTCAAGGTACCCCTCCTTCAACAAGGAAGGGGTTACTATTCCACAATGTTTGTGGTACCGAAACCAGACGGTTCGGTGAGACCCATTTTAAATTGAAATCCTTGAACACCTATATAAAAAGGTTCAAGTTCAAGATGGAATCGCTCAGGGCGGTTATTTCAAGCCTGGAGGAAGGAGATTACATGGTATCACTGGACATCAAGGATGCTTACCTACATGTCCCCATTTACCTTCCTCACCAGGAGTACCTCAGATTTGTGGTACAGGACTGTCATTACCAATTCCAGACGTTGCCGTTTGGTCTGTCCACGGCACCAAGGGTATTTACCAAGGTAATGGCCGAAATGATGATACTCCTTCGAAAAAAGGGAGTTTTAATTATCCCATACTTGGGCGATCTCCTTATAAAGGCGAGGTCCAGGGAGCAATTGTTGGTCGGGGTAGCACTATCTTGGGAGGTGCTACAACAGCACGGTTGGATTCTGAATATTCCAAAGTCACAGCTGGTTCCTACGACACGTCTACTGTTTCTGGGGATGGTTCTGGACACAGACCAGAAAAGGGTGTTTCTTCCGGAGGAGAAAGCCAAGGAGTTGTCGTCTCTAGTCAGAGATCTCCTGAAACCAAAACAGGTCTCGGCGCATCACTGCACGCGAGTCCTGGGAAAAATGGTAGCTTCCTACGAAGCAATTCCATTCGGCAGGTTCCATGCAAGAATCTTTCAGTGGGATCTGTTGGACAAGTGGTCCGGATCCCATCTTCAGATGCATCGGCTGATAACCCTGTCTCCAAGGACCAGGGTGTCTCTGCTGTGGTGGCTGCAGAGTGCTCATCTTCTGGAGGGCCGCAGATTCGGCATACAGGACTGGGTCCTGGTGACCACGGATGCCAGCCTTCGAGGCTGGGGGGCAGTCACACAGGGAAGAAACTTCCAAGGGCTATGGTCAAGCCAGGAGATTTCCCTAAACATAAATATTCTGGAACTAAGGGCCATCTACAATGCCCTAAGTCAGGCAAGACCCCTGCTTCAAAACCAGCCGGTACTGATCCAGTCAGACAACATCACGGCGGTCGCCCATGTAAACCGACAGGGCGGCACGAGAAGCAGGACGGCGATGGCAGAAG
The DNA here is from genome assembly GCF_028390025.1 of Pseudophryne corroboree. NCBI lineage: Eukaryota > Metazoa > Chordata > Amphibia > Anura > Myobatrachidae > Pseudophryne > Pseudophryne corroboree. The sequence continues at coordinate 756,450,682 of NC_086446.1, forward strand.
CCACAAGGATTCTCCGATGGGCGGAAAATCACGTGTTAGCACTGTCAGCAGTGTTCATTCCGGGAGTGGACAACTGGGAAGCAGACTTCCTCAGCAGGCACGACCTCCACCCGGGAGAGTGGGGACTTCATCCAGAAGTCTTTCAGCTGATTGTAAATCGCTGGGAACAGCCACAGGTGGACATGATGGCGTCCCGCCTCAACAAAAAGCTAGAAAGATATTGCGCCAGGTCGAGAGACCCTCAGGCAATAGCTGTGGACGCTCTAGTGACACCGTGGGTGTACCAGTCGGTTTATGTGTTCCCTCCTCTTCCTCTCATACCCAAGGTACTGAGGATAATAAGGCGAAGAGGAGTAAGAACTATACTCATTGTTCCAGATTGGCCAAGAAGAGCTTGGTACCCAGAACTTCAAGAAATGATCTCAGAGGACCCATGGCCTCTGCCGCTCAGACAGGACCTGCTGCAGCAGGGGCCCTGTCTGTTCCAAGACTTACCGCGGCTGCGTTTGACGGCATGGCGGTTGAACGCCGGATCTTGAAGGAAAAGGGCATTCCAGAGGAAGTCATCCCTACGCTGATTATAGCTAGGAAAGAAGTGACCGCAAACCATTATCACCGCATATGGTGAAAATATGTTGCGTGGTGTGAGGCCAGGAAGGCCCCAATGGAGGAATTTCAGCTGGGCCGTTTTCTGCACTTCCTACAGTCAGGGGTGACTATGGGCCTAAAATTGTGTTCCATTAAAGTCCAGATTTTGGCTCTAACGATTTTCTTCCAGAAAGAACTGGCTTCACTACATGAAGTTCAGACATTTGTTAAGGGAGTGCAGCATATTCAGCCCCCTTTTGTGCCTCGAGTGGCACCTTGGGATCTCAACGTGGTGTTGAATTTCCTAAAGTCACATTGGTTTGAACCACTTAAAACCGTGGATTTAAAATATCTCACGTGGAAAGTGGTCATGCTGTTGGCCTTGGCTTCGGCCAGGCGTGTGTCAGAATTGGCGGCTTTATCATGTAAAAGCCCTTATCTGATTTTCCATATGGATAGGGCGGAATTGAGGACTCGTCCCCAATTTCTCCCAAAGGTGGTTTCAGCTTTTCATTTGAACCAGCCTATTGTGATGCCTGCGGCTACTCGTGACTTGGAGGATTCCAAGTTGCTGGACGTAGTCCGGGCCCTAAAAATCTATGTTTCCAGGACAGCTGGAGTCAGAAAGACTGACTCGCTATTTATCCTGCATGCACCCAATAAGTTGGGTGCGCCTGCTTCAAAGCAGACTATTGCTCGCTGGATCTGTAGCACGATTCAACTTGCACATTCTGCGGCTGGACTGCCGCATCCTAAATCTGTAAAAGCCCATTCCACGAGGAAGGTGGGCTCTTCTTGGGCGGCTTCCCGAGGGGTCTCGGCTTTACAACTTTGCCGAGCAGCTACTTGGTCGGGGTCAAACACATTTGCTAAATTCTACAAGTTTGATACCCTGGCTGAGGAGGACCTAGAGTTCGCTCATTCGGTGCTGCAGAGTCATCCGCACTCTCCCGCCCGTTTGGGAGCTTTGGTATAATCCCCATGGTCCTTACGGATTTCCCAGCATCCACTTAGGACGTTAGAGAAAATAAGATTTTACTCGCCGGTATATCTATTTCTCGTAGTCCGTAGTGGATGCTGGGCGCCCGTCCCAAGTGCGGATTGTCTGCAATACTTGTATATAGTTATTGGTTAACTAAAGGGTTATTGTTGAGCCATCTGTTGAGAGGCTCCGTTATATTTCATACTGTTAACTGGGTATAGTATCACGAGTTATACGGTGTGATTGGTGTGGCTGGTATGAGTCTTACCCGGGATTCCAAATCCTTTCCTTATTGTGTCAGCTCTTCCGGGCACAGTATCCTAACTGAGGTCTGGAGGAGGGTCATAGAGGGAGGAGCCAGTGCACACCAGGTAGTCCTAAAGCTTTCTTTAGTTGTGCCCAGTCTCCTGCGGAGCCGCTATTCCCCATGGTCCTTACGGAGTTCCCAGCATCCACTACGGACTACGAGAAATAGATTTACCGGTGAGTAAAATCTTATTATAACACATGTAACTGTGACAGGGAAGGTGGAACCTCTCAGCTCTGGGCCCCATAGTAGCTGCACACCCTGCACCCACGGTAGTTACACCCTGTACATAACACATGTAACTGTGACAGGGAAGGTGGAACCTCTCAGCTCTGGGCCCCATAGCAGCTGCACTCCCCGCATCTATGGTAGCTACACCCAGTGCCGTAACTAGGCATTTTAGCGCTGTGTGCAAGAAACAACATTGGCGCCCCCCCCCCCCCATGTAAGACAGGGGCAGTGCGCGCCGTAGGCGCGTGAAAAATATATAGGGGCGTGGCTTTATGGGGAAGGGGCGTGGCCACAAAATAATAGCAATTCGTACTACGGTGCACAGTAGTCTACATTATTCAAATTACGCTGCACAGTAGCGCCACTACACCAGGTAGAGCCCCTTTTATACATTACAGCAGACAGCGTCCCCCTTTTTACACATTACAGCAGACAGTCTCCCTTTTAACACATTGCGGCAGCCAGTCCCCCTTTTTACACATTGCGGCAGACAGCGTCCCCTTTTTTACACATTACAGCAGACAGCGTCCCCTTTTTTAACATTACGGCAGACAGCGTCCCCTTTTTACACATTACAGCAGACAGCGTCCCCGTTTTTACACATTACGACAGACGGTGTCCCCCTTTATACACATTGCGGCAGCCAGTCCCCCTTTTTACACATTAAGGCAGCCAGTCCCCCTTTTTACACATTGCGGCAGCCAGTCCCCCTTTTTACACATTGCGGCAGCCAGTCCTCCTTTTTACACATTGCGGCAGCCAGTCCCCATTTTTACACATTGCGGCAGCCAGTCCCCCTTTTTACACATTGCGGCAGCCAGTCCCCCTTTTTACACATTGCGGCAGCCAGTCCCCCTTTTTACACATTGCGGCAGCCAGTCCCCCTTTTTACACATTGCGGCAGCCAGGCCCCCTTTTTACACATTGCGGCAGCCAGGCCCCCTTTTTACACATTGCGGCAGCCAGTCCCCCTTTTTACACATTATGGCAGACGGTGTCCCCCTGAGAGAGAGAGAGAGAGAGAGAGAGAGAGATACTTACCATCTCCCCGCTGACAGGCTCCTCGTGCAGCTACCTCGGTGCAGGCAGGTGAGAAGGAGGAGGAGGGAGGGGGACTGGAGCCGCAGCAGCGCTATTTCATTGGTAGTAAGCGCCGCTGCAGCATCCCCCTCTCCTTCCGTATTGGCTGCCCGGCGCTGCTGTGGATGCTGGGATGGAGGAACCGCATCCCAGCATCCACAGCAGCGACGGGCAGCCAATACGGAAGGAGAGGGGGATGCTGCAGCGGCGCTTACTACCAATGAAATAGCGCTGCTGCGGCTCCAGTCCCACTCCCTCCTCCTCCTTCTCACCTGCCCGGCGCTGTAGCTCTCCTCCACAGCGCGGCGGCGCACGGCGCAGACTTCAGAGGCATGTAATGAGTCAATTTGACTCATTACATGCCGCTGGCCGTGCGCCCTCAGGGCAACTGCGCTGTGTGCCAAGCCCACTTGGCACACACGTAGTTACGGCCCTGGCTACACCCTGTATATAACACATGTAACTGTGACAGGGAAGGTGGCCCCTCTCAGCTCTGGGCCCCATAGCAGCTGCCCCTATGTACCACCCAATGGTTAAAATATAACACATGTAACTGTGACAGGGAAGGTGGCCCCTCTCAGCTCTGGGCCCCATAGTAGCTGTACACCCTGCACCTATGGTAGCTACACCCTTGTATATAACACATGTAACTGTGACAGGGAAGGTGGGCCCCTCTCAGCTCAGAGGCCCCATAGTAGCTGCACTCCCTGCACCTATGGTAGCTACGTCCTTGTATATAACACATGTAACTGTGACAGGGAAGGTGGGCTCCTCTCAGCTCTGGGCCCCATAGCAGCTGCTCTCCCTGCACCTATGGTAGCTACACCCTGTACATAACACATGTAACTGTGACAGGAAAGGTGGAACCTCTCAGCTCTGGGCCCCATAGTAGCTGCACACCCGGCACCTACGGTAGCTACACCCTGTATGTAACACATGTAACTGTGACAGGGAAGGTGGCCCCTCTCAGCTCTGGGCCCCATAGCAGCTGCCCCTATGTACCACCCAATGGTTAAAATATAACACATGTAACTGTGACAGGGAAGGTGGCCCCTCTCAGCTCTGGGCCCCATAGCAGCTGTACACCCTGCACCTATGGTAGCTACACCCTTGTTTATAACACATATAACTGTGACAGGGAAGGTGGGCCGCTCTCAGCTCAGAGGCCCCATAGCAGCTGCACTCCCTGCACCTATGGTAGCTACGCCCTTGTATATAACACATGTAACTGTGACAATGAAGGTGGGCTCCTCTCAGCTCTGGGCCCCATAGCAGCTGCACTCCCTGCACCTATGGTAGCTACACCCTGTACATAACACATGTAACTGTGACAGGAAAGGTGGAACCTCTCAGCTCTGGGCCCCATAGCAGCTGCACTCCCGGCACCTATGGTAGCTACACCCTGTACATAACACATGTAACTGTGACAGGAAAGGTGGAACCTCTCAGCTCTGGGCCCCATAGCAGCTGCACTCCCTGCACCTATGGTAGCTACACCCTGTACATAACACATGTAACTGTGACAGGAAAGGTGGAACCTCTCAGCTCTGGGACCCATAGTAGCTGCACTCCCTGCACCTATGGTAGCTACACCCTGTATATAACACATGTAACTGTGACAGGGAAGGTGGAACCTCTCAGCTCTGGGCCCCATAGCAGCTGCACTCCCAGCACCTATGGTAGCTACACCCTGTATGTAACACATGTAACTGTGACAGGGAAGGTGGAACCTCTCAGCTCTGGGCCCCATAGCAGCTGCACTCCCTGCACCCATGGTAGCTATGACCTTGTATATAACACATGTAACTGTGGGGGTAATTCAGACCGCTGCAGCGATCGCAGTCTGAATCCCTTTGTGGAGTGCGCTAGCGCAGTGGGCGCACAGTGGCGCCGAGAGAGGGGGGGGAGAGGGTATAAATTATCTGGGCCCAGGTCTGATGGAGGAGCCCAATGGGGGCCCAGGTCCATGCCTCCTGTGATTAGGCCTTGCCCCCTGAAAAGTACCTGGGCCCAGCCAGACTCTCTACTGCCCTGACTGGGAGGCATGCTATGCTCCTGTGAGTGGGTGCTTCTCATGTGCTAGACACCCCCCCCCCCATAGAGTTGAGGCTATGCCTCCAGCATGCTGTGATCCCACCACACCCCTTCCAAGGGGGGGGGGGGGGGGGGGGCACCAGCAAGTTGTTGTGCCGGGGCCCAGGATTTCTCTTAGCAGCCCTGCGTGCGCACCCCGGGAGCCCAGTGAGATGCTAACAGCATCTCTGGGCTGCGATCGCCTCTGTCTGATTGACAGGCAAAGGCAGTCACGGGGCGGGAGGGGGCTTGCCAACAGCGTTAGAATGCTTTTGGTATGTCCGGTCTATTCAGTGGAGACAAGAGCGAGAGGGGGTATGCCAGCAGCTCACAGAGCGCTGGTCATGCCCCCTTCAATGACGGTAAACAGGAGCATGACTCGCGATCGCGGTGCTCCTGAGGCCACGCATTTTCATATTGCGAGCGCGGGAGTCCCTCTTGGTGATTTTAAAATGCTGGGAGGTATGCAGCTACACCTTTGTCTCCAAGACTTAGTACATCCGCCCCACAGTGTATGATATGACAGTTACAAGCTGATTGGTTGATACGCTCTCCACTTTAACTACAGTATATCCAAGACTTGATAAATCTCCTCTTAGGTGATGTGAAATTGTTAATTTTTGAAGATGCCTCTCTACAGTGTGTGCAGCTGAAGTCTATTTGTTTTATTCACTTTTATGGGTGGTACATCAAGACTTTGCGGCCATTATAATCTGCATTTTCTTGGAATACTTTTTTACCTTTCTTTAGCACACGCTTAACGAGGTGACAAACTTTTAATTTTCTAGTTTTAGAAATAGGGCGGTTTGATCTTTATTTAGCAAGACAATTAAACCATTGCGGTGCATTACTTGACACTTACTACAAGGCAGGGTGCATATAAAGTAGATGTGATTTTCCAGAGATAGTGTGATATGAGATAATGTAAGCAGTGTCTGAGGTAGCTTAAAGGAACCAGGCTGCAGTTGCAGGGAACTAACTGTGCCTATTAGTGACAGCACAAAGCCAGTGTGGAGAGGAGAGGGGTGGAGGGAGGCTGGGCTGTATTCGGTCTCTCTGAAGGCGGACTGACTTACATAATGTGCTGTGAACTACCTGCTTCTCCCTTACTTTAAGGCTGCTTGCTCTGTCAGCATGGGAGAGAAGCTGGGTTATTTATACATCCAGAAAGGATACCAAGGAAGGTGAAGGGCAGCCAATTAGCAACGTTCTGGGAAGGAGGCGCTGGGAATCCCAAAAGCCATCAACAGAGTAAAACTCCGTGCTTGGATTAAAGGAGATAAAAGTGGCTGCTGAAAAGTTCGATTTGCTGAACAGTGAGCTCCTGTGCTGCATCCTTTGGGGAACTTACTTCTATGCCATGAGCAAGTGGACCCCAACTGTGCCAAGGAGACCACCTCAGGCAAGACAGAAGATAGAAAGTACATTGGACAGCTCTAGAAGAGCAATCAAAGGGAATCCTTCATTATAAGAGGCTTTGGTGAGAATCACAGATCTCAGGTAGAACTTCACAACTTACTCACAAGATCCCTGGAAAGTTCAGCTGCACCAAGCCCTGGACCACAGAGGCCGGACCCTGAGCCTTGGGGTTCTATGGAGCAAGAGGCTGTACGGATCCCAGGGGAAGGTGATCACTTTCCGGCCAGTGACTGCAGAGAGGGAGCGAGCTAGCTGCATCTCCCTAGGAGGGTATCTGTGTCCTCTGCCGGCCCTCGGGTCTATGGGACTGAGCAGTATGCTCCTTGAGGAGGTGTGGAAGTCAGAGGGAATACAGACACTGGGTATTGTCTTCTTAGTCGTCAGTTCTCTGAAACTTCTCCACATTTTGGGCGTCATTGACTTTTCAGAAGAAGGTAAGAACAGCAATGGAAAGAAGAGGAGAACGTTGGGATGATAGGACAGTGATGTTGAGGAGTTAAAAAAATTTTTATGATTGTTGTCTGCAGTTAGTAATCTGTACACATTTAGGGTCTGATTCCAAGATGCTAAGCCGATATGCACGCATACTGCCGATGTTTTTCCGCTTGCATCGCGTTGTCCCCCCGATTGTCTGCTCAAAGAGACACAGTACAGATTAGGATTCAGGAACTTGGAATTGCATTGGGCGTTATTGGTGACTGGAAGGTAGCAGGGAGTGGACTGTGGCAAAAGTTATAGATCAAGAGGTCTATTTACTAAGCCTTGGATGGAGATAAAGTGGATGGAGATAAGGTACCAGACAATCAGCTCCTAACTGCCATGTCACAGACTGGGTTTTAAAAATGACCATTAGGAGCTGATTGGCTGGTACTTTATCTCCATCCAAGGCTTAGTGAAATAGACCTCTAAGTCTGCGTCCAACTTAATCAGCATTTACAGATCAGATTATTCATTGACATGTAAACATATTGCATAGCTTGGACTTTTCTCACGGTTACAAGCGCCCAACGCAACTTAAGCTGACGGAATACGGAAACTCTAGAAGAGACATGTGCCGGCTAAAGTTCTGTGTTAGGTGTAGAGTAATGCTAGCCTGCATCATTATCCTTTCATGACTCAGCAGCCGAAGTCAGGCAGTGCAAACCTTTACTCACCACTCCCAAAAACCACAGCACTTTTCTGATGATGCTTCTACCGACAATGGGGGTAATTCAGATCTGATCGCTGCTGTGCATTTTCGTACACCTGGCAATCAGGTCCTAACTGCGCATGCACCACAATGCGCATGCGCGTTGGACAACAACAACAGGCATCGTCGGTCAGCGATGGGATGGTGCGAAAAATCTGATCGCGTGGGCGTTCGCAAGGTGATTGACAGGAAGAGGCCGTTTGTGGGTGGTAATTGAGCGTTTACAGGGAGTGTCCGGAAAAGCGCAGGCGTGTCCAAGTGTTTTCAGGGAGGGTGTGTGACGTCCGCTCCGGCCCCGATCAGCCTGTTCTCATCGCACTGGAGGAGTAAGTCCTGGGCTGCGCACACACTGCACACAGTGGATTTTCGCAGCTTGGCATACATATGCGATTGCACACTTGCACGGCGAATTTACACTCCCCCTGGAGGCGGCGACTATCTGAACGCAGGACAGCAAAATTATCAGCCCAGCGATCAGATCTGAATGACCCCCAATGCCCCATCATGCACAGTAAGAGCCACATTGGGACTGAGGCCAAATTGGACGCCTGTATGCGGAGTCTACAGTATATAGGGTGATTTTATATTGTGCTCTGAGCACAGGCACTTACGCTTGAAGTTGTGCGCGTTTCGGTCGCATCTGCACATGCAACTCAAGCGAAGTTGCAGGTTATGCAGATGCTGGATGTAGGTGTGAGTTTCCAGGTGTAGATTTGATGGTGACTAGTAGCAAAGCAAGCGTCCACGCAGCAGGCGTCTGCGCCACAAGATGCGAGCAACCCTAAATGTACGCAGGGCAAGAGCACATACAGTTGCTTTTGTCTAATTGTGCATCTGGATTATCGTGTGTCTCCTCTACCTCTTCACTCTCCTGCCCCTCTACGGCTGCCCCTCTTCTCTCCATCTCTCTCACTTTTGCAGACAGTGTGTCCTCCGCAGCAGGCCTGTCTGCCGTTCTTCTAGTTCTTGTTGCTGACCAGACGCTGACTGGTCGGCACTGCCCTGGCCTACGTGTGCGTTCACAGTAGATCTGTTGTGTACATGGGCGTGCCTGGATTGTGTTTATAAACTTTACAAAAGGCTAGTGCAGTAATTCTGTATTTTGTTATGAGGGGAGCGCGGGAAGATTTTCGTTTTACATTAAGACTTGTCAGAAGGTCAGCTGTGCGTGCACCCATGTGATGACATCATATTTATCAGCACTTGATTTTATTATATAGATTATCCTTAGCATTAAGTAAACTATTGTTGCTGTACTTGTTTGAAAATAATGATTGGGGTGTGAGGGAAAAGACTGTTCAAAAGCTCAGTTTTGTGGTGAAACAAAGAATTCTGGTTTCAACTATCATAAATGAATAAGTTGCACCCAGTGTGTCAGTGTGATATCTTGAATGTGAGTAGTTGTTGTGGCATACTTGCCTACTTTAAGTCTCTCCTGTCTGGGAGAAGCCTGAAGAAGAGCTGCAGCTACCACTTTGGGGGCGGGGTTCTCCACCTCATTAGGCCACACCCCCATCCTGGCAAAGTGGTGCTAATCACTGGTCCATTAAAGAAGGCGTAGGGCTAAAAATGACATGATTTGTCATTTTAGCTCCACCCATCCATACAGACCAGAGATTTGTGGTAATATCTCAACCATCCTGCCCACTTCACCAGGAAGTGGGTGTTATGCGGGAGATTCATCCACTCTGCCGGGGTTGTGCGGGACTACCTGAAATATCCGGAGTCTGCCGCAACGTTCAGGATAGTAGGCAAGTATGTGGTACGCTACTCAGTCTGTATGTGAGCTGCAGTAACGGGTTGAACATATTCTAGGGCACCGGTGTAAAATACATTATAAGGGTGATAGTTTGTCTGGCTTGCTGTAATATTATGGAATAATGAAAGTGGTCCACAGTGATATAATCATTATGTCTGTTTCTGTGTGACTGTCTGCTTGTCTCTGTGTCACCGTGTGTGTGCTTGTTTGTTTGTTTGTTTGTTTGTTTGTTTATTTGTGTGTGTCTTTGTGACTAGTGCCCACAGGATCCTCATACCCTCCAGCTGTACCTTTTTGGCAGGTACAGTACCTTTTTTTTTTTTATGGTCTGTACCGATTTTGACTTACCAATATTTCCATTGAAAGTATAGGAAAAGGGGTGTGACCACGCCCCCTTAACCTGTGGCCACGCCCCCTGTTCTATTTTGTACCGCTTTTCATGTGTAAAATGTTGGAGGGTATGGAGCCAGGGCCGGTTCTACACCTTGTGGCGCCCAGTGCGAAAGTTTCCACTAGCGCCCTCCCCCCCTGTGGCAAAAAGGTTAGTGCGCGCCAAAGGCGCACATCAAAAAATAGGGGCGTGGCTTCATAGGGGAGGGGTGTGGCCACAGTTATGCCCCCAGTAGCTGTGCATCCTGTAGCTGTGCCCCCAGTAGATTTTGCCCCAAGTAGTTGTGCCCCCAGCAGATTTGCTCCCAGTAGCTATGCCCCAGTAGATTTGCCCCAGTAGTTGTGCCCCTTAGTAGCCGCTTACAAACACACACACACACACACACACACACACACACAAAACAGTACTTACCAACCCGCTCCTGCTTCCCGACCGCTGCTGCTGCTGTTCCGTCTGGCTGTCCGTGGCTCCTCTCTATGGGAGAGACGTCATGACATCTCTCCCATAGCAGCGCCGCACAGACACTAGCGGACACACACAGAGCCCACGGTGCCTGCTGCAGCCGGGGAGCAGGTAGGTGGCGGGCGCCTGCGGGGTGACTGTGGCCGCGTCCCCAGGCTGTAGCGTCCCGGGCGCGCAGGCACTGCTTGCCCACACCAAGAACCGCTCCTGTATGGAGCCTCTCTGTCTTTAGTGCCCTGTACCCTCAAACCCTTAATCCAACTCTGGGAGACTAGATATGCCTTATACAGGAAATCTCTAGTGACATCACTGGTACATGTGGGAGGGATCAGAGGGCAGAAGAACTGTCATTACTTTCCAACGTGATGGCAACATTTTTATGAGCAGTCAGTTTTATAACAGACACACTATCAGAGATAGTGGCGTCACTAGGAGGGTGCGGACCACACCGGGTGACACTATCCGAGGAGGTGACACCAAAGTGGCAGAGCAGCAGTGATGGGTGACAGGTGCATGTGTGCATCATCCACGCTGTGCGGGGGTGGCCGGGGCTGCCCAGAACGCTGGGAAAGCCCCCCGCATGATGAGACTAGGGGCGTGTCAAACACCAGGGGAGCATGGTATTGCGGGCATGAGGCCACGCCCCCTTTAGAGCATGATACAAGTCACACTGGATGACACCAACCCTAGTGACTCCTCAGTTAGAGGAACAGGTGCATAAACTACCAGAGTTACATGAATAGATGAGCATACACTACCAAAGAGGTTCATAAACTACTAGAGTCACAGGAATAGAGGTACATATACACTACCAGAGTTACGGGAATAGAGGCGCATACACTACCAGAGTTACAGGAATAGAGGCGCATACACTGCCAGAGTTACAGGAATAAAGGCGCATAGACTACCAGAGTTACAGGAATAGAGGCGCATAGACTACCAGAGTTACAGGAATAGAGCCGCATACAGTGGCATAAGTTCACCCCAGTCGCCCTGAGGCATGATAAATGTTGGTGCCCCCCACATATAAGTCAGTCATCACCAGAAAACCAACACCAGCATACCTTTATAGCACATCTACAGCATACCTTCCAACTTTGGCATCAGCAGAGGAGGGACACCACCGCGCGCCTTCCGATTTTAGGGGGCGTGGCCTAACGAAAAGGGCGCGTGACCTTGTGGCAAGTGCCGCGATCGCAAGCCACGCCCCCGTTTTTTGTCATTATGGGGGCATGAACAGCGCTGTGAGAGCTGCTGGTCATGCCCCCTGTCCCCCTCTGCCGTGAATAGACGCTGTGAATAAAGGAGATCTGGCCACGCCCCTTTTCCTATACTTTCAATGGAAAAATGGAGAGTCAAAAATCGGTACAGACCATAGAAAAAAAGGTACTGTGCCTGCTAAAGAGGTACAGCTGGAGGGTATGGGATCAGCGGCAGTGGGGGACAATGGAGGAGAGGTGCCCCCTTCAGGTCAGGAGCCCGGCGGCAGCTGACTCCATTGACTCCCACAGTTCCTCCACTGGGCGCATACACTACCATAGTTACAGGAATAGAGTCGCATAGACTACCAGAGTTACATAGACTACCAGAGTTACAGGAATAGAGGCGCATAGACTACCAGAGTTACAGGAAGAGATGCACATACATTAACAGAGTGCAGGAATAGAGGCGCATACATTACCAGGGTTACAGGAATAGAGGCGCATACACTACCAGAGTTACAGGAATAGAGGTGCATACATTACCAGAGTTACAGGAATAGAGGAGCATATACTACCAGAGTTACAGGAATAGAGGAGCATACACTAACAGAGTTAGAGGAATAGAGGAGCATACACTAACAGAGTTACAGGAATAGAAGAGCATACACTAACAGAGTTACAGGAATAGAGACACATACACTAACAGTTACAGGAATAGAGACACATATACTAACAGAGTTACAGGAATAGAAGAGCATACACTACCAGAGTTACAGCATACCTCCCAACTGTCCCAAAAGTCTTGTTTTTTGGGGACTGTCCCGCTCTCCCACCCGCGGGCAGCAGTGTCCTGCGGTGGGGGGTGGCAGTTGGGAGGCTCTGTCTCTCGCTGCCCTGCTTAGCAGAGCAGCGGTGAATAGACGCTGTGCGCATACGCACAGCGTCTATTCACTGGAGTCAGAGGGAGAGGGGGCATGCCAGCGGCTCACAGAGCGCTGGGCATGCCCCCTCAGTGATGAATACAGGGCGTGGCTCGTGAACGCGGGCCCTCCGGCAAAGCCACGCCCCCTTTTAATAGACCAGGCCCCTTTCGGAAGCGTGCGCGGCTTCGCCGTGCGTGTGTCCCTCTTCCAGCCAGGACAAAGTTGGGAGGTATGTTACAGGAATAGAGTTACAGGAATAGAGGAGCATACACTAACACAGTTCCAGGAATAGAGGAGCATACATTACCAGAGTTACAGGAATAGAGGAGCTTACATTACCAGAGTTACAGGAATAGAGGAGCATACATTACCAGAGTTAGTGGAATAGAGGCACATATACTATCAGAGTTACAGGAGTAGAGGCGCATACACTAACAGAGTTACAGGAATAGAGGCACATTAACTACTACAGTTAGTGGAATAGAGGCACAGAGGCATTGAGTTTGGTTGACCGGTGGCCAGAATGCCGGCAGGGGGCAGGCGACGCAACAAAGCCCCTTGTGGGCTTGCTGCACTCTCCATGCTGCGAGCTCGGTGGCTTGCTGTGCTCACCATAGGATCTATTCCCACTCTATGGGTGTCGTGGACACCCACAAGTAGGAATAGCCCTGCCAGAATTCTTGAGGCTGGGATCCCGGCGTCTGTATGCTGAACACCGGAACCCCGACCGCCGGGATGGTAACTACATCCCAACCAGCGTTAATAGAATATAGAGACTTTGCTTAAAATGTTTTAAACTTTTAAGAAAAGCAGGGAAGGATGGACTTCTCCACTGGGAGTCTGCAGGTCATGGGTCCTCTAACTGCCCAGGTGATTATGTAGGCTTGAAATGGAATTGTCATACAGGAGACTGCTCAAGCAGGCAGAGATCACAGCCACATGCTCAGGTGCAGAACAATAAGACACGCCAAGGGTCATGGTTACAAGCACAGGTTCACAACAGAAAGACAAGCTGAGGTGGGGGGGGGGGGGGGGGTATGGAGTTTGGAGGGGGTCACAGACAGTCTGTATGGTTAATGTATGGTTGGTTAATCAGGCTGGGCCCAGTACAGCGGAAGTCAAGCAGAAATCTGATAGCAGGATAATACTGGGGCCCAGAAAAAGGCCTAATACTTTGGGGCCAGTATGCACAGAGTGAGCTTAAATAGGCTAGACAATCAAACTTTGCGTCAAGCTGACATCAAGGATCAGCTGCCAAAAAGACATACGGTATATGCCCACAGTGCTGCAAGCCCGCCCCTAGAGGGTGCTCCTGCAGCATTCTTAGGGGGATATCCAATTAGCCCCGGCAATTTACTGGGGCTAATTGTCCCGCTGGGGCTAGCTAATTAGCCCCGATAAGCAATGGCACGCGCCGGCTTATCTGGGATTTTGTCACCTGCCTCCGGCAGCAGATTCCTCGGAAACAGACCTGTTTTCATCCGAAAACGGGGCTGTTTCACACGAAAACACACAGGTTTCACTGAACCTGTGTGTTTTCGGGAGAAGGGTTTTTTTTTTTTTTTACAGGCGATCCATCTGGATTGCCTGTAAAAAAATAATAATCTGTGAAACATTGGAAAAAAGTCAGAAAAACGGACGAAAACTGACGTTTTTCGGACATGATGTTTTACCGGGGATAATTGGATATCCCCCTTAGCCAGAGTGGCAGCAAGCCAGGCTGACACCAGAGGAAGTAACACAGCTAGGACCCAACCCAGTGCCAGCAGCATGAATGTAATGGAAGATGAGCCACCCAAATAGGCCACAGATCACCGGTGCAGTGAGGACAGAGGTCCTGCCACCTCACCAGGAAAGTAATCATCCGGCTAAGCACGGTGTCATGCTATATGCATAAAGGTGCTGTATCTTATAGCAACCAAACTCTTCTATCTTCTAAACTGGACTAAGCAAAGTAGGTAGAATGTGTTTGTCTGCTACGGGTTATAGCACCAGGTTATATACGGGTAGTCTTCAGGTTGCCGGCTGTCGGGATCCAGGCGCACAGTATACCGCTGCCAGAATCCCGACAGCCGGCATACCAACACTTTTTCTCCCTCTTGGGGGTCCACGACCCCCCTGGAGGGAGAATATGCGCGCCACCGTGCCCGCAGTGTGGTGAGCGCAGCGAGCCCGCAAGGGGCTCGTTTGCGCTCGCCATGCTGTCGGTATACCGGTGGTCGGGCTTCCGGCGTCGGTATGCTGGTCGCCGGGAGCCCGGCCGCCGGCATACCCTACTACACCCGTTAAATACAGTAAGTCATCTTCCTGCTGTCTCACCTTGTTACTTCTTCCTCTCTTTCACAACTGAATCATAGTTGCTGAGTCTTGCCTAGACAATGGGCGCACCCAAGTATGACAATGCAGAGCCAAGCGCAGTTTTAGACGCAGCATTTTTATTTATACACAAGTTACCTTCTTTTTTTTAATCCTATTCCATTAAGAGATCAGATTTTTTTTTCTCTAACGAATCATCCTTTGTTGAAGTATTTAAAACTGAACAGCTTGTATTTCCTCAGTTCTGTGATTCTTGGTGTAAGTCACAGCCTTGGTGGTTAATGAAATATTTAAGAGTAACTCAAAATGGCTTTTGTTGCATTCTGTACTTGTAACTCCATCTGTGAATAGAAAAGCACTCAGGAACAGACCTTGTTTTGCTGGGGGAGGTAAGAAACCTCTTCAGGGAGGGGGAAGGATCTACAGTAGATTCCCTTGGTGTATCATTTACCTTCATGCATTCACTGCAGCTATTGTGTGGGTTCTGCCACTGCTAGGAATTCTCTAGGAAATAGTGACATTCAGGAGTGGACTGGCCATAGGGTCAACAGGGAAGATACCCGGTGGGCCAATGTGCATCAGGGGCCTGTTTTGTTTGTTAACATGTGGGGGGTGATACTGCCGCCATGGTTGCACGGTATACCTCTGGTGCTGCCCATATGAGCCCACTTCTACAAATTTTTCCAGGGCCACTTTTAGTTTCCAATCCACCCCTGGTGACATCACAGTAGGCGCAATCGGTGGTCTGTGTATTATAGGGAGGGATTTCCTTTCTTAAGAAGACCCTGGTGGTTCTAGCTAAGTATTGATAGCAGGCTATCTGCATCCATACTGTAGTATTCCCTAGCATCATTTACAGTGTATGTATTACAGTAATGGCTCACAAAATACCTAAAAATATATATTAAAAAAATGAATTCAAAGAATAAAGTGAAAAAGACCTAAAGGTTTATTAAAGGAAAATTGTCCGAACTTGCCATAAGTAAGTTCAATTATTGGCGTTGAACACTCTTTTACCTTCATTGTTTGTCAGCCTGCAAAAATATTTTCAAAAGTATACCATGACGTTCAAAACTAACCGCACTTCCCTTCGTTTCATTAAGGAGAGTCCCTCCTCTTCAATCTCAGTCGTAAGTGTAACACCCTGGGGTTGGCGGCTACAGTATGTCTAAGTGGCTGAGAGAGGTATCACAGGTGTTGGGTGGCTATGTGACAGACCTATCTCCTGGAAATGTTCTTGCCTATACGTTGTTTTGTAGCACCTTGCTCAGAGAGGTAGGCTAGATTGCTACAAAACAGGAGTGAGTCAGCAATTCCAACAGGATGTCTTTTTTATTGAGCTGCAATGAACTCTGGATTGAGGATGATGATTGGTTAATTGTCAAAAAATATTAGAGAATCACAAGAAGAATAAGGCAATAAAAGAAGATAAAGAGATGACAATTGACTACAGTTCACATCATATTGGATTATTCAAAAATGAAAAAGACAATCAATTAAATCATGGATATTGGTGTTTTGCAATCACAAAGTATAATGTGGTGATGAGAAGAGTAATGAAAAACACACTTTCACAATAGCAGTTGCTACATTTCTGGCTTTCCCTAACCATGGGGGTCATTCCGAGTTGTTCGCTCGCAAGCGGATTTTAGCAGATTTGCTCATGCTAAGCCGCCACCTACTGGGAGTGAATCTTAGCATCTTAAAATTGCGACCGAAGTATTCGCAATATTGCGAAAACACACCTCGTAGCAGTTTCTGAGTAGCTCCACACTTACTCGGCTTCTGCGATCAGTTCAGTGCTTGTCGTTCCTGGTTTGACGTCACAAACACACCCAGCGTTCGCCCAGACACTCCTCCGTTTCTACGGCCACTCCTGCGTTTTTTCCGGAAACGGTAGCGTTTTTTCCCACACGCCCATAAAACGGCCTGTTTCCGCCCAGTAACACCCATTTCCTGTCAATCACATTACGATCGCCAGAACGAAGAAAAAGCCGTGAGTAAAAATCCTAACTGCATAGCAAATTTACTTGGTGCAGTCGCAGTGCGGACATTGCGCATGCGCATTAAGCGGAAAATCGCTGCGATGCGAACATTTTAACCGAGCGAACAACTCGGAATGACCCCCCAAGTTGGACTAATCTTCACCGGTAAATAACGTTGGAGCACTCTATAAATTCTGTGGTGCCACAGCTTTGCAATGGGAAAATGGCACATATGAACCCAAATAATGCTGGACTGTAAGAATGTTACTGTATCTCAGTCTTATTCAAAAAGGATGTAGCTAGCGAAGGGTTTTGTAGTGTTTCCTGACAAATGCAGCTTACTTAGCAGTAAGGGGTCCTTGGGCAAATAAACTCAGTCTTTTCCAGATAAAGTAACTCACTTTCACTTGCATAAATTACTTTCTCTTTCTCTTCCATGACCCTCAATAAATCTCCCAGCAGTATTTAAGCATGGGGTGGCTTAACTATACTCCAACAGGGGCTAATTTGTAATATGTTGCGCTGTAAGGCTGTATTACACTGCTTGCTCCCTTTACACTGTGCAGCGTGTGGCAAATTGATACTTGGGCCTGAGTACTTGGTTTGCCCGTGGTCTGTGACAATAGCAGTCTCTGTGTACTCATTCAGAACTTCTGGACTAGAGGTATTCACTAGCTGGACCTGTTTCAGTGATTCCTCCCTGTACAATATGGCTGCGGCGTCTGCGCCATTCAGTAGGCTCTCTGCTTCCTGCTGCTTATGCTCTGCAGATGTGGGGGAGGGCAGAGGCACACATAGGGAGACAGGCAGAGATGCACATTGCAAAAAATGTAAATAAAAATATACTAATGAATTAGTATATTCTTTCCGGGCGCTTTAACAGGGCTGTTTTCCTAGAGCAGCTGTTGTTTATCAAAGGTCTTTGATAAAGCTGCCAAACAGACAGTGAAACGCGTTAGGTTGCCAGCCTATGACCAGGACGTCGCTAAGGCCAGTGAGTTTATGGAACTGACTACCCACTGCTTTTCCTAAATTTGGATATAGATGTTTGGGATGACCCACAGTGGTCTTCAGAGCTTTGACCCATCTAATATTCATCTATCCGGAGACCGATCCATACATGTGGACATTTAACAAAAGGGGAGAACCACCATTCACATTTGCGCAGGACAGAATCATCATCACCGCGCTAGGTGGAATACCCTGCCTTCTTCCACCTGGGATCTGGTAATTATCATAAAGCATTGGAACATTTTCAACCATCACTTGGCCTGTATAAAGAGTCCATGGAAAGTCTATTTGGTCATATTACTGGCATATGAGGCTTGTCATATTCATCTGATTTTTTAGATTTTAATTATATGTGTTTAGGATATTGAATATCTTTTAATAAAATTTACATATTTATATGAATTAGCACCTGGTAGAGATGCACATTGCACTGGGCAGAGGCAAACATATATAACACTATGCGTCCTATGTAACCCATTATTGTAAAGAACGAAAGAATAATAACAGCCCAGTATAGATAACTGAAAAACTGTTTTTGCATCTTTTTGAATTTCACAAGTTGTTCCAGTTATTTGGCCATGGGTTTCCTGCACTGAATCCCCCCCCCCCCATATTATTCCCCAACAACACCACAGATTAGAATGAATTAGCTAATTTCCTGTCTCAGCTCTGTTGGGGGGAATTCAATTCAGCAATCAATGTACTGCGGAATTCCATTGTGGTATCAAATCGGCCTGCTCTCGCCTGCTGCACTAAGCATAGACATTGGGCCTAATCCAGACCTGATCCCAACAGCAAAATTTTTCTCTAATGGGCAAAACCATGTGCAGTGCAGTTGGGGCAGATGTAACATGTGCAGAGACAGCTAGATCTGGGTGGGGTGTGTTCAAACTGAAATCTAAATTGCAGTGTAAAAATAAAGTAGCCAGTATTTACCCTGCACAGAAACAATATAACCCAAATCTAACTCTGTCAGGGGTCGAAGTGGAAATTTTGAAGTGGGGGTATGGAAAAGTGAAGGTTGTAATTGCGTGCTCGCTCTGGAAAAGAGGCTGTAGCCACTCAAAAGGGAGCGTGTCCTTAAGTGTAGTGTACCACACCATATACCCCTTATACACATTATGCACCACAATAGTAGGACCCCTTATACTATCTAATACTGGTGCCCCTTACACATTATGCCACACTGAATGAGCCAAAATTCACATTACGCCATACAGAATGAACCAAAAGTCACAATATGCCACACAGCATGATCCAAAATTCACATTATGCAACACAGTAGGATCCACAACTCACATTATGCCACACAGTATAATGCACAATTCAGGGACAGGGAGAGTAACAGCAGGGATAAAGGGACAGAGAGAGTGAAAGCAGGGAAAGTGACAACAGGGACAGTGACAGAGAGAGTGACAGCAGGGAGAGTAACAGCAGGGACAGTGATGGGGAGAGTGACGGAGAAAGTGACAGCAGTGACAGTGACAGACAGAGTGACAGCAGGGAGAGGGACATAGGGAGCAAGGTAAGAGTACCTGAGCAGTGGAGGGGGCTGTAGTCGGTGGTGGTGAGGAGAAGGCCCTGGGCATTGGCGGTGAGGAGAAGGCCCGGGGCAGCAGCAGTATAGAGATGGCCTTCAGTCCCTATGACCTGTTATGTTCATACGTTTGTAAATCCAGTCATCAGGACACAGAGACATGTGAGTTCACTGCTGTGCTGTTTATTCCATCATCATCTCCAGGCACACACACACTGGACCACCCACTTCCCAGCATCCCCCTGGTCCCAGGGACCATCACTGAAGATTCAGGCTTACACAGATTAGTAAGGGAGTGTCTACAAATATAAGCATTCTAATACACTAACATCACATCCTCTTTTCTTTAAAGATAAGCCCTGTACGCTTCAATGCAACAATTAACAACGTCATATTAAGAACATCATCTAACACGTTTCAATGAGTCTCTCAGGTCTGCGTATTTCCCTTTTGGGTCTTTCATACACAGTCTGTGTGTCATCGACCATGTTGGACCTTTCTAGAATCGTGGTTGGTTCACCATTATCAGGATCATCATACATGTCAGATGAAGGGTATTCTTCAGTCATGTTGTCTTCATTATGGTTAGGTTGAGATCTTAAATCCACCCGATTTCTTCTTACTTCCGTTCCACGCTCTGTACGTATAGTATAAGATCTTGGTGCTACTTGTGCTTGCACAATACCTTTCTGCACCCAAATACCTTTCTCGTGATCTCTGAGACGTACTTGGTCACCCGATTTTAGATCAGATAAGCTTTTTGCTCGCCTGTCATGGAACAGTTTCTGTTTCTCCTGTTGACGTTCCTTACTCAGTCTGACCAACGCTGAGTTATGTATATTAGGCAGTTCATCATGTATCGGGAGATATTCTCTAATCCTCCTTCCCATCATCATTTGTGCAGGAGAAAGTCCATTCTGTAAAGGTGTACTGCGGTAGATTAAAAGACTTTTGTAGAAATCTTCTTTACCTTCTTGAGCTTTTTTCATGAGACTCTTTACAGTTTTTACTGAACTTTCCACCAACCCATTTGAGCGTGGATAGTGGGGACTTGACGTAGTATGGACAAATTCCCACTCATCAGCAAATTGTCTAAATTCAGCACTGGAAAACTGAGGACCATTGTCAGTGAACACTTCCATAGGAACACCATGCCTTGCAAAGATTGACTTCATGCAATTGATTACGGCTTTACTAGTAGTTGTATGTAGTGTCTTCACCTCAGGGTACTTAGAGTAATAATCAGTCACGACAATGTACGTTTTCCCATTACAATCAAACAAATCTGAGCCAACTTTCTGGTACGGCCTCTCTGGCACTGCGTGAGGACTCAGTGGCTCGACTTGTTGTTTTGGTCTATACGTAAGACATAATTCACATGTAGCTGTAGTCTGTGCTGTGTCTTGGTTCATTCTTGGCCAATACATAACTTCACGCGCTCTCCGCTTACATTTTTCTTCTTTTAAGTGGCCTTCATGTATCTTGCACAGCATAGTTTTTCTTAGTCGTGCAGGTATGACAAACCTATTGCCTTTGTAAATAATACCATCGACAACTGTAAGGTCACTGCAGTACATCCAATAATCATGGATAGACAGCGGGCACGCATATTTTTCTGCTGGTCCACCTTTCAGAATGATATCTTTCAAAACTTTCATTGTGTCATCTGTCTCAGTTTCTTTCCTAATCTGTTCTTGTCTTGCAAGAGACACTGGTAGAGAAGCTACGATCAAATTAACATAGGCTTCTATCTCTTCATCCATCAGACTTTTGGAACCTTCACTTTTGTCCACAGCACGAGAAAGTGTATCAGCAATGTACATGTATTTGTCGGGACAGTACAGCAAGTGTACATCATATTTCTGTAGTCTGATAAGCATTCGTTGAATTCTCATGGGACAGTCATGTAATGATTTAGTCATGAAAGCTACCAATGGCTTGTGGTCAGTTTCCACTGTAAATGTTTGACCATACACAAACTGATGAAATCGCTCACATGCATATGTGATCGCTAGAAGTTCTTTTTCTATCTGAGCATACCTTGTTTCAGCACTTGTCAGTGCTCTTGATGCATAGATTACTGGTTGCCATGTATCCTCATGTTCTTGTAACAGCACTGAGCCTAGGCCAAATTGCGAAGCATCTGCTGAAATTCTTATTCTTTTCGCAGGATCAAAGAATTTTAGCACTGGTTGCTCTGTAATGATCTGTTTCAAGTTTTGCCAACTTTCTTCTTGTTTATGTGATCACATCCACTCGTTATCTTTGTCCAACAACTATCAAAGAGAGGCTGTTCGTTCAGAGAGTTGAGAAATAAACTTTCCTAAGTAAGTAATCATCCCTAGGAATCTTCTGACGTCGTCTTTGTTGTTAGGACGTTCCATGTTCACTATGGCTGATATTTTTCTTGGATCTGGATTAACACCTTGATCCGAGACCACGTCGCCCATAAAGGTAAGTGTATTCACGCCAAATTCACATTTGTCCTTGTTTAGCTTTAGATTCACTTTCTTGACAAGTTCCATTACTTGTCTCAATCTAGAATGATGTTCTTCCTTTGTAGATCCCCAGACAATAATGTCATCCATCATTGTTTCAACACCTGGAATATGTTCAAAAATCATGTGTATCTTTTTGCGATATACTTCTGGAGCAGACAATATTCCATATGGTAGTCGAAGAAATCTGTATCTACCTTCTGGTGTATTAAATGTACAAACCTTTGAGCTGGCCTCATCTAGCTTCATTTGCCAGAATCCTGAAGATGCGTCCACTTTACTGAACCATTTTGCTCCCGCAAATTGCGACATGATTTTATCTCTGGTTGGTAGTTTGAAATGTTCTCGTTTAATAGCTTTGTTTAAATCTCTGGGGTCTAGACATATTCTAAGTTGTCCATTTTTCTTTTCAACAATTACTAAGGAGCTTACCCATTCAGTAGGCTCATCAACTTTCTGTATCACACCCAAGGCTTCCATGCGATTTAACTCTTGTTTCAGTTTTTCTCTCTGCGCAAACAGCACTTTTCTATAAGGGTGTATCACTGAAGAAACTTGCGTGTCTATATTTATTTTATGCTCTCCAGGCAAACAACCTAGACCTTCAAACAAGTCTCTGTATTCTGTAAACATCGATTTGCAGTCATCTTCTACTTGTGATGTCACCATAAAAACATTCTTTAGCAAGCTTAGTTTCTCACAGGAACTTAATCCTAGAATCGGTTGCACATTTTTATCCACAGTCAGTAGAGATGTTTTAAACTGTTGTCCCTTATATTTCAGTGTCACTAAGCATGTACCTTTCACAGGAATTTCCTCCCCAGTGTACCCTGTAACTTTCACTTTGGCTGGATGAATTTTAAGTTTTACTCTAAAAGTCTTATAGTCTTGAAATTATATTAAATTCACCTGCGCGCCAGTATCAAGCTTAAAGGGAATGACAATCTCGTTCACAGTTAAAGGGGCAATCCATTCTTTCTTATCTGCACTGCAAAGTTCAATGCAATCCACAAAGAATTCCTCTGTTTGTTTAACAGCATGCACATTGGTTGTTTCCCTTTTCATTTTACAGCATTTGGCAAAGTGATTAAGTCTACCACATTTCATGCAGGTTTTACCATAAGCAGGGCACATTTTAGGATTGTGAGCATTTCCACATCTACTACACATTTCCTTGTTAGACTGTGGCTTAGACTGCTTCATTCTTGAGAATGGAGGTTTGCTTGGCTCTGTGTTCTGCACTACATGTACAGAAGCATCAGTGTCCTTGTGTAACTTTTTGGCTTGAAATCTAGTTATTTCTGCAGATCTACACATAGTCACTGCCTTTTCTAGTGTTAGGCCTTGCTCTCTCAGCAGTCTCTCTCTGAGTCCATTATCAGGTATTCCACAGACAATACGATCTCTAATCAGTGAATCCTTTAAATCACCAAACTCACAGGTTTTACTGAGTGATTGCAGCTCTGTAACATACTGATCAAATCCATCTACAGACTTCTGATCACATGTGAAAAACTTATATCTTTCATGTGTCACATTTTTTCTTGGCACAAAGTAATCTTCAAACTTTTGCATTATAGAAGATAGCACCATATTCTGCCCCTCAGCAAACTGAAAACTATTATAAATGTCCAGCACATCCTCTCCTATTACATGGAGGAAAATGGATGCCTTTGTTTTGTCAGCCTCTGAATCAGCTCCACATGCAGCAAGATATATATTAAACCTTTGCTTAAATCTTTTCCAGTTTTCAGACAAGTTACCAGACATCAGCATGCCGGTTGGAGGAGCTAGTTTATCCATGGTTACTCACTGTTTGAAGAGAGGAGCACACGGCAGGCTTTGCAGACACTGAGTAGCACAGCCTTACAGACTTCTGCAAGATTCTTTCACACTCTGAGAGCACTAGCAGTCCAAGTTACACTTCTTCTGACACCATGTTTTGTTCATACGTTTGTAAATCCAGTCATCAGGACACAGAGACATGTGAGTTCACTGCTGTGCTGTTTATTCCATCACCATCTCCAGGCACACACACACTGGACCACCCACTTCCCAGCATCCCCCTGGTCCCAGAGACCATCACTGAATATTCAGGCTTACACAGATTAGTAAGAGAGTGTCTACAAATATAAGCATTCTAATACACTAACATCACATGACCGTCACCGCCACCATTTGAAATTTGCCGCGGACCAGCAGCCAGTCAGGAGCGTCTGCTCCTGATTGGCTGCCAGTTCCAGCACTTGAACAGCTGAGAATTTAAAATGTGGCAGTGACGGCGGGTTTCTTCAGTGCTCAAAGTGCCGGTATGCCATACCGGTGTATACCGGCCCACTTCGAGTGTTATGATTCCAGCACTCTGGTCTGAGGAGATCTTTTGCGAGGACCGGAGCACTGGAACGAAATGCTGGGGAAGGGAGCGGGAATGGAAAATAGCCCCTTGCGCCCTAACTCCGTTGTCTCGCCCGTGCTGTCAGAAATCCCCTGCAAGACTATGGTTGCTTGAGCCCATGGCAGCCGCGTTTGAAGGGCGGATTATGTCTGCCCAACTCCGATGCCCCCTCAGGTCTTAATGGGAGACAAAGGGAAATCCGAGACAGTGTGATAACAAGGGGCCCTCTGACTAAACAACCAGGCCAGGGGCTACAAGAAACTAAAAACTAGAATATGTGCGGAAAAACCGCCAGGGAAAAGGACAACCAAAATATCCACTTGTCCACTCTCCTACCCGGCACCGCCGAGTTCCGGAGAGGACTTGTGGAAGCGGAACCCTCCGCAAATGCTCCGAAACAGGATATAAAGAAAAAGCAGCTGAGCTGCAACATACGGCAGAGCCGTAACTCACGAACACCACACGATATTCTCTGGTGATCGTTGAGGACAACAGGGAACCAAACGACTTCTTGGGATGAGATGACAACTCCAAGATACAGAACTTCTGAGGACAGGGATGACCGGATACCGCAGGACAGGAACAGACGTTCAGCAAACCAAGGCAGCATGCAGGAAGCTATTACCGGCGTCTGTGTGCAGCACTGGGCAGGTATTTAGCAGGGAGTCCTCCAATCAACTGTTCAGAGCCTGATTGGTATTAATGCCGTGCAGCTGCCTTGCTGAACGGCAAGAAGACAAGTGTGTGTGCAATTAGACCCTGCAACGGGGAACGCGGTCCGCCCGTGGCGTCCCCGTTGCTAGGGTCCGTGCGGCTCAGCGCGCCCGGCGTCTAGCGTTGCTAGGAAGCCGGCGGCTGAACGCGCACGGCGTCACTAGTTGCTAGGCGCCGGGCCGCGCGGACATTGCGGACCCCACCTGCAGTGCACATGGTTTTGCCCATTAGAGAAAGATTTTGCCTTTGCAATCAGATCTGAATTAGGCCCATCGTTCTCATTCCTGCGTTGCGGTGATGTTATTAGAACAGTGTGGATGTGTGAACAGGGAAGTATAAAATTGCATTAGCAGGTTTTTTTTTTGTTTCGTTTATTTTTAGGCGTGTTAATCAGCAAATGTCTGCTCAGAATGTGTTGTCTCATGGAAATCATAGAAAGTGCGGCAAACAATTCTAAATAGATGTACTGTATGATTTATGGTAATATGGCTTATACCAGATGCCTCCTGCTGCATTACCACATGTGAGCGTCCTTGGAAGCAGCAGCAGCAGCGATGCTTACTACAACTGCATCTGAACAACCCTAAGGCTGCTCTGAATGTCCCTCACAAGTAAGCCGCCGGAGCCTTTACAACGGTTCCGGTATGAATGGTCGACCATGTTATGGTCGACAGTCATTAGGTCGAACACTATTGGGCATTGTCGACATGGACAAATGGTTGACACATGAAAATGGTCGCCACATGAAAGGTTGACACATGAAAAGGTCGACATGAGTTTTTTTTACTTTTTTTGGTGTCGTTTTCTACGTAAAGTGATGAGGAACCCCAATTAGTGCACCGCGTTCCCTCGCCATGCTTCGGGCAAGGTGCCTCGCTCTGCTACCACTGCGCTCGCCACAGATTACCGTTCCCAATCGTAGTCCACGTGGATCGTAAAGTATGGAAAAGTTCCCGAAAATATTTTTTTTTTTAAAAACTCATGTCGACCTTTTCAGGTGTCGACCGTTCATGTGTCGCCAATGTCAATGTCGACCAATAGTGGTCGACCTAATGACTGTCGACCATAACATGGTCGACCATCCAAACGGATACCCTTTACAACTGCTTATGTAGATGCAGAGGTATCACTAAGCTAGAGTACACCCGATCCGACCACGGCCACAAAAGGGGTGTGGTTTTGTGGGAGGTGTGTGGCTTCATGGGATGCGTGTGTCATCACTCTGGGGTCCGGGATATGCAGGCTGCCAGCAAAGACTGGCGTGTCTGCAGTGCTGGCTTCTACACAGTGGGGGTCATTCCGAGTTGATCGCTCGTTGCCGATTTTCGCAGCGCAGCGATCAAGTGAAAAAACGGCAATTCTGCGCATGCGCATGGTATGCAGTGCGCATGCGCTAAGTACTTTCACACCAAACTTTGTAGATTTACACAAGCTCGAGCAACGTTTTTTCATCGCTCGAGTGATCGTAGTGTGATTGACAGGAAGTGGGTGTTACTGGGCGGAAACTGGACGTTTTCAGGGAGTGTGCTAAAAACGCAGGCGTGCCAGGTAAAAATGCGAGAGTGGCTGGAGAAACGGGGGAGTGGCAGGCCGAACGCAGGGCGTGTTTGTGATGTCAAACCAGGAACTAAACGGACTGAGCTGATCGCAATCTGTGAGTAGGTCTGGAGCTACACAGAAACTGCAAGGAAATATTTAGTAGCAGTTCTGCTAATCTTTCGTTCGCTATTCTGCTAAGCTAAGATACACTCCCAGAGGGCGGCGGCCTAGCGTGTGCAATGCTGCTAAAAGCAGCTAGCGAGCGAACAACTCGGAATGAGGGCCAGTGACAGGAGCCGGGTTGCTGCACGTAATGTTATACCCCTTTCAGACTCACAGGTCCGAGTCGCACCCGGGAATTTGTATATGGGTACTTCCTGGTTGCAGCCCGGCTCGAGACCCCTTTCAGACTTGCGGCCCGACCCGGCATATTGCCGGGTTGGTGACATCATCGACGACGCTATAGAAGGTGGCGCTTTCAGATGATCGTCTCCAAGCGCCACCTCCTCCTATGCAGAGAATGAGTGCCGGGTCAACTTGACCCGTCTTACCAGTTCACACTGCACGCATTCCGGGTCGATTCCGGCTTCAACCCAGGTTGCAACCTGGGATGAAATGCTGGGACGCTCGATCCTGGACATTGCATTAGGACCCTTTCAGACTAAGGAAAATCCTGGGTTGTTGCGCGGTCATGTGCAATAACCCGGGAAATTTTTGCTAGTCTGAAAGGGGTGCAACAGTGCAGCACCCGGCTCCTGTCACTAAGCAGGATCCAGCACTTTGGTGTGCAGGTCGCACGCACCCCGCTTGTGACACCACTGTGAAGACGCAGTCGCCAGCCCAGACATGCCCCCGTAATGGTCGTGACATGTCTGCGTTTGACTCGTCACCCCCCTCTGTTGCCTTCCTCTGACGCTCACTACCTGTCACTAACTTAGCAAACAAATCCTCACTGTGTCCAACATCGCAAATCCATCGCTGCACGTGCACAGTGCGTCTGATGTCAGAGAACCTCGCTCTGATCTGCAAAGATCAGCATTACCTCCACCTCTGAGCTAATGTCTAAGAACCGTCAGAGTGGCGCCTATCTTACCATCACTGGGATATCTCCTCTTGCCTGCTGTATTGTTTAGAAAGGATGACCGCAGTAATCCGGTTACTTGTAACGTTTCCGGATGTAAATGAAACATTTAACTAGAGAGACGAGTCTGTAGGCGTGAGGCTGAGCTCGCCTGGATCACAGCTGGTGTCTGCTGTATTCCCTGTCTGTGCTGCCAGGGAGCATTACACTATATCAGTTGTGTCAGGACTATATAACATCCCTATGTATATTGCGACCTGTGTTCCATGGCTGTATCCAAGTCTCCAGCAAAGTTTTTACCTCTAGCAGATGCGGATCGGTTTGGCCCCTATTATCGGACTGAGCAGGATACACCGGCGGCCATGGCAGCCTGCTTACTGCATTAATGGTAGAATACGCCCCTGTATAGTAAAAATCCCTGCCTGTGCATGTGGGAGCCTATCCCGCCCGCTGTTCCTACATGCGCTGCCGCAGCCGCCATCTTTAGTGTCTGGATTAGCACTCACCCCAGCCTGGGTGCAAAAGATCCGGCTCACACAGCCGTCCCATCTCCGTCTGAGCGCTGCAAATGAGCAAGCAAGTAGGCTGGCACGCCCACCACACCAGGACACTCCCACCAGACAGTGTGATCGCATGGTCACTGCCCAGGAACGCCCACTGCACAGAAAGCGCGGCCTATTGACAGATGAGTCAATCCAGAGTGATCTCCGCCAGTGTGCGGATACCGGATCTGGCACATGCGCAGGAGCCGATTTTTCTGCAACAGGGTACATTGGTTTCTACAGGGAAACATCGGGGTGTAGAGTGGATCTTGATCCAGAGGCACCAACAGGCTAATGCTTTAGCTGTCCCAGGATGCACAGGGGCCTCCTCTATAAACCCGCCTCTAGGCACTGAGAGCTCAGTTTCGAGTTTCTACTTCTCTGGCTGGGCTGTCAGCGCTGTATGTCAGGGTGACACTTCAGCGCTGCGGCTCCATCACCATCCAAGCGGCGTTGCATACTCCTGTGGCTTAATTCCCGGGTACTTGCGACGGAGGCACACAGTCGCAGACTGCTCTCCTGGTTCGTGTGGCTGCTATGGAGAGGAGGTAAGAGGGTCCCCCAGCCGGGCCCCGCCAGTAAATCGCGTTCCGTCCGCGACCTAGGGCGACGGGTCGCAGCGCTGGTGTGGGCACTGTCACTGGGCAGGGACCCCACTAGACCACCAGGGCATTGGAGCACAGGTCGGGTGTACTAACGCCCTATTTAATAAGGCTCACTAGTACCTGGGGTGGAAGTCCAGCATAGTGGAGATGGTGCTTGACCTGTAGCCCCTCCCCCGGCCCAGGGCGCGATCTCCCCACAGATTTCCTGCCCTGGCGCTGCCTCACACTCTCCCTCACTCCCTGACTGAGACACTGGGTGCCAACTTCACAGCATAGCTGCAACAGGACTCCGGGATTGCAGGGCAAGGTCTCCCTTGTAAAGCCGTCTGTATACAGCGCAAAGACTTTACCAACACTTAAGTATCCTACATGTCTTAGATAGAGATGAGCGGGTTCGGTTTCTCTGAATCCGAACCCGCCAGAACTTCATGTTTTTTTTCACGGGTCCGAGCGACTCGGATCTTCCCGCCTTGCTCGGTTAACCCGAGCGCGCCCGAACGTCATCATGACGCTGTCGGATTCTCGCGAGACTCGGATTCTATATAAGGAGCCGCGCGTCGCCGCCATTTTCACACGTGCATTGAGATTGATAGGGAGAGGACGTGGCTGGCGTCCTCTCCGTTTAGAATTAGAATAGATTAGAGAGACACTTGATTTACTAATTTTGGGGAGCATTAGGAGTACTCAGTAGTGTACAGTGCAGAGTTTTGCTGATAGTGACCAGTGACCACCACTTTTATTTATAATCCGTTCTCTGCCTGAAAAAAGCGATACACAGCACACAGTGACTCAGTCACATACCATATCTGTGTGCACTGCTCAGGCTCAGGCCAGTGTGCTGCATCATCTATTATCTATATATAATATTATATATATCTGTCTGACTGCTCAGCTCACACAGCTTATAATTGTGGGGGAGACTGGGGAGCACTACTGCAGTGCCAGTTATAGGTTATAGCAGGAGCCAGGAGTACATAATATAATCCGTTCTCTGCCTGAAAAAAGCGATACACAGCACACAGTGACTCAGTCACATACCATATCTGTGTGCACTGCTCAGGCTCTGGCCAGTGTGCTGCATCATCTATTATCTATATATAATATTATATATATCTGTCTGACTGCTCAGCTCACACAGCTTATAATTGTGGGGGAGACTGGGGAGCACTACTGCAGTGCCAGTTATAGGTTATAGCAGGAGCCAGGAGTACATAATATATTATATAGTGAGTGACCACCAGACACACAGTGCAGTTTATTTAATATATCCGTTCTCTGCCTGAAAAAAGCGATACACACAGTGACTCAGTCAGTCACATACCATATCTGTGTGCACTGCTCAGGCTCAGGCAAGTGTGCTGCATCATCTATATATATTATATATCTGTCTGACTGCTCAGCTCACACAGCTTATAATTGTGGGGGAGACTGGGGAGCACTACTGCAGTGCCAGTTATAGGTTATAGCAGGAGCCAGGAGTACATAATATTATATTAAAATTAAACAGTGCACACTTTTGCTGCAGGAGTGCCACTGCCAGTGTGACTAGTGACCAGTGACCTGACCACCAGTATATAATATTAGTAGTATACTATCTCTTTATCAACCAGTCTATATTAGCAGCAGACACAGTACAGTGCGGTAGTTCACGGCTGTGGCTACCTCTGTGTCGGCACTCGGCAGCCCGTCCATAATTGTATATACCACCTAACCGTGGTTTTTTTTTCTTTCTTTATACATACATACTAGTTACGAGTATACTATCTCTTTATCAACCAGTCTATATATTAGCAGCAGACACAGTACAGTGCGGTAGTTCACGGCTGTGGCTACCTCTGTGTCGGCACTCGGCAGCCCGTCCATAATTGTATATACCACCTAACCGTGGTTTTTTTTTCTTTCTTTATACATACATACTAGTTACGAGTATACTATCTCTTTATCAACCAGTCTATATATTAGCAGCAGACACAGTACAGTGCGGTAGTTCACGGCTGTGGCTACCTCTGTGTCGGCACTCGGCAGCCCGTCCATAATTGTATATACCACCTAACCGTGGTTTTTTTTTCTTTCTTTATACATACATACTAGTTACGAGTATACTATCTCTTTATCAACCAGTCTATATTAGCAGCAGACACAGTACAGTGCGGTAGTTCACGGCTGTGGCTACCTCTGTGTCGGCACTCGGCAGCCCGTCCATAATTGTATATACCACCTAACCGTGGTTTTTTTTTCTTTCTTTATACATACATACTAGTTACGAGTATACTATCTCTTTATCAACCAGTCTATATATTAGCAGCAGACACAGTACAGTGCGGTAGTTCACGGCTGTGGCTACCTCTGTGTCGGCACTCGGCAGCCCGTCCATAATTGTATATACCACCTAACCGTGGTTTTTTTTTCTTACTTTATACATACATACTAGTTACGAGTATACTATCTCTTTATCAACCAGTCTATATATTAGCAGCAGACACAGTACAGTGCGGTAGTTCACGGCTGTGGCTACCTCTGTGTCGGCACTCGGCAGCCCGTCCATAATTGTATATACCACCTAACCGTGGTTTTTTTTTCTTTCTTTATACATACATACTAGTTACGAGTATACTATCTCTTTATCAACCAGTCTATATATTAGCAGCAGACACAGTACAGTGCGGTAGTTCACGGCTGTGGCTACCTCTGTGTCGGCACTCGGCAGCCCGTCCATAATTGTATATACCACCTAACCGTGGTTTTTTTTTCTTTCTTTATACATACATACTAGTTACGAGTATACTATCTCTTTATCAACCAGTCTATATATTAGCAGCAGACACAGTACAGTGCGGTAGTTCACGGCTGTGGCTACCTCTGTGTCGGCACTCGGCAGCCCGTCCATAATTGTATATACCACCTAACCGTGGTTTTTTTTTCTTTCTTTATACATACATACTAGTTACGAGTATACTATCTCTTTATCAACCAGTCTATATTAGCAGCAGACACAGTACAGTGCGGTAGTTCACGGCTGTGGCTACCTCTGTGTCGGCACTCGGCAGCCCGTCCATAATTGTATATACCACCTAACCGTGGTTTTTTTTTCTTTCTTTATACATACATACTAGTTACGAGTATACTATCTCTTTATCAACCAGTCTATATATTAGCAGCAGACACAGTACAGTGCGGTAGTTCACGGCTGTGGCTACCTCTGTGTCGGCACTCGGCAGCCCGTCCATAATTGTATACTAGTATCCAATCCATCCATCTCCATTGTTTACCTGAGGTGCCTTTTAGTTGTGCCTATTAAAATATGGAGAACAAAAATGTTGAGGTTCCAAAATTAGGGAAAGATCAAGATCCACTTCCACCTCGTGCTGAAGCTGCTGCCACTAGTCATGGCCGAGACGATGAAATGCCAGCAACGTCGTCTGCCAAGGCCGATGCCCAATGTCATAGTACAGAGCATGTCAAATCCAAAACACCAAATATCAGTAAAAAAAGGACTCCAAAACCTAAAATAAAATTGTCGGAGGAGAAGCGTAAACTTGCCAATATGCCATTTACCACACGGAGTGGCAAGGAACGGCTGAGGCCCTGGCCTATGTTCATGGCTAGTGGTTCAGCTTCACATGAGGATGGAAGCACTCAGCCTCTCGCTAGAAAAATGAAAAGACTCAAGCTGGCAAAAGCAGCACAGCAAAGAACTGTGCATTCTTCGAAATCCCAAATCCACAAGGAGAGTCCAATTGTGTCGGTTGCGATGCCTGACCTTCCCAACACTGGACGTGAAGAGCATGCGCCTTCCACCATTTGCACGCCCCCTGCAAGTGCTGGAAGGAGCACCCGCAGTCCAGTTCCTGATAGTCAGATTGAAGATGTCAGTGTTGAAGTACACCAGGATGAGGAGGATATGGGTGTTGCTGGCGCTGGGGAGGAAATTGACCAGGAGGATTCTGATGGTGAGGTGGTTTGTTTAAGTCAGGCACCCGGGGAGACACCTGTTGTCCGTGGGAGGAATATGGCCGTTGACATGCCAGGTGAAAATACCAAAAAAATCAGCTCTTCGGTGTGGAGGTATTTCACCAGAAATGCGGACAACAGGTGTCAAGCCGTGTGTTCCCTTTGTCAAGCTGTAATAAGTAGGGGTAAGGACGTTAACCACCTCGGAACATCCTCCCTTATACGTCACCTGCAGCGCATTCATAATAAGTCAGTGACAAGTTCAAAAACTTTGGGTGACAGCGGAAGCAGTCCACTGACCAGTAAATCCCTTCCTCTTGTAACCAAGCTCACGCAAACCACCCCACCAACTCCCTCAGTGTCAATTTCCTCCTTCCCCAGGAATGCCAATAGTCCTGCAGGCCATGTCACTGGCAATTCTGACGAGTCCTCTCCTGCCTGGGATTCCTCCGATGCATCCTTGCGTGTAACGCCTACTGCTGCTGGCGCTGCTGTTGTTGCCGCTGGGAGTCGATGGTCATCCCAGAGGGGAAGTCGTAAGCCCACTTGTACTACTACCAGTAAGCAATTGACTGTTCAACAGTCCTTTGCGAGGAAGATGAAATATCACAGCAGTCATCCTACTGCAAAGCGGATAACTGAGGCCTTGGCATCCTGGGTGGTGAGAAACGTGGTTCCGGTATCCATCATTACTGCAGAGCCAACTAGAGACTTGTTGGAGGTACTGTGTCCCCGGTACCAAATACCATCTAGGTTCCATTTCTCTAGGCAGGCGATACCGAAAATGTACACAGACCTCAGAAAAAGAGTCACCAGTGTCCTAAAAAATGCAGCTGTACCCAATGTCCACTTAACCACGGACATGTGGACAAGTGGAGCAGGGCAGGGTCAGGACTATATGACTGTGACAGCCCACTGGGTAGATGTATGGACTCCCGCCGCAAGAACAGCAGCGGCGGCACCAGTAGCAGCATCTCGCAAACGCCAACTCTTTCCTAGGCAGGCTACGCTTTGTATCACCGCTTTCCAGAATACGCACACAGTGTTATGATTCCCGTACTCCAGACCAGAGGAGATCGTATGACTGAGGTCAGAGTACTGGGAAGATATGCTGGTTGTGGGAGCAGGAAAGCCTAGTAACCCCTGGCGCCCTAACTCCGTTGTCTCGCCCGTGTTATCAGAAATCCCCTGCGAGACTATGGTTGCTTGAGCCCATGGCAGCCGCGTTCGAAGGGCGGATTATGTCTGCCCAACCCCGATGCCCCCTCAGGTCTTAATGGGAGACAAAGGGAAATCCGAGACAGGGTGATAACAAGGGGCCCTCTGACTAAGCAACCAGGCCAAGGGTTACAAGCTAACTAACTAAATCAAAAAGGTATGTGCGGACTAGCCGCCAGGGAAAAGGACAACCAAAGATCCACTGATCCGTTACTCCTATCCAGCACCGCTGGATACCAGAGTGGATCAGGGAGAGCGGAATCCTCCGCAAAAGCTCCAGGACACAAATATACTAAATAATAAACAGTAAGCGGACAAGCCGCAACACACGGCTGCGCCGTGACTCACGAACACCACAGGATGTTAAAGGTGCTCAGTCAGACTCCAGGAAAAGATGACAAATCTCTGAGTACAGGACCACTGAGGACAGGAACAACCGGCTTGAGCAGGACTGGATACTTTCTGCAACTGACATAGGCAAACAGGAAGCTGCCGACACCGACTTTCAGAACTGGAGGACAGGCAGAATCCACTGGAACTCAGGGTAGGACACGGGATCAGACACAGGGACTGACACAGGAATCAACACAGGGACTGACACAGGAATCCACACAGGGACTGACACAGGAATCCACACAGGGACTGACAGGAACCAGCTCAAACTTAAAGCAGACTGCAAACCAAGGAATATCATCAGCATCTGCTAACTGCAGTGAGCCAGCATATATCAGAGAGGCCTAATTAATTATCTCTTGCAGCTGGCCTGCTGCACGACTAAGCTGACAAGATGCAATCAGCAGCCAGATGAGGCTGAACACATGGGAACAAGCTGCAATTGCACAGACTCACCAGCGGCAGCAGACAAGAGTAATCCAAAACAGAGCAATGGGAAATCCTGGCATGCAAGACAACTAAATAAACATAAAATAGGAATGAACCACTACCTGTGGTTCATAACAGTATCCCCTCCTTAAGGGTGAGCTCCGAGCACCCCATGACACCCACGGGGAACATAAACAGAAGTATAACATGAAATACAGAACAAAACTGCAAAACAGGAATGAGCCACAGCCGTGGCTCATAACAGTACCCCCCCCTTGAGGAGGGGTCAAAAGACCCCAAAATTCAGACTATCCAGAACAAGGGATACAAAAAAAAACCTGACACATTGGTCTAACAGACACGAAAACAGAAACAAGCTGCAACCACAGCTTGTAACAGTGCCCTCCCCTTGATGGTGGCCACTGGACACAAGACAAGGGGAAAAAAATCTTTTTTTTTTTTTTATCAAGGCAAGAGTCAAAAAATTATTTATTTTTCTTCTTCTTCTTTTTACAAAGCTCTTTAGGTCTGACCAAGGTAATTCCCCAAACATTGTCTGAACTGATGGTACCACCCAGCAAGGCTGCGTTCAAATCAGAGACAGGTCTCTTACCCTTGGGAGCTGAACTTTCTGGTAAAGTACTATTATTAGAAGAAGTAGTCAGAAAAGCACATCCTGCAGTCACAACAACGGGCTGAGACTCCTGTGCCGAGTTTACAGTATTTTGTGGACTCTCAGCAGACAAGACGGGTGACTTAGAGGAACCTGAACCAATTTCTTTGGAACCATATCTTTTAATAATTGCATCACTGAATGCTGGGGGATCCTGAAGAATGGGATCTTCAGCTTTCATTAGGCTGGTCGCCCACTCAAAAGGCTCTCCTCTAAAAGAATAAATAAGATAGAGCACAAGGTTCTCTGGAGTGATGCCCAGAAATGGTCTAGACAACATAATAATGTAATAGTGTTTGTAAAGCGCCAGAAATTGGGCTAAGTCCCCATCAAAGATTATGGATGTTGAGATATCAGAGTCAGGATCTGTTTCCTTCTCATCTGACTGACTGGAGTGCTTTGCTAGGACCTGGTCACTATTGACCTTACTCGAGGCTGAGACTCTCTGAACCCCACCCGGGGCTGAGACTCTCTGAACCCCACCCGGGGCTGAGACTTTCTGAACCCCACCCGGGGCAGAGACTTTCTGAACCCCACCCGAGGCAGTGACTTTCTGAACCCCACCCGGGGCAGTGACTTTCTGAACCCCACCCAGGGCAGTGACTTTCTGAACCCCACCCGGGGCAGTGACTTCCGGGAACCCCGCTGGGGCAGTGGCCTCCGGGAACCCCGCTGGGGCAGTGGCCTCCGGGAACCCCGCTGGGGCAGTGGCCTCCGGGAACCCCGCTGGGGCAGTGGCCTCCGGGAACCCCGCTGGGGCCAGCACCTCGGATTCTTTTACTGGGACCGGGTCGTTGGCCTCCCTGACTTGGATCGGGCCATCGGCCTCCCTCTCTGAGTCGATAATAATCGAAAGTTCTCCCGGGACTATGACTTCCGGGACTTTTGCTGAAGCAATAACGTTCAGATCCTCCACTAATGCTATGCTTCTTAAGTTCTTTCCTGGGGAAGCGACTTCTAGACCCTTCTTTGGGGCTGCGTCTCTCGAGACCCCACTTGGGGATATTACTTCAAAGATCCCTTCTGGGGTTTTGCTTCTCGAGTTCCCTTCAAGAACTATGGTTTTAGATACCCTTTCTGAGGTTGCGCTCCTCAAGTCCCTACCTGGGGTAACAGCTTCTGAGACCCCTTCTGGTATGGAAACCTGAGCTACAATATTTGATGTCCCTCTATAAGCTTGGGCATCGGGTACCGCTCCAGCACTCTGGGCATCGGGTACCGCTCCAGCACTCTGGGCATCGGGTACCGCTCCAGCACTCTGGGCATCGGGTACCGCTCCAGCACTCTGGGCATCGGGTACCGCTCCAGCACTCTGGGCATCGGGTACCGCTCCAGCACTCTGGGCATCGGGTACCGCTCCAGCACTCTGGGCATCGGGTACCGCTCCAGCACTCTGGGCATCGGGCACCGCTCCAGGACCCTGGGCATCGGGCACCGCTCCAGGACCCTGGGCATCGGGCACCGCTCCAGGACCCTGGGCTACGGGCACCGCTCCAGGACCCTGGGCTACGGGCACCACTCCAGGACCCTGGGCTACGGGCACCACTCCAGGACCCTGGGCTACGGGCACCACTCCAGGACCCTGGGCTACGGGCACCACTCCAGGGACTTGCAACTCCGCTTCCACAGGAACCTCAAGAGAGGAGAGAGACATTCTCTTTTGATTCCTGAATCTATAATGGGGCTCCCTTGCCCAAGGACCCCAATTATAGGACAGAGAGCTTTTTTGTGTGGGTTGTGTGACAAGTACCTCTGCCACAGTAGAGACAGGAGTAGGTCTTATATCATGACTCAACTTGGCCAGAGGGCAAGACTCGTCACAACACTTTGGCTTGCGCAACTCACAGGTCTGCAGATAATGGCCTAAACCCCCACAATATAGGCATAAGTTTAAGTTTCTGCGACGCAGACGCTCCTCTTCTGAGAGCCTGGGCCGCAGAAAACTTTTAAACTTTTTCTCTTCAATTAAACCAGAGGATTCTCTTGTCACCATACTGTGAACAAGAGTCTCTTTAGAGATAGATGTACTCTCAACGACTTCTGGCAAAATAAGCAAGATTTTAGTCAGAAGGTTTTGCAGTTGCTTTAGGGATTGCTGCAAAACTTCTAGTCGCTCTGGTCTCAAAGCACTGAATACAGAGTTCAGGGCTGCGAGAGATGCCTGCAGGGCTTGCATAGTAGACATAGGAGGATTTAAAACTAGACAAGACAAGACAAGGCAAGACAAGGCAAGGCAAGGCAAGACAAGGCAAGACAAGGCAAGGCCAGAGGAGATCGTATGACTGAGGTCAGAGTACTGGGAAGATATGCTGGTTGTGGGAGCAGGAAAGCCTAGTAACCCCTGGCGCCCTAACTCCGTTGTCTCGCCCGTGTTATCAGAACTCCCCTGCGAGACTATGGTTGCTTGAGCCCATGGCAGCCGCGTTCGAAGGGCGGATTATGTCTGCCCAACCCCGATGCCCCCTCAGGTCTTAATGGGAGACAAAGGGAAATCCGAGACAGGGTGATAACAAGGGGCCCTCTGACTAAGCAACCAGGCCAAGGGTTACAAGCTAACTAACTAAATCAAAAAGGTATGTGCGGACTAGCCGCCAGGGAAAAGGACAACCAAAGATCCACTGATCCGTTACTCCTATCCAGCACCGCTGGATACCAGAGTGGATCAGGGAGAGCGGAATCCTCCGCAAAAGCTCCAGGACACAAATATACTAAATAATAAACAGTAAGCGGACAAGCCGCAACACACGGCTGCGCCGTGACTCACGAACACCACAGGATGTTAAAGGTGCTCAGTCAGACTCCAGGAAAAGATGACAAATCTCTGAGTACAGGACCACTGAGGACAGGAACAACCGGCTTGAGCAGGACTGGATACTTTCTGCAACTGACATAGGCAAACAGGAAGCTGCCGACACCGACTTTCAGAACTGGAGGACAGGCAGAATCCACTGGAACTCAGGGTAGGACACGGGATCAGACACAGGGACTGACACAGGAATCAACACAGGGACTGACACAGGAATCCACACAGGGACTGACACAGGAATCCACACAGGGACTGACAGGAACCAGCTCAAACTTAAAGCAGACTGCAAACCAAGGAATATCATCAGCATCTGCTAACTGCAGTGAGCCAGCATATATCAGAGAGGCCTAATTAATTATCTCTTGCAGCTGGCCTGCTGCACGACTAAGCTGAC
The DNA here is from genome assembly GCF_028390025.1 of Pseudophryne corroboree. Lineage (NCBI taxonomy): Eukaryota > Metazoa > Chordata > Amphibia > Anura > Myobatrachidae > Pseudophryne > Pseudophryne corroboree. The sequence goes on from NC_086446.1 coordinate 756,489,375, forward strand.
AAGATGCAATCAGCAGCCAGATGAGGCTGAACACATGGGAACAAGCTGCAATTGCACAGACTCACCAGCGGCAGCAGACAAGAGTAATCCAAAACAGAGCAATGGGAAATCCTGGCATGCAAGACAACTAAATAAACATAAAATAGGAATGAACCACTACCTGTGGTTCATAACACACAGCTGAAAAGCTCTTACGGCAACTGAGGAAGATCATCGCGGAATGGCTTACCCCAATTGGACTCTCCTGTGGATTTGTGGCATCGGACAACGCCAGCAATATTGTGTGTGCATTAAATCTGGGCCAATTCCAGCACGTCCCATGTTTTGCACATACCTTGAATTTGGTGGTGCAGAATTTTTTAAAAAACGACAGGGGCGTGCAAGAGATGCTGTCGGTGGCCAGAAGAATTGCGGGACACTTTCGGCGTACAGGCACCACGTACAGAAAACTGGAGCACCACCAAAAACTACTGAACCTGCCCTGCCATCATCTGAAGCAAGAAGTGGTAACGAGGTGGAATTCAACCCTCTATATGCTTCAGAGGTTGGAGGAGCAGCAAAAGGCCATTCAAGCCTATACAATTGAGCACGATATAGTAGGTGGAATGCACCTGTCTCAAGTGCAGTGGAGAATGATTTCAACGTTGTGCAAGGTTCTGATGCCCTTTGAACTTGCCACACGTGAAGTCAGTTCAGACACTGCCAGCCTGAGTCAGGTCATTCCCCTCATCAGGCTTTTGCAGAAGAAGCTGGAGGCATTGAAGGAGGAGCTAACACGGAGCGATTCCGCTAGGCATGTGGGACTTGTGGATGCAGCCCTTAATTCGCTTAACAAGGATTCACGGGTGGTCAATCTGTTGAAATCAGAGCACTACATTTTGGCCACCGTGCTCGATCCTAGATTTAAAGCCTACCTTGGATCTCTCTTTCCGGCAGACACAGGTCTGCTGGGGTTGAAAGACCTGCTGGTGACAAAATTGTCAAGTCAAGCGGAACGCGACCTGTCAACATCTCCTCCTTCACATTCTCCCGCAACTGGGGGTGCGAGGAAAAGGCTCAGAATTCCGAGCCCACCCGCTGGCGGTGATGCAGGGCAGTCTGGAGCGACTGCTGATGCTGACATCTGGTCCGGACTGAAGGACCTGACAACGATTACGGACATGTCGTCTACTGTCACTGCATATGATTCTCTCAACATTGATAGAATGGTGGAGGATTATATGAGTGACCGCATCCAAGTAGGCACGTCACACAGTCCGTACTTATACTGGCAGGAAAAAGAGGCAATTTGGAGGCCCTTGCACAAACTGGCTTTATTCTACCTAAGTTGCCCTCCCACAAGTGTGTACTCCGAAAGAGTGTTTAGTGCCGCCGCTCACCTTGTCAGCAATCGGCGTACGAGGTTACATCCAGAAAATGTGGAGAAGATGATGTTCATTAAAATGAATTATAATCAATTCCTCCGCGGAGACATTGACCAGCAGCAATTGCCTCCACAAAGTACACAGGGAGCTGAGATGGTGGATTCCAGTGGGGACGAATTGATAATCTGTGAGGAGGGGGATGTACACGGTGATATATCGGAGGGTGAAGATGAGGTGGACATCTTGCCTCTGTAGAGCCAGTTTGTGCAAGGAGAGATTAATTGCTTCTTTTTTGGGGGGGGTCCAAACCAACCCGTCATATCAGTCACAGTCGTGTGGCAGACCCTGTCACTGAAATGATGGGTTGGTTAAAGTGTGCATGTCCTGTTTTGTTTATACAACATAAGGGTGGGTGGGAGGGCCCAAGGACAATTCCATCTTGCACCTCTTTTTTCTTTTCTTTTTCTTTGCATCATGTGCTGATTGGGGAGAGTTTTTTGGAAGGGACATCCTGCGTGACACTGCAGTGCCACTCCTAGATGGGCCCGGTGTTTGTGTCGGCCACTAGGGTCGCTAATCTTACTCACACAGTCAGCTACCTCATTGCGCCTCTTTTTTTCTTTGCGTCATGTGCTGTTTGGGGAGGGTTTTTTGGAAGGGCCATCCTGCGTGACACTGCAGTGCCACTCCTAGATGGGCCCGGTGTTTGTGTCGGCCACTAGGGTCGCTAATCTTACTCACACAGCTACCTCATTGCGCCTCTTTTTTTCTTTGCGTCATGTGCTGTTTGGGGAGGGTTTTTTGGAAGGGACATCCTGCGTGACACTGCAGTGCCACTCCTAGATGGGCCCGGTGTTTGTGTCGGCCACTAGGGTCGCTTATCTTACTCACACAGCGACCTCGGTGCAAATTGTAGGACTAAAAATAATATTGTGAGGTGTGAGGTATTCAGAATAGACTGAAAATGAGTGTAAATTATGGTTTTTGAGGTTAATAATACTTTGGGATCAAAATGACCCCCAAATTCTATGATTTAAGCTGTTTTTTAGTGTTTTTGGAAAAAAACACCCGAATCCAAAACACACCCGAATCCGACAAAAAAAATTCGGTGAGGTTTTGCCAAAACGCGTTCGAACCCAAAACACGGCCGCGGAACCGAACCCAAAACCAAAACACAAAACCCGAAAAATTTCAGGCGCTCATCTCTAGTCTTAGAGACATTAGTTGAGAAAGAGTGTACCTCACAGAATATATTGTACGAGTACTCTGATATATCCTCTGGTCACTGACCGTGCTCTGATATATACATATATATTCTAGTCCAGTGCAGCTTTATTGTGATAATAATTTCTGCATTGCCTGTATCTGCTGTGTGGTTTCACTCTGTGTTTCCCAGATATAAATGTCACTATATTCTATATCCTGTACCCTGGGCTAGGTGTAACATAGTATTACACAGTATTTATCTACATAATAAGTATATTCTACTGTGTTACAGTCACGTAATACCAGGTTTTTATCCACAGGTATTGTTTTGTCTGGCTTAATCGTATTATAATAGCCCTGTTGCATATATATCTTAATGTCTAACAGAATGGGCAGTAAATCTGTGGAAGCTCCTGCATCATGTAGAACATGCTCCAAGGATTTCTCAGAGGGGGAAGTATTGCATGATGGTCTGTGTATTACTTGTCATGCACCTCCCAGTCAATCTGCAGCTCCTGCACCTACACAGGAGCCACCCTGGGCTGCATTCACCACCCTGCTCGGTACTCTGGTGGAATGCCTAGCGCCTCCTATGGGACCACCGGTGCCACTACCACCACAAATTGTCCCTATGGTTAATCCACCTTGGGCGGTAAATTTGGCTAACCAACTGCAGCAACGAAAATAGTCTCTGGTTAGACCGAAATTTACCCCAGGTCACTCCTGTGTCCCTTGCCACAATCTACAAACCTCTCTGACGTTTCGTCTGAAGAGGAGGGGAAGCATACGGTCCTCTCAGACACTGAATCCTGTGTTACTGATGAGGATTCTCTCTTGCAAATTGATGTCCCTACCGTGGCTAAGATAACTGATAAGTTTAAACTGCAGAAGGTGGTTAAAACTGTTTTACCCCATTCTGATCATATAGTGGACATCAGGTGGGAACCCTGGTCTAATCCAGGGAAGAAATTCCCTCTGCCTAAACAGGCTTTGGCTCACTGTGCTCTCCCTGCAGAGTTGTGTAACAAATGGGAGACTCCACCACCGGGATGCCTGAAATCTATATACTCCCTTACAGGGTCCTTTCATAGAACCACTATTGCCGCATCATTGAGGTGTGGGTTCAGGCGTTAGAGGAAGAGCTGCCCGAGGATATTTCTGGCAATACCAGACAATACCTGTCTCACATTACCACCACCTCCTATTATATTCAGGAGGTGTCCTCTGAGGCGGGAGTATTGGCAGCCAAGGCATCAACTACGTCTGGACAAACAGTGGCAGCTGCTCAATCATTCCTGGAGATAATTATATATCAGGTGCTAGAAAGGGGGAGCAATCACAAACAAACAGCAGACAGGGATGGGTGGGTGCTTTCCCCCCCCCCCCCCCCCCGGTATCCCCCCAGCACACGAAAAATTACCTGTAACCATACCTGAGCCTATCTGGTAATAGAATTTCAGAGAAATTGGTCACAAGCGTTTGCAAAGACATATTTATATGCTGGCCACGTCAAGGCTTCTCCGATATCAGCAGTCCTAACACTATATAATAGCAGTGCCCACATAGGGCCATGTGATTTGTCTACAGTAAGGCCTCATGATAAAGGCTCATACTAAAATGCATCCAGACAGAGGGCTAGCTTACCTGGGAGACTACGCCTGTCCTGGGTCGCTGCACACTGTGGTTGAGGTCGTGGAAAATGGACCTGGACTCCAAAAGACTTGGAGGTACTCCCCTTCACTGGGGACATTTGGGGAAGACCTAAATAAAATCATGTCTTAATTGGCAGCTGCTAAGACTGCTTTTCTCCCCACTACTAATCCTTCTGCACAGAAGGCAAAAGATACCACTTTTCGCTCCTTTCGGCCTCAAGGGAGAGCAAAGGGTCAGTCATACCCAAGACAATCTCGTGCTCCCAAAATTGCCAAGCCCAAGGAGAAACAGTCCTTGGCAGCCCGTCAGCCTGCTTCAAAACATGACAAGCCTGCTGCATGACGGGGCGGGCCTCCCCTAGGGGACCCCAGGGTGGGAGGCTGACATCTGCAGTTTGCCCAGGTCTGGTTAAAGATCACTTCAGACACATGGGTACTGGAAGTTGTCTCTCACGGGTATGCTGTCTCCTTCAAGAGATGTCCCCCTCGCCAGTTCTGCACTACGGCTCTCCCTTCCGATCTGTTAAAGGCACCAGCTCTACAAATGGTTGTGGGTTCTCTCCTAATTACAGGAGTGGTTGTGCCGGTACCTCAGTCCCAGAGGGGCAGAGGTTACTACTTGACCCTGTTTCTGGTCCCGAAACCCAATGGGTCCTTTCCGGCCTATACTCACCCTCAAATCTCTGAACAAGTTTGCGAGAGTATCCAGATTTCATATGGAAACACTGCGCTCAGTTGTGCTGGCTATGGAACCTGGAGACTATATGGTATCCCTGGATATACAGGATGCATATCTGCATATTCCTATTGCCATAGCGCATCAGCAGTTCCTGCGGTTTGCTGTTGGCAACCTTCACTACCAATTCCAGACTCTGCCATTTGGACTGGCTACAGGTCCTCGGATCTTCACCAAGGTCATGGTCGTTATGACGGCCCATCTCTGTCACCAGGGAGTCAGAATCCTGCCGTACTTGGGCGATCTGCTGATTCTGGCAAATTCCCACAAAGTCCTCATCAGTCATCTGCAACTGACGGTGACTTTCCTGCAAGCCCATGGGTGGCTAATCAATTGGAAGAAGTCCTCAGTGGTCCCAGTTCAGAGCATGGTGCACCTAGGAGTACTCTTGGACATACACAGTCAAAGACTGTTCCTGTCTCCAGACAAAGTCCTGAAGCTTCAGGACAGGATAAGATGCTTCCTTTGTCGCCCCAGAGTGTCGATACACTCAGCGATGCAAGTACTTGGCCTGATGGTGTCGGCCTTCGACATGGTAGAGTAAGCTCAATCTCATTCTCGCCATCTACAATGGTTAATCCTTTCCAAGTGGGATGGCCTACCTCATCGGATCTGATCTCAAATGATCTCTTTGACTCTGGAGGTTCGTCTGTCGCTGACCTGGTGGCTCCAGGACCAGCAATTGAGCAGGGGCCATCACATCTGGATCCACGACTGGGTCCTACTGACAACGGATGCCAGTCTGAGGGGCTGGGGAGCGATGTTAGAGCAACACGCTTTTCAGGGTCGTTGGACCGATAAACATTTTAGAGCTGAGGGCAGTGTTCAGTGCACTATCTCTTGCTCTGCCTCTGATACTGAACAGGCCTGTTCAGGTATGGTCAGACAATGCCACCACGGTGGCATACATAAACCATCAAGGCGGCACTCGAAGCCGCATGGCAATGATGGAAGTGTCAAAAATCCTTTGTTGGATGGAACGCCATCTGCCAGCCATATCGTCAGTTTTCATTCCGGGCATCCTAAACTGGGAAGGAGACTTCCTCAGTCGCCAGGACGTGCACGCTGGAGAGTGAAGTCTTCAACCAGAAGTCTTTCAACTCCTAGTGGACAGGTGGGTCTACCAGACGTAGACCTCATGGCGTCTCGACACAATTACAAGGTTCCGGTCTTCGGATCTTGGACCAGGAATCCTCAGGCAGTGTTTGTGGATGCACTGGCAGTTCCGTGGAACTTTCGGCTGCCCTACATATTCCCTCCGGTGTTCCTCCTGTCCAGGGTCCTACGGAAGTTCAAACAAGCAGGAGGAATGCTACTTCTAGTCACTCCAGCGTGACCCAGACGGCATTGGTTCTCTGACCTGCAGAGTCTGTCGACAGGGCATCCCCTTCTACTTCCTCAGGGTCCAGACCCCCTTGTACAGGACCCTTGTCTCTACCCAGACCTGGCCAGACTGGCTTTGATGGCATGGCTCTTGAAGCATCACTCCTGAGGGCCAAAGGATTTTCTGAGGTGGTTATTCAAATTATGCTGAACGCCTCTGCCCCGATTTATCACAGGGTTTGAAATTCTTACTTCATTTGGTGTGCTGATAAGAATTACGATGCCTATAGATGCAGAACTTCCAGAATTCTGGCTTTTCTGTAAAGAGGCCTGGACTTAGGTCTTCGTCTGGTTCACATATCTGCCTTGTCGGTATGGTTTCAGAGAAAAATTGCATCTATACCTGATGTTCATACTTTTACTCAGGGTGTTCTATGGATTCAGCCTCCCTATGTTCCTCCTTTGGCTCCATGAGATCTGTCTGTTGTACTGAATACCCTGCAAGAGTTTCCTTGAACCTCTTGAATCGGTGTACCTCAAATGGCACACGGCCAAGGTCCTGTTCTTGCTGGCTATTGACTCTGCAAGGCGGGTGTCGGACTTAGATGCTTTATCCTGTCGTCCACCCTTTATGATATTTCACCGTGACCAAGCAGTTCTACGAACGTGACCAGGTTATTTGCCTAAGGTGGTGTCATCTTTTCACCTTAACCAAGACATTGTGGTCCCGGCCTTTATCTCTTCTGACTTGTTTCCCAAAGAACATTCTTTGGATGTGGTTTGGGCTCTCCGTATCTATGTGGAGAGGACTGCCTCTATAAGGTGGTCCGATATCCTTTTTGTCCAGTTTGGTTTCCACAAACGTGGCTGACCTGCGAACAAGCAAACCTTGGCCAGATGGATTAGAATGGTGATTGCACAAGCTTATGCGCAGGCTGGACTCCCAGCTCCTGCTGCTGTTAAAGCCCATTCTACTCGGTCTGTTGGACCTTCTTGGGCGGCCCGCTGTAGCGCGTCTGCAGAACAATTGTGCAAGGTCGCCACATGGTTCTCAGTGAACACATTTGTTAGGTTCTATGCCTTTGATACCTTTGCCTCCTAGGATGATTCCTTTGGATGCCGGATTCTCATGTCCGCTAAGGCGCATCCCCTCCCTTGAGGAACTGCTTTAGGGCATCCCCAATGTTTCCCTGTGGAAACCTATATACCCTGCTGCAGAAAGTAAGAGTTATGGTAGACCTACTATTGTTAACTCGTTCTGCGAAGTACATTGGGTTCTACAGGATGCCCACCCTGATGAACCTAGCTTCTTTGGGTTGTACGGCATTAGCTGCTGGTACCTTCTCCTGTCGTGAGAATGTGGTTCTATGTGACTAACATCTGCCTTCTGTCTTGCCTGCTCATGCATTGGACTGGTTAATGAAACTGAGCTCTAAGAGGCCCCATTGCATCCTGGGACAGCTAAAGCTTTAGCCGGTTGGTGCCTCTGGATCAAGATCCATCCAACACCTCACTGTTTCCCTGTGGAACCAAATGTACTTCGCAGAAAGAGCGTTAACAATGGTAAGTCTAGCATAACTATTACTCTTTGGCACTAGTGAGATTCGTGCACATTGCGGCTTGCAACTCAGAGTGAGCTGCTGTAACTACACTTTGGGGGCCTACATAATGGACAATTGGGGGGGGGGTTGAATTCTGCACACATTACTGTCTGATATGGTACTCAGTCAATGCTTATTTCCCTGGCATGTTTGTGGAGTGTGATGAAAATTACTAAAGGTGCTGTTCGCAAAAAGTGCCTTCACCCGGCTGCTCTGGACGCACTCAGTAGTCATTGCGCTGAGTTAAATTCCACACTTAGGGCCCGATTCTAGGTTGAGTTCAACTGTAAATGGATCTATCAGTCTATGCATGCTCTGGACCATACATTTGTACGCAGGCAGAGGCTGCAAGCATGGACGGATTAATTTTTTCATGAAATGGGTATTTCTGGGTGGCATCTGGCAGGTGACCATGTGATCCTTGTTGTGGGAGTGTCATGGGAGTACCATGCATGTGTAAAGCCGTCTGTCATGCCTATTCCTGGCATGTGAATGGAGATGTGACGCCTGTTTGGATGGATCTTGTGCATCCAGAATGGAGTGTATGCAATTCTTGATGGGAATGGTGACAATGGTGGACGGAAAAACAGTCATGCACAAGCATCGATACCTCAGCATACATGGGCAGGTACTTGTATTAGCCGTGGATGTGGTGCTGCAGAAACCACTAGGGAATTGGCATGGCTGCTCAGCAGAGATGTCTCCAGGTACGTGGCACGGATATGCACATGTGCAGTAGAATCTGGCACCATGACAGTGCACAAACACTGCACATGAGTCCCCTCCTCCCTTAAACCGTCAGCATGCACGTATTTATCATCTTACCAATGCATGTTCTTTATCGTTTATTTCTACTTCCAAATTCAGCTTTGAAAATTAGTTTACTGAATACTTGGCTAACATATAAACCCTTGCACCTGGGTGGCCCTGAGACAAGGTCGGAAAAATAGTGGTTGGTGCAGCTTAATAAGTTCTCACTTGATGTGAAAGTGCAGCCATGTTATGCAGCCCTGCCCACCTCGGTGCACCCCAAAATACATGGCCTTAATGGCGGGATACTCATCACAGCCTAGTATTTGCGAAAGTGCCAGAGTTTGCTGAGCATGAAGGTAATATTTGCGTAGGAACGGAAGTTTGCACAAGCTGGACTGAAGTTGGGTGGAGTGGAGACATGCCTTAATATGCAACAGTGTATGTAGGAGTAAGGACGAGCCTTCTACTCAGAAGTGTGGCAAAGTCATGACATTGCGCATGCTACACTTCTGGGCTACAACATCATGAAGGCTACGTGACAGAGCTCAAGAACCAGGAGATCAGAGCAAGAGGCAAGGCAAGGGCAATTTGCTGAAAGCCTTCTCCAGCAGCAGGCCGCCCTAGGGTTAAAATTTGAGGGTGACTGAGGCTGGTGGTGTTCCTCTTCAGCAGCTTCCCCTGGTGAGTGCCAACCTGTCCAACTGATAGTTATGGCACTACTGCTATGTACAGATTAGGCTCACTGGTGGGCCAAGTGTTAACTAATGCAAAAGCTACTGTAGAATTAATTTCAAGGAGCGAGATTACTGAAATAAGATAAAAGGGCGAGAGGGCACTACATAAATGAGATTGGAGAGCTATTTCGTTGGGCTTGGTTTTTACCAAAGATGGTCCTGTTTTTTTTTGGCATCTGAAAGGGGCCGTGGTGAGCCAAATTAAGGGCATGGTTTGTACCAAGTTGGGCATGGCAGGGATGTGGGTCGATTTTGTACCTATTTTAGGTTTAGCATGTATGAAGTTCAGTGATAACTAATATACACCTTTTCTGCTTGACCCCTTAGTATATATTGGATTAGATTAGGTTGATTAGATTGGTAAACAGGCAAGAAAGAAGTCAAATTGCTGCTCAACATTCTTAATTAAAACCCCAGCCTCTTATTACCAAGCTCTTATCTTTCCGCTCTTTTTCCACACTGTTTAGTTTATTCATGATCTCCATAATGTTTAATTCAGGAGAAGCTTTCCAGGAAATTGGGAGTAAAAGGCCATTATGCAGAAACCTGCTGTAGAAACTATGGGAGAGGTGTATAAAAACATGGAGAGAGGTACAGCGTAGAGAGAAAGTACCAGCCAGTGCCATAACTAAACTTTTTGGTACCCTGTGCCAGAGAGAGAATTGAGCCCCCGCCATTTTTTCCAATAGGGACCTAAGTGGCATGCCTCAGCCACAATGCTGATTATTTTTTCACAAAGTACAAGGTAATTGTCAAACAGAATTCTCTAGCTTAGATTTATCTACCTTTCTCTGCAAGGGCAGATAGCTCAATGAACACCATGCATCATCATACATAGCGCTCGGCTCAAATCTTCAATGAATAGATAGTCTGACTGCAATGCCATAGACAATGGGTTTGAATCCTGGGTAGGTTAGCATATTGAAATATAATAAAGGACAGTGTGAGTGAATTACAAAGAAAGTTCAAATTGAGTTCATGAATGTTGTATAGGTATTAGCGACAGAAGGGGTCAGGGTAGGTGACAGGGGCAGTCAGGAGATGCTGGACTTCAAAAAGGGGGGAAGCTGCGAGTGAAAGCAACTAAAATAGATCATTGAAAAGTGCCGCCAACAGCGCCCCCTACCCTGCAGCGCTATGTGCGGTGCCCCCTCCGCACACACCTAGCTACGGCCCTGGACTACCAGCCATTCAGCTCCTAACTGCCATGTTAAAATGACAGTAGCTGATTGTTTAGTACTTATCGTTATCTCTCCCCACTTTATCTCTCTCAAAGTGATTTTGCAATTTTTCTTCTACATTTTTGCTCATATGTGGCCAGATCACACATTGGCGTCTGTTTATCCTTGAAGTTTACAATGCAAATCTGTTCGAATTATGACGACAAAACGACGCCAAACTTTGTATTTGCATTTATGTTTTGTAAAGGAAATTTTGGATCGAAATAAACAATGCCACAAATCTTTTCAATACTAAAAAAAGACAATAAATAAAAAACATTTGAAAACGCTCTTCTCCATTTCCTCCAATAAGTCTACAAACTGACGATGATTTATAGCAGTATGTTGAATATAATGGACAATTTCAATTACTGTCTCCATCACCCTCTTCATAGAACCGCTTCCTGTCATTTGAGCACTAATATTTTCTCGATGTGAAATGCGTTGGAAGGAAGCCAAAATATTCTCTTGTGGCTGCTGTTTCATAAAGCTGCTACAACCAGATTTGTGCCCGGTAATTTCAGGTCCATCTGTTGTGACAGAAACAAATCTACTTACAGTATACTAAAATTCTATGGCGACATATTTGGAAGTTTCAAAAATATTCATACCTCAACTCTAAAATTTCAAATTTTTGAGGCAAATCGAATCGAAAATAAGTCGCTCTGTAGTGTCTTGAATATCACATTGTTTGGTAACTAGTGGGCTACTGGGGGAAAAGCATTTTTTTTCATGTTTAAACTGTTCGCTTTTGATATTTGACACCAATTTTTTAATTTTTCTGATACTTAATTTTATATTTTGTATTTTTGCATTAAATTGCTTTTTTGTTTTGAAACGGAATTTAAGTGGTAAACAGTTGATATAGGGCCTGATTCAGAGGTTGGCGCAGGTCCTGCTCTGCACGCAGATTCCTAATAAATGGGAATCTGCTGCTGCGCAAGGTCCATTCTACGCATGTGCAGAACGGGCCTTGCATTGGTCCACGCATTGCCGAGAATGGGCCTTGCATTGTCGTCCATAGTTCCTCTCTGCTGATTGACAGGCAACGGCATTGAGGGGGTGGGGCGTAGGCGGAGGAAGGGCTTCGTTCCTAAAACAGGGGGGGGGGTCAGTCCCATTTTCTAGGAGGGGAGAGGCAGGGTCCTGCGTGTTACCATGCAGAATTCCTGGCCTCGCAGCCCCGTTTCTGACTGAGGCTTGCCGATGGTACCCCTGTTGGATTCCAGCTTGCGACGTTGGGCGCAGTGCTGGGTTTGCAGTTACATGCAGGCGGCGTCTCTTCTGCAGAGAAGTCTACTGCATGCCCCTCCAGGAAACCAGATGGAAATGCAAAGCTAAAAGGAAAGAGAAAAAAGAAAGACTGTGTTGGGGCACTCTTATGATTGTAGTCAGACAGTAAAACTTAACTTTTAATTCAATATTACAATAATGAGTTTAAACAGCATACTACTTCAAAGGGTTGTTTTATGTACATTTGCAAATTACCAATTTATTTTGCATAATTAAAACCCATAATCGGAGTTATCATTGGTAGTGAATAACTGCCTAGGTGAAAATAAAATGGATGTGGCACCACGTGGCGCTATGTTTATACCCTCAAAATAAAGGACCTTACACAATGGAGTCTGATTTGTTCTCATAGATGGTAATGCACTTACAAACATTGAATAAAAATCAGCATATAGAGCATGCTTCTGATGAAGGACGATGTCCGAAAGCGCTAAAGCAGGGAGTTGGTGAGGACAAAGACGTGTGGACGGGAACTGAGGTCAATGTGCGGCTGGAGACGGCATCTCACTGGGACTTTGCGGTGAATATTCTCGGCAACAGTTTTCCTGTTCAGGAGTCCATTTGATCCTCTATATGCTGATTTTTATTCAATGTTTGTAAGTGCATTTTTTATTAAATCCGTTTGTCTTTTAAGACGTTAGTGCACTATTTCCTTGTTTCTTTCTAAGCCATCCATTAAGGAGTCTCGTCCCACTGAGTGACAGTGGCCATTTCATCATCCTTGACTATCTACATGCAATATTAAAACCGCCTTATGTGAGTGGGACCATACAGATTGAAGTGTTTTTGGTGTTAAAACAGAGTTGCACTATGTTTGTGTGTTCTTTTGCATTCTAGAAATCTGTATGCATCATATGAACCTTACCATCTATGAGAACAAATCAGACTCCATTGTGTAAGGTCCTTTATTTTGAGGGTATAAACATAGCGCCACGTGGTGCCACATCCATTTTGTTTTTATTACATTATTGTGAATCACGGTGAATGATTTCCTTGGTATCCAAGGGCTGCTATTAGTATTTAAGCGCACAAGGGGTCTATTTTTCTTTGTTTCAATAGGTGAAAATATTTGACTTAATAAATAATTATTCGAATGACTCTGTCTATACTTAATAACTCAAGAAAGGTTAATTATCCCCACCGGGTTCTTTGTTCAGCGGTCTCTGTGGTTGCAAATAATTCATTAATATTGTCACTCTGAAAGGTACAGGTCATAGATCTCAGTGAGTAAAAATGTTGCCTATATGGGAACTTAAGCACCTGCTGCTCTACGTTGAGACAGTGGTGTTACCACAAGGCTTTTTAATTCAAAGGATTAGTACCTCCTTAAGGTCTGACCATCAAATAGACATTGGTTACAAAGCCTATATCTCACAGTGCCCCTTATAGAAGGGGGGCTATTGGTATCTGGTATCCCCTTTGTTGTGGGGGTTCGCAATGCCTAAAACAGGTCCATATCACATATCCCTCGTATTTCTATAAAGAAGGTCTTTAATAGAGTGTCCAGGTAGACACTGAAAATTAGATCGAAAATAGATGGTAGGTGCGTAGTTTCCTTCTGCTGTTCAGCATATGGGTTTACTGCACCTGGTATTCATTGCGGGTCTCCCCATCAATTACTTACCAGGCCTGCCAGAGATTGGCTTCCAAGATCGGATGAGATTGGGCTTATCCTGTGGAGTATGGCAGTAATCTTTGCTGAATGAGTGAGTACTCTTACCAAGCAAGAAAGGTGCTTCTGCTGTCCAACCGGATGAGAGAGCACGTTTAGAATAAGGAAAGAAGAAGAAAAAACAGCAAGAAAAGAGGAAAAAAGGAGAATGGAAGAAAATGAATATTGATAGTGGAGCTAGCCAGATTTTTTGGGTGAAAATATGCGTAAGGTTAGCAATCCAAGGTTATTAGAGGCCCAATGACCAAATTGTGACATAAGTTTAAATCTGGAGTCATAAAAGAGACTGTAGGTTCAAAGTCTGCACCATGAATGCACCTGGTTAATAAGTTAGACAGCTCCTGTCATTAGGAGACTGATATATGTATCTGAAAACAGGGCCTTATCCTGCTGCAGAAGATTTCTAGTATATCACTCAAGTCCTAGTCAGTTGAGTGCAGGAGAAGAGAACAATTTTTTCTTCCAACTAGAGTACGGTTTCTCAGCAAGGGTTAAGTGAAAAAATAAAATAAATTAAATAATGTTTTGTAATATTGGTGGATATGTATCCTTAAGTGTATGGTGTCAGGCTGTTATATCACATGTCTGTTAGACCAGAGAGTGAATGGTAACTTGTGAGATACTAATCATACCCAAATAGAAACATTCACATTGTATGACTTCTCAGTATCTACTAATTACTCAAATGTTAGATCAGCAACTAGAAAATATCAATTAAAAGTAAGCATATAGAGTACAATAAAAAAAAGCCCTAATGGGCGCTTATAAGACCGGGGAACCCCTGGAGTGGGTATGGGCAACAAAGTCCCAATACCCACGTAGACCAAACGGACCGTTTCACCTCAAAGTGGGCTTGTTCACTGGCATACAGCATTGTATTTTCGGCAATCTCTGAACCAGGCCCATAATTGAATAACTCTCCATTTGAAAGTGGCATTGGTTTTCACTAGCAGCTTGCAAAAGTATTCAACCCCCTGAAAAGTCAACAGATTTGTCTGTATTACAAGTGACACTACCAGAGCTTGTCCCAGACTGTATTTTTTTTATGAGCCAGTAGGATCTGAAAGTTAATTTTTGGACACATAGGGCCTAATTCAGACCTGATTGCAGCAGCAAAAAAATTTCTCTAATGGGCAAAACCATGTGCACTGCAGGTGGGGCAGATGTAACAGGTGCATAGAGAGTTAGTTTTGGGTGGGGTGTGTGCAAAGTGAAATCTAAATTGCAGTGTAAAAATAAAGCAGCCAGTATTTACCCTGCACAGAAACAATATAACCCACCCAAATCTAACTCTCTCTGCAAATGTTATATCTGCCCCCCCCCCCCCCTTCCCTGCAGTGCACATGTTTTTTAGAGAGAGATTTTGCTGCTGTGATCAGGTCTGAACTAGTCCCATAATTCCTTGTTTTTCTGCTTATACGCCTGTGAAAGATGTATCAATTGTCACTCAAGGGCTAGAGCAAATCCCTGCTGAGGATTATGATGAAGACAGCGCCATTGTCCTGGTGATTTCTCTACTTCACATGCACTGCAGAAATCAGTTACAGTCTGTGCATCACTGCGCCACGGGGGTTATTCAGAGATGAATGCAGATCGCTGCACATGCACCCGGATCTGCGTTCATCTCTGCACATGCTGAGGGCCGCTCAGCACAGGGCAAGGCCGCATAGCATGTGTGGGGCCGCCTCCCGATGTGTCCGCAATCTAATTGCGAACGCTAGGTTATAGGGTTGACTCCTGGCTGCACTACCAGACGGTCAGCGGCCATGTTATTTATCAGAGCGGCTGCATGTGATGTCATGCAGCTGCACTGAAAAATGGTCCTGGCCCACCACTGTTCGTCGTGCCCCCCCCCCCCCTCCCCCAAAGCCACGTTGCCGCCCTGGAAACGCGCGCTGCTGTCAATCACATTGCGGTCGCAGCCATTGTGCGGCCCCTGTGCATGCGCAGTTTGCCGCAATAGCGGCCAGGTCTGTATAACCCCCCATGTGTGGTACCCCGGGGTGGAAGTGTGAGCAAAGATAAATTAGGTATAGATGGTACCTTACCTTAGAGACGGCAGCTCCGGTGGTTCTTCCTTCCTTCAGGCAATGACTCCACAGGTTTGTCCCTCTCAGACTGCAGCAGACGGAATAGGCCAAAACCAGATTAAGAGGGGGAGGTGCACGTGAAATCTGGAAAGTCTGGTGAGGCCAATGATGCAATTTGCAGTAGCCCAGCCCCCCCCACAAAGCGGGGGACGTGCCTGCGATTATGCGATTGTGTCTACATGTCCCCAGACCGCCCCCTTTTTCAAAGCCCCGCCCCCTGTTCAGCCGACCTGGCTGCCCCTTCCCGGAGGGAGCAGCCTGAAAGTCGGCAAGCCTGCCTTAATCCACCTTTGGCTTAGGTCCATATACAGTAAAGTGATTTAATGTGACAACCTTGATTAGCAGAATAATCTGGCAAATTTATTAAAGGGTTGGTCCAGGAATAAGGTATGCAGAAAATAACTATCAGCATTAATAACTATCACCATTCAAAACAGGAACAGTGCACACAAATATAGGGACGTTGCTTTATGGGGAAGGGGCATGGTCACAGAATAGTACCAATTCACATTACACTGCACAGTAGTGTTCGTCAGTTACATTACACCACACAGTAATACCACTTATACACATGATGCTATGTTAGAGCCTCTTACACACATCACACCACAGTAGAACAGAGCCCCTTATATAATTTCCACCATGTAGAACCCCAATACACATTGCACCAGATAGAGACCCTTTTATGCAAGTTATGCCAGCTAGAGCCCCTCACACGCATTACGCCAGGAAGAGCCCCTCACACACGCTATGCCAGGTAGAGCCCCTTATACATGTTATACCAGGTAGAGCCTCTTATACACATTACACCAGGCCCAGCCCCTTATACACATTACGGCAGGTAGAGCCCCTTAAACACATTACACCAGGTAGAACCCCTTTTATACATGTTACGTCAGGTAGAGCCTCTTATACACGTTACGCCAGGTAGAGCCCCTTACACATGCTATGCCAGGTAGAGCCCCTTTTACATGTTACACTAGGTATAGCCCCTTTTATAATAAGTGTGATGGATAACCCGCGCTTTGAAAGTTTTGTGGAGCTGCTCCTTTAAGAAATAATAACAATAAAACGGAATGACAGGAGTGCTTAAATATATAAAATGAATTAATAAAAATAATAATAAAAGATTTTTTTGCAAACACCTGTGAAAAAAGAAATGGTTAATTAGAAATGTTTACAGCACTTTCGTGCTAATGTGAGAAGTCCTGTGCGGGAGTCCTTTTTATAGATCCCGGCACTTCGGTCCGTACTGCGGCTGCAGTGGAAAAGTCTAACTAGCTATCCCTATCGCTGCCTACCTTTAGTCACGTCCAGACTGTGCTTCTTTCTTGCGGATCGCGTCCTGCCGGCTGGTCCCGATGCTGGTACACGCGCTCCCGTCTTCACACCCGTTTGGCGCAGGCGGGATGACGTCAGGGCTTCACTCATTAATTCTTTTCCAACGCGTTTCGGACTTGCTGGTCCTTAATCCTGGCCAGGATTAAGGACCAGCAAGTCCGAAACGCGTTGACTTTTCCACTGCAGCCGCAGTACGGACCGAAGTGCCGGCATCTATAAAAAGGACTCCCGCACAGGACTTCTCACATTAGCACGAAAGTGCTGTAAACATTTCTAATTAACCATTTCTTTTTTCACAGGTGTTTGCAAAAAAATCTTTTATTATTATTTTTATTAATTCATTTTATATATTTAAGCGCTCCTGTCATTCCGTTTTATAGCCCCTTTTATACACATTACGGCAGGTAGAGCCCCTTAAACACATTACACCAGGTAGAACCCCTTTTATACACGTTACGCCAGGTAGAGCCTTTTATACACGTTCCGCCAGGTAGAGCCTCTTATACACATTATGCCAGGTAGAGCCTCTTATACACGTTACGCCAGGTAGAGCCCCTTACACATGCTACGCCAGGTAGAGCCCCTTTTACACGTTACACTAGGTATAGCCCCTTTTATACACATTACGGCAGGTAGAGCCCCTTAAACACATTACACCAGGTAGAACCCCTTTTATACACATTACGCCAGGTAGAGCCTTTTATACACGTTCCGCCAAGTAGAGCCTCTTTTATACACATTATGCCAGGTAGAGCCTCTTATACACATTATGCCAGGTACAGCCCCTTACACACGTTATGCCAGGTAGAGACTATTATTTATTTATTTATTTATTAGCAGTTTCTTATATAGCGCAGCATATTCCGTTGCACTTTACAATTAGAACAACAGTTATAGAAAAAAACTGGGCAAAGACAGACAGGCATAGAGGTAGGAAGGCCCTGCTCGCAAGCTTACAATCTATAGGGAAATAGGCATTGATACACAAGGATAGATGCTACCCGTTACATAATGGTCCCCCAGTTTACTAGGTTCTTAATGGGTTGTATGATATGATCACCCAGCAATGTTGGAAGACAAAATGTGAGGTTGTGTGGACTGTACAGAGAGGATGTAACTGGATAGGGAAGCATTGAAGGTTATGTGGGTGGGTCTGGAATTTGGTAGGCTTGCCTGAAGAGATGAGTTTTCAGGGAACGTTTAGAGGTTTGGAGACTAGAGGAGAGTCTTATTGTGCGTGGGAGGGCATTCCACAGAGTGGGTGAAGCCTGGGTAAAGTCCTGTAATTTTGAGTGGGAACAGGTAATACATGTGGATGAGAGACGCAGATCTTGTGCAGAGCGGAGAGGTCTGGTAGGGAGATATTTTGAGATGAGTGAGGAGATGTATGATGGTGCAGTTTGGTTAATAGCCTTGAATGTAAGTAAAAGTGTTTTATATTTAACACGGTAGAACACCGGTAACCAAAGGAGGGACTGACAGAGCGGATCAGCAGACGAAGAACGTCTGGCGAGGAAGATTAGCCTCGCAGCTGCATTTAAAATGGATTGTAGTGGTGAGAGCCTATGTTTGAGAAGACCAGTAAGGAGACTATTACAATAATCAATGCGGGAGATGATGAGTGCATGGATTAGAGTTTTGGCAGTGTCTTGTGTAAGATAAGGGTGTATTTTGGATATGTTTTTAAGGTGCATGTAACATGATATCCCGGGTAGAGCTTCTTATATACATTGTGCCAGGTAGAGCCTCTTATAGACATTGCGTCAGGTAGAGTCTCTTATACACATTGCACCAGGTAGATCACATTATACACGTTACGCCAGGTATATCCCTTTAAACACATTACACCAGGTAGAGCCCCTTTGATATACTTTATGTCAGGTAAAGCCTCTTATACATGTTACGCCAGGTAGATCCTCTTTTATACACGTTACGCCAGGTAGAGACCCTTATACATGTTATGCCAGGTAGAGCTTGTTATATACATTGCGCCAGGTAGAGCCTCTTATACACATTAAGACAGGTAGAGCCTCTTATACACACTGCCCCAGGTAGAGCCTCTGTATAGAGAGTATGTGTGTGTGCCATACACCCCGCTGCCTGTGTCCCCGTCACTCACCATTCGGCCACGGCAGTAGGTCCCCCCGCTCTCCAAACCATCTCTTACCTCACTTCACGCTAGGCGAAAAGGAGTATCGGGAAGCGGCCAGCAGAAGGCAGTCATAAGAAGGCGGCCAGCACCGTGTGGGCAGCGGACGAACGCATGCTAATTAAGATGGCACTGGTGGGTTGACTGCGGCCGCACCCATAGGCCGCAGCGTCCCAGTCGCCCGCCTTCCTAGCCTGCACCTAAAACCTCCACTGACTATGACCATAAATACCCCAGACTAATCAGTCTTTTACTTGTAGGTGAACACAGAGTTCTTTCATTGGAGTACTACTTGCTATGTGGTCACTGTCCTATCACACGCATGTATCTGTAACTCAGAATAAGGCGAGAGTTAGCATATAATGCTGATCATGCGGCACACACTGAGAAACGCCAGCTTCAGCTCTCTAGTAGTCCTGAGGGCACTAATATCCTCAGCACTCTAGCAGTCATCTACACTATGGCCCAGATTTATCAAGCATTGGAGAGAGAAAAAGTGGACGGTGATAAAGTATGAACCAATCAGCTCCTAACTGTCATTTTCAAAACACAGCCTGTAACATGGCAGTTAGGAGCTGATTGGCTGGTGATTTATCACCGTGCAATTTGTCACTCTCCAAGGCTTGCTAAATCTGGGCCTATAGCTCAGTCCTGAGTGGTATTTCCTCTGTCACTTTGTCTCCAGTCTCTCTCTATGGGGCCTATTCATGATGATAAAAAATTATTTTCGTTTTGTTAAATACAGACCTATTCTTCATTCCTGCATTACTAAAGTATCACTTCCCAAAAATCTGTTATTTATGCGGAGACAGCTTTTGGGAAGTGAGATACTGGTCTCCTGAAGCGCTGTCTCCTGAGTCTCTCTAACACATCTGTGCATGCGCCTTAGGGTGCTCGAGAAGACAGAAGTCAGTGTACATTTTATCATTACCCGGAGGGTGACATCATCTGTGTTTTTCGGGGTCCCAGGCAGGGCCGGTGCTAGGGTGTTCTCCTGCAAAATATAAATTTGCGCCCTCCCATACTTTACATGCAGGGCCGGTGGGTTACCATGGCCTCTTGGGCCCCTGAGCTGCAGGAGATCCGTGTAAGCCTATGGATGTGAACTCTCTGCCCATACACACCCTGTGCAGCGCTAGTTACGGCCCTACACACAGACAGTGCCGTAACTAGACATTTTAGCGCTGTGTGCAAGAGAGGGCATTGGCGGCCTCTCTGTATGTAGAATAGGGGCACTGCGCGCCTGCGGCGCGCGTAAAAATTTTAGGGGCGTGGCTTCATGGGGAAGGGGTGTGGCCACAAAATAATACCAATTCATATTACATATTATAGTAGTCTCCATTATTCAAACTACGCCGCACAGCAGCGCCACTACACCAGGTAGAGCCCCTTTTACACATTACGGCGGACAGATTTCCCTTTTTACACATTACGGCAGACAGCGTCCCCTTCTTACACATTACGGCAGACAGCGTCCCTCTTTTTACACATTACGGCGGACAGTGTCCCTTTTTTACACATTACGGCGGACAGTGTCCCTTTTTTACACATTACGGCAGACAGTGTCCCTTTTTTACACATTACGGCAGACAGCGTCCCCTTCTTACACATTACGGCAGACAGCGTCCCCCTTTTTACACATTACGGCAGACAGCGTACCCTTCTTACACACTACGGCAGACAGCGTCCCCTTTTTACACATTACGGCAGACAGCGTCCCCCTTTTTACACATTACGGCGGACAGTGTCCCTTTTTTACACATTACGGCGGACAGTGTCCCTTTTTTACACATTACGGCGGACAGTGTCCCTTTTTTACACATTACGGCAGACAGTGTCCCCCTTATTACACATTACGGCAGACAGCATCCCCCTTATTACACATTACGGCAGACAGCGTCCCCTTTTTACACATTACGGCTCTGCATACAGATACACACATACATAAATACAGTATATACATAAATACAAACACACACATACCCAGACACACACACACACACACACACACACACACACACACACTTTCTCTCTCACTCTTTTTACATCCACTTACCACAGTTGTGCTGGCCAGATCTTCAATAGCATGATCCTGTGTAGCCCCGCCCCCTTGGTCCGTGTAGCTCTGCCCCTTTTCGGCCGAACGATCACTGACACTCCTCTCCCTGTCACAGGGGAGAGAGGAGAAGTCTTCATGCTGCCGGCGCTGCTGCGGCTGCCTGTCAGTGTGATAGGGCAGGCACAGCAGCAGCAGCAGGGGGGGCGACAGGACGGCGCTTCAGCTGGGATGCAGAGCAGTGAAGGCGCCTCTCCTACCCGGCGCCTACCTGCACTGCATCCCTTTGCTGAGCGTGTAGCGCCAGGCCTGGTCCCAGGCATCGGCTGTATAACTGCAGAAAAAGGCTTGTGGTCTGTCTTATTAACAGTGTGCATATTATTATATCCAGTACGGGAACCCTCAAACAGCAGCCAACATGGGCTGGAGTTCGGGAGCCAATCAGTCACCAGCAGCTGTTTTTAAAAGCCAATCAGCATCCAGCAAACTGGTTTCAAGAGACTTAGGGGGACATTTACTAAGCAGTGATAAGAGTGGAGAAGAGAGACAGTGGAACAGTTAAGGGGGGTACTCACGGGAGAGATGTGTGCTGAGCGATCTTAACACAGACCGCTCAGCACACATCTCTCACCCCGCTCAGCACAGCGCGATGTGCTGAGCGAGGGGGAAAGCCGACGGGGGGCCGCTCACTTCACACAACGGTGAAGTGAGCGACCCGCTAGATTGAGCCTGCATGCAGCTCAATCTAGCATCGGCGATAGCGATGCGCGGGGCCGCGCATCGCTATCGCTGGAGGGCATACACACGGCAGATCCGTGCTTAAAATCTAAGCAATCTAGCAAGATTGCTTAGATTTTAAGCACGGATCTCTCCGTGTGTACCCCCCTTTACTCCATCAACCAATCAGCAGCTCTGTAAAATGTTATAGTATGCAAATGATAGATGTTACTTCAGTGCTGATTGGTGGCCATGGGCAACTTCTCCACTGGCTCACCTCTCCGCTCTTATCACTGCATAGTAAATGTACCCCTTTATCTCCGCTTCCTGGGGGTCTATTACATACCTCCCAACTTTCCACTCAATGAAAATGGGACAGTGCAGTCCTGCGCACGCGTAGCGCAGGCAGCTGCACCAGAAAGGGGGCCTAGCCGATGCAAAAAGGGCGTGGCTTCGTGGCAGTGCGGCGATTGCTAGTCACGCCCTCCATTTTTCATCACTAAGGAGGCATGTCCAGCGCTCCGTGAGCTGCTGGCATGCTCCCTCTCCTCCTGTCTCCATTGAATAGACATGCGCACAGCGTCTATTCAGTGCTGCTCTGCTAGGCAGAGCAGTGATTGACAGATGCCTCCCAACTGCCCCCCCAACTGCCCCCACCCCACCGCGGGACACTGTGGCCAGCGGGTCGGACTGCGAGAAAATTGGGACAGTTGGGAGGTATGCTATTATGAAAAGTAAAACATAGAAACGTGCAGGAAAATGGGGGCTATGTGCTCCCAATGGTGGCCCTAAGGGATCGGATACCCCGAAACAATCTCAGAAAACCGAAGTCCCCCCCTAGAGTTAACAGACTGCATAAGAGTCGGGCTGTGGAAGACTCAGCTCTAGGAAAGAACCTTTGAGGGATCACTTGCTATTGCCCACCATGCACAGATGTGAGGCTGCCTCAGACTGTTACGTGGCTGCAGGTGCTGTGGAGGGAGGTAGCTCGAGCCAGAGGCAGTGAGGACACAGCAGGGAAGGATCTTAAAAGATCCCTCTGGTCTGCTGCACAAGCTGCCGTGCAAGCAGCAGCTAATGAAGGGTATGTGTGGCTGTACGCCATCTCAGGATGGAGTACAGTAACACTATCAAGTTCTGAGAAAAGACATTTTCGGAACTGGATGAATCGCATCATTTCTACATACCTATACTAAAGTACGGGGACTGTGGAAATGATCGCAACAGGACTGTAACCAGCAGCTATCAGTGACAGCTCCTGCATTACTAGACAGATGAATGGGGATGAAACTTAAAATTTACATAAATATGTAAAATAGGGTTAAAATTTTTATTTAAAGGATGATGAATGGACCTCTATATGGCGATTAGCAAAACTCAGTCTCTTTAAATGTGTATCAATAGTAGGATATGACTCAGACTTACAGTGGGTGGCCTCCATTCTTGGTTCTGTAATCTGTCAGCCTCCGCGGATCCCCTGCGGTCCCCAGTGAAGCCATGCTGTCTGCACACTATCTCTCTCTTTCCTTGGCACTGCCAGGCTTTATCAAAGGGCGTAAGTAGCTACAGCTCCACCCTCCACATAAAATTAGGCCTGTTGTCATGGCAACATGATGATGACCAACTGCCAAAATGACCACACAATATTAAAGTTGTATTTCTGGCTTTCTCACAATATGGTGCAATTTTCTTTATGTATTTAAGGAGACAGATAGTGTAGGAGGTTGTACACACTCAGGGGGAGATGTACTAAGCTTGAAAAGTGATAAATATCACTGTGATAAAGCACCAGCCAATCGGCTCCTAACTGCCATGTCACAGGCTGTGTTTGAAAAATGACAGTTAGGAGCCGATTGGCTGGTGCTTTATCACAGTGATATTTATCACTTTTCAAGCTTAGTACATCTGGCCCTGACTCTCCACACCCACATAGTGCTGGTCACAGCTCCTCCCCTTCTTAGTATAGGCCCATGGGGATATTAATCCGGCCCTGCTACCCTGAATTCCCAGACCTCCACACAGTGGGTACTCAGTGGCCCTGTCTTCCGAAACCACTTCAGCAATGTCGCTTGCCCAGTCTCCTCTGTCAGACCTGCTGCACCTCACCCCCACTCTCCAGCTCTGCTCCTCAGCAACTCACAACTCACACTGTGTATGTCCAAACAGCAGGTCTATCTTTCACATGCCTGAATGCCTTTCTTGTGCTCCACAGTGCCACCAAGTGTTGGCCTCCGGCACTGCAGGGTCCATAGTCTTCAATAGTAAACTATACTCCGAGGTATCACACATGCACACGGACATGGACTGAGACTGAAAGAGCGGACAGTTCGATCCGTCTTTTGACAGATCACTTTTTCTATGAAATAGGCATTTCTGGGTGGCAACTAGGTGGTGACCATGCGTCCACACTGAACTAATGGGTTTCATTACTGCGTTGAGTCCTTTTAAAACGCGTGGACAGAGATGGGACGCCTGTTTCTGGTAGAAGTTCTGCACCCATTGTGATAAGTCCCAATACTAATGAAGATGGAGGTATATTTGGCATAGACGGGCCCAGTGTCAGACTGGGGCATGAAGGGCTCACCGGGGAAATGCAGTCATAGGGGCCCATCTTAGGGGTGTGGTCACCCTACAAAAGGGGTGTGACCAAACCCCACAGAGGCTTGAAATACACAATAGACTTGTGCAGTGTAATGCAACGTATCATACCATGTATAATACAAGTGCACAGTCTGGAACCTGATCCCTAGAGGAAGGAGTGAGCCCCCAGGCAGTGGGGCCCACCGGTGGTTTTCCCTGTACCCCTGTGGGCCAGTTCGACCCTGGATGGGCCGATAGTAAGCTGGCTGCCTGGTTCGTACGGAAAAGTGGACAGTAATATATCTATGGTTTTCCCTGCAACAGTCACTGACAAACTGTTAAATATACAGTATGTTGTGAAATCAAGTTGATCTCATGCTGGAAATAATGTATTGGAGAGAGGGCTCACGCCCCCTATTAATGATGATAAATAGCGCAGCAGACCCTTGACATGCTTCATTTGCAGCAAAGGTCCCTGCGTCAAATAAACACATCTGCAGTGATAAAAAAAAAAAAAATCTCCAATCTCCTTCCGTTGCCTCTCAGTCCCAGAGTCAGCCGAAGCTGCCAGTAATTCTGCAGTGTGTAGTGTGACCTGACTGCAAGATCCAGCGTGCTGCTGAATTAAAAGAAAAAGCCACCTAATTATCAGCGCACAATAAACAGCGGCCAAAGTTACAATTCACTTGCAACCACTGGACATGTAAAATCTTTTAAGTGAAGACTTTGACGTGAAAAAAGCTTAAAATATTGAGATTATTCTGCGGGCAGAATGGCGTTTATCCCGCAAACAGCCGGCTGCATGATTAAATCTGTCAAAGTTCTGCTTCCGATTAAATTGAAGAAGAAGACGAGTAAGTTCCAATGACCGATCCCTCTTTCTGTAATTAAAAATGCTTTGTTTTATGTTAGCAGAAATATCCATTTAATATAATGTTTTTAGAATAGATGATTTCAGTTATCAATTTATTTTTTCGTGGCTATAACAGAAATGTTTCTATACAGCTTTGGAATTCATTACCTGTTACAGGGGTGGTATTTGGTTGTAGCAAACTGATAATCGTTATTGGTTTACTGGTTGATTGTCCTCATAAGTTGAATGACTTGTGTACAAAAGGGGATGAAGTGTTTCTGTTTCGTTGTGTTGTTGGAGGATGAATGCTTGTATATGAATCCGGCTGTTATGGGTTTATATTATAACAATTTATCATTTATTTATATTAGAAATGTGATCTAATGTTTTAAATTCAAGTTTTACGCCCTGTATGACTTATCTCGCATCTGTAATACCCTTTTTTCCACTGACATGAAAATCCCAGGTTTTTTGCACATGAATGTGCACCAACCCAGGATTTTTGGCAGTGGAAATGGCTCTACCCGGGTCTAGTCACCCGGGAATCCTTCCTGGGTACCTAGCAGGGTTTTTACTGGGAAACACCTGGGTGAACTGCAGTGAAAACTGGTTACACTGGTCATCCGCCCTGGGTAACCCATTTACAGTGAGGTGGTTGGCTCAAAAACCCATCACCTATGACAGCCATCACCGGGGAGGAAGAGATTACAGCCTCCATTTATGGTCCAGACTGTTCCAGACTTTACCCCATCCCCGCTTACCATGCAGGGAGGCTGTAATGTCTTCCTGATTGTCTCCAGTGTGGCAGCATCCTCCCGAACGCGCCTCCTGCATCTCATAGTCCACCGGTTAGCCGGTGCACTGTTCCGGGAGTTTTGCAGGGCACTTGGAGATGACGTCATCTCCAAGGGGGGGCACTGCACCCGGGTGCAGTGTGAACAGCGCTGACCTGGGTATATCCCAGGTCTGCGCCACAGTGGAAACAGGGTAAATCCCGGGTGTGACTCGGTTTGGAATCGTGTTTTAAATCACGGGTCAGACACAGGATTTTGGTGGAAAAGGGGTATAATAGTCGTTTCCTGGCTTATGGATAAATTATCAGTATGTGCCTCCTAACCCATGACAATGAGCAAATCATTTGCTTTACAAGTATAATTATCGCTGGAGATGGATTTGAGAACATGGAAAACATCCTGGAATTTTTACTGAACTCTTACGACGTGGCAATTAAATTTTCTTTATATATATCTCCTATATAATAGCCCAGATCTGTGACTCTGTGACTGTGTGGATAATGCTGGGCGTGGCTAGGAGCTCTCATTTGGTTAGCAGCAGGTCTCTCACACCTGTTTGGCCGAGGAACGCCCTTCCGCACAGGTTACATCTAATGGGAGGCTCTGCCCTTTGGCTGCTGTGTTCCCAGAGCAGGATTAACAATGGGGCTGATGGAGCTACAGCTCCAGGTCCACACCCCAAAATAGGCCCACTGCATGTGCAGCAACATACCCTCCAACAATTTACACATAAACATTGGTACAAATTTGAAAAGGGGGCGTGGCCACGGGTAAAGTGGCGTGGCCATGCCCCTTTTCCTATACTTTCGACTGAAGTTTTGAGAGCCAAAAAAAACGGTACAGACCATAAAAAAAGGAACTGTACCTGCCAAAAAGGTGCAGTTGGAGGGTATGCCACTGCATCTGCAGCAAGTCTCTGCACTGTAGATAGGGGGGAAAAAACCTTTTTACTACAGCGTCCTATGTCCTGCTGCCAGTCTGCCCGCCTATGAAAGCGGCGCAGCGGAAGGCTTTAATAGCCCTCCCTGTGCCGCATACTCTCTGAATCCTGGAGCCGCCTCTGCGCGTGATGTCACAGAAGTGCATACCGGCCACAGCCGTACCCAGATCCCCAGAGGCCCTGACTCCGCAACACAGCACCTGGGCTGCCGGCCTGGGAGCCCTGAGATGGCTAATATAACGGATAGAGTGGGTGATATCGCAGAGGGTAATGTCTGGACGCTGAATCAATGTAAAAGGTGACAGTGCTGTGCAGTGCAGTGGGTGTGCAGTGTCACTGACACTGCACAGCACTCTCACCTTTTACATTGATTCAGCCAGTCATTCAGTTCTGCCAGCCAGTCACTATTGTTAGCGTCGGTGTCCCAACGCGCCGCATTACAGGGAAGTAGACACACTAAATAAACTACAGCATCAGCAGCCCTTAGCGCCAAAGCATTCCGGACCTTATGGCTGCTAGGAGCTGTAGTTTATTGAGTGCATCTTCTTCCCTGTAATGTGGTGCGTTGGGACACCGGCGCTAACAATAGTGACTGGCTGCTGTGCGAGTCTCCGGGAGAGCCACTGCCAAAGGGAGGACAGCAGCTGAGCTGCTTCCAGGAGCAGAAGCATTACCCGCCCCTCCCCCCACTCGCAGTACCTCTGGGCCCCATCCGTGGCACCCCCAAACCCCCCCTCTTCATCACCCATGGTGGCTCTGCCCCCCCTCCCCCACCCCACCCGCGTTGGCTCCGGACCCCCACCCGCAGCACCCATGCACCCGCCTCTCCCCCCCACCCATAGCACCACTGCACCCGCCCCTCCCTCGCCTGCGGCACCCCTGCAACGACCCCTCCCCTACCTGCTGCACCCCCAGACCCCCGCCCCATCTGCGTCTCCCCCAACTACAGTACCTACTAGGTGATTCATCAGGCCCTGCGTGCGCTGTTTACGCCGTTGCAAGGGTCTATGACCCCTTAACCATCACACGCCCTTTGTCCGTGCAATATTTAACCACTCACACAATTATGATTGGAGGTAATACTCCATATAATACAAATATTGCATGCCACAAGGGCATGCAAGGGTTAAGGAGGCATAGCCCCTTACGACGGTGTGAAGAGCGCCCGTAGGGTGCGATGAATCACCTAGTGTTACAATCCTGAGCACTCATGTTTGTTAGTTATTGTTATGATTTACCTTTGCTTCAGTTTGTGGAACTACAGGTCACAGCTAGCTCCTGCATAGTTGTCTCCCAGTGCCTCAGCTCCTGCACTCAGCAACTGACTTCACAGGTGTCAGGATTCTGTAATTACAGCTGGTTACCTGAAAACTACTATTCAGCTTGTCAGCCTGCTCAGTCTGCACTGCAGCTGCATGTTATATCAATTACTGGGGGCCTGTCTGGAGCTCACGGCTGATTGGTCCAGCCTGTTCTTTTAAGCCTCTCAATCCCAAGAGGCTTTGCCAGTTATAGCTACTTCATGTGGTGTTCTGCTCTCTGGTTCCTCTCTGGTCTCAGTTCATCTGTCCAGTGGGTTTTGCCTTGCTCCTGCATTGAATTCCAGCTTCACCATCTTGTTGACGACCTTAGTCTGCTGACTGCCGTTACCCTGTCTCCAAGTGTCTGCACCCCAGTCCGTCCGTGTGCCGCTACCTCCTGTGTCTCTCCCAGAGTTACTGCTGCTGTTCCATCTCCAAGGCCCCAGTGTACCATCTGGCCGTGTGCACCCTGCCACCTTCTCCAGTTCCTGTTTGTTCCTGCGTATCCCTGCGGTTTGTCATATACAACACCTCTACCATAACTCTAGTCCAGTTCAGGTATCAAGTGACCCAGACAGGGGACCGTGACCTGCACGTCGGGAGCCGCGAAGCCCATATCTCCTTGCGGGGTTCCCTGGTGAAAACCTCCCGGCGTGTTAGACTCCGCACCTCTATTCTGGGTAACGTCAACCACTTGGTACCTGATCCCAAATTCCGGATTCTGCACCAGTTCCTGACACCTAGTTTGTTATAAATAGAACAAAATTCAAACTCAGTCTTTTGGGGCTCATGTATATGACTGCCAATGCAAAACGTCTACCTCACACATTTGGTCCCAGTGTCAGTCAGCACAGGAGAGTGTAGCCGGATCCTTGAGTGTGAGACAGCCAGTGACACAGCTGCTGTGTAGTCATGTGATGGCATTGGATAGAGGTGTGAGAGAGAAGAGGGATGTTCCAAAACCTCTCTGCACACTACATCATGTGCTGTGTAACTGTGATTGTAATGGTAATCACAATGGAAAAAATGGGGAACTTTAATGGGGGCTATGGTTAGGAATTTGGGTCTCCTTGAGTGGAGCCATGGTTGGCTGACCATGCTGTGACTACAGGCAAGGTGCTGTGACTTCTTAAAAAAGCCTATTGTAAAGGAATCCCTCTGGTATTAATCCACATTTTTGTTGCTTGTGGTCTTTATTTGAGTGAGCTGAACCAATGCAGTAAATTCACACACATAACAAAGAAATAGGGAGAGTGGGAGGGTAAACCAGATCAGAGAGATACTAAATCTGCCTAGCATCAGCGTAAGGCCAGTACTCACTGGCCGATGCGGGAGAGATGTGTGCTGAGCGAACCGCTCAGCACACATCTCTCCCGCCGCTCAGCACAGCGCGATGTGTGCTGAGCGTGCGTGCTGGGGGGGGGGGGACGCTCATTTTACCCAGCGTGAGATTGCTTCGATTTTAAGCAGCGATCGCTCCGTGAGTACCCCCCTTAAGGCTTCACAAAGTCCTCCCCTAACAACCCTATAAGACAGGAGAAAACCTCTATAGGACAGGGTAAACAACTCCTACACATTAAAGAATAGGAATAATAAGAAGTAAAAAAATTGGATTTATTGAAAGATGTAAAAGAAATAATAACAAAGCCTAATAACTTTATATTGATAATGTTAGAAAGCATTAGAACATGGTTGATCAAGGTTTCTGATACATATCAAAGTTTCAGAGTATTAATATAATAAGCAGATTTACATTATGTTTCATTAAAATATTAATGCAAAAAACAACCAAAAAAACAACCAACTGATATAAAAAAAAAATATATATATATATATATACTTTTTTTTATGGTTTTTTTTTCCCAACCCTGAGTGGAGCCCTACTTAGTAGACTTATCTGGCAGTAATTACAATATAATCCCATATTCTAAAGTTAGTAGAGAGCAAATGACTCTCATTGTATCTAAAAAGAATGCTGTTAAACATATTTTTTTGTTATTATTCTATAACTAGGTGCTTCATCGCGCCCTACAGGTGCTCTTCACACCGTCACAAGGGGCTATGCCCCCTTAACTCTTGCATGTCTTTCTGGGGTTCAATATTTGTATTATTTGGAGTATTACCTGCATTCCCTTGTTAGTGGTTAAATATTGCACAATGAAAGAGCGTGCGATGGTGAAGGAGGCGCAGCCCCTTGCGACTGTGTGAACAGCGCCTGCAGGGCACGATGTACAGTATGTAGCGGGTGCGGGGTGACTGCGGATGGGGGTGGGTGTCTGTAGATGCTGCGGGTGGAAGGGGGAGCGGATGCGCGGGAGGGGGCCCGGTCGGGAAGTGCTGCGGGTGGGGGATGGGCAGAGGAGTGGGGGCTGCAGATGGGGGAGGGGTCCGAAGGCACTGCAGGTGGGGAAGGGGCAGGTGGGTGAAGGGTTGGAGGTGCTGTGGGATGGGAAGGGGCGTGGGTGCCAGGGGTGGGGTAGGGGGCCGGAGGCACTGCAGGTGGGGGAGGGGCAGGTGCGGGTGGTGCGGCGGATGGGGAAGGGGGTCTGGAGGCGCTGCAGGTGGCGGAGGAGCAGCTGCATGGGTGCCGTGGGTGGGGGAGGGGTGGGTGAGGGGGGGACCACAGATGTAGGAGGGTGTCTGCAGATGCTGTGGGTAGAGGGGGGGCAGGTGTGGGGGGAGACATATAGGGGGGGTGGATGGTGGAGGGGGTCTAGAGGTGCTCTGGGTGGTGGAGGGGCCGGGGAGTGGGAGGCGCGGGTGGTGGAGGGGTGTGTGGAGGCACAGCGTGTGGGGGAGGGGTGGAGTGCCGCATGTGGTGGAGGGGAAGGTGCGGAGGTGTGGTGCATTGGGGAGGGGTCTGGAGGCACTGCAGGTACTGTACCTGCCAAAAAGGTAGTTGGAGGGTATGCAGTAACAGGGCCAGGACAGGGGTTACGGGGCCAGGTCAGGGGTGACGGGGCCAGGACAGCGGTGACAGGGCCAGGACGGGCGACGGAGCCAGGACAGAAATGACAGGGACAGGGTAGGGGCGGCAGGACCAGGACAGGGGTGATATGACCAGGATAGGGTTGACAGGGCAAGCACAGGGGTGACAGGGCCAGGATAGGGGTAACAGGGCCAGGATAAGGGTGAAAGGGCCAGGATAAGAGTGACAGGGCAAGTCCAGGGGTGACAGGGCAAGGTCAGGGGTGACAGGGACATGACAGAACACAGGGCACGGGAGAGATTGGTATTAGGGACAAAACAGTGGTGACAGACAGATGTCCCAGCTCTGAAGCTCCCCCGTCCTGCCAGCAACAGCAGCAGCATTGTGCTACAGTCAGCACACGCTGCTGCGAGTTGGCAGGTCTGTGGTGTTGCAGGGAGGCAGCAGCCTCCCTGCTTTCTTCTGCCTGTGCGGGTGTTTAGGGGGGAGCGACCACCCCCTCTGAATCTACCCCTAGCTGAGAGGCCAAAATCCCATAAAAAAAAACACCCCAGAATTTGCATAAGGGGGCGTGGCTTGTGGGCACGATTAGGCCATGCCCACAAACCAACAGCAGGCACAGCAATGAGATAGGGCCCCCCGGACTCCTAATCCGCCCCTGGGGGCATGCCAGCAGCTCACAGAGCGTTGGGCATGCCCCCTCACTGACGAAAATGGGAAACCACACCCCCTTTTTGTTGGCCACGCCCCATTTTCGCCACGCATGTGTCCCTCCTTCAGCCTGAAGAAAGTTGGGAGGTATGCACCCCTGCCTGTGCCATGCCCATAGGTGTGCGCAGGGGGGGTGCCTCGTGCGCACAGGCACCCCCTAATGTCTGGCACTCCGATCACACATGCCTGATGCAGCGATCGCCGAGCAGGCTGATTACAGTCCCCTCTGTGCTGCACCCTGTTGGGACTGCAGTACTGACCGGACGCATGGGTTAATCAAGGGTGCCACTGCCACCGGCTTTCAAACTCCTGGCTCCACCTTCATGTACAAAAACAGCGTGATGTGATTACGTCATGCTGCTCGCACGCGCACCCGCCACATGCCCTCCTCTCTCCTTCTATGCTATGCAGCGCCAGCCACTGATGAGTATCAGCATGCAGCCAGCGTTCCTCTTAGGAAGACAAATTCA
The DNA here is from genome assembly GCF_028390025.1 of Pseudophryne corroboree. Taxonomy (NCBI): domain Eukaryota; kingdom Metazoa; phylum Chordata; class Amphibia; order Anura; family Myobatrachidae; genus Pseudophryne; species Pseudophryne corroboree. The sequence goes on from NC_086446.1 coordinate 756,521,860, forward strand.
ATACTGGCAGGCGGTCGGCAGCAACATTGACACGTCACTCATTTTTCCAGCAGCAGCAGTACTAGTCTGCGGCTGTCAGTGTCAGTGAGTGGCTGACTTGTAAGTAAGCTGCTGCAGCTTGCAGGGGAAAGAGAGGGGGAGCCAGACCAGGCTGAGGAGGAGCAGTGTAATTGCAGTGAGTGCCATCAGGGGTGTTTGTTTGGTGCACACCACAACATCTGACACAATGTATCTGCTTTATTAGGATCGGTACAAGGGTGGATATTTTATATTGCGTTGACCGTCAATAGATGGTGCTAGACACACCCCTCCGATGGTGCACCCCCTAATAAAATGTGCTGCGCAAGCCTATGGCCATGCCCATACCATCTGCTTCTGCTCCTAGTCTCCTATAGATTTGCCCAGATCTGTGACTTATTTGACTAACTCCGCCCAGTGTTGTGACTCCGCCCAGCGTTAGCAAATGAGGCACAAAGTCACAGATCTGGGCTATTATATTAATTTATTTATTTATTAACAGTTTCTTATATAGCGCAGCAAATTCCGTTGCGCTTTACAATTTGAAATAACAATAACAAACTGGGTGATAACAGTCATAGAGGTAGGAAGGCCCTGCTCGCAAGCTTACAATCTATAGGGAAATAGCACCTTTCCTTGTGTACATATGCCTATCTATTGCATAGAATGAGAAGACATGTGAGAATATGTGTGGACTGTACAGAGTTGATGCAATTTGATAGGAAGGTTTAGGAAAGTTATGTGGGCGGTTCTGGAATTTGATACGCTTGCCTAAAGAGGTGAGTTTTCAGGGAACGCTTGAAGGTTTGGAGACTAGAGGAGAGTCTTGTTGTGCGTGGTAGGGCATTCCACAGAGTGGGTGCAGCCCGATGAAAGTCCTGCAGTCGTGAGTGGGAGCGAGTAATGAGTGTGGATGAGAGACGCAGGTCTTGTGAAGAGCGAAGAGGTCGGGTTGGGAGATATTTTGTGATAAGCGAAGTGATGTACGTTGGTGTAGTTTGGTTAATGGCCTTGTGTGTGAGTAAAAGTATTTTATATTGAATGCGGTAGAGTACAGGTAACCAATGGAGGGACTGACAGAGTGGATCTGCAGATGATGAACGTCTAGCGAGGAAGATAAGCCTCGCCGCTGCATTCAGAATGGATTGTAGTGGTGAGAGTCTTGTTTTGGGAAGACCAGTTAGGAGACTATTGCAATAATCAATGCGGGAGATAATGAGAGCGTGGATTAGAGTTTTAGCAGTGTCTTGTGTAAGGTATGGTCGTATTTTGGATATGTTTTTTAGATGCATGTAACATGATCTTGAGACAGATTGAATGTGGGGAACAAAGGACAGATCAGAGTCAAGGATGACACCTAGGCAGCGAGCTTGTGGGGTAGGGTAGATTGTCGAGTTTTCAACAGTGCTAGAGATATCAGGTTGGTACCTACTATTGGCCAGTGGAAATATAATTAACTCTGTCTTTGAAATATTCAGTTTGAGGTGGCGAGATGTCATCCAGCATGAAATGGCAGAAAGGCATTCAGTATAGGAGATAATGGTTCTGGCAAATTTCCCAGAGGAGTAAGTAAGGAGTAAGGATTCATGATCCATCAATGGCGGACAGTTTGTAGAAAAAATAGGATAAATGAAAATATTTGGATGAATGATTCAATATTTTATTGTTAACATCTACTGTATTCTAAAACTACGTCAACATATTAAAAATACATATGATAAAAGAGATGAAGTTATGGAAGATTAATCACCTTATATAGATTTTTTATAGGTAAAATTAGGGACATGAAGAAATCCTCATTCCAACTATTAGACTATGCAGAGGTCTCCAGCTATGTTACCGATATACCGTACAAGTTTTGAAGTCTCCAGGGGTCAACGTACTGTCGTTATCAGCAAGCATCAGTTATGACAAATTTAAAATGCTGGAGTTTGAGATGGTGCCTGATGTTCTGCTAGGTGTGGGAGGGAGATTAAGGGGTATATTCAATTGGCGTCGGATCCGTTCCGACATGCATTTGTCGAAATGGATCCGACAACCCTTATTCTATCCCATAGGCGATTGGGGGGGGGGCGTGGGGAGACCAACGGGGGACAGCTGCCGGCAGACGCAGGAGATCAGCGCTACAGTAGCGCTGCAGGAGGATGTCACACAACCGCCCGACCTCACGGAAGTGTCCACCCGGCTCCAGCAAGCGTGACCTCACTTGCTGGAGCCGGGTGGAAGCTGCCGTGAGCGGCGCGGTTGTGTGACATCCTGCTGCAGCGCTGTGCTGTAGCGCTGATCTCCTCTGGCTGCTCACGACTGTCTCCCTGCGGCTCTCCCCCCTCTCCTGCTCTAATCCCTCATCTCAGTCCGACATGTTTTTATGTCGGACTGAGATGGTCGAAAAGGGGGCCAAAATCTGTCGGTTTTGGCCCCGTTTTTGACACAAGCACGTGGATTGGCAGCTATTCCGCCGATCCACGTGCTTTTCGACAAGTTGAATTCATTGACTTGTTGAAAATTTTGGGAAATATTGAATAGGTCGAATCAGGATTCGACCTTAAAAAGTCGAAAACTGCCATCTTTTCAACAGACGGCAGTTTTCGACTTCAATTGAATATACCCCTAAAGGAGAAGTTCTGAAACATTTAGATTTTAAGAAGTACAAGTCAACATGCTGAGAAAGCTGAGTTTGTATAGGAAAATAAGGAAATGATGGAGGCAGAAAAGTCTTTGGTTATTGTCTATAATTTGTTGATAAAATAAAGTAAATTTCAAGCATGAAGGCTACCTTTCCAATTGTGCAACTAAATGCAACAAGTCGTCCTCTGCAACCCCCCTGCCGCCCCCTTTACCTAATACCTGTGCGTAATGTATATTACATTGTGGAGGAACTTAAATATCATACAGATGGACAAGCCTGTATCTGACCAAAGGGAAAGTGGCCTATTGCAAGGTGGATGCGTTTGTTCAGCTTTAGATGTGGTATGGGTTGAAGTAGGACATGGTTTAGGCAGATTGAGGTTTGGGGGGTTTTTGCCTGAAATTAGCTCATTTAAATATTGGGGGCTGTGCGTTTATTTTCTCGAGTATTGTTTTACACTCCGCTCAATCCACCATACCAGACCTATGAGGCTCCCACCACCGGAATATCCTTCCTCTGCTCAGTTGGGTTTACAATGACATGAGTAGGGCACAAGCAGAGACTCTTTTGGCCCTGGTTCCTCCCAAATTATCCAACAGCTTCTGGCCACCAATGTTCAGTGCCTCGGCATCAATAGCTGGGATTTCAAGTCACTGCTGTAATTCATCCCAGGGTTCTGTTGCAGACTTTTTGAGAGAATTGGGCAACCTAATGTTATCTGGACCCTATGCTAGACTTGGGCAAATTGTAGTTTTCTAGCTCTTGGAGCTACTGGTCTCAGAATGCTCTTCCACATGTAGTAGACCATGGTGGGCCTTTGTTTTTTACATAGCTATTGTCACACATCAGGTTGTCTACCTCTGCCGTAATCATGGAAGCCGAGAGGGGTGAGGGAAAGGCCAGTACAAATATTACAGGCCTCTGCTGGAATCCGGGGGTACAGGGGATACCGGGATATCGCAACCATATTCCCCATAGTGTACACTTTGACGTATCTGCGCCCCCTCCTGTGTCCACGCTCCACTCCCCCCAGTATCTGGGCCCGTCTAATGTCTAATGTCTCAGCAGCCCTGGCTGGAAACTTGTAGCACACTGATCTTTTTTCCAAACTACAAGAAATATAAAGTAAATGGGTATAAGAGTTAACTAACCATCACACGATAGGCCCTGATCCTTTTTCTCCATCCCAGATCTCTCCAGCGAGCATGTATGAATGGAAGCTTCACGTTTTAAAGACCACTTTGCCTGCAATTTGCATATATGCCATTAACAGCCTATGGTAAAGAAATAGTTGTCTATTTATTGGTAACCAAAAGCCACGACAGCAAATATTAAGCACAAAGCATTTTCACCTGCATGAAACTAACATATCCTGTGCTTGTACAATATTCCAGCAGCATGATAATGTGTGATCTGATTGTATTACAGTATTATGCAATGTATCTGAAAAAACATGCAATTTATTAATATATGTATCACGTCTGTTCTGTTGTCCCGTTTCTTCCCCTGTATCCTGCTTATTGTTTTTGTGTGTTCCACATATCTGTGTCCTAGTAGTAATGTATAAATATCTGTTCTCAAATCATATTTCATTATCGTTCCCAGTAGTAACTATGATTACAATTCTGTATTTTTAGAATAAAAAAATTCCAATATTTTAAAAACTATTTTAAAATCTCTCTGAGAAATGCGTTATTTTCATTAAATGTTATTGTTATTTTTTATGAAATGCCCCAGGGAGCAAAAAAAATAATAACACAAACACATTTGGTCAACTTTAAAGTGTATTGTTCAATAATTTAATATGCACAATATAATACTGTAGATCAGGGGTGGGGAACCTTTTTTCTACCGAGGGCCATTTGGATATTTATAAAATCCTTTGGAGGCCATACAAAAATTCTCAACTTAAAAAATCACCCTGCCCTCCAGCAGGTCTGCCCCATAGAGGTATTGTGTGTGCGCGCGGGAGGCGCGCGCCAAAAAAATAGGTGTGGCCAGTTAAAATGGGACGTGATACACATATGCCCCCAATAGTGCAGTGCCAGATCCACAATTGCCCCCACAGTGCCAGGTATACAAATGCCCCTCACAGTGCCAGGTATACAAATGCCCCCACAGTGCCAAGTATACAAATGCCCCTCACAGTGCCAGGTGTACAAATGCCCCTCACAGTGCCAGGTATACAGATGTCCCCACAGTGCCAGGTATACAGATGTCCCCACAGTGCCAGGTATACAGATGTCCCCACAGTGCCAGGTATACAGATGTCCCCACAGTGCCAGGTATACAGATGCCCCTCACAGTGCCAGGTATACAAATGCCCCTCACAGTACCAGGTATACAGATGTCCCCACAGTGCCAGGTATACAAATGCCCCCACAGTGCCAGGTATACAGATGACCCCACAGTGCCAGGTATACAGATGCCCCCACAGTGCCAGGTATACAAATGCCCCTCACAGTGCCAGTTATACAGATGCCCCCACAGTGCCAGTTATACAGATGCCCCCACAGTGCCAGGTATATAGATGCCCCCCACAGTGCCAGGTATACAAATGCCCCCCACAGTGCCAGGTATACAGATGCCCCCACAGTGCCAGGTATACAAATGCCCCCACAGCCAATCAGAGCTCGCGGACCGGCAGCCGCGGCTCCTGATTGGCTGCCGGTCCGCATGCTCTGATTGGCTCACGAACCGGCGGCTGGTTTCAAGTTCTACACGCCGCCGCCGCGCTCTCCTCCCTGTCCTGACACTGACAGCTGAGACACGCTGCCGCCGGACTGAGCGGCGGCGTGTCTCACTGGGAGAAGCGGGTGGGCCGGAGCAAACGGCTTCGTGGGCCTTATACGGCCCGCGGGCCGGAGGTTCCCCACCCCTGCTGTAGATGGAATATGAGTAAATAAATAATTTTAGTGCCAAATAATGGGTCGAATTTCATCAAATTGTCCAAGTACCACTTATGCTGTGACCCGTGGCAGCTATGAGCTGAATTCCTGATTGGCTCCCATCACGGAAATGTTCTCCAAACAATGTGACACAGTCACTGACAGGCTGGATGTGTCTTAAGATAATATAGGAGTCGGAGACATGTATTTCACAAAAATTTAAATATGTAACATATGTGATAGTGGAACTTTAAAATTTTAGTGTTATGGAAATAATTGCAGTCCCCTAGATTACACCACATCATTGCCCGAGTTGGAAATGCGAGGCCGACGTGTGGGATCCCGGAGGTCACCACACCAACCCGGTATCCTGGTCTCCAGATTGCTGGCAGGGGTGGGAGGCACAACGAAGCCCCTTGTCGTGGACGGGATCCGGTCTGAAGTGTCTAGGTCGACAATGTTTAGGTCGACCACTATTGGTCGGCAGTCACTAGGTCGACATGGTTTCTAGGTCAACATGTTCTAGGTCGACAGGTCAAAAGGTCGACATGAGTTTTTAACCTTTTTTTTTAACTTTTCGTGTATTTTTCTAAAAACATTTGTTTATCCTCCCACCTGCCCAGGGTTGTAACTATAAATTTGTAAGGAAGATAGCTAAATTTTGCTGGTGCCCTCCATAGTCTCCAGGGTCGAAAATCTCCACCACCTCACCTACTTTCGTAACTCCAACGCTGCCCACCGTTCTTCGCTTCCTGCTAAGGCAGGAAGGGAACGTCTGCCCTTCCCTTCCCCAGTCAGCCCAATTTCATCATGGAGCCAACCCATGAGCACAGCATTCTGGGGCGTTAACCACTTAACTGGCACTAATGTACTGTAAGTGATATGGCCACAGCCAGCAGTGCGTTATCTGGGCAGGTCATGTCACATACGTCAGTGCCTCCCCGCTGTGTCCCCCGTCTGTACAGAGGAAATCCATTCTACACAAGTGCAGAACAGACTTTCTTCTCTGCTGCAGCCCCCTGGGAGTGGTGTTGCGGTCTGTGACTGCCAACATCACTCCCAATATTGCACCCCAGAATGCTGTGCGAGCTGCATTCCGGGGTGCATGTGTCGTAAATAAAAGTGCGAGGAGGGGAACATCGCCCTCCCCTTCCCCCAGCCCAACTATGCTGATCTCTGCGGGACTCATGCTCTGCTGCGCGCTACAGTAAGGTGAGGAGGAGGGGCTACCACAGAGGGGGTAATGGGTGGACTTCTTTTGGCACTGGCAGTGGGGGTGAGGGTGTATGGAGCCCCGCAGTTTTTTCGGCTGGGGGTATGTATATATATATAAATATATATATATATATATAACTATAACAAAATAACCTAAAGTGACACATGGGGAGTGGGCCGCTAAATAGTGGGAGCCCATTGAGATTGGGGGCTGACGGTGGGGGCTCTGCAACAGGGATCTATTACCTTGTTGGGTCCGGTCACATGACTACATCCCCTATTACCAGTAGGGGGTGATGCTAGGGATTATGTTGCCACTGGGCGGACTATTTCTACTTGGGGGAGGGAAGTACAGTATTTTACAATGGGGGCCTATGGACACGGAGGCGGGGCACAAAACACCCCCCTACGTATATATTTAATAAAATATTTAAATATATCTTTCTAAATAAATTTTAAACTTTATTAAATAATAATTAAAAAAGAACGACAATTTCTGACTGGTGCTTTTTACATTTTCAATAAATGACCCTTATTCATACTTTTCTCCATTTCATGCCTCCCATCTGGGACATGCGGTGGGCATACCTCCCAACATTTAGGGGTATCCGGATGATGGATCCACAGTGTTTAGGTCGACACTATATAGTTGACATGCGTTAGGTCGACAGGTACAAAAGGTCAACAAGTTCGACAGGTCGACATGACAATAGTCGACACGCAGATGGTCGACACACTTTTTATATGGTTTTTACATGTTTTTCCAACATTTGCTTGATTTACCATCCACGTGGACTACGATTGAGAACAGTAACCTGTGGCGAGCGAAGCACGCCAATGAGGGAACACGTTTCGACAGATGTTGGCAACATTATATCAAACATACAAGATTTGAAGAAAAAATATATATACGTGTTGACCATTTCTGTGTCGGCCACTGTCATGTTCATCTTCTGTATCTTTAAATCTTAACCACTGCCAACCTTTTATCTGTCAACCTTTTGTACACGTCGACCATATGGTGCTGCCCTATTGACTGTTGACCTAAACACTGTCACACCCCATTTAGGCATTCAATATCAGCCCTGCCCGTGGTCCACCCAAACCCTGCTCCTTATCTCCCACAAACACCCACTTTTGTGTAAACTCCCTCCTCTTTAAGGCTTGTGAATTGAGAGTGTCCTGCCAAAATCGTGACAGTTGCAAAGTACGTGGGTGCTGCTTGATGACACCATTGACATCACCAATTGGGTGGGAGAATGACATCATCCTCTTCCTGCCCTCTTAGGGGCTGTTTGCGAGAAAGAAGTAAAATGGGTGCAAGTTACTGGAAAGAAATGTACGCAGGAAAATAGCGTGTTTCTATGCAACATGTCTGTGCGTCTTCCTTACATTTCCGCTGCGGTGCATCTAATTTTGTTTTACGACTCTGTATAAACAAAATCGTGACGTACGCACACAGTGCAAGCCAGACACATGCACAAACGGAAAACCGCTCCACATCACCAGTGTCCACCCCAGAATCTACATGTTGATTAGTTACTGAAATACTTTTTTTTATTTAATGAAATTCAGTATGTGATATCTCTGACACTAAACCAGATTATTTCTAAACCGCACTTTCTGAATCAGGGGACAAGTGTGGGGGATGTTCCAACACATCCTCATGGCATCGCCCCTTTAACAATTGTGTCATTGCACAGAAACTCCCCATAATTCGAGAATTTCTCCGGAGTGAGCACATATGTACTAAAATAAATTGTTTCACATTTAATTTTCAGTTAAGTTTATACAATTATATTTGCATTAAACACCTCACACATTGATGAGGAAAGATCACATGATTGGGCCATTAGAAGCATCTTGCAGGAGGATATCTTGCTGTAGTATCCTGAATATAGAGTGCCCCAAGATTTCCCTAGGCAGCGGTGCATTGCCGCTGGTTCACATAGACTTTATAATAAAAGGCTCCACAGCAAAATTTTAGTGGAGGACCTACTGTATCGGAATGGGGTTGTTGGTTCGACCCTATTTAGGTTGACACTCATAAGGTTGGCTACTATTGGTCGACATGCAGTAGGTCGACACATGGGAAAAAAAGGTCGACATGAGTTTTTTTGGGTGGTGTTTTCTTTGTAAAGTGACCGGGAACCCCAATCAGTGCACCGTGTCCCCTCGCATGTCTCGCTTCACTCGCAGTGCTTCGGACAAGGTTACTATTTCCAATCATAGTCCACATGGATCGTAAAGTATGAAAAAGTTTAAAAAAATTAAAAAAGTGAAAAACTAACGTTGACATTTTCATGTGTGGACATTTGCCATGGCAACCTAATGCTCAAGTCGACCTTTTTGCAGGTGTCAACCTCATGTATGTTGACCAATGGTGGTCAGCCTATTGAGTGTTGACCTAACTAAGGGCAACCTAAGGACCGTAACCCTTACTGTGCCTACCCCTGTTGCCATTGCCCTTAGTGGTGTCCTGGCAAGTCCTCATCCGTTTTGGGTGAGAATATGCCTCTTTTGGAAGCCAAGACAGGGGACAGTAGCAGTAGAATCCGGACTGTCAGCATGTATGTGCAAGCTGGGAAAGATCGGCACTTGTACTGGTTATAGCTGCCAAGCCGGCCGCCCTGGAGACTCATGGGGCAGTTTTGTGTTGCCAGGCTGAGAGTTGGATAACATAAGGTACAGGTAGGGCCACTGTGTGTCTCTAAAGCTACCGCTTCTTTGGTTGCTGTCCCATGCCAGTGAAAAGATGGTGCTGCACGTGCAGGCCAGGAAAGGTGTGCCTGCCGTGACCATTTGGAACGCTCAGTCACTTTGTCCAGCTTTCAGTGTGGCTCAACTAGGATTGCTCATTGGTCCAGAGGGCCTCCCCCCCCCCCCCCCCCCCACACACACACACACACACTATAATCTGTCATAAGCAGGCCCCTAAAGGAGGACCAAATCTTTGTACTTTGTGTCACACCCCCTTTCTGCCCCTCGGAACATGATGGGAGATGTACTAAGCCTTAAGGGCCCCATACACTACTGCCACATGTCAGACCCTCCTGTCGCAGGCGATCACCCTTGAACCGCCTGGCAGCCTCCCGGGCGGCAGGATCACATAAGATACATTGTGTGCGGTCCTTTTGCTTACGATCGCAGCCATGCCCGCGGGGACCGACATATCACTAGTGCAGCACAGTCAATCTAGGGGATCCGATCCGATGATCACGGACTGCGCATCGGATCGGATCGGATGTAAAACACATCCGATATGCCCGATTTCATCCGATATATCGCCCCCAATGGCCGAAATCGGATGAAATCGGGTATTATCGTTGTAGTGTATGGGCCCCTTTAGTGAGTGATAAAGTGAGAGAGATAAACTACCAACCAATCATCTCCTAACTTTCATTTTTCAAAGACAGCCTGTAACATGGCCGTTAGGAGCTGACTGGTTGGTATTTTATCTCTCTCTCAAAGGTTTGAAGCACCTCCCTCTGAATCTCAGTGCTTCATATAAGTGATGTCACTGGCAAGTATGGTACTGGATACTTGGCATGTTTTATTTCGTGCCACACAATCTTTACACCTATTTCAATTAAACATAAAGTCATGTTGATAATTCTTAATAATTTCCTTATCTGCACTATGGTAAAAATACAGACTGATTTATTCAAGTGTATTTTATGCCCTTTGACCATCGTTTCAGTTGTGTTGATCATGGCCGTTCCCTTTCAATGCTCTCTAGACCATTCTTGACTAGCAGAATAGGCAAAATATACTGTCACCACAATATGGTGAGAGGATATCATCATCACCCAATCACAGGCTGATCTGCTGCTTGGAGGAGGGGGAAAGAGTCTTTGAAGGGATTGGGACGCCACAAATCAAATGTTGCTTTTGATTTCCTGATTTTTAGTTGGTAATCCTATCACTGTTCCGCTTATATGTAGCTTTTCTCTGTGTAACGATGCCAGTCACAATTTACACCACCTGCATTGAGAGCAAGCTGTACTTCACATTATCTCGTTGTCTCAAGCCATCTCCTATCTCCGTCTTTGTCCTTGTCCCCTGTATTAATAAATTGCATGTTGGATTTGTTTTTGCTTGCTGACCACTCGTTTGTTTCCTCCCTTTATTTTAAGTTAACAAACCAATCCGTGCGCGCAGGAGGAACACAGAAAAACTTGTCATGAGCGCCAACCTGTCTGTCTACCCAACATAGATCTTGTGGTCTCACTGGTTGTTCCGTCATGCAAACTAAGACGTATCTGGGCCACGTACAGTTCTGTTACATGGAACGAAAAGTCAAGTTGAATATAAAATGAAATTCCTTCTCCGGCTCTTGATATGTAACGAGGCAATAAAAAGGTAGATTTACAAATGCAGAAATCAGGGATCAAGTAGGTCTTCGGAGAGAAGATTCAGAGACTTTTAGTGTCTGACAAACCGGCTACACATCTGAACTCATTCTGTTCTTGCAATAGTTATTTTGGGGATTCTGTAGGGAAATAATTATTCTCTCCTACCTTTGGGCCATCATGAAAAGTACAGAGCAGAAAACCCCCTGTGGACTGTGTGTAAAATGTGTTTTTCATCAACGTATGACTGTTAATTGCAGAGGAAGATAGTCCAGCGGCCAACTCACCATACAATCTCCTTTATTGTTACAAAATCAATTAATAATTAATAATAATAATAATAATAATAATTAATTAAATGTATTAATGTAAGACTGCAACAGCAGCAATAAAGTTGTTTTGTTTTTGAACATTAGGACAGTGCTTGGATGAACCTCATTCAAACACATTACTAAAATTCAAGACAAAAAAACTTTATTGATGCTATGACTATCTTACATTAATACGGAATAAACTGCCTTGGGGAACAATAAAGCAGAATGCATCCAATGAGGGGGATAGAGACAGCCAAATGGGCATTTGTCAGGGGTTCACAGGGACAGTGGGTAGCTATTAGGATTTCTAGCGAGTCTAAAGATGTCTGGTGACCTAGGAAGATGAGAAAATGAATGTTTACTACAAAAATTAAACAAGAATACTATCTACTAAACTATACCTAAAAAAATAAAAAATTAGGCTAGTGTGATTTTTTTTTTAAATAACTCCCTAAATAATTAGTTATTAAAGTACTATACCATTACTTTAGATTTTCTACAGTTTTATTACAGTAGCAACTACAAAAAGTCCATAAACATATTTATTTATTTTTTAGCAAATTTTAGTGTCTGACAATCATTATGATATTTCCTGGATTTTAGAGGTCTATATACTTATGGGCCCTACACACTGGCAGATAATACTGAAAGATATGAACGATCTCTGTCATTAATGAACGAGATACCTTTCATATCTTTCAGTGTGGAGGCTCCAGCGATGAACGATGCGCGGCCCCGCGCTCGTTCATCACTGGTGCCCCGTCGCTTGTGCATGCAGGCCAATATGGATGATCTCGTCCATATTTGCATGCACTGCTATGGAGCCGGGTGACGGGGGGAGTGAAGAAACTTCACTCCCCCCGTCACTGCCCCCCCGCCGCCGGGTCGCCCATCGGCCGTATCCGCCGTCGGGCAGCTTGGCGGCGGATCTATCAGTGTGTAGGACCCATAAGCCGTCGACGGCGATAAGGCACCAGCCAATCAGCTCCTAACCATCATTTTTCAAACACAGCCTGTAACATGACAGTTAGGAGCTGATTGGCTGGTACTTTATCTCCATCCAAGGCTAAGTAAATAGACCCGTTTGTTGCTACGGGTGTAGTATGGTATGCCGGTGGTATGCCGGTGTAGATGATGATAAACTAAGTAAATAGACCCGTTTGTTGCTACGGGTGTAGTATGGTATGCCGGCGGTCGGGCTCCCGGCGACCAGCATACCGGTGCCGGGAGCCCGACCGCCGGCTGACCGACAGTGTGGCGAGCGCAAATGAGCCCCTTGCGGGCTCGCGCAGGTATACTGTGCGCCGGGATCCCAACAGCCGGCATACTGAAGACCACCCGTTGCTACTGTCTAGCTCTTAGGAGAGTGAGACATGCAGAGAATAAATTAGTTTATATCCTTATAAGCATTTTCCTGTGAAATAGGACATCTCTCAGAAGTCAGTGAAACAATATTGGGAGGATTTATTATTTTATTTTGCAAATTTATAATTTTCAAAAATTACAATTAAACAGTGGGAATTATCAGTAGTTAGGTAGTGTGTAGGCTTCAAGTCTCTGTATAGTAATTAAAGGAGAAAATAATTAGTTTAGGTATAATAATAATATTAAGTAGCTGGCAGATGATGATAAACGCCTACATATCTGGAATGAATGGAGGACCTTAGCAATTAACAACAGTCATAAAATGGAATAAAAGCAAATTTATGACTAAATAAAAACAAAAGTAATAATGGATTATGTAGTAATGGTTTCAGGAATTACTCATTGCAACAGTAATTGTCCATTTTAGAAAATTATCTATTCACGTCTATTACACTGCGCTGCTTTTTGACCACCGATTAAACAGTAAATCCGAGCCATCCTTAAACCGTGAAACAATCCCTCTTTGTTAATTTCCCCATTTATGACAAGTTGTTCTGTGTTTTCTGCAGTCAGGTTTCCAAATGATCTTCGCAAGTCAACCTCAAATGAAATCATTTTGTCAATGTTTAAAAATATTTTTGGTTTTGTAATATAACTGCTGAAAGTAATTATCTAATACCATATCGATTGGAATGAACAGACAGACGACATGCAAGCTGCTCCTCCTATTAATAATATGCAATATATGCTGATCGTTAATCCTGTACATATTGATTTAACATCATGGTAATTCCAGCCTCTAGCTTTGTAGATGTGTCTTAGCTAAAAATGACTGGACGTCAAATTATGATGTACTTATTAGTTACTAATGTACGTTTCATAAAAAAAGGCACGAGCACTGGCTCACTTATATGGAAGCAGCTAGCATTTCATCTTTAAATATCATTCTATGCAATGAAATATTTAATAAAGTGTCTTTAGAGCAAATCTGGGGTTCAAAGTGTCTGCTCACACCTGATGGCGTATTCTGTACTCCCCCCTCCTTGTAACTGGAAGGTAAGAATCTGACCATTTGGATAGTTTTCATAAGTAATTCCAAAGTGCACCAACATCTAAATTACCGCCCCCATCTGGAGCGCCAAAGGCACTCTGCTTTACTATTTTACCAATCGCTACTATGTCCCTCACACAGTTCAGGGCAATTACTGGGTGGGAGAAGGAAGGGGCGGGGGGGGTAAGTGAGCCCCCCCTCCCCCGCAAGTTAGTAGTAGCCACTTGCCAGAAAAGTTTATTTTAATTTTTTCAGTGCTCACTCACTTGTATACAGTTGTATTCACAGACCATACTGTATGTGTGGCACTAGTCCTTAAAAGCAGATGGGAACCCCCAAACTAAAAATAAAATTTGCAGGGGACACATACAAGCCAATAAATGAAAAGCATACAAAAATACTCTAAGGACATTTTATTAAAAAACAAAATCTTTGGCCCATATGTAATTACCTGCGAGTTTCTTCTAACTGGTGCGATTGCTGCGATTTAGCACATAGGGCCTAATTGAAGATTGATTGCAAAAGCAAAATCTTCCTCTAATGGGCAAAACCATGTGCACTGCAGGGGGAGTAGATATAACATGTGCAGAGAGAGTTAGATTTGGGTGGGTAATATTGTTTCTGTGCAGGGTAAATAGTAATACTGGCTGCTTTATTTTTACACTGCAATTTAGATTTCAGTTTCAACATATCCCACCCAAATCTAACTCTCTCTGTACATGTTATATCTGCACCCCCTGCACTGCACATGGATTTGCCCATTAGAGGAAGATTTTTCTTTTGCAATCAACCTTCAATTATGTTCATAGTGTAGAACTATTGCGGTGATAATTTAAAAGGCTGGTTTTTCCTTTCAAATTATTTCCACTTTAATTCTAAGAGCTAATTGCTGAAATCGCCACGGTGCGTGCAATTTGCAGTTATTACACCTGGGCCTCTCTCTGCTTTGCATGCTCTATAAAGTCGTTTGCAACCCAATATTCGTGAAAGTATCTTTTTTTTTTTTTGTCATGTGGCATTTCGTTGACATGTTAACTTAATGTTTTGCTTTGTTCTGGTGAATTTTCAGGGAATGTACCCAGCCAAAATAAAAAAGCTTTTAAGCAGCGCATCCTCAAACTGTTACCATGCTGCGGCGCTAACGTCACCCCCTCAGTCAGTGAAAGCAAGTGAAACTTTCTCATTTTTATTCTGTGTTTGTGTTATACAGTTATCGCTGCTTGTATTGCATGATTTTAAAGTGTACCCTATAGTGGAGGCAGCCATCTTTTGGGCTTTAGCAATTATTCACAAGCATGCAGCCTGTGGAAGTGATGGCCTTGGCAACCAATCAGATTCTGTCTATCATTTTCTATGATGCAATAGAGAAATGATAGCTAGAATCTCATTGGTTGATATGGACACCACCACCACCACTTTTCATTTTTAAAAGATTTAGAGTTAAATTTACTAAGATGGGAGTTCTATTTAAGATAGGATGTTGCCCATAACAACCAATCAGATTCTACTTCTCATTTATCTAGCACCTTCTAGAAGATAATACATGGAATCTCATTGGTTGCTATGGGCAACATCCCATCTTATATCGAACCCCTATCTTAGTAAATGTACCCCTTAGTAAATCTACCCCACAGTATTCACTAGGGACACCCAAAAGGGAGTGATGGACTTTCCTGAAGGGAAACTACAAGTCAGGGCCTCTGGAATGCATCACATTTTATTTTCGGTGCATCCTGGAGTGAGAGCAGAGAACGTGCTTATCATAGAGGTTAATGGTCTCTATAATGACAGGTGTTCTAGCTGCATCAACATTGTGGTATATGCAAGCAACAGAACTGGGCACAAACCCCAATTGTTTTACCCACTGTGTCTGAAGGCCTGATTCAGGGGTGCCCGCAGGTCATGTGCGGCTGCAATTTCTCACGGATACTTAAGGCCAAAAATATGCAAAAATGTAAGCATTCCCTTGTGCACAACCGTGCACCGGACTTGCAAGCCCTATGATGCCCAATATGCTTAAGTTCCCTGGTGTACCTTTAATGGGTGCAGTGTGTCCTCTCCGGAGTCCCACAGCAGTTACAGTGACTCTGAGCACTAGGTGGTGCGCATGTCTGTGGGAAAATGGGACGGTGGCCATTTTCCCGACATTTTGCGCATGTAGGGAAAATGATCTTAGATGCTCAGGACACCTCCTCTTTTTGTGAAGACCTCAGGTCACCTCCCAATCTCCACCCTGAACCGGTAGAGCACCTTATACACATTACGCCACAGTAGAGCGTCTTACACGCATTATGCCAGGTAGTGCCCCTTACACACATTACACCAGGTAGAGACCCTTATACACATGATGCCAGGTAGAGCCCATTACACATATTACGCCAGATAGAGACCCTTATACACATTATGCCAGGTAGAGCATCTTACACACATTACGCCAGGTAGAGCACCTTATACACATTACGCCACAGTAAAGCCACTTACACACATTATGCCATAGTAGAACGCATTACACACATTACGCCAGGTAGAGCCCCTTACACACATTACGTCAGGTAAGTCTGTGAGACTGTGGCTGAGGGCACTGACCTGGGCAGGGTGGGGGTACAGTCACTGTCAGGTACACATGCACTGTACTGCACCTGCTGCTTCTGAGGGCTAGGATGTCTGACCTGCCTGGCTGCTGCCTGCTGGACCCGTCCATCTCCTGGGTGAGTTCTCTGCTCTCCCTCCTGGCTCAAACGTTGCAGCTCCTCATGGCGTAGGGCACTGGAGTCCCAGGAGACACTGGCTGCATACAGAGCGGAACCCAGGAGGGGACGGAGCATGCGGGCGGGTAGCTGCAGTGCTGCCTAGCCATCTGCATGTATTAATAGTGTGAGGAGCTGAGCCAGGCATACGCCACCATGGGCAGACAATAGTGCGACGTGGCCCTGCGGGTACTGCCAAATGTTCGCTGCCCACACAGAATATGCGCTTTGTGCAAAGCACTTCCAGTGCTGCCCTAGTTACGGCCCTGCTGATTGCCACCCAGTCGCGGCCGCCCACTTCCCTAACAGTAACCCTAACGGCAACCCTAACACTATGCCTAATGATAACCCTAACAGGAACCCTAATGCTAATCCTAACCCTAAACCTCCTGGAAATGTTAGACATTATGGGGGGAATTCAATTGTTTGAAAAGTCGGTTGGGTGTCTATTTTTTCCTGTCTATTAGATAGGATAAACAGACACCCAACTGACTTTTCAAACAATTGAATATCCCCTTATGACATTGTTTACATATAGAGAGCATTGTCGACCGTCTTCTGTCGATATTGTGAATGTCAAAGTATGAAAATGAGACATAATGGGTGGAATTCAATTGTTTGAAACGTCGGTTGGGTGTATGTTTTTTCCTGTCTATTAATATAGGAAAAAAACAGACACCCAACTGACTTTTCAAACAATTGAATACCCCCCTATGACTGAATACCACATAAATGAGGCCAAATGTCTATAACCCAAAATGTAAATGATAAGACACAATACAAAATACAGATGGGTCCACGGTTATCTTGGCTAGTTTGCTGCGCCTAGGCACAACATGGTTTATTAACAAAAAACCTTCATCTATTGTTCTCAGCTGCAATACAATACAGAGAACAATACAGCAGGGGATTAAGTCCGACTGCCCAGTCTCAGTTAATCCTATTAAAGGGCAAGATAAACATGGACCCATCTGTAATTACAACATGAAGTTCAGTCAATGACACAATCAGAGACTCTTGTTTGAAAGGCTAACTCTGAAACGAGTTTTATTTTTATTCCAATGAAAGTTATGTATGAAATATAAACTGGAAACGTCCATAGTAATAGGGCAATCATGAAAAGCTAAAAAAAAATATTTCCTACCATAAAATGTCAACTTTATTAAGATGGAATTTGTAAGCAATACTGAGAACACTAGAGTACAAATGAGCTAACATGGAATTAGTCTAGGCTTCAATCTCTTTAGTGCTGGATTAGTTCCCTGGCACCATGTCGGAGAGGTGTCATATTCTGGGTCACACTGGTCATGTTACAACAATTATCTTGTTTACCGCACTTGCTGGCGCACACACCGTGAGGTTTAATCATGTTCTAGATTACAAGCCTGCTAATCCCTCCAGTACAACTACACAATAGTAAGCTGTGGCCCCAGCAGGAAGAGTAATACGTACAACGAACCTGTCGTTGATAAATCCGTGACCGTGCAGGAGTTCCTAGTTCGGTGACGCCAAAGTCCACTTCATTTAAAGTAAACCCGATCAGCGCTCTAGCACCTGAGCCGTAGATTGCGTTAGAGTCCGTTGTGTTTGTGCATCATTCTGTATGACCTTCACTTATTGGCCCGACTTGCTCTTGCCGCTGGATATCTGCTTATGGCCCGGTCTCCGGCTTGTTATACGTTCCTGAGTGTACCCATCAGGCGAGATGAGGTGAATGCCACCTGCGGGTTCCTTAAGACAAAGTCCATCTCTCTCTTGTAGGAGTCACTGGATGAAATCAGGGTTATTTTTGGGACTTTGGGTGTGGCTATGCTTTTTGAGATTCTGGGAAAGATTCATCAAACATCCTGCTGTGGACAAGCAGAGTTGTTGCCCCTTAGTAACCAACCAGTTTTTAGCTATCATGTTATAAAATGTGCTAGATAAATGATAGGTAGGATCTGATTGGTTGCTATAGGCAACACCTCCACGTGTCCCACGCATAAAAGGGTTCATCATCCAAAACAAACTCTGTACTCTGCAACAGTACGTGGTAGTGAAGTCCGCTCTTTCACTATGCAATGTCCTCAGACAATATATAGATAGATATTAGGATACAGAGATTGGAGAGTTTTCAGGGAACTGTTGCAGTATTGGATTTTTTTTTTTTTAAGGGGGGGGGGATTGTGACCATTGCAAACAAGGATTCTTCACTTAAATCCCTTATACCCACCAAAGTCCGGGGTCTGACCGAGGATTTGGTACACCGTTCCAAACCCGGTCAGAGCCAGGACAGACCTCTTTCACACCACAGCGCCAACCCGGGTTTATCCTGGTCGGCACTGATCACACAGAACCTGTGTGCAGGGGAACTCTTCTGCAGGTGCACCAGGAAATCCAGATCTCCCTATGACCCGGGTTGGACGACTGGGTGACATAGTTTGCACTGCCCCTAAACCAGGGTCCTTCCTGGGACCAACCCTGCAAGCTTACCAGGGCTGGATTCCCGGGTCACTAGGCCCAGGTTTTTTTCTTTGGACCCTTTTATACCACTTTTAGACTGAGCTCTTGACCCGGGTTATTGCCAGGTCAACTCGAGTCGCAGCTCAGTGTAAAAGGGTCAAACACCCAACCCCCACCCCGATCCAGTGACCCAGGAATCCAAACTGGGTGGCAATGGGTGGTTTGTGCCCCTGGTGAGCGTATGCAGTGATCTATCTGATTTCAGTTGGATGACCTGCATCAGGGGTGGGGCCGGTGCCAATGCAGACATGGTGCGGTTGCGCAGTATACAGGCAAGTGATTTTCGGCTTTACGTGTGGCTCAGAATCAGGCCAAATATCTGTACTGGTTTATAGTTGTTGGAATCTGGAACTGTACTCAACCTTGAATAGATATTTCATGCAGCTTTTATTTCTTCCAAGGCACAGCAAAGCAGAGTGTGACAGGTAACTCAATCAGCATGACCTCATCACAGTTGGCCGATGGAATGAGCCGTGAACTCATAACAGTTTCTACCAACTTCTTATACTAAAATAAGCATCCATCTATCTATCTATACAATTATCATGTGGTTGGTTAAGCTATTGCCCCTAAAAAGGGTAAATTGTACTAGCCTTAAGCAATCATATGTAATATCCATGCATGTGTCTAACCACGTACAATCCATGGTCACTAAGCTCTGCTTTTCTTTCGGTGCAGATGACTATCTGTTTCCTTTATGTAACTACCTCAAACAACTTTCCAGGTGTTACTTTCTCTAATTATTCCTTACAATACACACAAGCATAAGACATTTCTAAAGGAGCCCATACATCAGGCAAGAATTGGGACAATTCCCTGTTTTGCTGATGCCTGGCTCGGGTCATCGGCAAATCCAAAAAGTTGGAAATCCTTGTTTCAACCCAAAAAAATGATTGGAATTGGCGAGTCATGGATTTTTAACATGTGGAATTTTACAGATCCCTTGACAAATAGGCAATCATTGCAGTCCGCCAATTGGCGAATCGTCAGAATATGGGAACGATCTATAACTGTACTTTTTTTTTCTTTTTTTTGTAAGAAAGTGACACGCACACCAAAGTCACTTGTAAAATGCACAGAAGAAGAAACATCTTTCATACACCTAGTATTCATACCCTTGGTTCAAAACTCAACCACATGACAGCCATTCGTCTTTCCGAATAAGCCTCTTTTCACTAATTAACACTGAGACAGAGTCAAATTTGACCATGCTCGTAATAAAATGACTCCAGATGCCAGGTTCGTTGGGGAGGGGCAATGGACAGCAAGTTTGATGACTTTTAGATGTTAGATGGTATTAAGGTAATGACTCTGACTTGGCCAGTGAAGGACATCTATTATCTTCAACATAGACCAGTGTCTCTCAACCACAGTCCCCAACAGGTCACGTATTCAGATTTCTACCTGTGGAAACAAGTGGGATAGTTACTGACTCAGCAGAATAGATTAATGCAGTGGTTCCTAATCACGCCACCCTAGAGAATCAGAATTTTTTTCACGGCACCTCTAGGCCAAAAAATTTTATTCAGAAAGAAATATTAAATTAAGTAAATTGTGTTTATATGTCATCTTTAGGCTCAGTTATATGGAGAGGGACAGGATTCACTTCTGTTTGTCCTCATATTTTATGATTGGCAGCCACCAGCACTGGTTTTGCCTATTATATTGACCATAAATAATTTGAGTTGGTCCTGGACCACCAACCCAGGGCACCCCTGCAAGTTCCTCAAGGCACCCCAGGGTGCCGCGGCACACAGTTTGAGAACCACTGGATTAATGCATAGATTAGTGCATGACCTGTTGGGGGTACTTGAGAACAGTGGTGGATTCAGTGGGGGGCGATCAGGACGATTGCCCTCCATAAGACACAGGCCCGAGCCCCGGCCACTTACTGATCCTGCGCTGTGTGGTGCCAGGACCTGGCAATCAAAACGCGGACTCCTCCCTGCCGCCAGTCAGAAGCGCCTTCCTACTCAGCCTGCACCCTGCGCTCAGCCCATGCTCCTGGGACAGCATGGGAAGCTGATGCACAACCTTGCAGCAGTGCATGGACGCCCATTGCTGGTTCTCTGTGTCAGGGGCAGCTCGGATAGACCTCCTTTGCTGGATCCTGGCAGGCAGGCAAGCTGGCTGGAGGAGGAGGAGGAGAAGGGATCGGCTCCATCACCACTCCCCCACTCTCTGCATGTCCAGATTATCTTTTCCAGGACTGAGAAAGTGACGGCCCGCCTCCCAGGTAATCTGTCCAGAGTGTATGTATATTCAGATATCGGTCTGGCTGCTGTAGGGGAGGGGGTTGCTGCTTACTGCGGTAGCCGGGAGGGAAGGAAATCTGTGTCCGGGTTGGGATCACAGGCCGTGCTAAGCCGCTGCTGCTGAGGCATATATTGTTGGAGCAGTCTCTGACTGGCCTTTGCCTGGTCCGCAACAGCTGGCTCTGGAGTCACCTCCAGTGCCCACCGCCTGAGTGACTCCTGGGTCTGCCTGGCAACAGTTCTGTGCAACCCCTCCCAGGGTGGATGCGTCTTCAGGTAACTATTATCCCTCTGCACACAGAAGTGTCTGCAGCGCTCTCTGTGTCAGTCTCTATAGCTCACTATTATCCCTCTACATGTCACTGTTAATCCTATACACACCACAGTGTCTGCAACGATTACACTTGGACACAGATACTGCTGAGTGTACAGGGATAATAGTGACATGGGATAACAGTGATCTATAGAGGCAGCAACACAGAAAGAATGGTGCAGACACTGCTGTGCATGCAGGGATAATAGTGACATGTAGCAGTGTCTGCACCATTCTCTCTTTGTCAGTGTGGCTGCCTCTATAGCTCACTACTTTACATCTACATGTCACCTGAACCGGTGATTATCTGAAGCTGCTGTAGCTATCCTTTCTTTTGAAGTCTGAGGAGTGCTGCACGTTTGCTGCATTTGTATCATGGTTCCGTTGGTCCGTGGTAGGGGCACTGAGGCATTACATTGTCTAAAGTGGAGTGCCGGTTAAATTGAAATCCCTACGGAATTTCAAGTATAATCACAAAGAGATGACGCCACACACAGCCGCTCCGATCAAAAAGAAGGCGGTGGACCTCCTGCCATCACAGCCAGGTAGCGACAACAGGAGGCTTCCCTACTTTCTGCGACCACGCAGTAATTGCATCGCGATCGCAATTAGTGCGGGTCGCAGAGCGGGGGTGTGCAGGCGGTTAGCATGCAGGGCGGCCTTGCCCTGCGATGGGCGGGCTCCAGCATGCGAGGCAAAGGATTGCAAATTCTGATAAAAAGCAGAATTTGCAATCTTTACTAATTAGGGTCCTCCATCCTCTCCTGGCTGGAAATAGGTTGGTTAAGTGCTTCTATCTGAAATAAATAAATATATATATATATATATATATATATATATATATATATAAAATGCAAATACCACTGACTCATCACAAACTCTCCTGAACCATAAGGCTGTACTTCCTTGCCAGTGGCAGTTGCAGAGCAGTCCAATATATAGGAACTACACCCAGCAATGTTTGACAGTGTTTAGGGGTGGCAGTTGATGTGACTTCCCTATTTGAATAAGGGAGTGCTCTGCAACTGACACTGGCAAGGAAGTCCAGGGAACAGAGCATTGTGTCCTCCCCCTCTGCAACTTAGTATCACCGACACCATGCATTCTTTATAGCCCCGGCTGGGTGGGCTGTCTTTACTCTCCTCTGTGAGGGGGGAATTCCCAATGATCATATCACCCCTTTTAACATCTTTGTGGGTGGAATTTTGAAATATCCCTTCTTAGTGGGTGCGTACATCACAAAAGCAAGCTACTGTCCAAATTTCAAGTTCCTAGTCCTTATGGGTCAGGAGATATTGTGATGAGTCAGTGGTATTTGCCTTTTATATATATATATATATAGATTATACACTGCTCAAAAAAATAAAGGGAACACTAAAATAACACATACTAGATCTGAATGAATTAAATATTCTTATTAAATACTTTGTTCTTTACATAGTTGAATGTGCTGACAACAAAATCACACAAAAATTATCAATGGAAATCAAATTTATTAACCCATGGAGGTCTGGATATGGAGTCACCCTCAAAATTAAAGTGGAAAACACACTACAGGCTGATCCAACTTTGATGTAATGTCCTTAAAACAAGTCAAAATGAGGCTCAGTAGTGTGTGTGGCCTCCACGTGCCTGTATGACCTCCCTACAACCCACACAAGTGGCTCAGGTAGTGCAGCTCATCCAGGATGGCACATCAATGCGAGAAGTGGCAAGAAGGTTTGCTGTGTCTGTCAGCGTAGTGTCCGGAGCATGGAGGCGCTACCAGGAGACAGGCCAGTACATCAGGAGACGTGGAGGAGGCCAACAACCCAGCAGCAGGACCGCTACCTCCGTCTTTGTGCAAGGAGGAACAGGAGGAGCACTGCCAGAGCCCTGCAAAATGACCTCCAGCAAGCCACAAATGTGCATGTGTCTACTCAAACGATCAGAAACAGACTCCATGAGGGTGGAATGAGGGCCCGACGCCCACAGGTGGGGGTTGTGCTTACAGCCCAACACCGTGCAGGACGTTTGGCATTTGCCAGAGAACACCAAGATTGGCAAATTCGCC
Source organism: Pseudophryne corroboree (assembly GCF_028390025.1). NCBI lineage: Eukaryota > Metazoa > Chordata > Amphibia > Anura > Myobatrachidae > Pseudophryne > Pseudophryne corroboree. The sequence goes on from NC_086446.1 coordinate 756,545,562, forward strand.
ACTGGCGCCCTGTGCTCTTCACAGATGAAAGCAGGTTCTCACTGAGCACATGTGACAGACGTGACAGAGTCTGGAGACACCAAGGAGAATGTTCTGCTGCCTGTAACATCCTCCAGCATGACCGGTTTGGCAGTGGGTCAGTAATGGTGTGGGGTAGCATTTCTTTGGGGGGCCGCACAGCCCTGCATGTGCTTGCCAGAGGTAGCCTGACTGCCATTAGGCACCGAGATGAGATCCTCAGACCCCTTGTGAGACCATATGCTGGTGCGGTTGGCCCTGGGTTCCTCCTAATGCAAGACAATGCTAGACTTCATGTGGCTAGAATGTGTCAGCAGTTCCTGCAAGACGAAGGCATTGATGCTATGGACTGGCCCGCCCGTTCCCCAGACCTGAATCCAATTGAGCACATCTGCGACATCATGTCTCGCTCCATCCACCAACGCCACGTTGCACCACAGACTGTCCAGGAGTTGGCGGATGCTTTAGTCCAGGTCTGGGACGAGATCCCTCAGGAGACCATCCGCCACCTCATCAGGAGCATGCCCAGGCATTGTAGGGAGGTCATACAGGCACGAGGAGGCCACAGACACTACTGAGCCTCATTTTGACTTGTTTTAAGGACATTACATCAAAGATGGATCAGCCTGTAGTGTGTTTTTCCACTTTAATTTTGAGGGTGACTCCAAATCCAGACCTCAATGGGTTAATAAATTTGATTTCCATTGATAATGTTTGTGTGATTTTGTTGTCACCACATTCAACTATGTAAAGAACAAAGTATTTAATAAGAATATTTCATTCATTCAGATCTAGGATGTGTTATTTTAGTGTTCCCTTTATTTTTTTGAGCAGTGTACAATGTACAATATCTGAGAATGGTTTTGTCTATTTCAACTAATAGGATAGTACCTGATTTCTGTCTGCTTTGAGCTGGTGCAGACTTCATGTAATTTTGCGTATGGGGATGGTAAGACACAGCAAGGAATGCCTATAAGACATATGCACCTTCTCCGTCCCTTTATCTCATTAAAATGTTCGTTTGCAGAGATCTGAAATCTTATATCTGAGCTGCTCCACATATCTTCATTTGGAATTTCCCGTTCTCTCCCTCTGTTTGCCAGGACAAACTTCTGCTTCTCATCAAACCTATGCGCCCTGGCAGGAATCTAAATACAATTAGGGGGCATAGTGGACCCAAACGTTAATTGTGCTTCAGAGTGGCCATTTTGTTCTTCGCTAATTACCTCTAGTGGTTTTATATGTTTCTGTAACCATCTGTTTGTCTTTCTGCCAATGGGTGATTAG